>NC_138576.1:103858835-104458835 GCF_964289735.1 Phaethon aethereus | reverse complement strand
ATGCTGCTGTCCCAAATGCTTGTGCCACATGTGCAAAGGCAGGCTAGATGTACAAAACAGCAATAAGTAGTATTGCAAAGGTCCTAGCTTCAAGGCTGTGTTTGTGCCAGTGTAGGTCAATCAGTAAGAATCACCTGTAAGCTGCCTGGGAGAAACCTGGATTGCGACCTCCTGCCTCCAGGCTTGCCAGGTCAAACCAGTTAGATGGCAGAATCAATTCCCAAAGAGATGGGGAAGTGTTGCTTTGTTCTGAGAGAAGCTGCATTGTCTTGGTGTTGGAAGGCACCAGAACAGAAGCTGGGGAAGTGAAGGCTGAGCCTGGGTTACAATCAGAGCAAAGTGAAAAGGTAGGAAATGGTGGTGTCTGCCTGGGGATGCATCCTTTGTGCCCCTTTGCAGCAGATAGTAGGAATGAGTGAAAACTGGTTTTGAACTAACCCGGATAATGGTACAATTGGCAAAGGTATGTAGGCCTTTAAACTTAGTAGTAAATGATCTTCATGTGTAGGTGAAATACAGTAAGAGAACCAGTTGCGCACAAGAGGCCAGTAGTGCCTCTTTTATAGCATCCTCCAAAGCTTGGTACAAATTGTATGGCTTATCTTGCTCAGTAGTGTGTTTTGTTGTCCTGGTGTCCCAGGGCATGAACTGGGCAGGCTCAGGGCAGGTTCGAAGTTTGTTTTCTCCTGACTATGAAGTGCATGTGAAACTGCACGCATATGTGGAATGTACTTTTTCTGTCCAACTTCCAGCAGAAGAGAAAATAGAAATGATTTCTGGTTCATCAGCAGATGCTAAATTTAGTTGGTGGGAAGTCTGGACTAAGATATCTGTAGAAACTGTTGCGTGTCTTTCCATATAGCCTCTAAAAGCTTCAGTTACTTTCCACTTTTAACTGACTTTTCCTGACAAGGTGACAATATGCTAAAACTCTTAAGAGATCGTAATTACCTTTATTTTTTTGCCATGGCTGCAAACAGCTTAGGTTGGGCTGGGTGGGCAGACTGCTGTAAAATGTGTGTGTAGGATATTTCATCATCTTAAATCACAATCCAAAACTGCTTGAAATTGATGAGTCCTGCTGTATCTAGACCACGGTTTCTATGTAGACAGTATTATGCACAGCTCACTTGTGCTTTAAATAGCAATAATCGTATCAGTGAAGGCTGCTGCAACCATCAGCCATAAGCAATAATAAAAATGGCATCTAGAGACTAGTGTCTTTAAGAGTTTTTTGAGGCATAGCAAGTGGTAAGGACTCAAGTAAGGTCCAGTTGTTTCTGTCACGGGTTTTATTCTCTGCAGCTCTTCTGTTAAAACTGGATTGATAGACTACATGAAACTGGCACTGCTTGCTAGTTTTGTTCTGGCCTTCATGGACACTGCTGAACTGTGTGCTGTTGTTGGCCTGTGTGTTGGAGGGATACTGCCACTGGCTTTTTTCTTTTTTTCTTTTTTTTTAAGGCAGTGGCAGCTGCTGTCTGCACTGTATTAATTGGAGGGATGGAAATAATGAAACCCTTGCGAAGTACCAAAAAAGTGTAGCTAAAAATACAAGCTCCTTTCCTGAACTGTCATTAGTATAATACAGGGGTTTAAGAAGAAAATCCTCTGAACATATTACTGACAAACTATTGTTAGTGTAGCATGTAAAATAACATAAGGTCATGTGAGATGATGAGTACCAGCCTGAACAGGTCAGAGATTATTTAAGGGTCTGAACAGAGCTCCATGTTCATGTCTGTGGTCTGAATTGCTGTGTGCAGAGAAACAAATTATAACACAGAAGGTTCGAGATGTTTGGTATCACACTGTCTGACCCTTCATTAGATCCTATGGCTGGCTGAGAGTTTCGCCGTCTAGGGAAAAGCAAAAGCAAAAAACACAAATTGGGTTTGACTCATCTGTGGTTTTGGCTCTGGCTGTTGTGTTGGAATCTGCTGGTGGGACATGGCTAAGCGCCTCTGGCTCTTGTGCGTTGGTCCATAGAGATTGGTGTTAGAAGTATCCATGGCAGAGCTAAAGCCCAGTCCAGAATTAGGTTAGCAACTCCCACAGTTGGAATGAATACAATCTCTCGTGATCTGATATTGATCAGTCTGTGTTGGGGTAACGGGCTCCCTGTTAGTAGTTTGGTTAGTTAGTTTGGTTAGTAGTCAACGGTTACCGGAGAGCGTTGGCTGAGAGGAGACCAGGGCTTTGTAGCTCACCCGAGTGAGACAGTGGCCTCATGCACTTCTCTTTCTCTGCTGTGATGTAGGATTTTTTGCATGGTCTTGGGGTACCATTAATATCCTGGGAGAGCCTGGTGCAGAGTATCCTGGGAATCTTACCATACATCTAAAGGACAGTGTAATAGGTAGAAGAACTTACTGAACAACAAAAAAAAAAGTGCAGCCTTTGGAGGTTGTCTGTCTTTGGGCTGAAGAGGGAATTAAAAGAAACTGCCTGGAGAATTGTTCTTCAGCTTAAAATCCCTTGCCTGTCTTGTGTTCACATAGCCGTGTGTGGTTTTTAAGCTGCATTATTTGCCCTCTGCTATCATTTGTGCAAAGCTTGTTCCTCTCTGCTCTACTCCCCCCTCGTCCCATCCCACTTTCCCCCTTTTTTTTTTTTCCTGACTGTGTGGCAGTGGTCTGGATTATGGGCATATGCAAGGAGATGGCTTCTCAGATCACTTCTCCGCAGCTTCTCCTAAGATATTATTAATCTTTCTTTTTCAAGCCTACAATTACTGTCAAAGGCGAAGTATACTACCGCTGTCTGCTTACCATGTAAGTTGTGGCTGTAACGTTCAGCTCTGTGTCATAACTTCCTGCCTCAATTTTCCATGTTGGTTTGGAAAGCTTTTTTAGGATGCTGTATTTAGCCAGGCATTAGGCATATGACTGGCTGCCAGAGTGCTAATTATGTATGTTCCACTAAGTGGCAAAGCACTGCGCTTTTCCATAGTGTCCCATCAGCTGCTGTTGTACCCACATACCAAAGGGGGAAGAAATCATTGTTGGATTAGGTCTCCCTATGTCATTGGTTTGTATGGTGAGGAGCAGTCAGGCGATGGGCTTTGCCCATGTCTTCCTTGTCAGGGTTAGAGAGGTGCGCTGCCATCCTGTTGGGATCACTGCACAAGCACCTAATGTTACAAATAGATATTCATAGAATCATAGAATAGTTTGGGTTGGAAGGGACCTTTAAAGGTCATCTAGTCCAGCCATTCCTAACTTGCTAAAACACTCTTGGAATATCATCTGTCTTGATGGGTAGGAAAGTGTGTTAGATTTTCTTTCCAGAAACAGTTCTTCTGTTTGTATGCACAATGGAGTTCTGTGTTTGAAGCCCTGACTTGGGAGCAATGGCTTTGCTAGGTTTTGCCTTCCTATGAATGTATGCATATTCATCTATTAAGCCTAAGCAGGCAGCGTAGTACAGAGTAGCCGTCAGTATGATATTCTTTTTTATCAGTGCTTGCTTTTGCTGCTTTGTAGACAAGGCATCTTGGTTTGTAGGAAGAAAAGGAGCCCTGATTCTGAAAACTAAGGGAAAAGACTGGAGAGGTGCAAATCCAGTCAGTGCTGGTATGGGACAAATATTCCTGATTGGCCTGTTCTCAGGGTTTTGCTGCTGCTTCTTTACTTCTTTGCATCTTTCTCCTGAAAGACCAAAATACTGTAATATGCCAGCAGACCTAGTTACGTGCACCTTCTGCTGTACAAGCAAAATATACTTCTTTCCCTTCACCTTGGAAAATGGATTTAAGCCGAGTCAAAACCCTTTCCCGCGTCTCAAGGACCAGCATACCCTGACATACCTCTGCAACTTGAAATCTATCTTTTAGTAAAAATTGGCACTCTGTGCTTTAATGACTCATGACTCACCACAGTGGTTTACCCCTTTGTTTCAAATGAAACTTTATTGAAAAAGCAGCTGCAGGGCCAGGCTTATCGTAGAGATGACATTAAAGTGGCTAAAATCACTGAGTACTGAGGAGCTCCAAGTAAATAGCATGGTTAATTCACTGCGTCCTATGCAGGTGGTGGAGAAAGGATGGAGACCAGATATGCCTTAGAGCTGCCTCTTTACCACTTGCAGCATGAGGGGTTTTGGAAGCCTTAAAATGGCTTATGGTCACAGTAGTAAAAAAAAGACACAAAGCAATCCTGCTGTTCCGGGGCTACAAATATCTGTGAGCGCATATTGGGGGAAACAGCCATGTTAGTGCAGGTGGGAGCCTTCCACCAAAGGTATAGTGGATCCAAAATGATAGGAATGCACTGGATGTACATTTCAAAGCATTTTAAGTGTGTCTGCATTGCAGACAGTTTATTTGCATCCCAGAAATGGGGTGAAGCAGCCTGTCCTGCCTCTAGGCTGTTCCTTCCATCTCTTGCTTCCTAGCATTGTGGTGAGTTGTTTCCTGGGGTCCTGGCTTTGCTCCTTTCTGTCTCAGAGGCGACAGATGAGCAGAACAAAGTTCTGCTGTAAGGCAGAACAATCCCTAGGGGCAGGCAGAATTCTGTGGTGGTGGGGCACCAGGTAAGTCTTCTGCAGGTAAGAACACATGAGTGCAAGTGCTACCGTTAATCAAAACATGACTACTCAAAATGTTTTAGATATGCCGAATTTTAGCAGCTGAAACATAAAGGGAATTGTGAATACATTTTGAAGTGCCTGTAGGTCTGACACTCTCCTGCCTACACTGCTCAGATACTGCTCTGACTTTGGTCAGTAAAATAATGGTCTTTTTTCTTTAGTCCAGAAAAAGCAGAATTCATGAAGGACTGTGAAAGTTCATACTCCAGCTGGAAGTTTTCTGGAGGCTTTCGAACTTGGGTCAAGATGTCCTTGGTGAAAACAAAAGAAGAAGATGGTAGCGAGACTGTTGAATTCAAACAAGAGGTAACAAAAACAAACAAAAAAGAAATACTCAGGAAGAGTGTTTTGAGACCTCTTACTTTATTAAGAACTAGTTACTGCCACAGTTTTAATAACTGGTCAACAAACCCAGTTCTTGGGGCACATAGCAGTATGAGTTGGAAGAAGGGTGGGTGGGTTGGTTGGTTAAGGAAGGAGCTTGTTTTTTCTTTCATTGCATCCATTATGCCACTTGCCACCGAGCAGTTTTGGCTGTAGAGTTACTTGTATTCTTTTTTAACATGGAGATGTTCTGTAAAAGCGTGAATGTCTTGATGTGCTCGGCTCTTGACATGACCTAGGGACACGTCTCAGGAAAACATCTCCTAATGGGGAGGCCAGAAAATCCAGGCCTTGAATGTGTAATAAATGACACCTGTAGTCTGAGGTAAGGGTCTGAAGAGACTGATGTAGAAATATTAACATGGCTACCTTTAGTTCAGGGTGGGGAACAACTGCCAAAGGAATTGTCTAAATAAAGGCTATTATTGGAAAGAGGTATTGTTTAGGTTACCACAGGGCTGATGTTAGGATGAAGAGGTAAACATAAGCCTTGTATCCTTTGTAGCATTCTCATGTCTGCTTTTTGTTTGGGATTGAGATTTTTAGCTGTTTGGTATCTTTAGAAACATGGAGTAACTTAACTTCTTGGATCATTTAAAACTAGAAAATACACAGGTGGAAGATGCAAACTCAGCTAGAGATGAAGTGAGTTTGACTTTCATTCCTGTTCCATTCACATTAACGGACAGGAAAAGAATTGTGTTTTATCTTCCTCACAGTGTTGATTGGTCTCATCAGTGCTGAGAAATGAGAGTTTTAAGAGCAGTCTTTTCCAGAGTGTGTCTTCCAGAGACTACACTTTCTCTTACTCCACGGTGCAAGGGGAGATCAAAATGAAGCAGAATCTTCAGTTCTCCTGTCTTTAGTTCTCACAGTTAGGGTGTTACGTGGCAAAGCCTTAAGGGAAGAGCAGAGCTGTGACTGTGAGGTGGGTACCCTTCTACTCCACTGGAGGAGGACAGGAGGCAAATCGCGGAGTCATGCCTTAGTTTGGAGGAGAGGAAAGAATGCCTCAGTCAGCTGCTGCCCTGTAAGCACTAACAGCAGTTGTCTGTCTGTCCTTCATCACCTACAGCTCTGTATCACTTGCCATTTGGCACTTAACCAAGTATAGGATTTTTTAAAGTCCTCCTTTGTGTGCCCAAGTCTAATGGGTCTCAAAGTGGAAACAAAATGCTGACTCAAACTCAGAAAAAGCTGAGCTATTTGTGACCATAATCATCCACTTAGTCCAGCAGTTACAGACTCTCTGATCATCTGGGTAGGTGAACACTGTGTTGGGTTTTTTGTTTTGTGGGTTGGTTTGTTTTTAATAAAACCTAGGAAATAGGAATCAGTACAAATGTGAATTTTGTGTTTCAGATCCCTAATAATAATACAGTAGAAGTTGAGATAGCTTCAATACCTTGCACTTGCTGTGTTTGACAGTACAATGTCCGCTCAAATTGCATAAGGAAGTCCATTAGCCTTTCAAATCTAAAACTGGGAGATGGCATACCAGAAAGCTGGATACAACTATTAGGTCCAATAGCACAGTCAGTCAGCCTGCTCACTAGCCCAGTAGTCATTACTTTGCCTTTTCTTCCTTTCCCATTGCTTTCATTTAGCTTTGTGTACTGTTTGTTTCCTGGTGTGCAGTTTTCTTGAATGAGCGTAGCGGGGGTGATGGTATGCTGAAGTAAGTAAATGAGCTGTAGAAGCATAGGGTAAGCCTGCAGCAAAGGTGTTTGACCGGAAGATATGAGGTGGTGAATCTCCCATATGCTCTGAATGGAGCATATATAGGGTTCGAGCACCTGCTTCCACATGTTCGTAGCCTCAAATCTGGTCAGGGCAGGGTCTGTGAAGACTGATAGAAGTCTTGAAGTATTTGTAAAGAAACTAAGCCATAACAGATAGGAGGTTTCTGGAGTAGGTCATCCCTCATACAATGAAAAGGCTTGTAAAAAGGTGAGGATAGCAGACTGTTTAGGGACTTCCTATTCAGCCTTCCTCTACTTGGAACAAGAAAGGGAAAGGGCAGTTTCCTCCATCTGTCTCATGTTCCTGTCACAACCCTAAAATGAAGTTAGCATACTGCTGGATTTGTTACTTCCAGTATAGTATTAAACTAATGTAGGAAGAGCAGCGGTATTCCCTTGTGCACAAAGATGTAAACACATCCAGCCTTTGAGGGTTGGAGAAGTCCTTCCATCGCTTGTTCAGCTGTAACTCCACTGTGCTTTCCTCTGAGGTAACTCTGGCTCTTGAGCAGTTGACATTGACTCTTAGCTGCAGGGGGGTTAGTGCAAACTGTGGCGTTACTGCCTGTGTACAAACCCCATGTAGTTCCCCGCTGGGCTGGGTGTTACAAGATAAATGTTTTTCTGAGGCCTGATGCCATAGTACTCTCCTGATTGTGGTTCATAAGACTATAGTTTATGTGGCTGTAACATTGATCTGGTATCCTAAACCCTACCCTGGTGGAATTGTGCTAAAGCTCTCCTCCCCCCAGTGCTAGTTTCAAATGGTACCCTAGTTAATGGGCAGTACTGGGAAGTATGATTTTAATTGTTAACGTCTAGGCTTCTTTCCCTTCTGTTTTCATTCTGCACTTGCTGGCATCTTCCAGTTTAGTGTATGGTTGATTTTTAAAAGAAAAAAAAAGTCTTCCTGCCACCATCACGTAGTTCTCTGGTAAATAAAAATAATTTAGCATCCTTCTTTCATGAGAACTTCCCAAATACTGTATGACTCCAAGGAAATGAACTTTCCCCCCTTGAAATGGAAAAACTATGTAGTAAAATAAAGGCCTTTGCCATCAGTATAAAAATGGCATTGCTGTGCCTTACTAAGCAAGAAATAGGAAAAGAATATGAACGTGAGACAGAGGGAGGAAATTGCCCTTCCTGTATTTTGGGAGCCTATTGTTCCAGGTTACAGGAAGGCTGAATCGGAGGCCCCTAAACAGTCTGCCTTTCTCACCTACACACAAGCCTTTTCTGTTGCACAGAAGACTCATTACACCACTGAAGAAAGTAACCTGCAGCTTTGTGGTTTTTTTTTCCCTCTCCCTAGACTAGTGTGGTTAACTACATTGACCAGAGAACTAAACCAAGAAGTGACCAGCTGTTTTTTGTGGTATTTGAATGGAAAGACCCTTTTATACAGACTGTTCAAGACGTGAGTAACACACTAGTCCCTGTTTGAATTGTTGTCTGACTCTGCATGCTCATGCCTCTTACCTCACCCCAAGCAGAAATTCAGAGGCAGTGAGGTTACTTCTGACATTTCAGTCTAGGCTCTTCCTTATATCCAGCAATGCATATTCTGTGGAGGTCAAGACCATCTGATGCCTTTCCTTGGCTTGGTGGCACTCAGCCCTCTGCTTGCAGCTAGAGGTACATACAGCAAAGAAAAAGCACATCCCCTGTCTTCTAGCAAAGTGTAGCTTCAGGTCAAGTCTGAACTTTTTGCTTAAATAAGTGTGCTTGGATAAACCAATCTAATGACTTTAAATTAATTGACAAGCAAGAAACCTAGGCTTAAATCAGAATAAAAATAATAACCTAATGTATTTTTTTATCTTTTATTGGAGTAGAATTTGGTGGTGCATTCAAATGCACAAAAAGCCCTTTAAAATTTAGCTCAATACGCTGCAGCTGCAAGATGTGCCAGACAAGACCACAGTCAGGCCCTGGAGTGCTTAAAAGGGGTGTGCTGCAGGCACATGTCCTTTAAGCATATCAGACAGATCTTGTTTTCCTAGTGTTCTAGGAGCGGTGGTCAGATACATTTGACCTCCCTAGAAATACACTGAATGGCAAAGTGTGCAGAGACAATCTGTTTAAAATTTTGCATTTAAAATGGCCCTCCCTGACCCCCAAAGCCCCTCCTGGCAAAATCTACACCATTCTTGTTTTATTGCCCAAAACCAGAGTGTGAATGCAGACCGTGCAGGGCAGGAGAGGGTAGTTGGTCCTTTGCTCTCCTGCTGCTGTGTCTGTGTGGAGGCCAAGGCACCCGCCTCTATGCAGGCACCTCCTTGGCCTTGAGAGCACAGTCCTATTCTCAGCACCTCTTGCTCCTCTCTGCCCAATGGGGTTCGTACCTCTGCTGGCTTCTAGCTGACAGCTGCCCTTCATCCAGTGAATTGCAGGCACTTGTTTCCTTTTGCTGAAGAGGCCATAGTTCACAGTGTTGCTGCTTTTAGGAGGATTAACGAATACAGAAAGCCTCTTTCAGACCTTCTGGCTTGGATGGTGACCAAGTGACCTTGCGCTCACACTGACTGTCAAGAGTTGCAGACTCCATGGCGAGCCCAAAAGCTGGGTGCTACTTTATATTGCTGCCTGAACCCTAGCTCTGCTTGCTTCATCAGAGATCCCAGAAGTCATCCTTCTGCCTAGAGGTGTGAGGAGAATTGTAAACTATAAACAAACTTAACTGTTCTTGAACCAAATGTAGTTAAAAATAGAAACACAAAATACTTGCTGTAGGTCTGCAGAAATGGTTGCTGCTGTCGAAACCTGGTTTAGCATGACAGTGTTGTCTTGCTAAGGCTTTCCAGTAGTGGCTTCTTTTAGCTTTGTCTTCTGAAAGATCTTCAATGTGACTGCTTGTTTTTGTAAATCTTTAAATAATGTAGCAAATTTAGTTGATAAAATTAGCAATTTAACAGTATCTCTAAAGTTTTAAACAATTCTATCCTGAAATAGCCTGAAAGGAATGTAGCAGCTAGTACAGAGTGTTTTCTTCCTGAGGGAATCGGAAAAACCTTCGTGTGAGGCAGACGTGTGGAGAAGGCACCACAGGCCACCTCTGCAGTACAAAGCAATATGCTGCAAAACACTTCAGTTTGAAAAATGCAATTGTTTGTTATTGACTAGGTCTAACATATGCTAAGTTGAATAATATTTTTAATCTCTTTCAGATAATCACAGCAAATCCCTGGAACATGATTGCTCTTCTTTGTGGTATCTTTTTGGCTCTGTTTAAGGCAGCAGACTTTGCCAAGTTAAGCGTGAAGTGGATGATCAAAATCCGCAAGAGACATCTGAAGAGGAGGAGTCAAGTAATGAACCATATAAACTGAGACTAAGACTGCCTTTTAACTATTCATAGCAGAAGGGATAGAAAATAACTGGAACAAACTTCAATCAGCAATACAGCAATTAAAGATGCAAACCAGGTATGTTTTCTTCAGAAAAACAATGGCTGGATGAACAGCCTAGTGAACTAGCCTTTGAACTTCAGAAAGGAGCTAACTCTAGGACAGGGCTAACAAACTTGTGCTTTTCTATTCCAAATTTAACAAGCTTACCTCAATATATGGGGGCACCCAGGCAGGAGGAGAGAATTCACTAATGTTCAGAAAGTCAACACTGTAGTGGTTAAGTTCTAAAAGAAGGGACAGCTTTTGAATGCTTCTCACAACAGGAGACCCTTTAACTTCTGTGTGAGCTATGATCTGCATCTGCTGCTGTAAAGCAGTTACTTGCTTGACTGTTCAGTAGAAGGTAAAGCACTCAACAAAACAGTCTGGCCTCCCCTCTCCAAAGCATGTGTTAAAACAAAATACACTGGAATTCTATTACATGTCATTTTTTGATTTAAAGTATATTGACTTTTAATATTAAAAAATATTTCAAATAAGATATTGTGTACATTCTTTGAAGCGACCTGCTCTTAGATTCAGCTGGACTTTTACAGGAGGCAGTCCAGGCAGGAGTATTACTGCAAGCAGTAGAAAACAAAAATCTCTTCCTGATCAGTCCAACTCAAGTAAACTCAAGCAAATTGATACCTGGGCATCTGAGTTCAAAGTCTGTCTCAGGCTGTTGCTCTTCCCTCTCCCCCCCTAGTCTTTGCTAAGGAAGTAAAAAATAGACTTTTATCAGCCTAGCATTTAAATGTGATTATTATATAGAGAAAGTGTGCTTAGAGAATGCATGCTAACTAACGGTGCTGTGGTGGCATAGTCTTTTTCATCCTTATAAGTAAGTCAAGTCCCTTACTGGTCTAAATGCCTCACTCAGGGTTGAGGAGGCTACAGCGCAGCAGTGCACTGCTCTGCATTAGCTCTGAAGGCTTTGTTGCAAGGAGAGGAGCATACCAAGTCGTATTTTGCATATTAATATATTATAGCAGTAAGCATATCAATAGTACCCCCTCATGCTTTCTTTTGCCTTCTAAGGAAGCATTTTGGAACAAAACTTACTACTTTCAGCTAATTTCCAGAGCAAATCAAGACACCGCATTGACCAAACAGAGTCTTAAACAAGGGAGCAAAAACTTGCTGTAGTAAGAAAAACAGAATGGCAGCAGCATACAGATTCTCTACTAAACCAGGCAGGTGAGGGCAGGAGGGGGTTACAGCCTGCCAGGCACATGCAGTTACCAGTCCTGTGTTGGTCCTTCAGAGTGCTTTTAATTTAAATGGCAGTCTGAGCTAACTTGGTCACCCTCTTCCAGGACAAAAACATGCCTGGATGCAGGAACAGGTGCTGTTCAGTCAACACTTCATGTTCAGTATCTCTGAACAACGGCTCTGGCCGAGCAGGGCCACTATTGTACCTGCCTCACCTGAGGCAGGTAGTTAGCACAGTGCCATAGCAAGCGAACAAGGTTGAACGAGAGGGGGATAGCAAAGACCAAACACTGCACTGTTGAAGCAAACGGTTAGAGAGCTGCTTCCTCCCTAGGTGCTGGGCTGGTGGGGAGTGAGACAAACTCGGCAGGGGGATGATAAAACCCCTACTTAGACCATCCATATCAAGAAAAAGCCTGTTGATTTTGCTGTGTAACAGCCTACGCTAGTAGGAAAGCATTCTGCTGGCCTCCCTGGTCAGCTTACAGCCCTTTGCTTTCCCAAAGATGCTGCTGAGGGCCTGTGTGACAGGTAAGGCAGAGACAGCTGAGCTTTCTTGACTCCTTGCTGTTCCAGTGTTTCTTTAGCAAACCATATTTTGCTATTCTTGGGTTTTACAAAAATGTTTAGAAACAACAATTTGATCAGGTACTGATGTACCCTACTGCATTTTTTGTTGTTTTTTCATTAATGAAGTCAGAGAAGGTAAGGTGGAAGACAACATAGCCCCAGCCAAGGGGTGGGTAGGAGGAATGGTTAAATAAAGGATGCATCCTTTCTGCAGTATTTAATGTACTACTTTTTTAAAAAATAAGTTCCCATAGATAGATATAGTGACTGAAGTTGACTACTATCTCAGCTATCAAGATGTTTTTTTTAATGAGGAAATGTGGTTACTACAGCAGGTCAGCTGATTCCAGCTAAGAAACCTTTCTTTACAGGAGTGATTCTAAGAGCAACTGTTGCACAATTTGAAATGGCCTCTTACAGCTACTGTCTTGTTTTTCTATTACTTACTCTTGCTGTCCATATTTGTAAAGTTTTGAACAACTCCTCTCAATTACAAATGCCAGTAATTTGTTCTTGGGACCATTGCAAGGTAAGAGTTAAATTACACAAATGTTGGGGAATCTATATTTCCTTTACACAGATGAAAAAAAAGTATCTCAAATTGGGGGTTTATTCTTCTATGGAAAAAAAGGCACCAAAGTACTAAACTGAGGTAAGCTGTGTCTGCATGACACTTGCAGGCCCCACAGCATTTAGCATCTGGCTTCTGTACTTCAAGAACCACCATGAGGAGTAAAGGATTTCCCACCCACCCCACCCTCAAATTTTGGGCAGCCACCTACCATGGCAGTCTGCTTTCATCAGCTGATGATGTAGTCTTTTTATACAAAACTGACATGAAGAGAGTAGCAACTAAGTGGTTTTGATCAGATGGAGCTATTGGAAGTGTGAGCCCCTTCAGGCAGTGTTACTCCCCACTTCCTCTGTGAAACACAACTATAGAGACAAAAACAAACAACAAAAGTGTAATAAAGTCAACTCAGAACAGTGTAGTAGACACTTTTTCCCCCAGAAACTGCTTGAATAATGCCAGTAAACCAGCCATGGGTAAGAAAAGGCCAGGACACTTGCCTCCGCTGTTCCGACCACCAGAGTGCAAAACAAAGCCCTCCACCTTTCTCACAGAGAACAAAACGCCGGCAGCCTGCACCTCTAACACTTTTGCCACTCGGTGAAAAGCCACGGGTTACTCAAACATGCAGATAAAAGGCTGTTCAAAGCCATTCTAATGCTCCTGGTCTTTTTATAAACACAAAGATGTGATATACAGCACTAAATACAAACATAAAGACTTTATTGAATGCTGCTGAATTCCCCAAAGATCTTTCATTACAAAAGTTTTCCACACAACTGCAATTTAAGAGATTGGAATGGTACTCTGATAAAAGTTGTGAAAAATACTTGATCAAGTAAACAGACAAGACTTCTGTTGTCAACTTTCCACCTTTAAGAAACAGACTGCATTTTCTTCAAATCAAAAAAGGAAATAGTTATTGACATCCTTCCTTCCTTACTAGGAAGAAAAAAAAAAACCACCACCCCAATTTTGGTCTCATTCTTCAGTCCATGAGATGCTAAAACTAATGCAGAAACACCCAAGGTAGCCTTGGAGACCTGCACTGCTCCACAGGGAGTCCTTGGGCTGAAGAGGAGCATCATTGATGGGCTCTCTGGAAGAAGCTCCATCCTCAGCTGTAACAGGAAGAAATCTCTAAGTAGCCCAGGACCAAGAGGCAGCAAGAAGGAGGTAGAGGCACTCACCGAGTGGCAGGTCCGACGCCCGGACCACCCCAACCTGTTCAAGCTGGCTTTCTCTCCCGACTTGGCCTCATTCTAATGTCAGCCTTCAGTACACCTAAATCTCAATCCAGTCAGGAACTCCAGGACAGCACCATATCCGAGTTCCTTTCAGTGTTGGAAGGGGCATGCACTGAGTATCTCAAGTTACTGGTAGCCTACCTTGGTTTCATTTGAGAAAATACAGCACAACTAGAAGCCTTTTCTATCACCTTAACCGAAGTATGCAGCAATGTGAAAAGCACATGTAAAACAAGGAAAAAAATGTACATAGCAAACTATACCACCTATGTGCAACACAATCAAAAATTCAAGTCATAATTCTCACCACTCCCATAATTATTTCACTCATTAAGGATGATAATTCAGTTCTATGAAACATTGGAAGTGACAGTATATCAGTAATTAGACAAATTTACAATATGCTGTGGTAATGACATCACTTAACTGCTGTATTTAAATTCAAATCTTTACATTTGCCAGAGAAAAAACCTGGCTGTTTATTATCCTGATGAGGTTTCTTTTCCAAATCTGTTTATATTTCAAAAGGGTACAAAAAAGTACATCTGCCGAGTAGAGGTGGTCATTTCTTTTATTTGGCACTTGTGTTGTGTGCATTTAGCACACTGTGAGTGCTGTTCTGCTTTTCTGCCATAGCCTTCTTAAGCTTTAACTCCTCTAGCTTTCTCCACAACTCTTCACGTTCCAATTCTTTCTTTTTCTCTCTGTAGAAAAGAGTGAGGTAGCAATTTCAGATGTGTTGTTCTAAGCGCAATGTGGAGACGCAGTTACTTAACAACTGGAATTTACATCTAGTAATTCCTCTTGTACACTTTTCTCCAAGGCTATTGTTAGAGGCAATTACAGTTTCCTCTGTTAAAAAGCGAGCATACGAACTGGTAACCATTAGTGGTGAAACCGTAACTTTGCTCCAGCAAACTCAGACAATTCCTGCAGTGTGGCTTTGCACAGATGACTGCAGTTCTAAGGAGGTTCTTTATCACATGCAAACAAATTAAGGGACTAAGCATCTTTCGGGGAGAAAAGAAGGAGACTTAGCATGTGGTCTCAGCTGGCCTAGGATAAGCCATGCCCTGCTTCCCTTATTCCAGCGGGGCTGCTGAGTAGGTTAGTAGGGTGAGAGAGAGGTTTTAGCTGAGCTATGAAGTGTCCTCCAGCTCAGCTTTCTTCATACAACAGCCCCTGAAGCAGCAGAGCCAGCACCAGCCGGCCCCTCGCAGCAGCAGCAGCAGCTGAGCCCAGTTTTATTGTGCAGGAGAGCGCGCTCTGGGCCTGGGGAGGACGGGGAGCTGGGGCCTCCCTGGGCTTCAGCACCCGCCACAGCACCTACACACACCTGCATGGGCGCTTCACCCGAGTGGCACCCAGCAGCCAACGTGTGATGAGCAGTTCCACTACAGAACCCCACAGCCACAACAGCGAGGTTTTCTTTTCAGCTGGTACATTTTAGATACGTATTCATCAACGTGCATTTGGAAGAAGAATCGGTACCTTTGCCTTTCTGCTTTATATGAGCTTGTAAGTTCATCAAAAAGCTTGCCGTTCATTTCCATCAGGGTTTTCAGCACGTTGTATACCAGTGCCACAATCGTTCTAGAAGAGAAGGAGCACAACCATTAGAATTACTCAACGCAAAATTAACCTCAGTAAACAAGCATTCAGTTTCTCATTTGGACTCTGAGCTTCTTAAGATGCTGCTGTAAGGTCACGAGTTTCTGAAACAAAATCCTTTACTATCATTTCCTCTGTAAATTAATAAAATGCATATTTAAACATTTTTTGAAATGGCTATTTAACCTTAAATTCCTGACTCTTGTAATTGCACAGGATATAATTACTAGTACTGTGGCTGTACTATAAAGCCATTCAATTACCTTAACCTTTAATAAACAGAGTTTTAACATCAATTTTGTAATATCTGACTCATGAAATATGAGAGTCTAGAAAAATAAAACTTCTGGCTAGTAACTTCAAGACTGGGCAAAAGTACACAGCAGAGGAACCACAGGCACGTGGTTTGATACAGCTACTAGAAGCTCTACCAGAAGCGCTCCTGGGCAGCAGACAGCCTTGCTGCATGTGCCCAGCTGGAGAACTGAACTGAGAACATCAGGTAATGGTTTCCAGTACTGTAGTTTCTTCAAGAAACTAAAGAGCTTGAGCAATACTGGCTGTGTCTGACATGCCTGTCTGTTTCTACGTTAGGTGTTACTCTTCTTTTTGTGAAAGCAGTCATATTTCAATAAATTGTCTTCAGTATCATGCCACTTCTCTCCTTTAAACCCACTCTTAATTATGCAAAGAAATGCAAAAATAACAATAAAATTAAACATTAAAAAGCTGCCGATCATTAAGCATATCGCTAATCAAAAAAAGTAGGTAAACTGTCTTCCCCATCTTCCCTCTCGCTAGCAGTTCACCTTCCCACAGCAGCAGTGACTAAGTTGCAGAGCAGGGCTGCCAGGCAGTCTTGTCGCCTTGAAAAACGAGTGAAAGGAAAAATCCGAGGAAGTAACCAAAGGACCAGGTTTGCCTTTTCAGGACACTCTGTCTGCCGTGGCACTAGGAAGTCTCCGAGCTACTCGTCAGAGGCCCTGCACTCATTCAGAACGCGCACTACACTTAGCCTGTCTACACACCTTTTTTTTTTTTTGTTGTTATTTGGGGTTTTGGTTTTCTGAGAGGAAAAGCTTTACTTTGAGCAAGTAGTTAAGTCCGCATCGGACAGCTAGATGGATATAAGCACGTTCCTCTGCCCTCCAAAACGGATTAAAACCAAAGGGTTAGACTTTCTTCCCCAAACCTCCTCATCCTCAAGGTATACAATTGTCCTGTGGCTTTCACGTCCTTCATAAAGGGCAACTTCTGTCTGCAGCTAGGGCAAGATGGACATCCTTCAAATTTGTTGAGTTCCCAAGCGCTATTACTGCTTCAAGAGCTAGTTCTCCAAAATTTATATTCAGTCTCAGCTGATAACATTTGCAACTAGGCACACCATCTAGATAAATTCAGAATAATTTCAGCGCCTCTAAGCGCTTAAAACAGGACATCTGATTTACTTCAGAGTTGCTGCAGGCTCCTGCCTACCCTGGCCTTCGCCTGTACGAGCGTTGCATTCTGCAAGTTGACTTGCAGCTCAATTCAGGATGCTGGACGCAAGCAGATTTGCCTTTTAGTATTTCAGTATAACTACTGCTTCTGTCAAACATGATATAAGAATACTAATATTTAACTTGTGACATGAAATGTGAAATGAAGTAATCGCTCATTTCTATTCCTACCATCCTTTGTAGTGGTAGGCATTGCTCTTCTCCAATAGTATCTTTTTCCTTTTCTTGTCTCACTGGGCAGCAATAACTATGATGGAGACACTGACAAAATTTTGTTCATCTGAAGTACTGAAGGACAGCAAAGCATAAATACAGCAGAAGCACCCCTTGGAAATTGTTTTTGTCTAAGTAATATTAATTTGCATTTTTAACTAACGCGTAAGATCAAATGTGATTACAGCATGAAGACCATCTTCCAATTTCCTCATCCTTGTTCAAGAAATTCCAGGTCTCCACCATAACAGTAAAAGCACAATATAGCTGAAAGTGACATCCATTTTAGCACCCATAATCTCACTGATTCCATGTGATTTAAGTAAAAATGAAGTCACGTTTACAAGCTTACAATCCAAGCCCAAAACAGTGGGCAATTTATTTATGGTACTATAGAGAAAGTTAAACATTACATACGGATTCCAGTGTTCTTTGGAGATCTTGTACAAACTGCCAAACATAATTGGTAGAATTTTATCAATGTTCTCCTCAATCAGGCTAAGAATATATTCATTATTCCAGAAGTACAAAGCTCTTTCTGCAACCTGAAACACAAAGTTTAGGGGTCAACAGCCACAAAATAAATTACTACAAGTTATTTTTTTAATACTTTTTTTTTTTTACCTGAAAATGTGAACTTGACACACACTTGGATATTTGCTTAAATAAAGGCTCTTCTATTTTTTTGAATTGTGTCGGTTCTATTACATCTAAGATTTCTTCAATTTCACCTAAAAACATTACCTGTTCATATAAAAGAAATGTATTAAAAAGTATGAGAATGTTTTATATCACCATTGTAAACAAAAACAAAACAAAATACAGTTTATACATTAGTCACTAATCCTGCAACGAACACTCTAGGTAATTACAAAGCATTAGACATCCACAGGGTTTTTGCTGCCTGAAAGAAGTCAATCATTGGTTTCAGCTACCAGGTTACAGCTCTCATCTTGGATTTCTTCTTTTATGTAGTTGCTCTGAACACTTCACAGAGCTCCTTCTGCAGAATATGGCTTTTTACAGTTAAAAAACCACTAGAGCACTTTTATTTCTTCAGGCATGGCTGCAGACATTACCATTATCTGAGGTCTCCACAGTAGCTTCTGAAGTGATAAATAGTTAATTCCGGTGTTAAATTACAACCAGCAGAACAATAGGTAGGTGGCATGGAAAAATTTAACACTACTCAACAGGGACAACAGCGTTAAGGGACCCCACTTAAAGAGCTGGGAAGGCAAGGGGAATCTAGTGGCCTAAAACAGATTCTTGACTTACACAGAAGAAACCAGAAAAAAATTCATTTCCCAAGACCATTTAAAATTATTTTTATACTAGGGAACAAGAATGTATGTATGCTTTACCAGACACTTACTCAGTCTCTCAAATGCTAAGTCTGCATCGCATTGCAGAGACTACCTCCAGCCTGGTCTGTATCCACTAAAATACTTCTCACTTTCCTCAGAAAATTTTTTCTCTATACAATATCTTAATTAGAATGCCACTTTTATTATAGCTTTAACATAGTAATGCCATGGTAAGAACAGACATACAAAACAATTGCATGGAGTTGCATGACTAAAGACGAGCGCCTCAAGAACTGCAAGTTTTCTGCACAATCTCTTGACAAGCACAGCAGAGGTACGCTATATGACCCTGCCACACCACATTTTTACATCACAGCAGACACCAAAAACAAGAGACAAAACCAACCTCTTTCTGACTGCAAGTTTTTGGCCAAAATTTTAGCAGTCCTCTGATTACCTATATTAAAAACACAAACGGGTTAAAGCAGAACAAGTTTCTATTACATATTTGATAAGATTTAAAAAGTACTATGCTTTTCCTTATCCAGAGGTTCAGTGAAAACCGAATACAGCTAAATGTAGTTCCACTGAAAAGAGATACTGCGCTGTCTCATTTACATATTTATCTTGCTGGAGTTATCAGAATAATTTAGACCCTTAACACTTCACAAGTCTTTGATTATATAGATTAATTGATAGGACACAGATAACTTCATTTTGTGATGCTTTGATGCTAACTGCCCTGTAGCTACATTTCCCAGAGTATTTTTTGTCTTCTAATCATCCACACTTTGGGGAGCACCTGTCTTGGCGTCAAGGTTTGAAGCCCCAGAGCAAGCGGTATACGCTGACTGCGCAAACAGGGCTATACAGAGGAGCCATGGCCTCCGCCACTTCCTTCTCTCTTCTAGGATTTGAAATGCTAAAGAGTGGAAACTAAAAAAATAAAATACAAGATGTGAACTTACAGAGAACATACATTCCAGTCTCTATACTGGAAACTATCTTCCACAAGACTGGGAAAAAACTTTTGGGAAACAATTAGAAAGTACAGCCCCCAGGAGGAAGCACACAACAAACAAAGGCTGGAGGCCCGTCTCCTAGGAACGCACATCTGACATGGCATCTAAAGTACAAAATTAATTACTGGTTAAAAAAAAGCAGTTATTGTATGTTTTGAAAGCAGAAACATTCTCAGAGCCTTATAAGCTTTCATTCTGAGGAAAGTATCTCTAATTTTATCATACAACAGCACTTAATTGATTGTATCCAACTGTAAAACTTACTTAACTATTTGAATATCTTCCACATTTGGTTTTTGCCATGTTGATTCCCTGTCCCATCCTCCCAGCTGGCTGTTTTACTCGCAACTATATGCACTATCAAAAGTGACCTTCCAGAGAAAAAGTTAATGATTTTTAAGTGCCCGCAAGTCTTTATCCTAGGATACTCCCATATCCTGCTACTACAAAGCTGAATGTCACTTCAAATGACAACGAGCAAATGCAGAAGCCTCAGGCAGCTGGTAAAGCCTATGCTCAAATCCACAAAACCAAAGCAAGTTACAAGGAAACAAGAGATTCCTTAACAGAGCCTTGACCATCCAGTTCTACCTAGCTGGCTGAAAGATGCAGACAACTGAACTACTAACGCCAGCATCTGACACCTGATGAAGGAGCAGGAGGTCCAGGTCAGCCCGGGCAGGCGACAAGGTTGCCGCCTGGCCCAGAGAAGCAGAGCTCCCTCCCTGAACTGCTCAGCCAGTGCTGACCTGGCCACCTCGCTGCCTCCACAGACAGAGCAGAAGAGCTGGGGCAGATGGCACAGGGAGGGGGGAGGAGGAGAAGTTTTGGGCTCCCTCATTTCACTGCGATTCCCTCATCTGTCAGTCCTGCACTCAGTCGCTTCTCCTGGGCTCTCAAGGAGTCAGACTTGCATGAATTAATTACATTTGTTTCTCTAGGTTCATAATTTAAAGTAGTCCATGTAAATACACTTTAAACCCTGGGCCATTTTACATTAATTAGCTCGTAACTGAATGACTCCACTATTTACCGTTGAGATTTTGTATTTTTAAAGAACAAACCCGAACATTTACAGGTATAATAGCTCATTCCACTGACACCTTCCCTTCCTCCAGAGGAATGCAAGTAAGCCAAAAAATTTCAGACAAGCACATTTGGCAAAGAAAAGCTGTGAGAACCTACCATGCACCTCTAACTGGAGCATGAATTTACTGGTCTCAAAAGCATAAAATTTGAGTTAGCTGGCAGAGCCCAGTTTCCAGCACTTGTTATTGTAAGAGTGTTGAATATGCTTCGCTAGAGATTCATATTCTCAACGTGATGAAGAAATACCATGTTTCGAATATAACAGTGCAGACCTCAACAAGATAACTATTCCTTGCTTCTCACAGTATCAGTTTCCAGCTTGACTACGCTTTCATATTAAAAAGCTGATACATGCATATTTATATTCAAAGGTTGCATTCAAATAAATATTCAACATGAATGCAGATCTGAAATCTTGCTGATTTTACTACACAAAACTCTTAATATTCTTCCCTGAGCTACAAAACTCCCATAAAGTGACTTGCAACAGTTGGCACCTGCTAGAAAACTTATCTTATGTACAAGGACTGCATGTTTAGCCTGATTTCTTCAACGTAAAGGCCACTGCACTTAGCAGGGTTAGGTAACAAACTCTTCTTGTCAGCTCTGCAAACATCAGGACTGACCTAAGGCAGACTACCATAGTTACAAGAGCTCGGATTGAATGTCCTCTGAACTGACCCTGAGTGACAATTCCTGCCAGAAAAAAACAACAGTAAGGTACTCGTGAAGACAGCCTTCTCATGGAGTTCTTAAAATATTACTTGACCTAAAGCCAAAAAAAAATTTCAAATGCTATCTCATCAGTTGCCCCAAATGTTAACATTTACTTTTCAAGCATTTCAGAAAGTTTCTTAAAGCGTCACTTCTTATCATATTAACTTTTACTCCTTTATAAAGCCAACTTTACTATACACACAGAGTAATGACCAAAGCAAGCACAGGCAGTGACTCTGCAGTGAGTTCTTGTATCTTCTCCATTCTGAATTCATCTTGACTGATTAAGAGGCAACCACAATTGTATACGCTATAGTCCAGATGAAGTCTCAGAATCGCGCTATGGTACTCCTATTTCAAAAGTCCTGCCTTCCTCACTTCAGAGTTTGGGCTTGAATCCTGCATCACAGTTCCATAAATTCGTATCAGGCAGTTCTGACTTTGTCATGTTGTCACTTCATTCAAACTTGCAGGTTTTTATGTAATACTACACATTTTCTGCTCATATGTCAACTTTAACCGTCAAAATGCCTGGGTTGTTTTATCGCTTGGCTTAAGGAATAAGGCTTACGCAATTCCCTTCTCACCCTATCCAACAAAATAAGCTTATTGACCAGTGTAGCTGGCGACACTGCAGTACAGGGGGAAAGAAGATGCTTCAAGTATACCAGGCAAATGTATAGATGGTCAGGTCAACCACCTTCCATCATGTACAGAGTAACTTGTCTTCTGATGAGGAACACCAGTACTTAAGTGGTTGTGCAAAAAGGCAAGCTTCCATTGTGAATATCTACTATCTAGATTGTTTCCACAAAGCTGTTTATCTTTTTTCTATGAAGAAAGGGTCAGATTTTGCATAAGCTCCTCATTTTTGTCTCAAAAAGGGATAAAGTATTTAAATATCAACATCCCCCTAACAAAGATTTCTGATTGTCCAACTAAAACCAGTTTCTGTTCTAGCTGGTCCGACATCAGTCTGTGTCACCATGAGCAGCTGCACTGCCCTGAGCCGCACTCTTCTTTATGGGCATTGTCAAAGCCCTTGCATGAAGCACTGCAAACCTCTTTTTAGCTGAGCTGTCAATATGTATCACAGGAGATTCAGTCTGGCAAGAGCCACTGATGCCTGAAGCACCTGTATTGTAACTGCCAAGAGGCACCCCAGTAACTGAAGAGACAGAACAGAAACACTGCATTTGGAATTTCAGTTCTTTCTGCCTGAATAAAGTGCTGTTATTCTTTCCAACTTTTATTTTGAGATTGTTTATTCCCTAAAATATTTCAACTTTACGCAGTGGCTAGGCACAAGCCATCAGCACCAAATATACTAAAATTTTAGTTCTTACCAGGAGGTAACACAGTTGTTTACAAGCGCTCTCATACAAGGTAATTTGCATGATATCAGTCATTCAAACTTTTATTTAAATTTGTGATCTATCTATCTTGGTCACAGGTTAAGAGCCCTTTCAAACCCAGAATCTTCTTGACAATTGTTCTAGATTTAAAAACTCCCTCCCCGCTGTCTCCCCCCCTTGCCTATGGATCTTTAATCAGGACAGCACAGATAGCACTGCTATACAAGTTAGACTGAAATATTTAGTTGAAATTAAAAATAGAAAAACATTCAACTGAAAAACACTTACAGGCTCTGTTAAAGTTGTATCTTTTTCCAGGAACTGTACAACACAATAGGCGAGCTAGAATGTAAGTCATATGATTATTTAGTTTAAACAGACACTATTTAGACATTGCAGCATAACTAAATATCACAACTTATAATAGAATGACTTCAGATTGAATGGGGGGGTGTGGGACCCAACCCAAAACACCCCTGCACAGCCATTTCAAATTCTTCCAAACTAAACAAAACAGCAATTAAAACAGCGAGATGTAGAGGCCTGCTCTATCTTACAACTTCCTGCATACCCAAAAATCTTAATTTTTTCATCCTAGAAATTACTTTTAAGCTTGACAGCTACTTCCCTAACTCAGATCCAGTATCCAGACAGATTTTTCTCAACATCAGTTCCTGTATTAACATTACAAAACTATCGTTTTCAAACATCTACACTGGGGTAAAAAAGGTGACACTTCCAGTAAAAAAAAAAAAAAAAAGAAGCTTTAAAACAGGTTTGAGCGCACATTGCTCAAGTACTAGACATCTACAGTCAAGTACTAGACATCTACAGTGTGCAACATTCAGCGATGAGATTGCAGGTGAAAGAACTTTAACGTATTACGTGGCCACAAGACACCAGGCAGCATCTGTCCAGCTGAGCATCCTGACACCAGCAACGGCCGACAACAAACGCCTCTGGAAGAGCGTATGAAGTGGGGGAAGCGCAATGTGATTACGTCCCCAGCATGCTCTCCCAGCCCCTAGTGATTTCTGTCCAGGTGTCTTTTCAGGCCAAAGTGTGATATTATGTGTTACATAATTACTTTTTATTTAGTCACTTAGCACATAGTTAAGTAATTACACAACCATACCTCTGCCCAGTACAGAAACCATACAATAATCCTATTACTAACGCAGTTACAATGTTAGATTCCATTAAGACTGATTTTAAGAAGTCACATTATTTTTCATCTCACATAATAAAGCAAAGACAAAAGTTATTTACATGCATTACATGTACATTTCAATACTTAGTATGCTTGAATTCAAGCATTACCTTTCCTTTCTATTTAATCTGTTATCCCAAAGCAGATAATTACAATGCTGTAATTATACCAGGTCTAATTTATTCCTTTTACCCTTAGGCTAAGGATGTATACGCATGGATTCAAAAAATAATAAATTTCACACATTAATCTCATAAAATCCCATTATATGTATTGTACACTAATGCTTTATTGTTCAAAGGCACAAAGACTCAAACTTAATTCAGCTTTAAGGCTTATAACTTTTAAGAGTAGGCTAAACTTGTACTGTAGCAACAAAGCAACCAGGCCGTTCCAGATTACAAAGCAGATTTAATGCTGGTTTACACCTTCAGAAGAATATAAAACCCGAAACACACAGTGCAGAAACTGCACATGGCACTAGCAGTTTATGAAGGGATAGCCGAGTAGCCTGGTCAGCAAACAAAACTCTACTTCCAGGCACACAGGACAGCTGAATTAATAGGACCCCTTCAGGTAGTGATGAACGAGATTAAACATACCCTAGCAAAAAGGATAGCTTGCTGTCCCGATCCATCAGTGAGAATACCTTTGGCAAGTGACTGGTCCCTCTCCTATCACTGACTCATTCCATGGAGCAGCCTATTGCACAGCAATAAACCACAAGTGATTTAAGTAAATTAAAACTTTATATGAGGATCCAGAACTAACTGAGCTCTTGATTTGATCCCATTTGTAGGCCATATAGTCATAATGATTTCACTTTAATTAGAAACTAACTTCCTTGTATCTTTAGTCTATAAGGAGCTGCATTAGCAAGCTAAGTTAACAAAGCAAGTTTTTAATTAGCCACAGCAGAATTACTTGCAAGTTTGCATCAAACGTATTCAATACTCAAGTGCCATACATCTGGGAAGGATATATGCTATTCCTCAAATAAAATGCCGACTGTCTGTGCAAAGTGTAAGAATGGAAGTCGAATGAAGAACTGCAGCATTCTGACAGCGTGTCATGGATCTACATAATTTCTAGCTGACCCAGAGAGCTACTATACATTTCTGCCATTTATATCCAACATTCTCCTCCCCATAACTGGTATGGTTTTAGAACTAAAAAAGCACTCCTGAAATAAGTACCTGGCCATACTCAAGGCTCCTTTATACACAGCATTTAGGTTACATAAAGGAAGTGGTAATGGCACAAGGCCCTGGGATTAAATGAAGCTTAAGGTGCGACAAGACTAGCAAGCAAAAAAAACCTTCCCATTGCAGTTGACAGTTTGACTCGCTGTTTCTTTCACTTTTAATACATGCTAAATATTATCCCAAAATTAACATTTAGAGATAAGATCTGCAAGATCTTTAAAAACACCAGTGACTGAATTTGCAAATACTTTTGAATATTGCTATTATAACATATACTGCTTCAAATTTAGTTTCAAATGCAAATACAAAAACCCCACCACTCTTAGAAATAGACAAAAGCTTACCTGTGCATGAAACAAAGCTAATCCCTTTGCAGTATGCATGGGAATCAGAACCTTCATAAGGAACTGTTTGTGTTCTGCTTTCAGTGGCAGTGCAAAACCATTGATAATACTGAAAACATGAATAAGCAGGATTTATTTTTATTAAAAAAGAACTTTTTCCTAGCAAGTCAAGAATTTCTGTAAATTCAAGAGACATTCCGTTTCCAGTTCCATTTCTAAAACTGATTATTTTAAAGCCATAAAAATAGCTCCACATATGCACAACCTTTAAAATGTTGGTATCATGCGAGTTTAGACTCTTGGTAGGAATACCAGAGAACCACAGCAGAGGTCAAATAATACTTATTAGATGAGCTGAAGTATTTTTATCATGACCTCCATTAAGTAAAATCATGTACAGTAAGTCTTGCTGTCTAATTGTAAAGCTTAGACAGACGCATCAGGAAGCATTCCATCCATTTCACCCACAATCCCTAGCAACTTGCAGAAGAAAAAAAAAAACAGTATACAATTTTGAACTATTTTAACAGTGCAGTTTGAACATTTGTTTTGAGACTGTTGAACAACCTTTCCCTCCAAAAACAAAGTTAAAAAGTTGTCTCATTGATTCAGTAATCCTATTTTTAAGAGTTGATGAGTCGTATAACAGACAAAAGTCCTTCAGGAAAAGGTTGGGTTTTCCCCACCACCACTACCTTTTCGATAAATCTGAGAAAATAATGGTATCCCTTTCACTTTTTTTTCATGAAAATTTGTTCCACAATAGTTTCACAATGTTTGGATTTTCAGTTAGACCAGTAATATTTATAAAATTTTCTACTGTGAAGTATATGTGACTGTTTTAGAAAAACAGTAAGATACTACCACAAAAAACTTCAAAGTTAAAAATTAGTGAAATAATGTCAAAAGAGATAACTAAAAAACCCCTAGCACTTAAAACGCTTTCCTGAATAGAATTTAAAGAAAACCAGCCTGCTGATGATTAAAGCATTTCATTCAGCATAAGGGCAAAAGTTAATGTTCTTTGATTCAGAAAATGAACAAGTCATCTGTCAGATTAAAAAAGCGCAAGAGTAGATATTCCTGACAAACAAGGACCCTTGAGAAATATTTTGCCAGCCATCTTTAAAACTTGCATCAAAAAAGAATAATTTATATCCTAATTTGATATTCACATGGTAACTCAGACACTATTAATCAGTGACTGCACTTCATCACTCGTTGCTATAATTCTCCTCTCCCTCCCTTCCCAAGCAAACACCCACAGTAACATTTTATATTTTTTGTGTGTCAGATCAAACTTACCTTCCTAATATCTCAAGAAGTTCAGCAACACCATTGAA
The DNA here is from genome assembly GCF_964289735.1 of Phaethon aethereus. Lineage (NCBI taxonomy): Eukaryota > Metazoa > Chordata > Aves > Phaethontiformes > Phaethontidae > Phaethon > Phaethon aethereus. The sequence goes on along the minus strand of NC_138576.1, from coordinate 104,432,209 downwards.
GTGCTCCGTTTCATATATAAACCTGTTACGAAAAAAAGACAACCATCAAAAACTGAAACCTTTAATAATCTTCAAATACTTGAAAGCCAGATCACAGACCAAAACCAGGTCTTTTATTTCAAGAATAAATCACTGCAAACCCAGACCATGAAGGCAAGATAAAACATTCCTCAACCTAGTCACACACACACAGACACACACAGCATACCTGAGGAAAATGTTGTTAATCTGTTTCCTGATGAATGCTCTTAAACCAAGAAATTTTCCATAAATTCGATGAAGAACTGTCTTTAGGAAATCACGTTCTCGTGGGTCTTCACTATCAAAGAGCTCCAACAACTTTAAAAATAAAATCGAAATGTATTATTTTTGAAAAATTTAAGTTTTGTTATGTTATTAACAGATTAGAGCTTTAATTTACAAGTTCACATTAGAAAAATTAGAATCAGTTTAACCAAAAATTTCATTTGGATATCAACATTCTATTTTCAAAATAAAGCTGATTTTTAAAAAAATAAATAAACCAGCAGCTTCATTCCCTTGAAAGAGGAACAGACATTAAAACCATTCCAACAACTATTACACTATCAAAATAAAAATGAAACTGTAAACAACGAGATTATCAAACCTTAGGTAAGTGGTTTACACTTGGTCTTTAAGAAATCAGAATGAATCAAATCCATGTCAGATATTTACAATTTCTTAATTAAAATCCTATACTGCTTATTTCAAAAAGCTACCTGTCTTGAAGGTTAAGCAAAAGTATTCCTATACAAGAAATTTCACAATTAATGATTTTATGACCCCCTCATTATAAGACATGTAATTATTAACTGATTCTCTGCTAATACAGACTATATGCCACAATAAGCTAGCAAGGTTTTCTGCACATTTTTTTCTTGTAGAAAATTTTCCAAGGATACAGAAAAGACCATACTCACTTGAAGACATCAAAAGATACTCCAATCCCATTACAGACAATTATTTTAGTTATTTTTTTCCCCTGCATGTCCAAGTTAAGATCATATTCAGAAATGCTAACTGCGCTAAACAAGTCAGTAACTTAGCTCAAAAGTCACTACAGTCTCCTGCTCAGTCCAGTCTGTGAGCTTAGATATATCTACACCAAGCAGCATAAGGGACTGGAAACAGCTGTTCAGGAACTTTGTTCAGGCTCATTTCATTTTTATATTTAGAAGGAATTTCTCAGGGTCACTACTCTACTTTTTTCCATATATAGCTAGCTGTTCATTGCATTGTCTTTCTCGTGCTCTAGAGGAAGATCAAGTGAAAACGTCAGGAATTGAAACTCTGTAACATGGCTCATAAGAACCACGGGTCATTTAGTAAATTGGATACCCATGGCCAATAGTTCATCAGCAGCTTCAGGCCTAAATTTTGTGGGAAAGTCAAATAAAACAGAAGAAGGAAACACCTACGAACAGGAACAGTAAAACCAAATAAGTGGAAACTAAATGCAGTCAGTGAAGGTAGGAAGAGAAAGTGTCCATCTATGTTTTCACTTTTTATTGATGTACTGTGATGGCCTGCCAGCAGTCACTCTTCAGATACTGAGCTTTTCCTTGACCAACAAGTATTTTGACAGGGTGAAAAAAATCCCCACTGAGTTAGCCTTGGGCAAAAATTGTTATAGTATTCTACAGCCTAATTCCTTGAGAAGTTGTATTTAAAATGAAATCTCACTTCACTTTCTTGGTCATAGTTACTTTGCATGCTGAAGCATGATTTTCCTATATACTTTCTTACTGGATTCTCCTTTTGTGGTTAACACACAAGAGTAGAAAGAATGAGACTACCTAGACACAAGCTAGCAGATGTAGGAACACGTCATGTACGGTAAGTACATGAGCTTTTTACAGGAAAAAAGTTTGCTGTAAGTTTTCCCATGATAAATCTATGAAAAAAAAAAAAGCCAAACCTAAAAGCACTACAACAATTTAATCAGCACATTATTGATCTGACTGGAAGTAAGTTACAAATCATTAAAAACACAACTTGTATTTACAAATTATAAATATCTTGTATTGCAAAGCACTGAATACCTGAAAACAAAAAGTGTTTCTGAAGTTACTAACTGCATATAGCCTGTGTGGTACGTTGTGCTGTTTATTTAGTGTTTGGCAGAAATCACTTGTTGGGACAACTAAAATTTAACCTCTGTCAATATGAAAGCTCTAATATTTCCTTAGCTGTACAGTCATCTGATAAGTTAAGCTTGAGAGGTCATCTTTAAATCTGGGGCTGGCAAAACTCTCTACTTACCTGCTGTACAAATTTCTGGTCAATATATCGCTTTGCAATGCTAGGCTGAAAATCTGGGCTCTCCAAAAACCTCAGGAAAAATTCATACACCAACTACAAACATTGAAATGAAAATGTTGACATTAGTAAGAACACCATAACACAGATCTAAGCCCCACCACCACCACCACCAAGTCAGTGGGACTATTCACATGCTTAAAAGGTACAAAAGGAAACTGAAGCCTAACACATCACTGCTTACTCACAGCCTCTACCAGAATTTACTGAAAGAATTACAGTGAGTATCAAGAACACTTTCAATTCCCAGAAGAGTCAAAGATTATTTATTAGTCTACTAAAATAATCACTATTAAAAAACAAGTTCTAAATATTACATTCACATTTCCTACTATATTAAGAATTTATTATGTTGAAATAAGTTTCCAAACACTTATCAGCACTGAGGGTAAAATTAAGTGCTCTAAAAATCACATAATTCCTGAAACAGATGAAGAAAAGTCTGCTAAGTAAGTGTTCCTGAAATTAAGTTTCATTTGCAAACTCCAAAAATTAAAGTCATATTAAAAAGCTGAATGAATACACAGAAACTTAAAAGTTTAGCTTAACATTAGGTTTCTATATCCTGGACGCTCAATTTAAACAACCTTCTGCAGATTTATCTTCAACACCTTTTATATTTTGTAGTGTGTTATTTTTATTGAGTTCAAGCCCTCATCTGCTATGATCCCACAATGCCCGCAGACAGAAAAACAGAGAGGAGATAGAGCTAGCAAGGGCCTGAGGTAGCAGAGAGAGGCACAAAGAAGCCAGAGCACAAGTCCCATATTTTGGGGTTCATTAGAAGTCCAAGACACAAAATACTGTACTTCCATAACAATGGCAGATTTATAAAAATACACCTAAGACAACTCTTAACTAACACACAATTGAGAGGAAAGATGTCATGTTTAGATACATTCAGGGCTGCTTATGTTCTCAACACCTATTTCTTAACTCCATGTTAGTTAAAAAACTGATTAGAAATAATACTAAAATGCAATTTAGATACATAAAGACATCACTGACTGGATTTCTAAATAAAACCCACACAGAGCTGTGGTCATACTCACAGGCATGTATTTCAACTAGTACCACTAAGAGTACTTATTAAACTGAGAGCCAACACCTGAGTAATTAATAATTATGAAGTTCACTTGAGAGAAATGCTTGACAGTAAGTACCTTTTATCTAGAACATTTGAGATGACAGTTACGCATAGCCTCGAGGAGGGTATGCTGTATCTGCAAAGCAGAAACTCAGAAACACAAGTTCCCCTTCACTCTTTCTTCCCCTCTGACAGACTGTAACAAGAGCTTTTCATAGCAGTTCAAATGCACATGAATTTTATGTAACTCTATTAAACCCAAGCTTCCCTTTACAGCCTTAATTTGTTGTCTTGAGCATAAACACAATAGCACTCAGTTGCACCACAGACAACATAGGACAGAATTTTTAACAGCTGGGCAACAGACAACCCATTAGTATAGTAGTATAGTTTTAAATATTTCCATACTCTATCCTCTGTCTTAGAAAGACCAACCATGGCTGTTTAATATCGTCATCAGTGACACAGACTGTGGGATCGAGTGCACCCTCAGCAAATTGCAGATGACAGCAAGCTTGAGTGGTGCAGTTGACATGCATGAGGGACAGGACACCATCCAGAGGGACCTGGACAAAGCTCGAGGAATGTGAGCCTCATAAGGTTCAATATAAGGCCAAGTGCAGTGTCCTGCACCTGGGTTGGGGCAATCCCTGGTATCAACAGGGGCTGGGGGATGAAGGAGTTGAGAGCAGCCCAGCCCAGAAGGACTTGGGGGTACTGGTGGACAAAAAGCTGGAAATGAGCCAGCAATGTGCATCCGCAGCCCAGAAGGCCAACCATATCCTGGGCTACATCGAAAGAAGCGTGGCCAGCGGGTCAAGGGAGGCGATTCTGCCCCTCTACTGTGCTCTGGTGAGACCCCACCTGGAGTCCTGCGTCCAGCTCTGGAGCCCTCAGCACAGGAAAGACATGGACCTGTTGGAGCAGGTCCAGAGGAGGGCCACAAAAATGACCAGAGGGATGGAACACCTCTCCTGTGAGGACAGGCTGAGAGAGTTGGGGTTGTTCAGCCTGGAGAAGAGAAGGCTCCAAGGAGACCTTATTGCAGCCTTCCAGTACTTCAAGGGAGCTTATAAGAAAGATGGGGACAGACTTTTCAGCAGGGCCTGTTGTGACAGGACAAGGGGTAAACAGTTTTAAGCTAAAAGAGGAGGTTTAGACTAGACGTAAGGAAGAAATGTTTTACAATGAGGGTGGTGAAACCCTGGCCCAGGTTGCCCAGAGAGGTGGGAGATGCCCCATCCCTGGAAACATGCCAGGTCAGGATGGATGGGACTCCAAGCAACCTGATCTAGCTGAAGATGTCCCTGCTCATTGCAGAGGAGTCTGACTAGATGACAACCTTAAAAAGGTCCCTTCCAGCCCAAACCATTCTATGATTCTACTTATCTTTTTCAAGCTAGAAACAAGGTAAATTCATTATTCGTATTGAAATGGGAAACATATGGCTGGAGGGAGGTTATTAGTACAGCTTCATAAGAATTAATTTTGGAATTAAATTTAATTACCTATTTCTGTAATAAATTCCTGTATTTCTACCACTGACCACAACAAAGAATAGTCATGTGTGATAACCACTTAGTTCATGCCACAATGTCAGAACCTACCACCAGGGGTAAAAAAAAGGAAAAGGTAAAAAAAAGGAAAAGGTAAAAAAAAGGAAAAGGTAAAGGTAAAAAGTATGTCAGGTTATCAATAAGAAAGGACAAGTTGATCCTGAAGGCCTGGAGTAATAGATACAGGATGAAACTCAAGGATTGCAAAGTCACAGAGATCCAAACAAAAGCTCTGCCAAGCACTTGCAAGCCTGTAAGCTGAGAAAGGAAGGGATACTGGTTCTGAATACTGGTTAACCACAGCATGACTAAGATCCATCTACACACTGAAGCCATGGAAGTGACAGATGGGATATTCTGGGAAGATACTGACAGTACAGATAGAGATGCACAGTCCTACACATGCTTGAGGAAATTTATTCAAACCTTCAAGGATACAGAGGAGCCGCGAGAGCTGTTGTGGGATAGAGCACCTTTTATGAGTGAAGACTGAATTGGCACGTTTTGCTTCCCCTAAAGCAGGGGGAAGGAAGGACAGTTACGGCTTCTCTCCATAAACAGATATGGGGACTGCAATAAACATCAAGCAGAAGAACTAAGTTAAAGCATAGTACTGTAACATCTTGGTACAAGCTGTCCAAGATTAAGTTTAGGATATCGATTAGGGTCAAAACCAGGGTACATCTCATCTATAAAATACAGAAAGTCAATATTAATGCAAGATTCTCAATATATGATGACAAATTAATCAGCTACATGTCTCATTTTTAATAAATGGAGAATATGCATTAGTAACCATCTGAATGCTTCATACAAACACATGCAACTCCAGAACCACGACTGTTGCTATTGTTCTTGAAGAGCTTTCAGGAAAAAAAATTAGTGCTCAAAAATCCAGTTTCTGAGCTGTATCGCAGGGAAGCTTTGTGCACTGGATTATTTATGCAGTTATGATGCTTACAGAATCGTCTAGCTTCCTGATAATTAGCACCACTGCTCCTAGAACATGCACAAGTGGTAAAAAGGTATCAAATAACTTTGGAAATCCTTGTGAGCCTTAAGAAATCCATGAAGCTTTATCCAAGGCATTTCAGGAAGTAAGCTGCAATGGCCATTTCTGGATAGCGAGCCTCTCCCTCCTCCTATACATTAATGTTTGCAAACTTAGAAGCACAGCAACTATAAACTAGGGAGACAAGAACGGATTGTACCCACAGACATTGGTGGCTCCTACCTTAAAAAAAAAAGAAGACACAGGTATGCTCAACTTTGTTCAGGTTAACTGAAGCATTACCATTGGAAATACTACATCGGGGGGAACTCTTGGATTTAGTAATTTTGGTTCTCAAAATTGATCTGCTTGGGTCAAAGAGCTATGAAATATAAACTCCTATTAATTTGGTGATACAATCTTCTTTCTTGCAGAGGCTACCAGAGTATTACTGCTTTAAGCTAACAATTCCACCAACTCTGCAACTCCCCATGCTCCAAAATACACAGTGGCTTTAATGCCCACCTGTTCAACCTAGTTTGGCTGTTACAAACCACCTTGAGTATTGCTTGAAAGCAACGTCTTTCAAGTGGCACTCATTTTACCGAAGTTCTAGAGTCTTTTGTTGTGACTACACAAACTGGTAACTTACTAAGCCATTACCTATCATGTTATTTTATAGTGAAATGCCAACAGATTCAACCAAAGAAGAGTGGAGATTCAGATTTTTTTCTTTTCCCTCCCAGAAAAATGGCTACCTGACTGCCCAATCAGAATAGAATTCTGAATTTGTAACTGAGCAAAACAGCAGTGAGCAATATATTCCAAGGACAGGATGAACAACTGATGTAGGAGAGGGAAATCCACAATCAACTATCAGACAGCCTGGCCAAAACACATTTAGAAAAGGGCAAAGCAAAGAACTGAAAATAAAATTTCAAATAATACCACAGGCTACAAACCTTTTTCAATTTATCTTAGACAAGCCTAAAGCACAAGTGAGCTGGTCACAGAAAACACAAGTCTTTATAGAAAAAGTACTATAATTTACTTATGACCTAAAGTGAACTGAGAAAATTTCACTTCTGAGAGACAGGGGCATTTTGAAGTCAGATGCCGCTACTGACTGTAAGACATATTTGCATAGCCCTTGCACCCTCCCATCCCTCCAAAATCAAGTCTCTCATCTAGTTCAGTTACAGCCATTTCTCCTTTGAATTAGAATTGGCCATATCTAAGACAGATAATCATTATCACAGCCTTTGGCCTGCAGAGTTGTTTTTTGTGATAACCTTTTGTGTTTCCTACTTGGTTTAAGGCTCAAATACTATCCTGAACATGTACTTTTTATAGCAGAAGTCCAGTTCTTAAAATAAGAGCATTCATTGATATATTACAACTCCCCTTAAGAGAGGGGAGAGAATGCTATGCAGATGCATGGTAGCTACTAATCTTCTACCCACTACTAGACCTTTGCTGTGTAACTTTTATTTAAGTACTTATTTAAATTTGACAATGAACTACCCGAGATATGAACTTCGATGATTACAAGTGATTTAGGCTTGTTCAACAGTTAATTGAAAAAAAAAAAAAATTCAGCAGTACTGCAAGTCAATCATGTGATTGATACAGCAATGCTATAAAAATCATGAGATTGGCACAGGAGTGCAACAATAGAATAACTAACCAACTGTTACCAAACAACAAGGCCTATATTGTAAAGTTTATGCATGTAGAGAGGGAACAGGGTGAGAAGAATGAGGAGATAGCCTTTTTTTTTTTTCTTTCAAGCAAGAAATAGCTATTGGTCCATTTTTTTGTTACTGTGACACGAAACCAAACTGTTAACAGCCACTTATATTTTATGGAAATCACACAAAAAAGTTGTTCACGTGCAGAAAACAATCCTCTTAAGTAAAGAGCATAATTACCCCAAATATGCATATATTTTTATGACATACATATACCACGCTTTAACAGTGCAATCACTCTGTTAAACAAAGGTATTTAATCAATTTGGAAGACTTACATTCTGCCATATTTATACACGTTAGAAAAAGTATTTTTTCCCCCTCCCAAGTATAGAAATTCAACCATATTATAAAAGCAATTTTGGCATTCTTACCAAAGGCACAAAAATGACTCAAGTATCCACCCATAGCTCTTGCCTTACAAGAGGGCTTGAACATAAAGAAATCTTATACCTGTATGTGGGGCCATGAGGCTTCAAGAGTTGGTTCATCTTCTTCTGGATCAAAATCTGGGTTATCACTAGGTGGAAGTGTTCTGAAAATATTAGAACTAATCTGCAAGAGAAAAAACATTGCTTAATTGTATCACTTTATGCTTCCACAGACGATAGTCAGCAAGGTACTGCTTTTATCCTAAAATTACATGAAACAAAGCCAACTTAAAAAAAAACACCACACACCAAAAAAACACTTTTTTTTCCCCCCCCAAAACCCGCTAAATCCAAATAGCCAAAAGTCTGAAACAGGTCAATGAGAAGAAAAGAAAGTAACTTTTGTCTCAGCTGTTTTACAAATTTGTAGCTAGACAGGGTCATATTTAAAAATCTTCTCTGAAACCATGACAGTTAAAAGAAAAATTCAGTTTTCCCTTATGAAGACCGATTTTTACCTATGTGACATTGAGAGCTGAGGTTTTATGTAAGACATCAAATACAGTATGCCTATCCAATTATGACTTAAACAGAGCTCTCTTCACGTGTAAGGCAGACAATCCCAAAAATAGATATCTAACTTCAATTTCAAAATATTTCTCACTTTCAAGTAAGAACCGAAGAACTGTTTACAATTTTTCACTTTTCATAATTTCAAGATGTTTCAAGGTTTTAGGAAGTCAGAAATCCATAACAATTATAACTTTTTGATTTAACACAGTAACATAAAAAAAAAAAAAAAGAGAAAAATAGCTACCAAGTTACTTCAAGTATGATATAGCCATATCAAATCAAAAGGGTGAATTTAGAAAAGTTTCTTCAGGGTTTTTTTGAAGTATATAGAAGATGGATAGAAGATGAATCTTTCAGATGTCAAAAGAAAAATAAACATGATCTCTTCTGCCAGATATAACATATTGGATTTTAAATCTCTTTAACATGAACAAAAGCGAACATGGAGTTAATGTCATTTCTGCATTTCCTACTGTTTTTTCAGGAACAAGTTTAGCCCAACTTTTCCAATCATCTTTCAAGCTCTTCAGTCTTTTCGATCAAACCTGTTTCAAACAGCCGCTAACCACCCAAGCCTACTAAACACAACAGAAAGAATGTTTGACAGTTTGCAACAAATGCTACCACACAGCTTCCATGGAGTCTCCAAGGTGTTTGAAGAATCTTGGACTTTTAAAAGATCCTGAACTCACCCAGCTGGCTCCGCATAGAAGAATCAGCTGCCTCATTAAACAAGATGTAAAGCTATTGCATAAACTAACTTCATTTCCTCCTATGCGCTTCATTCTATGACCTGTCACTGTCTCCTGTTGATACATGGGAGACAAGACACTGCTGCTCTAGAGTAGAAGGGCAATGATGTTGTGTATGGATGGGCACTACAGGAAACTCCTAGTTTACTGCACAGCAGAAAAAACCCCACCAAAACAGTACGCTTGCTCTTTAATGTTGGAAACACAAGGGAGCACAAGAGAAGCTGGCTGGGGGGAGAGGAGGGAGAAGTAAGAGTCCGAGAGAACGTATTTTAATCAGGCCCGAAAACCAAAACTACAGTCTTGGTTCTGTTATTTGATACTGTTTACTCTTATTAGGTATTCAACAGAAACATCCAACATACAAAGCAGTCCCCTACAGAGACTCCCCAATCTCTGCTTGCAAGTTGTCTGGTAATGTCTCCTGAAAATGCATCCTTTTATTTTTAGATGCATCTTGTTGAACTGAACCAGTCAACCCTTTAGCACAGCATACAGAATGCAAAAGTTGAGTCCAAAACAAAGGTGCTAACTACTGAACATACTTCTGTAGCAGAAACAAATAGCAAGCGTCTTGGCCAGATCTTTAGAAAACTAAATTTATAATTTTCAGATTATTCAGTACTTCTATGAGCATTATTGGTCTCCTGAGAACATACGAAACTTAGAACAAACTGTGTACCATTTTTATATACTAGTCTGGGTCCCTAAATAACTGCTTCATTTACTTCATTATGTTTTAAATACGTTTGCTTCCCGTCTCATTTGCTTCTTTCTAATACCTTGCTAATAGTATTGATCAAAAATGTGTTTGAGGTTAAAACCTTCATTCTTTCCTCCCCAGGCAGATTCTTAAATAATATGAAAGGATATAGAGAAAACATTCCTTTTCCTTTGTAAGTGGGGTCTTACCCCAAAACTATGATTTGAGAAATACAAATCATAAAAGGCTTTTACAGCTAGATAAATTTCCAGAGAAACCCAGCATTAGCCTTCTAAATTAAAACTCAGAAAGTTTGTGAAAGTGACATCTCAAAATGTGCCAGTTAAGGTATTAAGATACAGCAATTATATGTTAAAAAAAAAAAAAATCCCTTATTGTCTATACACTTTCTAAGGAGCTAAGCATTTGGAGAGATACTAGATTCAACTCCAATTTCTGAGCATGAGATAGGGATATTTGATGTTTTTTGAAATTCTAAATTCATAGCTTGTGCAAGCTGCTGGGACAATCTCATTTACATTGGATTTTTACATGCTGGTTGGGAATGAGGGGAGGTTAGCAACCACAAGGAGATGGAGGAGTAATGTGTACTGGAGGGACATTTCTGTTACACTCCCAAACCTGATAAAGGCTAAGCTTTCTAACTTCCCAGGAAGTTTTAAAACTTAAAATATTCACTATACCAAACCCTAATTTGCTGTTAGCTTCAGAGTACTTTCAATTGAGAATTCCAGAGAAGACACTCATGTTAGATGATCTAGAAAGGAGGTGCACAAACCATTGTGCTACCCCTTCAAAATTATCTGTAAGCAAAACTCTTCCTCAGTTCCTAATTCAAAGGCTTTGGCAAAGGAATTATAGGAAAATCAGGTTGCCTGGGACACCAAAAAGCGTATGTCCGGCACATCTGCCTAAACAAAAAGATCTTTTTTTAATGACCTTGTTTCATCCTTGGTGGCTTGAAAAGACATTGGTATCGTTTCTAGTGCTCCCTACCTCATGATCCAAGCAGCTCAGGGACGAGCCATTATTGCGTGGTACTGGCTCAGCAGCTATCATGGTAACAGAGACCATGTGAAGGGAAGGGATGCAAGGAGACCTCCTCACTTGCACAGACCTTGCCTATGCACTGGTCAGGAACAAAATTTTTTTTTCCCTCTTCATATCTGTAAGGGAACGTTGACTTTGCCTCCCCAAGATCTGGGCAACTCCAAGGAAATTGGGCTGCTTCAACTTGTAAGCTGGAGGAAAGGGGTCCTAGGCCTAGGGAAAGACAAGGGGCTTTGGAAAGAAATTAGCTCCGCTTCGGCCACTAATGCCACTCTGGCTTTTTTCAGGGAATCTTCGTAGCCTGTTCATCCTTTACTACCAGTCAGATGATAGTTGGGATTCCTTAACGCCCATTTCTACTTTTTTATTGCTTCAAAACTCTGCAAAAAACTCAAATGCTTTTTCTTTTAATGTAGTAAAACAGTCAAAAAAAATACAAAAATATCTTTTAAATCTCATAGAAGTTTTGCTGCAAAGAAAAGCCTCAAGCCTTACACACGTGTTGTTCTGGAGGGAGAGACCAGTCCAGAGTTCTTTCTGAAAGCTGGTACTTAGTCCTAATTCACAGCAAAGACCTTTTCTGCTGCCAGTTACCAGGGAGACTAGAAATACTATTCAGGCTTGGAGGGATCTTTTGTCTCAAGCTCTGAAAAAGCTCTTACTGAGCATTTAAGGCCTTCTTCATTTTTTGTCATTTTAGGGGAGAAGGGGAGATGGAAATTTGTTATAGAAGCAAAAACAAGCATCCACAGAGCCCAATCATTTGCACAGCAACAATAAGCTCAAAAGAACAGCTCAGCAACACCTTATCTCCAAGAAAAGAAAACAGCTCCAATATAAAAGAAAATCTCCCTTCAACAAGTATGATAGGCTAGTTAGCATACTCTTTCTTCTAACAAGAGGCTATAGAGGGCACACAGAGTAAGAAAATACTGCAAGGATTCAGGTTTGCTGCCAGCAGCAGCAGAAAAAAAGCAGCCAAAGAAGAGGTGGACGTACTCTGTCCTTTGTTTTCTTGTGTAAAAAAAACATTCAGGACAAGAACGCATGTCTTTTAAAAAAAAAAAAAAAACCACAAAAACCAAAAACCCCCAACTATACGAAAAACCAGTGTCCTAGATGTTTTGTAAAACTTAATAAGCATCTGGTGAAACAGCCAAAATGATTAGAAAGGCTTCAATAAGCCTAGCTCTTCAGTATAATGACAAAATTTCCATGCTTATCTACATTAAAGACCTGATCTTCCATATCAGCTGCTCACCAAAAAAACCCAAACCACCAAACAAGAAAACAAGCAAAGCCTTAAGAAAAAATAGCTTGCACTGTATAGAAAACTACAACAGGCATAGGCCATATGTTTGAACTAGTCTGCTTATGTTCCTGATAGCTACCTTTAGAGTCAGCATTCTACCTTATGTAAACTTAACCAAAGTTTAGAGAACCATCAGCCTAAATGCACAGGCACTGGACACATTCTTTTTACATTTCAAATTTCTAGAAAAAGCGATTTAAAAATATTTCAGATTGTCAAATGTTCTTCAGTTGCGTTCCCTGTACGTGGAGTACAGACATATCTAAAACCTCACTTAATGTAGCATTTGAAAATGCATATAAAAAAACCTGGGAAAGTCAGCAGATAACGACCACAAATATTTTGTTGCTTATTCAACAAGTCATTTGTAGAAATTGCACAGTACAAGTCATCCTGTGGTTTACAATTCAAGCAAGCCACTTAAGACTACTCTAGCACAGCTCTCCAAGGCCAAAACAGTAACAGACAGACATATAAAGTATTTACAAAGTAGTGTTGTTTTCTTACACCAGTAAACCTTTCTGTTGACACTAGTACCCAGAAGAATCTTTACCAGAAAACTTTAGCCTGTCACTCCACTGCCACTCTTAAACAAAGACAGGCAGCACCAAAATATTTCCATTTGCTGAATGAGAACAACTTCAAAGCTTACCCAGACTGCAAGCATTTGCAATACACTAGTTCTTTCATTTTAATTAAATTAAATGCATCACATTTCAGCTAATAATTAAAGCTTACAAGTTTTTTGTGTGTTTTTACAAGCCTTTCTAAACAATCTTGTAAGGCAAGTTATCATTAACAAATGATATTTTATAATCAGAATAACCAACAGCAATTCTGAGTTAGATACCATCACATTCATAAGCAGATTAATTTAAGATATTTTATTAGAATTCAAAATGTAACAAGAAAATTCTACCTACCATTTTCACTATGTCAGCATAAGCCGATTCAACAATCACTCCACGATTTGTTGAAACATATTCAACCAGTTCATTCAGTGTTGCTCTCTTAATTTCTTTGCTTTTCAGGTCTGAAACGGAGTTCATGAAGTCAAAGAGTACACAACACTGTTGCAGTTTCTGACAAAAAAGATCTTGCTGTTCATTGAAGGTGGCATCTATAAAGCAAAAAAAAAAAAATTGAAGTCTGTAGATTTAGAAATCCTGAGTTTGCTTCTATTTTATTGACTAAAACTTGCACAGCTATCATGTCATTATGGGGAATAGTATGCTCTGTAGTCAGCAAATTAATAAGCAGCATTGTCAAAACTGAAAATATCTGTTTAAGTATGTTAGAACGAAAGACCTGCTATTCACAACGTGTGTTTCATACAAGAAATAATGGATAAACAAATGGTAATAATGGGGAAAATTTAGGGAATTTTCCTAAATTTAGGAAAAACTTAAGGAAAAATGAGTTCCTGAAACAACTTTATTTGAAATACATAGACATTAATACCACCTCTCCCTCACCAGAAGTCATATACAGAAGCAGTGCGTCACACTAACCTTTCATTCATCCGATTTGTCTCATTCTGTTCCCTAATCCTTTATTATATAACCTGCTTAAAAGCTGTAAAATCTGCTTTGAAGGAACCTTGTCTTTTTACCCCAATGCAAAATGCTTCACATACTTTTGACATCATGTGATGAATGTTTCTCTTAAGAATCAACTCCAATATTTCAAAAGGATTAATCCTGAATTTTTATGCTTTGGTCTAAACAATTTATTACAATCTTACTCATGTAAGGTTTTCAAGCTTTTTTGGCCTATTAAGACAACATGTTTGGCTATGACTTGGCATTTTCATTTTATAGTGCGGGTTTTTTTATAAGTTGATAAGCAAAATTCCCCCATCAGTACTTCACATTAGCTCTAAAAAGATAAAGTGTTGTATGCTTCAAATATTTAATATATCCTTAAAATACTGTAACTGTTCAAAAGTTGCATGATCACAACAAAAGCAGCCATGGCTTTAACTGAGAAATCTGTTTAATGTGTCTTTTGTTCTTGTTTTTATTTGTTTGTTGGGGTTCTAAGGCACTCCGGCAACACAGCATCACCTCATCTATCAGTCAGTTGGGATTTCACTTGCTCTGGTGAAAAATTTTTATTTCCAATTTTATCTGGAAATAAGGAATGCTCTCCCCCTGAAGAATTTTCAAGACTTGTCTATAGCAAGACTACTAATCCCTTAGCTTCATTCATTCACTGCAGTATTGATATTAGCATTGCTGTTTCATCAGGACAAGAAAAAGGCAACTGCCTTGTATCACTGAGTATTGAAAATCTTAAGTCTCACTTTAAAATTTGAACAAGTCACAAAAAGCTCTCATACTTCTCTGTATTGTTTTAAGGTTATTATAATTAAACAAAAACTTCAGCTTAACTTTGCAAGTTTAACAACTCAAACACTTTCATAATGCCAGCTCCTCAAGTTTCTTACCAAAACACCTTCCATTTAGTGGCTGGAACAACAACAGTCACCAGTGTTTCTAATATTCAGTAATTATCTGATAGAATTAATTATTTTCCATAAGCAAAAAGTAATTGCTAAAATGCACTGGAATGCCTCCACTGTAATCACAACTGCTTGCTCTGCCCTGAGAGTTCAAACACCAGAATATCGTATTCCCTTTCCCCATCTGACTGTTATGATCCTATTAACTGAGCATAACAACTTCAGTGAGCTTTCAAAAAAAGCTAGCAATTACTACTCCCTCATAAAGACCAATTCATACTTCTGAATGTTAATTCTGCCATTTTAACCATTTTTCTTTTGAATAAAAATTTTGCTAGATGCTCGTTTTGCTCAGATAAGTACAAAGACACAAATTGTTACACCCTGCAAAATAATGAACATCAGCTGTAAAAACATTTGTGAGTTACATAACACTTCAGCTCAGATCTTTTAATATTCTACAGCTGATTGCATGAGTAAGTATTGTATCATAGTAACAAGGCAATAACAGTGACATGCTGAGGATAAAATCCAAAAAGCCCAATTTAAGGAACCAACACACAGGGAGGACAGCTGGTTTTTTTTTTTTTTTTGGTTTTTTTTTTTTTTTTTTTGACACTAGCCCCCAGCCGATAGCCAGGCTCAAACAGGAGTCAAACCTACTCTTATTTTTCCTCACTACAAACTTAACTATGCTCCAAGTTACAAAAGCCCAGCAGTGAGGCACAGCTAATATAGTAATTAGTTGATGTTCAATAAAATGAAGTATCATTAACCAAAATTTACCGAGAAGTTTCAAAAACCAGCAGACGGAAGTTTCAAAAACCAGCAGATGGCACGTGAATACTCCTAACAGTGGTTAAAATAGACAAAAGACCTAAGGTTAAAAGCAAGTAACAGAAATTCAGACAAAATAATCAAATCACTTATTGCCTTCTCTAGAATATCAAAGAAATCCCTGCATTAGCCACTTTCAGTTAGACATTAGATGTAACAGAGATCGTATCTCTCCTGCCATGCATCACCAGTCCATTTCATTAGCAATCTGATCTATCTCAATTAGACATGTTTTCTCAAATGAAAAACCTGACTATTAGTCTGTTTTGTTACTCATATCATTCAAAGCAAAACTAAAGGACGTATTTTCCTCTATGCATACATCCATTTTCCATAATTATAAGGGGACTCAAAAAATAAAGACATCTGCAAGAGATGAAAACTATGTGCAACCACGGTAATAAATAACGTGACCTGAAAGCCAGTTCTGTTGTATCAGCACTGCCTGTCTTCATGTGCTCAGTCCCTGCTTGACATATAGCACATTTGTCCTGGGAATGTTAGGAGAGGTACCATGGGAACCATCAAGTGATTTGGGAAAACCTGTTTGTCAGAGAGTGTTCTTAACTGGTTAAAGCCTTGCCTTTAACCATCTTAACTGTCCCAGCACAAAGGAAGCTAGACAACTCTGCATGAGGATAAAATCATATTGCCATAGTTTATTCCAATTCTATTAATAAACTGTGCCATAGTTTACTCCAGTCCTATGAATAAAATAAACTGTGCCACCATAACTGCATCAACATCAGAGCTTTTAGCTCTAGTAGTTTAACAACCTGTGGCATGATTTTTAAACCAGTTTTAATTTAACATCTACCAAGATTTACACTATACATCTGACGTTCAAGACAACTGATTTTCTTCAAATACCCTAAATACCGTAAGGACCATAGAAGATAATACAGGTTCAAAGTAGACAGTGGATGATTCAGTAAAATAATCCTGTGACAAGCTGTATTTTGAAGTGGAATGGGGAGGGGTTAAAATTAAGCCCAAATTCTATTACCAGCCTATCCCTGAATTGCTGCGAGTTGTTGGAAAAGACACTTTAGGAAAAGCAAAAAAAAGGGGATGGGAAGGAAACAAAACAAAACAAAAAAAAAAGAGTGAAGGCATTTAATCTTATTTGGAAGAGTGTCAAGATACATACATTAAACCACACCCCAGAATACGGTCCACACACCGTCTGATCCAGATCATCAAAATGCCATTGCCTCAGCTTTATTTTCTAGAGGCTGCTCAACAGAAGTGGGATTTAGGAAATTCTTTAAATCCACTGTTTCGTTCTTTGAAAGGTTGGTTGTCATTTGATCTGAGGTCCTTGGGAAGGTACTAATGAGATTTTAGGCAGCTACAGAAAGCCGATTCTTAATTGGATGTGATGGTAGGAAATCCTAAAGACAAAAATTTCCATCCAACACCAAAAGAAGTATTGTAAAATATGATCCACTTTAACCACGACTCTTTCGAAGGATATGCATTGCCTCTGGTCATTCCCACCACAGATGGTAAAATGTTTGTAACTGATGAAAATAGTTCACTTGATCCTTGCACTTCATCATACTGAAATTCTCAAGAGACTATTTCTACTGTTTACAAAACCCTGATCATTACAGACAGTAGCCACAGTATCAAAGGATAAAAAATTATAAACAAGTTGACTTGGAAGTTCCTTCTGAACAGGAGTTATTAAACATTGAAACTGCATCATTGTACAGATTCATCTCTAAATCAAATGCTTTCAAATTTATAAGGTCATCAATCCAAGTCTAAGCATGGAATATTGATTAAAAGATGAATTTTTTCATGGAGTTTGGAGGGCCCAAACAAGATACAGATGGGGAACGACAGTCGACAATCACTGAGCTACCTCACTAGCATATAACCGGAGAGACAAACACCACCATATCACCAGCCAGGACACTACAATGTCGTCTTCCAACAGCATATTTATCTCATATGTTTACAGGCATTTTTTCTGGAAGGAGCAGATAGATACTTCTCCTTTCTCAACATAATTGTTTACCCAAGACCTTCTGTACAAAGCCAAAGAACCTAACATAATCCTAGATTCTGTTCTTGCTACTGAAGCAAAGTCCACAAAAACTCCTGTCTCAACTACACGAACAGGAAGTTCAAAAAGCGTACTTGACCCGCCAATACAAAAGAAACCCTCTAAAACATTTGCAACAAGTTTCAAATTTTTTTTAATAACTAATTAAGTATTTCTGCTTTTTCCTGAAAAAGCTACCCCAAGAAGATGCAGAAGCCAGAGAAACAACCATGAAGCTTTTCTCTGACAGCCTCTTAAAGCAGTTCACATGCAGCCCTTTCAAACACTTGGAGGACAATGATATTATGGAATAAAGTACTGCATATCTCTTCTTACAGTAAATTGAACTTGGTGGGCAATCCTACACTTCTACATAATTCCCTGACAAACTGAAATACAGGCAAGGACTGATACATGACAAGGCTTGTGCCATACTTATGTCATAGTCCACAGTGTGAAGCTACATATTTAGTCTTTGTTGTCTGGTTACATTTACTGTGCTATATGCAGCTGTACTCAATGGTGAAAGGATCTACTACAGCAGAATGAAGCCCTAACTCTGACGTGGAGAGAGGAGCACATGTACTACAAGACATCTAGCATTTGGGTTTTTTTATTCTTTTACTTCTTTCTTCATATCAGTAAATTATCAACAGTGTTGTACAACCTGCTCTTTTCAGAGATACTGTTAGTCTGGACAGGGGTTAGTCTGGTAAACTCTGGCCTATCCTACATGAATCAAGCATAGGGAGTCCTGTTTAACCTGAATTAAAGATTTATCTTTGTCCTGGGGAGTTCTTTTGTGCATTATTGTTGCGATCTCTTGTAGCATCTGGGTGTCTGTGTTTGTGTTATAGGCGTAGTAAAGCATTGTTAAGAAATAGGAGTTTTGATGCAATTGATGTTACAACAGGGGACAGACAGAGTATGTTTCCAGGTTCTCATAAATCTACATCTGCAGCTTGACAGGCAGCAAAATAGTCAACTGACAATGAAAAGGAGAGAGGTCTCACCCCCCACTACCCTCTTGCCATTTATTCCTCCCTTTCCCTCCTCTGCTCCCAGTCACAGCCACCCCTCAACACTGGCTCTGGAACTTGTCAGACTCTTCTGTGTGCTGCTTAACTCAATAACATGGCCATATTGGTGAGGTTAAATGGCTTCTGGAGGGGTCTGATGTGCATCAGCTCTCACACAAGGCTAGTGATGGGAGCAGAAACTCCTTTCAGCTGCAGTGAGCCATTAAGTTAGTTCACTGTCTCCTTTGGAACCATATAATCCAACTACAGGGTATGAGATAATGTGTGGGTAGGATTTTTCAGTTAGGTTAGCTACTTTTTTGAATAATAGTTTGTTTTTTTGTTTTGGGTTGGTTTGTTTTTTGAAAAATCTCTTTAAAGTCCTTTCTAAAGAAAAATGTAGCCCCTGTATAAAACCTCACAGTGTACTTGGCTATACTGGTAGTCTACAACATTCTCTAGTAACTCTGTACACCCGTAAGAGAAGTTCCCACAATTCCAGATTTTGGTAGCTCAACAGCCCAACTGAAACTGGTGGGGTTACTCAGACAAGTACTTGTGCAGCACCTTAAGATATCCAACAAATCTTTTAATCAGTATTTTCAAGTTTTCCACATAGAAAAAACTTTGCTACCCTAAGGAATAAGTACCATTTCTTAATGGACATTGGTTGTGGGTTTTCCCCCTCACCCTCTCCATTCAGAATTCAACAGCATATATTTTCAAATTATCTGTTAGCCCAAAGTCTACAGCTGTTGCTGGAACTCTGGAAGGGACTGAGTAAGTTTCTCTTGAGTGTTTTCAGTAAACAGAGCTCTGGCTTTCCAGGTCAGATAAGGGAGTCAGAACAACATTATATACCTTGAAAGTTAACCACCTCCCTATACAGGAGTAGATTTGTTCACTAGAGAAGGAGGTTTGGAAAAAAACAAAGTACAATGATATTCTCAAACATTATGCTGCAAAGGAAACTCAGGGAGATAACCAAAGCAAGGACTTGGCACAGAATTGAAGGTACAGAAGGCACATTGGTCAATCCTATCTAGGACCCGTGTGCTCATAGTAACACTTAACCTCTTCATTTCAGAAATCAAAAGGACTACAAAGGAGCAATCAAGGTAACGAGCTGAGCTTCTGCTGTACTTCTACTTATAGGTAAGCTATTCTTCAGATGGTTGTCAGACACAACTTGCACTGAGATAGCCACATGAACAATACTTCAAAAATACACTGCAACACTCTAGTTACTCAGCTGTCCCTACACCACATGTTTTATCCAAGTTAATATATGCTTTTCTCCAATCAGTTGTGCAAAGTCAAATTAAAACTGCCAAACACCACTAACCTGCTAAAAATCATACCACCATCCAAGTAAATCTCAATTTTTTTTTGAAATTCAAGCTAAGAAATCAGAAGTTTTGCTCATTGGAATATTCTGAATTTCAGATGAATTCTGCAACACATGCCAGGGAAGAGGGAGGAAATCACACATTAAAAGTAAAACTAGATGGGGATAACAATCAACAATGACTGTTAGTCACACACAGCATTGTGGTTTCTGAAGTTACTTACAAAGTCTAGGCTACAGGTGACTTTGAAGTCATTTACTAGAAGTACTCCTGGAAAGCTATCTTCCATCCAATAACACATATTGTTTGTTCAGATAGTCACATCTGCCACTCTACATGGCCAGCAGTTGACCTTAACAAATCGGTCCAGAAAATCTGAAAAGCCTATGCTGATCTAACAACATCTGTCACAAATTCTCTGACACGACTCCTTGCAGTGATGGTAAACTGCCAAGTGTTTTATCTAGATTGTTTCTATCATCTTCCAAGCTTTCTTATTATCTCATATAGTTAAGAGTCACCAGCTACTACCACATTAAATCCTTTGATTTTAATGAAGATTTGAGTCAACCAAGGCACTTCAGACAGTAAGATGATACTCTGTTGAAGTGCTTTCATATTAATAGCCCTATTTCCCACTGTCTAATTACAGAAGACAACATGCAGTCAGATGCAAAAAGCAATAGAAATTATTCTCTTAGTTCTC
Organism: Phaethon aethereus; assembly: GCF_964289735.1. Taxonomy (NCBI): domain Eukaryota; kingdom Metazoa; phylum Chordata; class Aves; order Phaethontiformes; family Phaethontidae; genus Phaethon; species Phaethon aethereus. The sequence continues at coordinate 104,411,274 of NC_138576.1, read as the reverse complement.
AAAAAGTTAGCAAGACTCTAGTAACCAGGTCTGCCACAATTCACCTCATTTCTACCATGCTTTCTCAAAAAGGAGAATTAAAGTACCTTGATTCCTTAAACAAACAACCCATCCACCAAACATACCAACCACTGGAACGGGAACATAAAACACCCTGAAGTCATCCTTAACAAAACATGCCACTTGAACAATACAAAGGTTTCCTCAAGAGCATGCCACCAGTTCAGGATTTAACTCAAATTCAGCTACATGCAACCAAAAAAAAAAATTTTTTTTAAATTGTCTGATGACCTGTCACAGTTGAATCAATGCTGCTTTTGAAAGTACTGAGAAGTTGAGCAATTTGCATACAGTTAAACATATGCAAGTTTTCTTCAGAGTGATACTGTATTTATTATAAAAGGCAGAGAAGCTTCATTTCTTATGCAGCTGAAGTCTATGTATTCAAAAAACAATTATGCTACTCCTCTTGTATTTGAAACAAGCAATCTTCCAGCAGTAAGCCAACTATTATGTTCCCCAGTGCATTCATTGATGTTTTTGGCATACACTGCTACTGTATTTGCTGTCTTCATTTAAAAACCATCAAGTAGTTTTAATGATTGATCATATGCCAGGATGGGCCTATCTTGAATATAAGCGGAGGCCTTAAGAGCTTAGAATTCTCTCCTGCATGGAAGGTATTAGCCCAAATAATGGTGTCACTGGCTTGATGAAGGTGTAATAGCTCATTATTATTAAGTAATATTCATCTTAAAAAATTTAAGGAAGATAGTGCTAAATTTAAGGGTGACAAATCCTACCACAGAATCAACATGCACAGCCAGGTCATTAAACTGGGAAAGAGGGGAGAGTAATTGATTTCTGGAATGGGAAATTGTTTCTCAGAAGATGCGAATATGGGATAGATGGCAACTTTTAACTTAAAATTAGCTGGTATCAAGGCCTGAGAATTAAAACCGCTTTCCCAAAACAGAAAATACAACTTCTAAATAGCTTTTGTTATATTGAAATGCAACAAAGGTTTCTGTTGTGGTAAAACATACATGCTTTCACGAAGTCCTCTTAACAAAAGGGCAAATAAAGGTCAAGGTAAAGTCCTGGGTATATAAACAGGCCATCTCTTTAAAGTCTAACTCAGGTTACATAGTACTAGCCACAGGCTGAAAGCACCCAGAGAGGCTGGCACACAACTTGTTACTCCTTGTAACTCGCTCATGTGCCAAGAAAATTAACCACCAGCAAGACCCAAGAGACTCTCCAGAAAGGGGAAGAAGCTACAGATCAAGCTTCTGAGACTGTTGAATCAAAAGAGATCAGAACAGACAATCTGATGCTGCTTGTTCTTGACACACAAACGGTTAATTATACTTTTCCCCAGACACAAGCATTTTCCTTTAAAGAAATTCTATTTATTGAAGTGTAAGTGTTCAATACAATTTTGGATTTTCACATGTAATTTTGAAGATACAAAACAACCCTTCAGATTGTGACAAGGTAGACTCAAGGAACTGTTTCACATCTACCCTGCTATGAATTAAAAGGAAAATAATCTGAACAGCTCCGCTCCCTATTTTACCCTCCCCAACAGCTGTAGTACTCTGTACATACATTACTAGGGATGAAGGCAGCTGAAAAGCAGGTGACAAAGTTGTGTGCCGCACCAACTCAGTAAAAGCTTAAGCTCAATAACCATTTCACAGTACTGTATTAAAAACATTCTCTATCTATAGGAACATAAACACTTTGACCAGAAGACCAAAACAAATTGATTTGCACCTTTTAAGCTTGAATAGACAGAAACTGTATTTACAATTTGAGTAAGTTCCCTTTTTTAAGTCAACTACAAAATTTCTGTCTGACTGAAATTATGGTATTTCATAATTAGTGAGAACTGATAACAAAGTATGCCATAAGTGGATCTGGTGTGAGATGATTTTTCTAATCTATGAACTTGTATTCTTCCCCAATAATTTCTTCACCTTATCTAAGAATAAAATTAATTCTGAGTAAGATGCTGAAGTTGCTCCAGTTTGACATCACACTAGAAAATGCAAGTCAACATTACAAATCAAGTTTGTTTGTATTTTCCCAGAAACCGAAGAAACACTCATGTCATTTTTACGTGGCAGAGAGTGCAATATAAAAATACCTTTTATTTGAAACCAAGGGGTAGCTGTTAAACATTGCTTCACAGAAGTACAGAAACTCATTTTGCAGTTCATTTAGCACTTAGCTATTTTAAATGTGTGAAGGGGATGTACAGGAGAGTAATTTAATAGGAAATTCGTGCCAAAGGAAACATGCAATCTATCTTTTCAAAAGCCAAAGAAAAACCTCCTCTTCCCATGAACTCCTGTGTAAATCCAGGTGGAAGTTACACATTGGATTAACTCCTTGGCTAAACCAGTGTTTCTTAATTTTCAAAGTTTTCTCAGCCAAATAAGATAATGAGATACTTTATAAAAAGTGTTACAGTAGGAAGAACTAAGATTAAATTAGACTGGAAACACAGGTGAAATCCTGGCTCCACTGCATTCAATGACCTAACTCCCACTGATCTCAATGGGAACAGATCATCCTGAGCAGATGAACATTCAAGTACTTGCAGGATCTCTTTACCCACTTCACTGAAATTAAGCATTTAGCCTCATAAATAAGAGGTTGAGCTACTTTCTTCACCAATTTTAACCATACTCTAACAGTTATGTCCTTCCTATCAAAAACCATAAACATCAAGTGTTCAGTAAGAAGGGATCCTACACTTAAGTATATTCCTATTTGGCAAAATCTCTTACCTATTTTCAAACTCAGTTTACACCATTTTGATATACAGAATGCACTTTGCTCCTGCTTCCTACTATGAAGGGAAAATACATGGAAATATAAATTACCAAACCTTGTCCTTGCTGACTGTACTGTGGGATCCAGCCTCTCTATGCAGTTCTGACATACACATCTTAATTTTTCATCTCAAAATAATGACTGTTTTCCTACAGAATCCAACATGCACAAATTTATTTTGCATATATAATTTGAAACCTAAGTGCAATTCTCAATGTTTCTGTTACATATATGTGGAACCAAAATTTGTGCTGCTTAACAGGACTTCAGTTTTATGTGTATGCCATATTTTAAGTAAACATAGAATTTTTAATTAAAAATATCATACACTTTTCAAAAGCTTTACCCAGTTACACTGAATTGGAACCTTTTTTTTAAACTCCATTCCACCCCCCATGCTTTCCCATAGAATTTTACTTGGGAAGAAATTAATAAAATGAAAGGTGTGCTTCAATTTTTCACAGGACCAACCATCTACAGAAACAAAGTAACCTATTAAATAACTTCTAAAAGTTCACTTGCTTATGCAGGGATGCATCCTGCTAATTTTCAAATTCAGCAATCTTAGAAATAAAAGCTGTTTCCCCCTTCATATTCAGACAAATTGCTGAGACTTTTTATTCCTGATCTTCAGATCAGCCTTCCAGGCCCATGCTATACTGTCCTCTTTCAGCTCTTCTGAGAAAATCTACTGTGCTGATTTCACCTCTGTTATCCAGAGCTTGTCAACTCTCCAAGTGTGTGATGGTCTCAGATATAAACTTTAAATGAGTAATGTGAAAAAGTAAACTTGTATTACATATTGACGGTTTTCCTGCTATGGCAGGGAATAGTTTTAATGTCTTTAATTCTCAAGGGTTTGAAAATCTCTTACTAGAATTAGAACATCTTCCTTTTGCTGCATTATTCTTGAATATACAATGTGCAAATAATTTCTGTTGTTCCTCACACCTTGACCTCCCAGCTCCACAGCACAATTCATATTTCTCTTCCGAACTCTACTGTGTCAATGAAGCTGACAAAACCTACTAATTTCAACAAAGCTTTGCTCGGTAAGATAGTGAGAAACAATGTCAAAGAGAGGGACCAAGACAGAAATCTTTTCCCAATGGTAGCCAGGCAACACAACAGCACAATCTTTTTTCTCTTCTAAATCTATAGCCTTTTCCCTCCACCATATTCACAGCAGCAATACATGCTACTACTTTAGCAGGCTACAGGTCACTTACAATTCTGAACATACTGCTGTCTCTCTCCACAGCCTCCATACCCTTAAAATACTAAGGTCTGCATCCTGCATTTACATTTCACCAGCCTTTCTCAGCTTCACTCCCCCCCAACCATATAGTAGCCAGAAGGAGTGCTACTAAACACAGTGATTTAAAGTGAATTTCATGCTCTAACAGTGGTCCCTGCAGTTATGTTCTCCTCATTTTTAAATTCTCAAGTAAAGACTCTCATTTGACGAACCAACTCATCTGCAATCAATTCCTGATGGACAGGACAAAATCCCTAAGCCCATGAAGTTTCAGGAAGATCACAGTTAGTTCAAAAACCACAGCTGCAATGAAAAACTATTAAGAAACTGGAAGAGGGTATGATAGGAAACTTTTCCAGAAAGTTTCACAGTCAACAGGAGCGTTGAGACTCTAAATACTGAGCTTAATACAGCTATTGGTGAGGAGCTAGCTTCTGCCCTCTCTTCCCATGTTAAGTACCTCTAACCAGCCCACCACTTCCATACTCACCTGTAATACACTTCTGGGCTCTTGCTTCTAGAAGAATACCTTACAAGTTTTCCATACACTTGGTTACCATGCCTAGCACTACTACACAGAAGAAAACCAAAGAAAGGCCATGCAGAGTAGCCTCACAGAGCATAGTAGGTGAGAGTAGCATAGTAGATACTGAACTATCTATACAGAATAGCATAGTGGATACCAAATTATCAGCCTTGCTACCAAGCTACAACAGCTACAGAGCATGTCTTAGAATTTGGACCAAACTGGACCAATTTTCATTGAGAGCTGTGTGCTAAGCTCCAAAGTACAGCAAACATTAAACCTCAAGACAGTTGTGGTTGTTTTGTTGTTTGGGTTTTTTTTTTAAATATTGACAACACACAATTTATTTTTACTCTAGTCTTAGAAGCAGTTTGAACTGTTTTTTTCTGAAACTAAGAAAATTAGCCTGAGGAACAGTTCCAAATAAAACTGTCCATACTTGGCATGGAAAACTTCAGTCCAAACAGTTTAGCAATGCTGTAAACAGCTGAGAATAAGGTCTTGTGAAGGAAAATTGTAGGGAACCTTAACTATGATGAGCTCTGCCTTTAAGTCAAAAGTATACTACGAAATAGGCATCTTGTAGACAACATACTTCACTGGCCATGAACTCAGCAAAACTTAACAGAAACTAGTTCAGTGACTCTCTGATAAAAATCAATGATTCAGACATTAAAAAGAAGCTGCCACTGCCGGTCCAGTTTCTAGTAGAGCATTTTGCCAAGTGAGTCTTATACAACAGATGTTATTTACTACCTATTCATCTAGTTAGGCTGTGGTTCCAACCTTCAAAATCCACACGCTGTTATGAGACTATAAATATAACTTTAGCCTGCTAGATTAAAACAGGAATCAAGACTACAATGGTAGAAGCTGAATTTTATACCCTTCCCAAGGGAATTGTTTTTTTTTCCTAAGAACACAACACATATCCCTTCTATACTTAAACAGAATATTCATTTCTCCGAGCTGTTGGTATGACACCTTTTCAAAAGCACTGAATGATTTTTAGATAGATATTAAAAAAAAAAAAATCTGTAGATTGAAATAATCTTCTTTTGATCAGATAGTCTGGAGCAATAAGCAATTTCATTTGTATTTCCTACAGCACCTAACATTAAATTCAGCACCTGCAAAACTAGTATCTGACTAAACTAGAAAGCAACTAATATGGAAAAAGAAATCTGATACTAAGCTGGCACACAGAAGATGCAAAAGATTTAAATAGAAAAGTTCATGTGAAGACTGTCAATAGGCTCTATATTTAGGAGTTGCTCTTGATGGAAGTATATTCTAAGACCAAAAATTCAAGTCTAAGGATAAAAAAGGTCAATTTGTTAAGAATTAAAGACTAAATGTTCCATAAACTAGGAACAGTTCCTTAATATAGAAAAAAATTAAACAGCCCATTTTTCATGGAACTGCATTAGAATATTAAAAAAATTTAAAGCTTCTTTAGCTATTACAGGTTCTCAATTTCTCAAGACTGCAACTTCACTAAACAGAAGGTTTTGACTACTTTATAGTGCACCCTGCTGAGATTATACATAACAGTTAAACCTAAATTCCTCACAGAACATCCTCATTCTTCACCTTAAATAAAGGTTCTCTCTCTTAAGGAAAAACTCACTCAGGAAGATAATACTTGGAAGGGATGTTGAATACAGAAGGTATAGGATGGGGGACTACAGAAGAGGAAATAACAGTGAAACATCAGGATACAAGAAAGTGCAAATAAGAGACAGAAAATTGTCATTTCACTTACAAATATTCATTAAGGCTGCAGTAAAGGTAAACCATTATAAAATTTTTGAAGGACATTTTCCTGTGGGAAGCAAAGGCAACTTAATATTAATACGAGAAGGGAATGCTGTTTCTAACTCCACTTACTTTTGTCATTTATGCACACACTATATGACTCAAAAAATTCAAAGTTTAAGGTTTGAACTGGCCCCAACAGATTTAATAACATTAAAATTTTACCCATATGCAAGCTAGTTACGCTTTCCTGTAACATTTCGACAAAGGATTAGCTTGAACACAGCAGCTGGTTTTTAGTCAAATCCAAGCTCTCTCTCAAGGGTTTAAGTAAAGAAAATACTATTGTTAACACCTACTTTAGATCCCGTATTTGAATGCTGAAACTACACCCTGGAAGGTCATCTCAAAAATGTCTTATTCCGGTATACTTCACCACTGTAAATCTCAGCCCCACAGAGATTGTTATAACCATCCCTAGCCTATGGTTGAAAGATTTTTGGACCACTTTCCAGTTCTTCTACTGTAAGGGCCAGAGTTTTCTCTATGGGGAGATAGTCTAATGTGGAAGTGAATACTAAGAATTCCTTTTCATGTATTTGCTCTCTGAGCATGATATAGGAAACAAACCTGTGGTGACATGCACCCTCCCAAAAGTATATTCACTATTGAAAAGATCACAGAAAGGCATCAGGAAATGTTTATTCATTCCAGCTGCACTTGACATGTTTGGTACACAGGAAAAAAAGGTGTATTTGCTTTACAACCTGACAGACCATAATAACTGTACTACATAAAAGCAACGGGTTGTATGTTTTCTAGTCACTATTTTCCACCTGTATTTTCAGATGCTTCTTCAACCAAAAATGACAGAAACAAGTATGCATACTTTTACTATAATGAGTGAGGCCAGGTTAAAAGGTCAAGCTGTATCTCTTTTCAAAAAAGAAGGTAACTGCATGTGCTATTGCATTTTTTTAAAACAATTTCCTATTGAGACAAAATTATCATTTCTTAAGATGTTAAAAATAACAGTTCCTTTGCCAGATTTCTTTAAACGCAACACTCTCAGAATTGTCCATGAAGTGACAAAATCCTGCTGTTAAACAGCATGTTATTTTGGCTGCAAATTTTTCAAGGGATTTGTATTATGTAAACTATAAAGTGACAAAATGAAAAGGAGATGGGGCGAAGTGACTTCAACTTCTAATAGGTTTAACAAGCTTTTTTTTTTCCTTTTAAATATAGTCTCTGGGTCTTCAGCATTTCTTATTCAGCTTTTAAATAATACAGTAAAATGGACACTCTCCTGAATAACACACACATAGGAAACCTATTAATTTAACTGAAGAACACATTGCTAATTTATTTTATGTATCCTGACATTTGTCAGGTTTTGCAGAGCTTTTATCTAACAATGATAGATATCACCACACACAAAAATAAGTTGCTCATTAATGACAACACACAATCTTGCTGCCCCTCCTCATTTTTTTTTTTCCCCTCCCCTCTCAATCTCACTCCCCCAAAACCTCCGAAGTAAAGAGTACCTACTATTTGGGACTGTTACCTACTAGTTACAGGTATATCTTTTCTCCTAACAGCGATACAATGTGCAGTCAAATTAAGGAATTTTAGTAATACACAGCAGCAGTACAACTAGCTCCAGAAATATGTCCTTTTAAGATTATCTGTCTACAGGCTTTCAAACAATACAACTATGAAAGTGTGTTACGCAACCTGATCTGGCCATTTCACTGGCAAACAAACAACAGTCCCTAGACAAAGGGAAAAAAACCCCACAACACTATCTACCCAAGAAGTTTGGTAGATAGTTTTGGGATGGGTAATTTTTATTTTTCTTCTGAAACATCTCTCCTTCCAGTAAAATAGATGCAAGTATTTTAGACCAGTCTGACAAACCTATTGGGGAGCTTTAGAATAGTGTTTATACTTATTTTAGAATATTTTTTCTTAAAAGTCATGAAACAAGACAGTAACTATAAACAAGATGAAATATTTTACAGCAGCAGAATACCAAACTGCTTTTCCATCTACAAAACACTATCCCAATAGAGGCTTCAGACACCTTGGATTTAACCATTTATTTGAGGATATCTGGAAAAGCAAAAACCCTTAATCTAATTTTGTAAGCGTATGCTGAGCACCCTTAGGCATCAGTATAATGACTGTACTTTCCTTTCTCAGCCCCTCCCTGGGAAGGCTCCCTACTACTCTGTAGATGATACTACACTGGCAGCATCACAACTATTACTGAATTCCATATTGGCTTTAAAGAAAAAAGCAAAGCTTCATCTTCTGAAGATGTACATGATTAGAACAAGAAGTTTTACAAAATGATACATTTATAGAGAGAACAAACTCTTTCTAGAAGCTTTTTTAGTTTGGGGAGTAGGGGAGGTTCAAGAGATGAAGGGAGAGAGTGTGCCTCGAGCAGATGAAGAGAAATCATCCTATGTCCATAACCACGTTCAGGACAAATTTAACATCACAAACCCAAGGGATAAAACATGCAAAAGAGTGCTGCCCAACCTTCTGCTAATTGGCTAGTGGGGATACTATAAGGCATAGAAGTATATTTTTCCCACAGTTTATGTTCTGAAGCAGGTTTAGAGGGAAGGTCTTTAGATTTAAGCCATAAGCATAGAGACAGATGTGATTTTCCTTTAAGAATTTAAGGCAATTCAAACTACTGTAAAACTCTGCACAACTGAAGAAATTCCTCTGATAGCTTATGGCCTCAAATTTCGAACATCTGCGCTGCTGATGCCATGCAAAATTTCCGTGTTAGACATAAAAAGCTGTAAAACCGCACTTGCAAAACTATATGACTTAATAATACAGAGTTAAATTTTTTAATATTGAAGTCCCAGCTCAGCAAAGAATGCAAACTTGGACATTTTGCTGATTTAAGCTGGAATTACTCCCTGCATAACGTATGTATGTTTAACCATTTGCTCGATCAGGACTCAAACCTTCTGAAGTCTGACACCTACATGCAATATTTACCAAGTGCTTGGTCTCGAGTGTGGTTTTATAAAACGACCTCTGAGGAAAATATACTGTCTAAACAGCATAGGAATAGCAGAGACTAAATCTTGATTTCAAATAAATTATTCCGGTTATAAATCCCTCAGAGCAAGCTAGTGTACCAAGACATGACACAACTTCACAAAGCAAGCACAAAACAAGCAGCAAGAACACCCCTGCTTGTTGTTAAAAGTAACACCCAAAGCCACCGCAATAAACATGCTAAAAAAAAATCCAAGACAAACAAAAAACAAACCACCTCCCCTTGTTACTCTCCTGCCCAAGCTTATTTGTGTTTAATAACATTTCTGATAATAGCCAGTTTTATGATTCACATACATCTCCACACTCAAGAGTATGAAAAAATTGTCTTGAAATACTACAGACGTGACTGTAAAAGCCATCAAAAATCAAACAGGAAAAACCATTACTCAGTATCTAGGAATATTTTGAAGTTTGCTGTATTTCATTCAGATTTTGGATATTTGCTGCAAATCATCAGAGATTTTTTTTCCACCATCATATGATGCAGCTTCAAAAACCTTAAGACTTTAACACTAGTGGAAGTAAAATTAATATGCTGGATCATGTTAAGGTAATACCTCCCCCTTATTTTTCAGGTCTTTGTCAAATAATTTAATAACAAGTTAGTTATTCTCTGCCTAATAACTATTGTTGTAATTTTTAAAAGAAGAAATACAAAAATTTATGTGTTACGTATATGTTCAAAAGTGTGGAATGTGGCAATTAACTTTCGTTTCATTTTTGTAATCTAACGAACTGAGTCCTATCACATTTTAGCTCCAGTACAAAGGAGAAAACCTTCACTATCTATTTTAATGTCATCAATGCCAGCATCTACAATTTTCATTCGCTTGTGAGCGTCCGCACACAGCTCTACGAAGGAGAAGGTCTCTGAGGCAGCACCTTATCATTAAAATTAAACAGGCAAAACATCATTCAAACACTGTCCAAAAGTAATGGGAAAAAACAAAGAAGCCAGACGCAAACTCTCTCCGGTAACTCAGGATATTATGCCACAGGCACACAGTTCCTCTTTGCAAAATCCCCCCGTGGGAGGAGCTACCACTCACTCCGAGGTTTTAGTGCTCAATTCCCCGCACCCCTAAACTCAACTTACCGTCTACATTTTCCGCAATAAGCCCTCAAAAAGCACACCTGCCCTCCCAACACCTACTCCTAAATTACCCAGAAGACGGATGGCGAGTTAATGGAGTCAGTCCCCGGGGCAGTAAACGAGAACCGACCTGTACGACACTAGTTTGTATGAGGAGAGGAAGAGAGCCCATCCGCACACAGCATTACTCCTGCAAGGTCCCTACCTGGAAAGCACCGGGAGCGGAGGAGGACACGGCTAAAGGGCAGAGGGTGCGGGGGGGGAAGGGGACAAGCCAGGACAGGCGGCGACAGGGCAGCCCCGGGCGGCCGAGGGCACCGGCACCTGTGGCCGGAGGGCTGCGGGGAGGACGACAGACGAGTGTACCTTTGAGCTGGGGCAGCGGCGAGAGCTCCACCTGGCTGCTCTGGCTGCGGAACTGCGAGGAGCCCTGCGAGCGCTTCTGCCTCTGAGCCTTGCGCACCGATTTCCGTGTGAAGCCATCCACTTTCTCCGCGGCAGAGATGGCCGCCGACATGGCTGGGCGGTGAGGCGGCGCGGGGGGACGTCGCTCTCCAGAAGCATATATTAAAGTGGAAGGAGAAGCGGGCGGGCAAAAAAATAGGTCTTAAAAAAAACAAAAAAACCCCAAAAACCCAAAACCCCCAAACCAAAACCAAGTCCTCCCTGCCCGCACACACCACACCGACGGGAAAAGGGGGAGGAGAGGGCTGGCGTCCTATAGCGGCGAGCGGGACGGCGGCAGTGCCAGCGCGGGCTGTCGGGCAGGCTCCTGGGTCCGGGCTGCCGCCCCGCTCCTCAGCTCCTGCTTCCCTCGCAGCTTCCTCTCCGCGCGGAGCCGGCTGCCGGGCAGGAGAGGGAGAACGGCGGCCGGCGGGGGAGCGGAAAGAGGGGAGGCGGAAAGGGGGAAACAAAACAAACCCAACAACAACTTCGCCCGGCGGGGCGGGCGGGCGCCAAACTTCCCCGCGGGGGCGGGGGGAGCCGGGGTCTCGCTCTCTTCAGGGCAAGCGCGACGTGGGTCCGGCTCAGCGGCGCCGCTGCCCCGCTCCCGCCTTGTTCGCTCCGCGTCCCGCTTTAGCCGGGCTCGCCTGCGCCAGCCCGCGCCGAGCCCGCTGTCATCGGCCGGACTCGCCCCTGGGCCGAGCTCGCCGGGGAGGCGGCTTTCACTCCCCGCTCCCCAGTCGCTCGCTTCCACACGCCCCTTCTCCGCCTTCAACCGCCGCCGGGTGCTCCCCGCGCCTCCGCCGTCATCCTGCCCCCTTCCGCTCCGCCGGGGGCCGCCACGAGTGTCTCCGCCCGCCGCAGCCGCACCGCCAGAGCCCTCGAGCCGCCAGGCAAGCGGCCGCGCAACTTGGAACGAGCGGAGTTGAGGGGAGGAGGGAGGGGAAAGGGGGGGGGGGGGGCGGGAGCGACGGCCGAAGGGGCAAGAAGGGGCGAGAAGAGCGGCCGTTGCTGGCGGCTCTGGATGATTGACGGCGCCAGGCAGCCAATGAAAAGAGAGGATCGTGAAACACCCCCCCCCCCCCGCGCAGGGTCTTGGGGAGGACGCGGGAGCTGGGATGCGCACCGGCAACGGCGTGATTGACAACAGGCTTCTCCAACTGAGAGGAGGGGGGGATGAGGTGGGCGGGGTTCTGGCTGACGTAAAATGCGAGGGAAGGGGAAGGGGTGGGGACAGTGGGTGGGGCGGGTATTAGCCAGTCGGCGCCGGGATGGGAAGGGGTGGCTACAGGGCTAGGGAGAGTAGCAGCCTAAGGGGCGGAGGGGCAACGTTGGGCGCGCACGGAGCTGCTGTTGCCGAGCCGCCCCTGGCTGCAGCGGCCGTCACCGGCCTTTTACCCTTGCGGAGCCGAAGCCCGGCCGCCCGCTCGTTGTCGCTTCTCTGGAGACACAAGCCGTCAGGGGACTAGCGGGAGGGGAGGAGGCGCAGCTGGGGTCCCGGGCCCTCTTCCCGCCGCGGGCTCCCTGCACCACCCTGCTTTGGGCTAGGGGGGGCACGAGGAGCGGGGGGGAAGGGGGGTCCGGAGGCTTTTTAGCGCAGCCAGAGCTGCGTCTCGCCGGTGCTAATAAAGTGCACGAAAAGAAGGAGGAGGTGCGTGGAATACTTCCACCCGTGGGGCCGGACCGTGGGCGCGCTGAGTGTGTCGGGGATGCCGGCTCTGGTGTCCCCTGCGGTGTGAGAGCTGCGAGGCAGGGCAGGGGCTTGCCTGACAGTAGTGGAGCTGGTCGGAAACCAACAGTCGCGCTCGATGCTTTCAACAAGCCGTTAGCAGCCGGTAACCGGAGATGCTCCTCGCGGGGGAAGCGGCTAAAAGGGGCGTTTAACCGTGAGCGGCGCGCGCTGGGAGTCACGGCGGCATCCGAATGCGTTTTATGCCGCCTTCTGAGTGCTTCTGACGTCTTCCCCCCCCCCACCTCCTGGCACCTCAGCATTTTTGGTCTTCCTTACATCTCCGGATGAATTTAGCTCTTGGGAGTCTGTGTTACCGTGGTGTTTACATCCTCGCAGGGTCACAGTCTCATTTTGCAGGCTGAAAGCACAAAATTGCTTAAAACAAGCACGTGCTTAACTTTCAAGGAGTGAACGGAGTTGCTAATTCTTCTGTTTTGTACGATTGAGACGGTGCAGGCTGAAGTTAGGCAATGAGAAATGAGAACTGTGACTGCTGCAGCATATGAAAGTCATGATTATGCATGTGGTACGTGGTTGCGTTGAAGTCTGACTTTTGCCTGGTGCCATTTCCATAGACGAACAGCCTCCCTTTTGAACTGCAAGCGTGTGGGATGCCTTAGCTTGTAGTCGTTCACGTAGAGATACGTTTTATGCACATCAGCACATTTCTTCTTACTACATAGTTTTATGTACCAATTCAGCAAATAAGTATTTGTAGTATTTTAAATACACGCTCAAGTTTCAGTAGCTGGGGTAGGACATAAATACTGTAAGGTAATCATATGTGTTTGTTAAATGCTTTCATGAGTTAGAGTTTAATCTTTAGATGTATAAATTATAAATCAAAAAGCGAGTGTGGATTATGGCTTTATGGGAACATAGAAGGCTATGGAAGCCTGTTCAACAGAAACTGTTGTCTGTGTTTTCTTCTGTCACTCTTTCTTCTTTCTCTTTCCTGTGTCAGCACAATCTCTACTAACTTTTAAATGTATGATTACTTGTGTATCTCCCATCTTTTTTTGGTTTTGGTGAAATAATCTTCAGGGCTTGGAAATAGGGAGGTGGAGAGTGTTCTAAGAATTATTTTCTGTATACTTTAGATTCAATTCTGGGTACAGCATATCTAGAAATGATAGAGACGAGTGTGATATACTGTTACTCTTCTTGTAGGTGTGTAGACTTTTTATTTAAGTTTTTTTAATCCCTTACAAAATCCATTTTACAGATAAATGGCAGCCTTTAGGCACTTGTCCTTTAAATTGCCGACTCATGTATTCATTGCAGTAAAGGAAACCCTCGCATTCCTTGCCTGGTTAATGCGCATTTCACTTCACGGCCCACAGCTCCTATTGAGAGAGCGTTAAGGGCCAGACCCTGTATCGGTGTGTTCTGCTGTTCCTGCCTCCCTCCGACAGCTGTCATTTTCTTCTGCACCCATTTTTAGAAAGTCACACTGCCCCAGTGTGTCCTGTATACTGCTTATTGGCAACTCAAGCCTTGCTGCCTGTTCCTAGTGTAAAAGAGTCTAACTTAAAGTTGCATCAATTAAATGTTTTGGAATTTGTTAATGAAGAGCCATATGTAAATTCTAAGTAAAGTAAAAATACTTTTCCATATTTTCTCTAAGTTTACTAGAGAAACTTGGGAATGGCTGCCATGCTGTTTGAAACGATGTTGTAAAAATCTGTTGGCAGTTGAAATTAATGACGCAAAGACCTCAGTAAATAATAGGTGTAGTCTTGCAATGATGGGATTTTCGTATCAATTGCACCGGAAGATACTTTCAGACTGTATCTTCATGTATCACTCAAAAGAAACATTGCTGAAATGTGAGTCAGACAAACAAAAAGAAACTGGTTTATTCTCTCAAATAAGCAAAAAGTATTTTTAGCTGTTGAGTTTCTTTTGTCTTTTTAATCTAATTCTTCCGTTTCGGAAAAGAATCAGCAGCAGCTCTGTAGACCAGCTACAGCTTCCCAAACTGAAATGGTAATGTTTGAATTAATGTACGCTTGAAGTCAGTGGAATTACATGAATGTATGAAATCATTGGAACATACAGGCCTGTGGGACTGGGGTATTTGGAGGGGAAAAAAAAAAAGTGAGAGCTCTGGCTGGCGATCGGAGAGCACTGTGTTTGAGAAGGGTGAAGATTTCCTTACCCTGCTTTCTGCACATACTGCTTCCTACCCAGCTGTCGGAGCTGCTCCGAGACAGCTTCTGAACCCCCTGGTTTTTGGACTGTATTTAAAGGCGCACAGCGATGATGCCAGGTTATAAGCTGCTGGCTCCAAATCCAATTCATAGAAGTCTGAGGTGTCAACAGAGAATGTTGTGAATAGTAATTTTATGCCAAGCTATTCCCACTCTTAACTCAGAGCCTCAATACGTGCTGAAGCATTGATTACACAAAACCTCACGCCTGTAACTTGACTGGGAAGAAATGGTCATTAGTCAAAACACAGACACAACATTCTAGAACAGATATAACTAAAAGTCACATTTGCAGGTTTTTTTCATTCAATCCTAGAGATCTATTTCCTGTACCTTCTCAGCATCTTTTTACCCAGGAGCGAGACCTTTGGAAAGGTGAATGAGAACATGATGTATCATCAACTTTCAGAATCCTGACCAGCTCAGCTCAGAAGCATGGTGCTTCGAGTACCAGGTTGCTGGGGAGATTTTGCTGCAGGGACTTGTCTGGTTGCCAGCAGACGAGGAGTTAACTATAGCTTTGCTTTCCCATTTTTCTGTACAGATGCTTAGAGGCCAAGCTATGAGAAATCTAGCTCTTCTCAGAGGCAGCGGGAGGGATATTTTAGTAAAGAGGATGCCCTAAGTGGGTGAACCCTCAGCCAGGAAGATTTGTGGAGAAAGGTTGTGAAAACTTACTTTTATTTCCTTCTCAAAATGAAAATCTTTAAGAAAAAGCCCTGTTGGCTGCAGCCGTGCTTATATTTACTACTGCACCACTCCATCAGTTTTTCAGGGTATTTCAACTAGCTTAAAATACTTTCTGGGCCAAGGCTGTGCTCTTTCAAGCATGTGTGGAATTAAGTTTAAGCACTTGGACTGTCCCAGTAAAACCAAGTGAGCTGTTCACGTACTTCGGGTTAAACCATGTTTACTTGTTCTGTGGTCTGCACTGGCTAGTCGCTCTCTAGCAGAAGTGTTCCCAAGTCTTCTGCTTGATCGATCTTTAAATAGTATAAATTGGTTGTCTCGGGGACCATCTGTCACCTTCCTCCCAGAGTGGGATTTGAAATTCTGAGATTGGAACTCAGAGATTAGTTGGCGAGACTTTCTTTGTCAAGGCCCCGAGTTCAATTTCCTTCGGCATACCTATGAATACGTCGTTACAGTCTTTCCAGGCAAAACTATGTGTATGGCTATGTGCAGGCAACGGGTTGTTAAAACCAGCTGTGATTCATGTTGTTATTTTAAAAACCTTTTAATTAAATCTTCTGTCAGACAATCCAGCGTGATTGTGTTGCAAATAAAAAATGTATTTTAAGAAGTTCGTACACACAGGCACACACACGCACATGTACACTGATTAGCATAACTGATAGTCCAATGCAAATGTATCCCAGTTTAACTCCCTAATTCTGCCTGTGTCCTGAACTGTCATTTTGGGTGGAAACAGTGCTGTCTGAGAACTCAGTAGCAGTCTTTCTGGCTCAAGAAGATGCAAAGCATCCCTCAAGGATTTAGGTTTACAACTAAGCTTTCAAAGTCAGTTAGCATCTTTGCCATAATGATGTTTCCTTAGCAAAAATCTTCAGAACATAAGGATATATGCATTTGTTAATCTGCTCTCTGTGCTGAAGATTAGTTTGCATTGCATACATAAAATGGGGAAAGATTTTCAACAAGAAGAGTGGCTTCATAGTATTTTTAAGTGTAACAGCGGGCACTTGTATTTACTGAAATGCAAAAATAAACCCACAAAAACCAACCACCACCACAAAACACTGCAGCCTTTCCACTACCACTTTCTAAATGCTTTTGTCGGTGGCAAACCAGACCTCTGTAAATGCCAATGAGCGCTATCCTCAGCTTTACGGTCTTCTATAAAGATTGATCAACACAGCATTTAGAAAATAAAAGGGAAGCGTTTCTGTTATGAAATGTTTGCAATCAAAAGTGAACGCCTGGAAGCTTGAGTTCTTTCAGAAATAATTCCTAATGCTCAGTGAAGAGAATTAAACAAACAAACAGCAAGGTTTATTCTGTCAGCTTCCCAGCAGGCTAACAAGAATTACTGCATGCTAAGAATCAGCTGCTCTTGGAAACTTAATGACTGTGGCAGCCAGAAAAGTACAAAACGCGGCCAAGAGATGTGAACCAGATATTTAGGCTGTAGCGAAGAGAAATGCAGAGGATGGGGAAATCTCTCCATAAATCCAAGGTGGAAAGGGCTCACCGAACCAGGGTTTCCGAGCACATTGTCAGTGTGGAATACTTTCTGTAAGGAGTTGGTTTTGCATCTCAAATTGTAATTCTATTCCCTTGTAATTCTATTCTCCTTGGAGACTAATAGCAGAAAAGTATTTTTACATTTTCATCTGTCTCTGCTGTGATTTAGCAACTGGAAACAAAGAGCCAAGGCTGCCAAATAGTTCTCCACGGCCCGCTAGCAAGTGGGCTGGCACCCATCGTCTGCAAATCTGCCCTCTCAAACAACACTCAATTTCAAACTATACCTTTTCAGGGGCATTTTTTAAACTTGTTTTTGCAAAAGCAGAATGAGTGCTACTGGTAAGAAGGAGTCTTAAAAATTGATTAATTGTAATCAGTCCTTCCACTCCCCAGTTAATGAATGAAATCGTCACGTGCACTTGTGGATGCTATTCATTTGTCATATAGGTTATGCAGCTTTTGTGTGCAGTTGTTTCATGTTTTCAAGTTTTTCTCAACTGTTTTGAGAGCTGCAACAGAGACTTAAAAGAGACAAGCTGTGGTTCTTATGTAATAACGTGATTCCCAGAGCTGGATCTTTGGGGGCAGAAAAAAAGAAGTAGGACTTGAGATAAAGTGGTAAGTGTGGGTAAGCACACAGAAGAGATTGATGTGAGCTTTAGAGAGATGTAAATAATGTTTATAGTAATTTAGTCATTTGTCTTTTTGCCTGTAACATTGAAAAAGATTTATTTTTGCCAGCAGATGAAATAAATGGTCTTACTGAGATTTCAGAAGTCTGTAACTCCATGTTAGGACTTGTCTACCTTCCTTATAGTGATAGAGCCATAGTGGTCGAATTAAAGCAGCATAGAAATGCCCGTGATTTTTTCTTATGTAGATGTGCTCTTAGTCATGATGGCAAAGGCAGCAGCGCTTATTTCTGCCTCAGTGAAATGTGACATTATAGCGAAAGCTGTCTGTGACAGGTCACCGTCTAGAGCAGGATCCCAGCGTTTCCCTGCTTTTGCTGCAGGATGGAGCACCTTCGGTGACCTGACTTGCTCTCCTTCCAGCGGATCTGACACCAGTCACTAAGCACAGACCATGCAGCAAGCTCACTTAATCCTACCCAGCGAACACATGAGCCACAGTTTGCGTTTCAGTCTGTAAATTGTTCTTTTGTTTTGCAGGCTTTACTGAACACAGTTTTATTTCATGTGACTGTGCTATTTATGGAGGAGTAAATATTGCCGGGGGTCTATTTAAAAAGGCCAATGACCTGGATTTTTTTCCATTTGAATTATCTCCAAGAGTCAGACATGTTTAACAACTGATTTTTTTTTCCCCTTGTTGCTGTAGATTGCTATCATTTCTAACATCTTAGATCAACACCAACTAAAAAGACAAAGATTTTGAGAGAAATAAAACTTCATGTAGTATGAATGTGATTAGACAGTATGCGACCTTGCCATTTTTGGAAGAGATTAATTCCATCCTGAATTACCAGTTATCAACATAACATGTTTTTAGCTTCTGAATATTTGCCTTTTCATACCATTATGGTATTTTCAGTTCATAACTCTGGTTTGCTACTTACATTTTTTTTTTTTTTTTACTTTTTTTTCCCCAAGTGTGTTTCCACATATTATAAATAAACAAACAAACAAACAAACCATGTTTTCAGAAAGGGAAGATTTAAAGAGAGCAAATGTTCTTGCTCTTCTTGCAATCTAAATATCAGTATTGCTTTACTATTTAAGAAGCAGGAAGTTAAACATTGCTGAGAAAATAGTGCTATATTTTCACTTGCAAGAAAGAGCTTTGTGAATGCAAACAGGTAGACAAATGTGAGGAATATTAAATATGTTTGAGTATTCTTAAATGATAAGACAAACATATTTTTTTAATATGTAACAGATTTAAGACCATAAAATTAATTGATCACAGGGAGTATAATGGGTTCCAACCTGAAATTTTGCTGTAGACATCTTTACCCAGTTATGTAAAAGCATAAGAAGATACAATTTTTATACTGAATGCCATTCAATATATGTTCTAAAGTTTGTGGGGTTTACCATGGCTTTACAAGGTACCCTGGCTTCAGTGCAAAGCCGGCTTCGGAAGTCCCAACCCACTTCTCCCCTGGAGAGGTGGAGCAGGTGGACGGAGATGGGATTCTCTCAAGCCAAAGCCATCATCTCACCTGACCGTATTTCTTCAAAATCTCGTCTTTACTGGGGAAAGAGCATGCTGGATAACACTTAGGTACTTTACCACCTTTATGAAGTAAATGCTGAGCACATCTTTAATATTTTTCTGGCTCGAACCACGCTACGCTGTGGCGTGGCCATGCTATACAAGCTGCCCATGCAAAAGTCCTACGAGTCCTGCTTAGCCCTTCAGGAAGATGCCAAGAAGCAATGGCAGAACTTCTTGTCCTGTTGATGCCTTAGGAGAGACAGTTAGTTCAAGGTATTGGGAAAAATATTCCACATAGCTTGCCAAACTAATAGAAATTTGCATTGACATTTCTTCAAATGAAACAAAACTGAATCCTTGGAAAAGATGTTTTACAGAGAATAAAACCTTTTTTGAAGGTTTTCAACTCAAGCCCACCACTTACTACTTCAATCTTTTAATTTTTAAGGTCCCTTTTCAAACATCAGTGTTTACCAGTAGGTTATTTCTCACTTTATCCTTCAGTCAAAATTGTTCCTGTGAAATGAAGTTCTGTCCGTGACACCTACAGCCTCCATTAAGATGAGCCATACAAGCGCTGTTTCATTCTCAGTTGTAACATATGTTTTCAGTTCTTATTTGTATTACTAAACAAGAGTTTTCAGATTCTAACTCAAACCATCTTTCAAAGTTAGATTAGCTAAAGCCTTAAGTAGCCAGCGCTGATCAGAACAGATTGCAATGACTACATATGCTACTCAGGTCTATCTCTTCATTAAAAAGCTGCCAGCTTTTAAGGAAAGAAAAAATTCAGACATTTTCCATTTTTATAGACCTCAGAACTGTCTGAGGTGAAGCAGAGTAATTATAGTATAACCAAGCACGTGCTGCAATTCCTTTCTAGATTATTTCTTGCTGATTAATGAGTTAAAACATAAAACGGACCTTAAAGGAAAGATATGCTAAGCTATTTGGTCATGTATGCCCTCATACAGGGGTTTCTCAGATTCCTCTTCCATTTTTCCTCTCCTGTAAAAACTGGTGGCCTGATTCTTCTCTACTCTAGTTTTTGGAGACCATAGAACCGCCAAAGTCGTCAGTTACATTGACGTAAAATGCACTAACTTATGTCATGAAGGACCGACTCCTCAAATGATCCTGAAGGCCAGATTTTATAATTAAAAATGTAAATTGCTGGTTTCTGAAATTAAAATTTCTTTTAAAATATTAAATTCTTCTTAAAAAATAACATTAAAGTGGGTGTCTGGAAAGTAAAAGCATCCGTTTTCTTACAGAACAGGTAGGCAGCAGAAGTACGAGCTGATCTGTAAGTAAAGCTCAATGCTGTTCTAAGAGGACTGCTTTTAAAGGCAGCTCATGATCCTGATCTCCTTGCCACAGTTAAAAACATCAAGTATATACTGGGATAGGACTGGACTAAGACTATACATACATACAGTCTTAAGTATATATGTTGGGTATATATGTTTATGTATTCTGAAATAGGTGTACTTTGGACCAGGACACTTCCATCTCTTTGAGTACTCTATTGGCCTGGGTTAGACATCTTGCTGAGTAGCGTCCAGCTCCATTGCTATTGCCTGTCCGATTGCTTCTAGTGTCCTACCACTGTATTACGTTAAATGACAAATTTGTATTAAATTTTATACTGTATGTTCTATTCTAGTTACTCTGTTAAGACTAAACTGAGTCCAAGACTGTCCCTTGATTTGGCAGACTAAATGGGCCTGCAATGTTCCTTTGCACCGTGCCACTTCAGCAGCTCTTCGCTGGGTTGCCTGCCTAATAATTGCAGAGTTTGGTGTCGGGTCTCCCAGATCCGTGCGATCTTTAACACCAAAAATATCTGGCAGAGACAGATGCATTTGCTGCATCCTTCTGCAAGTTAATTAAATGATGCGTGAGGATTCTGTCCCGCCGTGAGCGGGGTACCACACAAAGCTCCTGTTCCCAGCCTTTCGGTGGCTGGCGCCCGTGGATGCTCGCTCCTCGCGCTGCGTCCCGCGGGACCACATGCACTGCTTCCTTCCTCCCCCAGCTGCCTTCAGCATCTTTGTGCTGCTGCTTCTCTGTGGGGCTGCTGCTGCTCTGCCTCCCCTCCCTCTTTCACCCGGGTGGTGTCCTGGTCTCCCACCGCTTCCGCCGGCTGGAAAATTCGTACGAGTCTGTCCTGAACTTCCTCTGCCCAGAGCTGGCACGAGTCCCGCAGAACTTAGCAGCCCGCTCCACACCTCACCTGTGTTACGGGCATTCCTTAGTTGGGAACCAGTGCAACAAAGTGCAGCACTGTGCCTGGGTCTACTCTGCTTGTCTTAAACAATAATGATTGAGAGGGCTTTCATAAGAAAAAAAAAATGCAGTTACTTTTCCGTAGGATGCATCATGCTACGTGCACTGCCTGCTCGCTACCCCGCTGCTTGTGGAAGCTTCTTGTCTTCTGGGGAGCCTCCACTGGGGGCACGTCTTCAAAGCAGCTTCGAAACTTATGAAATAGGAGAGCATTTCATGGATGATAAATTAAAGCAGTCAAGGAAAACCATAATTGGGTTTGGACAAGGATTACTTTGTAGATTAAAGACATTTAACAGGCACTTATCACAAAATAGCATCAGTGCACCTGAGCTGATACTTGATAAACAGTGTGTGAGAAATAAGGCAGAAAAACGTTAGGTGTTCTTCCAACATAATCCTTGGTAAAACAGGATCTTCGCTGATTCCAGAATACTCAGTGCTGTTACTGATTTCAACAGCATGACTGCAAAAAACAGGTGTTGTTGCATAGACCTTGTTGCTCCTGTCTAGTCTAAGAATGATTACTCTGACTTTTGCATTTTTATGGCTGTTAAGAAGCATCACTAGTAAGTTTACTACGTGAGAAGAGAGTTTTTGCAGGTGCTGTTGCTGTGCCCTGAATTTTTTGCGTGGGATGTTTTTATTCTGTCCATGTCAACAGCTGTATTGGGCTTTGTGTCAGGTGTCGTGCTGTGAAACCCATGCCGGCTTTTCCATGGTGCAAACTGAAGTGTGCAGAAAAAAAGAGGGATATAATTAAAAGATGCCTTCCAGTTTTATTCAATACAGGCATAGCTGACTATTTTTGTAGATCACTCTAGTGGATAGAAGATGGGGTCTCTTCTTATGACAACTTCCGTTAATATTCACTGCATTTCCAAAATAATGTGGACAAATTGCTATAATAACCATATATATTTTATTTCTGTGGTTGGAAATGACCCATTCATACGTCCAAATATATGTCCTAGATCAAAAATTGTTTTCTGTCTTCGGCAATTTTTACCACAGAGGTTTCAGAGGATGTGTAAGTTCTCGGCTTTTTATTTAAAAAGTGTCTTCACTATGGTCCAGTGTTGAATGTACTGCTGTCTACGCATATAATTACTAAACACCACAAAACTATTGTCACTTAAACATCTTTAGTATTTATTTGCCCTGTCCTACAGGGCAGTGGGGATTTCAAACACTTACATTTGTTTCTGCAGTTTTATTGTTACCATTGACTACCTTTTTTGTAGGGAAAAAAGGGTGAAATTTCAAAATCATTGTTACCAAAGTCTTACTTAAATATCTGTAGTAATTGACTTGGCTGGTCAGCTGCTGTTTATGAGATTAAAGTAGACTCAGTCCTGCACTCTGTCTTAGAAAAACCCCTAGAGCATCCCTTTTAAACAACATTTAAACTCTGTTTGATCCAAGGTTTATGAGGTGGCCAGCATGTTCTACACATCTTATGACTTTTGGACAATATTATTATGAATGTTGTATTTTTAATGTGGAACAGACCGTCTGTGGGTCTATACCACATACTTGTCAGAGTGATGAAGAGCCATTAACTTTAATGGCTGTACCAGATAAAGTGGAAAATTCTCAAACAGGAAGAAGGAACAGAAGTTAAGCAAATGGCAGTTCCAGAGGGATTCACAGAGGGAACAAAAGGGGAAGATTTATGAAGTCCTTCAAAGGTTTTGAATGGGAAAGAAAGGCGATTTTTTGAAGCAGGAAAAGAGAGATGTGATTTAGCTATGAGACCCTACAATGTCAAAGAAAGGTACCTTGGTTTTGAGGAGAAGCAGGGAGATGCAAGAAGATTGTAGATAGGCTAGAGGATGTCTGGTGTATTGCCAAATAACGCTGTGGAAACTGAGGCTTGGAAAATATCATTAAACTTTATTATTCTGTGCATGATTGTGTATTTCTTTGCCGAGCTAAGTGCAGAGTCACTTGTTTTAGAGTTCAGTACGAAGTCTGCATGGCTATGAACCCTGCTTTGCACAGACACCCAGAGACGTACACATAGCCTGATCCTACCCAGCTGCGGGCACCTACCTGAAGCGCCTAAATGTTAAGCCTGATAACTAAGGCCCTTCCTAGTCAGTGGAGCGAGCTAGGCACTCTGTAGCAGAAAGTCACATCTCAGGTGGGCTGAAATACTCTCTGCAGACCACCTGTCTCTCTACACTGACTATAGAAGTAGCTTACCATGACCATCATCCCATGTAGGTGCTGGGTATGACTTGCCAAGGCCTTTGGCTTCTAAAAGTCAAAACATCTACAAAGCTGGAGCTATAGAAAAGGACCCATGAAGATCACCAGGAACCCGAGACAATGATTATACAAGTAAATTAAACAGTAGAGGCACTGTTCCCAGGTACTAGGACTCTCCCATATCTATCACTATGTTACCGGAATGGCACTTGGCCCAGGCTGAGCTTCCCAAGCCCCCAGTATGCCCTGCACAAGCGGTGCCCTGGTTTTGAGGGTAAGAGTGTGTTGTTAATGCCAAGAGCTGGTTTCCAAAAAGTTTAATTTATCCAAATGGAAGTATACTTAATCTATGAAACACCTGCAAATTAGCTCACGCCCATTTGCGTTATATATTTGCATAGCCTACAGTTACTCCTTGGCCAAGTCACCGTGTTCTCCCAAACTGCAAAACCTGTATGTGCGACTTCCCTTTGTCCGACTGTACTCTCTTTAGGAAGGGACGCTTCCCAGGCACTGGCTCTTTGTTTCTCACACTGTAGAAAGTGGGTGCCACAGCCCAACTACTTTATGCTTTCAAGGGGTCTTGCTGTGGGTCTGAAGAAACTCGTAAAGTCTGCGCAGATGACAAGAGAAGACTGTCAGCAGCACTTGGAGGAGCGGTCTTGCTGTGGGTCTGAAGAAACTCGTAAAGTCTGCGCAGATGACAAGAGAAGACTGTCAGCAGCACTTGGAGGAGCGGGATTATTGGGTTTGTAACTAGAGTATTAGAATGTTCCGTTCATCTGAGTAATAATAAGCATGTTATTTAAAGTATTTTTCTTTTGCTAGATAATGCAAAATGAAACTAGTTTTCATTAATTTATACCCCCCTCCTTGTTCTTTTGTGACCATCCTAATTTCTAATCATTGTTTTGGGCCATTTTCTTAGCTCCGTAACATTAAATAAGTTCATCACCTTCACTGAGATATACAGATTTACATTAGTTGAAGATCCGACAATTTCTTCAGTCTTTTCTTAATAAGTTTCTTTTTCTCTGACCTCCTCCCCAATATTTCTTATATTGCATTTGCTGTTTTCGCTGACCACTGATCTCTTTTAACTGCAAACAATCTGTCACTGTAGGAATTGTAGAACTATGTGATGTAGTGTTGCTTTTAGCTCTGTAGACCAGAGTTTAAATTCTTTGTATTACTTCCTTAGGTCACATCATGCTGAGTGTCTTTAATCGGATTGCTTGTTGCTATCATTTTGCTGCGTCTAAACATTAATTAGGCTCTCAGAGGAGTAAGTAGTTTTAATAAGTTTAGGTAAGTTTTAATAACTTGATAAAAAAAAGAATCTTTTATGGACCAGATAACTGAAACAGTAGGACCTATTTTCCAATGCACAAGCGTAAGCAGATAAAGAGGTTTTATTGCGTGCTTTTTGGTAAAGGTTTATGGTTCTGTGAGGAAGGGCAGAAAAAAGAGAGAAACTGGTATAGGGTAGTAAGAAAGTGATTGCCACAGCCACAGAAGTACCAATAGTCTGGCAATGTTAAAAATAATAATAATAAAAAAAGAGGACCTTTGGACAGAGTGCTAGCTGTAAAGGGGACTGGATTTGGGAGCAAAGCCTGTCTTTCCTGCTGCTTGATTCCTTTTGCATTCAAAGACACAGGATTTTTTTCCCTCTCTATAACTAATCAGAACTGAATAAAGTAATATTGGTCCCAATATCTTCTTCTACAGAAAATAAACTGTACACTCCCAAACTCTAGTTAGCAAATGGTTAAAAGAAGCAGCATGCTATTCTCATGGTTGCCATCCAGATTCTGAAATTTTCCATTTCCCTTCCTCCTCAACCAATCTGACAAGAATTGGCGATTCTGGGCTTTCCCAAGGGCACAGACCACATCCTCCCATGGCTGGTACTATAAGATGTGCTGCTTTCCTGGTGATTAGAGTGGTTCTCTGCAGATGTTGGTGGGGATGGGGAAGGCAAGGAAATATGCATTTTTACGATGCTTTCAAAATTAGAAGATGGCATTGTCAGATGACTGCAAGCTGGTGCTAGTACGCTCGCCAGTTTTCCCTTACTGCTCCCTTCAGTGCCAAGGATTCATGGCTCCTAAGATGCTTGTTCATCTTCACAAGAGAAAACACCAGAAAACGACGCTCTTCGGTTTCATTTATTGCTGCATGCAAGTTAGAGACCTATAAAGGTCTAGTTCAACATAAAATTCCAAATAATAATAAGGCAGTAGGACTTTTTTTTAAATGAGAGTTTCAGAATGGTAATCTACAGATTCTGTGAGCATTAGAAGTTATGTTAGAATAGTACAATGTTGTCATGATATCATGTCAGTGTAATGCACATGAAACCATCGGACATTAAAATATTGGCTTCTTCACAACACTTTCTTGCAAACTTAATCTCTGTTGCTGTGATCTTTAACAAGGATCTTTTTTTCTGTAGGTTAATTTAAATAAAGGAGCAACAAGCTGTGCAGCAGAACTAATGGGGCCTGTTTCCTGTGATAGGTGTCCGATGTCCTACAGCACCTTACTAACCACAGATGTCCCCTGTGAGTCCTGACGACGTCCCCGGTGCTCTGGTGCTCCTGTGGGCAGGACACAGGTGGTGCCATGGCTGACTCTGAGGACTGCTGCACGTTGACCGGCCGAAAACTGCATGGCTGTTGAGCTCCCGTAGCAACCTCTTCTCATGCTGGAGTAACTGCTGTGGTCTCCCCACCGCAACCCACGTGCTGATTTGCATGGCTTTCGGAAGAGCTTTTATCTTTAAGACCCCTGCCCTTGTGGCAGACGTGGTTAAAATTGGCCAACAGGCTCAGGATTTGCTGTAGGGGTACATCTAATGGACGCACCAACAGATAGCGTGGTTGCATAAGTCCCCTTTCCTTGAAGAAGCAGGAAAAGGGGTAGCTGGCGTCAGGGTTTTTTTGGGAGCAATAGTACGACCTCCATTTTACATACTAGCACATCAGTCAACGTCAGGCTGGAGGCAGCAGCCAGGGAGACTTTGAGAAATGCAGTGCTGGGGCACAGCCTGCCATCGCTACCCTCATCAGCCTCACGGGGCCCGAGACCTTCCGCCTGACCCCCCTGTACATTCAACTCTGCCCAAGAGATACCGACTTCTGAGCAGCAATAACATCCTGACTCTCGGGGGTAGTCCCAGAGTGGGTCACCCGCTCCGTGGAGCACAACGACCCGCTGTTCCAGGGTGGGATAAGGTCGTGGTTTTCAAAATGAAAAGGAATTACCAATGGTGGGTCATAATTTGACTGCGTTGCTGTAGTGCTGTTTCTGGTCTGAGGGTAGGAGAAAATGAGCATGAGACACAAACAATGCATATTGTATAGGAAAAAAAATGTAGTGTTGTTTGCAAAATAAACTTACAGAGCTTGCTGCTTTACTCACATAGTTAATTTAGTCTATCAGTTAACAAATAAGTTTTTCAAATTTTCCATTAACAGCTCTTTCACTTGTTACAAATTCCTATGACTTATTTATCAGGTAAAGTGTTCAATTTATAATGTACCTAATTTTATTACCACCGTGATTTTTGCAGAAGTCTTCTCTAGCGTGATTTGTTTTTAATGAGCTAATAGGTCTTTTTTGTTCGCATGGTCAAAGAATTGTAAAAGTATAGTTGTACATGCTTCTTGTCAAAATGAGATTGCCAGCTAAATGGGATTATACCTTTCACACAAGTAGAGGCACCGCTCCTCTGAAGAGAAGACTTGTTTCACTTTCAAGGAATGTTGCTCTTAAGTCAGACCTGCTAGTTATTTTAAACAAATGGAGCTGATTTAAGAAGATACATATGCTGCATACCCCAAGTAACCCTGGTTTATGGAGTTGCTTTATTTCCACTATACAGCATTGCCAAATGTGTTGTGAGACTAGCAGTATTTTGGTGAAGTTTCTAAATTATGTAGTTACATGACTACATAAGAATCATTACAATTTTCCAAACTTGACTTATGGAATATAGATGCTTTATGCCGGACAGAAAGCCTCAATTCCGTATTGGAAAGGCTTGGTCTACATATCCTATAGAAACACCTTCAAGTCTAATCAGCTTTGTCTGCATAGTGTTATTCAGCTACCTATGCAAAATTTGATGCAGCCACTTATTCATAATTATCAGTTTATCTTTGAATGATATTTTTGTTAAGTCAGAGTGGGCAGTGTTGAACTTTTTAACTTATATATGGCCGGTGAGAAGGCACAGCTTTCACGGCTTCCTGTGCCATTCAGGACCAAACACAAGCAGTAGGAGTGTTCCCAGAGCCTTGTAGCAGGAGACAGAAGTCAGTCTTACAAATTACTTTTAAGAAGGAAAATTGTAAGGTAATTGACTTTTAGATCCCTGTCATCATGTCTGGGCAATGCAGAAGTTAAGAACTGATGTATCTCAGAGAAAGTGTTTGAATACCCATCCATGCCAATCACTAAGAGCTTGCATTGCATCTCTGGTACCTTCATAGCGAGCCATCGCTGGCTATGAACTGGTAGGATGGGCAGAAATGGGTCTTTAGAAATGGGAACTGGATTGTATTTTTAGCTGTTAGGTCAGTTTGTTCAAAGTCCAGAAGATTTAAATGCAGATCGAAACTCACCATGATTCATAGTGTGTGGTCAGCATTGGTTCCTCATGTGCTAACAAGGAGCTCCAGTGTTTAATATTAGATCCACTTTTATAAGAGAAGAATAAAGCAGCTGGATGATGGTGGTTTTGTGTAGTTTCCACTGAATACTGCTGCCCTTATTTGAGTATTTTTATGGACTGAAAGAGTGGTGTGAGCTCTTGTACTTTTTTTTTTGCTTGATTTTTGATTGTTTATGTTACAATCTTGCACTATTTCCCTTTTGCTTTTACAGTGGCCCATTTTTCTGTGTAATTTATTTTATTTTATGATATATCTCCTTCTGGAAAGCAGTTGGCCTTGCTTTTGTGATATGTCATCCCAGAGTGTTGCTTCAGCAGTTGAAAAGAAGTGTGAATTCCAAAACCTCATGGCTGCAAGCAGGTTTTAAACAAACAAAACAAAATCCTTGGGCTGTGCTCACTGGCTTAGTGTACAATAACTGTACAGGATAAAAAACAGATGTGATTCCAAGGCCCGGGTGAAATACTGATTAAGGTAGCACTCCTATCCATAGTGGTGAAAACAATCCATAATGTTGAATATTGACATCTCACTATTGATAATGGCATGTCGAGAGCACTCCTAATTGAGTGCTCATTTGTGTGTTGGCTCAGATGGAATTTAGGATCTAAATTGTCCCCTTTTAAAGACCTGGCATATTTGGTTTTCGTAAAGCCTGTATCTGACGGTGGGGTTCTGAGATGCAGAACTCACCTAAGGACCCCTCGCCTGGGGCAGTTTTTCTATAAGGGCTTGAGAGTCTGCACTTCTACACCAGCCGTGCAGCTGCATGTGGTTATTTTTATCTATATTCCAGAACAGCTCCAGGCCCATTCCCCTGGATGCTGGGCAAGCCCACAGAAATACAGCAACTACTCCAAATAAGATATATATATCAGACCCAATCGATATATCTCTGGAGCACAAGTCTTATGAGGAGCGGCTGAGGGAACTGGGGGTGTTTAGTCTGGAGACTAAAGGCTGAGGGGAGACCTTATCGCTCTCTACAACTACCTGAAAGGGGGTTGTGGAGACATGGGTGCTGGTCTCTTCTCCCAAGTAACCCGCAATAGGATGAGAGGAAATGGCCTCAAGTTGCGCCAGGGGAGGTTTAGATTGGATATTAGGAAAAATTTCTTCACCGAGAGGGTGGTCAGGCATTGGAACAGGCTGCCCAGGGAGGTGGTGGAGTTGCCATCTCTGGAAGTGTTCAAAAAACGTGTGGATGTGGCGCTTCAGGACATGGTTTAGGGGACATGGTGGCGCTGGATTAATGGTTGGACGTGATGATCTTGAAGGTCCTTTCCAACCTTAGTGATTCTGTGATTCTGTGATTAACATACATGACTGTTAAGGATTCATACAAACTAACCTTAGGTACATGAGTAAGGTGTCTGAATTAGGGATCTATGCTCCCTCCACAGTCAGCAGAGAGAGGCGGTTGATAGATGGGCTGAAGTTGCATTCTTGCACCCTCTCAGTGAGCAGGGGATGATTAGGCATCGATGCTTAAGAGGCTCAGAAGTTTGGAGTCTAGCGGAGTTAAAATTTCCACCTCTGAAAGACACAGTAAAAAGGGAGGGAGAAAGGTGACTGTGTCACCTTGGGTGCGAGGCTATTGTGCTCGCATTGAGCAGGCTATGTATGCACAGTCATGCTAATGGCACCCAGGGATTTCACCGGAAAAGAAGGCAAGAAACAATATAGGTAGGACAAATGGGGACATGGTTGTATGAGTGGCCCCCTACGGTCATGGTCAGATGAAGGCAAAGGAAAAGATGATATGCCAGACAAAGATGTGGTGTGGCTTGTTCTGCTGATGTCACATTTGAGCTAAAAATTGTCTTTTTGTTGCTGCTTTTTCCTGGGTTTGACTGGTAATAACTGGAAAATGGGTGGAGAGCAGATGAATAATGGGGATGGGAAGACAGCCTGTGGCAGGAGAAGAGGGGAACAGCCAATGGGATGACCAGTTTGGGACAGTATAGAAAGATAAAAAGCAGGTCTCATTTCTGAAGCCGGGGGCTGAGGACATGCGGGTGGGAAGCCTCCCGTTGCTGCTTGTGCTGGGACTGCTGGGGCAGCTGGGGAGGCTAAAGCTTGTTGTACAGGCACCACACCTCAGCCCACTTGTGAGGTTGCTGGGACAGGTACAGCTCTAGAGCACTGTCAGGGAGGCCGACAGGACCTCCACACTACTTCGTTTCTGCTGCAAATACAGGCAAATACATATCACGCCTGTTGTGAATTACCAGAGCATCCAAAATGTTTGCAAAACCCTTGCTAATAGTTGTATTAACTCAAAATAGCACACTTGATAACTGCCGAAATTGTAGGTAGACCATATGTTTTGGTTATGGTTTTGGTACGGTTTGTTCTACTCAAATTTGAAAGGATGCTATTTTTAATAAGTTCTTGAGAACAAATGAGTACTACGTAAAAATAAGAATGAAGCGAATGATTCATGGATTTGGAAGTTATCCTCTGCTGCTCAGGATTTTGATTTTTTGTGTTCTTAAATATTTCCTCTTTTCATCTGGGCTTCTTTGCTGTGGATATTGAAGTCCACTGTAGCTGAGTGATTTGTGGGGTCCAATGGCTTTACACAGGGGATCATCACTGGCTGAACTTTCTGAAAGCTCAGGCTTTTTGGGTCTTTCACTGGACCAGCCTTTATGAATAACGTAGGCTATCTCCATTTTTTATATTCCTTAATTTGAAACTCGGAATAATGTTCCCCGATTCTCATTTCTGAGCAGTCGTTTTATTTGGGCGACTTGCGACTAGGATGACTTTCTGATGGTCATTCAAATTACATTCAGATGAAGTAGTTTTTCATATCTGCCTCTTAACCATTTTCATTTTACCTCTTAACCTCCTAAATCCAGACTTCAAGTTGTTAAGGTGAGGTGAATCGTTTCTGTGTCATGTATTTACTCTTGTAATGAATTTCTGTGGATACATCCAAGGTAAAGCTTCCCTCCAGAATGCCAGGTTATGTTAAATAATCTAATAAAATTCCCCCTGCTCAGGAATGAGCACAAACCCTTTATCACACTTATGTGCTACTTAGAGCCTCAAAATTAGGCTTCTTTGCAGCTTACGGGATACGTAGGATTTGCAAAGCGTGGTGGATTTAGTTCTTAAGTCCTTGAGGTCCATTTGTGAATCAACACACTTGCAAAGAAAAGCAGTCTGGTGTCAGCAGCGGCTGGTGGAGACCAGCCACCTTCAGACAGTAAGTTCACTCATGAACATAAGCAGAGTTCTCTTGGTTTGTAGTTTCTTATAATTCACACTCTAGTTACTTTTTAAAGCTTAGCTTTCCTTGCAGCAAGGCAATTTTGTTTTGAAATCAGTCCTGAGCCATCTGGCCATTATCATAAATACCAACCCAAACCACTGGTGACCTGCAGCTGGGAGAGTAAGAAGGGCCCAGAAACAGAGAGCCCCATGGTGCCAGCGGCTCAGGAAGGTGCCTTGCACTGTGCTTTAAGGCATGGTCTGTCCGTAAATATCACCAAGTGCAGGTTCCTCTCTCAATGGCCTTAGCAGGACACTGTCGCAGTCTGCACTGCAGACTTTTCTCTCTTCATGTACAATAAAAAGAAAAGGTGGAATTACTGACGATGAAGCCTTTTGCTCTGTGACTTGCTAATTTTGGTTTCCAGACATCTCTGAGGTAGGAAATTAGTCAGATGGTTATTATTTACTCATCTGCTCTGCAGTTTCTGCTGTCTTAA
Organism: Phaethon aethereus; assembly: GCF_964289735.1. NCBI lineage: Eukaryota > Metazoa > Chordata > Aves > Phaethontiformes > Phaethontidae > Phaethon > Phaethon aethereus. The sequence continues at coordinate 104,379,014 of NC_138576.1, read as the reverse complement.
TCATTTCAGTTGTAGCTGTGAGTGTTACCTTCAAAATAAAGGCTTGCAAGATGAGCGACTAATTGCAGTCTTCGCTCCTTTGGTTACACAACACCGGTAGGTACAAGGCTGGCAGTCATGTTAATGCCTAGGATGATGTACTTTCCCGCAGTGTTTAGAGGGATCCCCCAACTGTTTAGTCTATAAGGAGAGTTAGAAGAGATGCAGTTAGTAATACAGGGATATCCAACAGCGAAGCCGTAGCCCAAGGCCTCCTACAGCCCCTGTGCATGGATGGACCCCGAGTCCTGCCAGCTTCTGGGCTCATGGGGCTCAGAATGGGTCAGAGCTGGTCCACAGAAGTGCTCCAAAACTTCCATCCTGTCTCCCAAAGCTTAGACAGCCCTGCTGTAATACATCATGTTCCATGATTTGCCTCTTCCTAAGCAAAAGTGAAAAAACCCACCATCCTCTTTTCTGGTCCTTTAATGGTCTCTAATTTTGACAACCAGTCTCCCCCACTGCATGATGTCCCTTGCAGTCTAGTCCCGCTCATGTGAAAATGGAAAGAGTGTCGCAGTGGCAACCATCTATGAAATATTTTCTAACCATGCGTATGTCTGTGGCAGCCATTACTGTGGTATCTGAATACCCTCCAAAACCATTGCCATAAGCTCTATCTACTCACGCTTGCCTAGACATAGGTTTAGAAAGTGTGGTATATTTTGGGGCTCTCTGAAGCTTAAAGTGACTCGCAACAACGCCTGATTTGCTTGTATCATCTTCCTTCTTTATACAGCAGTTTAGTAGCTCAGTGTCTTGTTTGCTGTTGTTATCAAAGCAGCGTGGTAGAGGTACAGGCTTTTCTACAGAGATTTCACACTCACCCACAGCTGCTAGTGCTGTAATTGTTCCTTTGATAACAACTGCTGTGAGTGCCTTGTTTGCTGTCTCTATCACTGTCACATAACTGTACTAGATGTCATATCACTGGACTACTGCCCCTTCTATAAGGAGGTTTTTTCAGTAACCATTAGACTTTCTCACTCCACATCCCTGTACGATTTTTTATTTTACTTTTTTTTATAGCAACAGCTAACGTTCCCAGTGAAATATAGGGGTTGTGGTTTGAATCCAGCATGCAAATCCATAAAAATAAGTTGCCCCTGCCCTAGTTAAACAGCTGACAGTGTAAATAATAAAAAAGGGCAGCTGATGGGAGAAAGTTAAGCCATCTCTGTACTACTACATTTCTGATGCTACTAGCATTTCGCATCCCTCTCAGAATTGTTGGCAGGATCAAGATGCTACAAGGGTGTAGGTGCTGGTTCCAGATAGGCTGAGAAAAGGGGGGAAAAATAAATTCATCAGTTAGCCAGAGAGTTTCTCTTTATAGCAATATGTACACAAACTGTAACCCAAGTATCACACCATCATTAAGTCCTAGCCACTTACCTCCCTCATTAGTTCAAGGATTGTGGTGCCTTTAATCTTTGTGATCTGGGTCATCGCAGGATTCAGGCTAATGTTTGAGTCAATACGGGGCTTCAGTTTCCTGCTCCTACCACTGTGTGCTTTGCAGTCTGTCTGTTCTCACTTGAGTTGAGTAAATATGAAGGAAGTCAGATGTTGCAGCTTGGCTATTTTTTCTTTAAAAGTCACATCGGCTGTATTCTTTCCTTGGTTTGTCACTAGGTTGTTTAAATGACCAATAGGGCAAGAGGAAACGGCCTCAAGTTGCACCGGTGCAGGGTGGGGGTAGATTGGATATTAGGAAAAATGTCTTTACCAAAAGGGTTGTCAAGCCTTGGAACAGGCTGCCCAGGGAGATGGTGGAGTCACCATCCCTGGAGGTATTTAAAAGACGTGTAGATGTGGTGCTTTGGGACATGGTTTAGTGGTGGACTTGGGAGAGCTAGGTTAACGGTTGGACTCGATCTTAAAGGTCTTTTACAACCTAAACGATTCTGTGATTCTGTGAAGTAATCAGGGATCAAAACCCCACTGTACTCATCCCTGTGCAGCCCGTTGCTTCCCCAGCTCCCAGACATACAAGCTTGAAAGTTTCAGGCAAAAGCAAGTTTTCTTGGCTGGGGTTGTAGATTAGTTCCCTGAGCAATGTTTTACAGCAGCCTGGTACCTGCCCCATCTGCAAGAAGGACATCAGTGAAGTGCAGACAGTTCTCCAATGCCCTTCTCATGCTTCCCCTCTCAAAACCCAACTGCTTCTGCAGCTGACACAACCAGCAGAGAATTAATCCTCAAGTGTACCAGTCCAAAGAGTTGCAGGAGATCTCCCTGGACAGTCAGACTGGTAGTAACATAAACAGACTCTTCTTCCTACTCATTTTTAACAGCCTGGGCCCTCGGACTCCTCTTCAAACTGCTGGTGCTGGCCGTGGCATGAAGACGTATACTCAGAGGTGGTGGCTTCGGATGGAAAATTCCCTCCCTTTTTGCCTCCAGCTTGTGGTTGCCTCAGAGAAGGATGTGTTAATGCATGTACAGGGGCTGGGGGGATGCTGAGTCCCTTCAGGAAGCGTGGAGTTGTTCCAGTAGTGATCTTCTGTGGTCGGGAGTAATTATGTCGCTGCTACTAGAGAAGCAGTAGGGAAGATAGATGTACTCACGTAGGTACCTTACCCAGTTTTGTGGGGTGGCTGTTAATTTCTAATTCAAATATCTGATAAATCTGAATGTGCAAGAGCCTCAGAGAGAACTTTCATGGGGAAAAATAAGGTCTGTCCTTAGGGAAACCTCTTTGCAATGGAAAATAGGCTGATGAGGCAGTCTGATGGTAAGAAGAAAAACTATACCTTTCTCAAATTGTATTCATTCCCTGCCTTCCTATATGAAAATGCAGGAATAAGCAGGTAACAGTATTGCCTAACACCCACCTGTCCTGCTGGAATAACTGGGCTCGTGTTTGCCTTCTGCTGCAGCTGGTTTGTTAACCCACCTGATAGGAAAGAAGAGGAAGTGACTGTTAGAAGGAAAACGGGAATATAGATGATCATACCCATTGGTTTGATCTGGAAGTGTTGCAAGAGGATTGGGAGGAGTCCAGCCTGGAATAAAACCTGGGAGGAGGTTTGGAAGCTGTGGAAGCACACACAGAAGCACAGCAGAGAAGGCAAAGGGGAGAGTCATGATAAAAAGATCCCCCCATAAAAACCCTGTAAGAAGTGATAGTGAAATAAGCATGTTCAAGTAAAGGTGACTTTACTTGGGCCTTATACCTAGTTGACACTGAGGTTTTATTAACAAGAATATGATTTTTTTCTGTTGATATATGTATTGCCAGTAAAAACTGCACTCTGCATACAGAGCTATAAAAAAAATTATGCCAGTATACTCTGTTTTGCTGTGTGTAACTGGACTAAACCATACCAGTCAGTATAATTGCTACTATGCCGGAAAGGCATTATGCTGCTCTGTGTTAGCGTAATTAAAGCAGCAGAACTTGTAAGCATAGACGAGTCCTTGAAGACCTTGGAATCTTGTTTGGAGTCAGGCAGAGCTGCTGGTCTCATTTGTATTGCATTGCTTTTAAAAATATTTTTCTGTTTTGGTTTTTGCACAGGAGTATTTCCTTATTGCATTATAATCCCTTTCAGAGTACTGTATGCACTTAACAGCGTATGCTGCTTTGTTTCTGAAAGGTTTCTTTTTAACGTGCGGGACTGCTGAAGCTTTGAGGAGAAATCCTGGATGACTTGTTTAATGAGATGTGGAAAGCAAACTGTAGGAATAAGTGGACTTCGCTGGACTGTAACTTCCCTAGATCCCCGTGGAGTTTTGATTGTCCAAGGTATGTGAGAGTTTGCTGTTAAGAATACCCCAGAAACGTGAAGTTCCTGAAGGAAATAGTAATCATCATCACATGCATCCTAAACCCTAGCAGCTTCTGAGATTTCAAGCATTTACACTGCACCCCTTACTTCAAAGGAAATATGCCTGAAGGGAGTATTTCGATGATTCACAATAAAGTCCATAAATATTATAAGGCAGTAAAAATATGTTCCAAAACAATTAATAACATTAACATTAATAACCTGTCTGAAATACTGTAACTTCAGCAAAATGGGGGAAGATTCTCACCTCCCTCATCCTTTGAGAAAGGCAGAAGCACCCTCCTAAATACTAGGGGAAAAAGTAGCGAAGGATTGTCATGCCTCAGCCCTTGGGAAAGATAAGCTAGATCCAGAAAGTATGAGAGGCATTTCTACACACGTCAGTGCAGAGAGGGGACATACATACATTTCTCTGAAGCACTTGAAATACTTTGTCTGTTTAGGAGGATTTACAGCAAGAGTAATAAATGAGATGCTGGCTAAGAAACTTGTGAAGTAATGGGGAGGGTTTTAGACGGAGCAAAAAAACCTTAGGGGTCGTACATATATGTACAACCATCTTTCTCTGAAGAGACTGAGAAATGGCTTTGTTCTGTGGTCCAAATACTGCTAAAAGCAAATGGACCCTCTGTTTGCTCAAACGAGAAGGATCCTGCTTCTCTAAGCGAGGATATTTGGATCCTGCCTGGGAGGCGCGGGAGGGCTTTGCATGCCCAGCGTCTGCTGAGTGCACAGCTGGATACCTGCGAAACGCGGGGTGACCACAGGCTCATTTCCATGTACACTACAGCATTCCTTCGGGAGGAGAGGCTCTTAATAGGTCTGTTCATAATGGACGTGTAAGCATGCAAGCTTTATTACCTGCCTCTGCCAACTCACCGGGAAAGTATGCCATTCCTGCACCCACGGATATGTAACCAGGGCTGTTAAATTATCATGCGGCTGCGCTGCCAGAAACACTGGCTCGCTCTGTCCTTGGGCTTTTCACTGATACACACAAAGCAGGAGCCTCTTGCTCCTCTGAATTACTACTGGTTTTATTGCAGCCGCTGGAGAAAGGGAAGGGCAGACCAGGAAAGAGTTGGGGCTCTCGGCTTATGAAGAACGTTGAGGAGGCGCTGATTTTAGTGCAAATCTGTGACTTACAAAGTCTGTGCCTGCAACCTGTATGACATCTGAGATATCATAATCCTAAAAAAAACCCCCAACATTTAAAGGACTTTCTGCTAACACCATCTGTTATAGTAGTTTAAATGGTAGGATTTAGACGCGGAGTGTTTTTCTCTGCCCCTTCCCATGCTCGCAAACTAATGGTCTGAGACAGACCCGCAGTGTTGCCATTTCAGTGCCGTGCAGAAGAAGTCTCATTACAGAAACACTATCACGAGCTTGAGAGGCAAAAAAATACAGCAAAAGAAAGTTGAGGGATTAAGAAGGAAAAAAAGAGCACAAACCCCAGCCAAACCAAAGCCACAGGAAATGGAGTCTGAATGTAAGAGCAGGATCTAGACAGAAAGGGATTTGGCAGGAGAGAAATCGTTGCAAGGACTTCAAGGAGAAATATAAGGCCCAGTCCTATAAAACTCGTGCTCATGATAAGTCTTTATGCCTGCAAATGAACCCATTTGCATGATGCTACTACAGCCTGTAGGTCTAGGATGTTAGAAAAATGCTGTCTGCTAAAAAAAGGATAGCAGCACTGAAAAGGGAACAAAAGGCAGGAGCAGTGCAAGGTATAGGGAGGAGGGATTGCTTGCTTTAAGCTCGCTTCGGCTGGGCAGCAAGGCTCATATCCACAGGAACAAGTAGGAACTCTTCCTTTCCAAATGGGTAGGGTGTTTGTTGGGAAAACAGTGCCGCTGGTTGTGACAAAAAGGGGTACATTTCACATATGCTTATTTGCCAGTTCTTCTGTTTTGGTCAGGACACTCCTTGTGATGCTGGATTCCTTCCCAGCTTCCTGTAGATTTTGGAAAGCCTCCCATTCAGCTGCCATGTAGAAGGCTTTGAACTTAAAATGGGAACAGCTGAAATGCACCCAAAGCACAGGGGGGACCCTCGCAACCTTCTCCCCGTCTCTTTCTTCCCCGTCCGGACCACCAGGAAGCTGGCAGGCGCCATGCTGGCACTAGCAGTGCTGACCGCGAGGAAAAGTGGGGTTTGCAGCGCAAGGTGAAAACTTTTGAAGATGGAGGTGTGGATGTTTCATTGGAAGCCAGTGCCTGATTAGTTTTTAGGATGAAATTGAATCTCTCTGTGGAAAGCGAAGCACTAGGCTGCAGGGTCTGATGAACAACCACACCTCTCCCAGAGCCATAAAAGTGTGTGGAAAGGCTGCAGAGAGACGTACTGCATTACTGTGGAAAAAACAGGTAACATTAGGATTTTTTTGTAAAAAATCAACAAACTACTTTCCCTTCAAGGAATAGAAACACTGATGAAGAAAATGCCATCTGTGCATCAGCTCCCCTCTGACTATAAGTGTGTCTTAAGTCAGGAGAGAAAGAACTACAAGCTACTTAGCTGATAAGCACGAGCAATTAATTTAGCTGTGGCATGCAGCAGGTAAGTCTTATATCAGTGTGAGCTGTGTGCAGCTAAATCTGGCTCATAAAACAAACATAACTTTGGGCAGCTACTCGGCAAAGTCCTATCCTGCTTCATCCCGTTTGGAAGCATAGTCATGGCACTGATACATAACGTATTTATTTGTCGATTTGTCTGATGTTTGCATATAGGGTCTGAACTAGAAAGACAAGGAGATACCCTGGGATATAGTTAATGTTGCCCTCAATATCCTTGATACACCCAGTGCTGTGTTTGCCTATCATGGCACGTTTCAGAAGATCTCCTTCTCGCTAGCCTGAGGAGCTGCAGAAAGTCGTTGGTGTGAGAGCACGTGACAACCCACTTTCTTCACTTCCTTCCTTACACTCTTGAGTACAGCTGTGGTCACCAGCATAGGAGCAAAAATAATGCCTACTTTTTTTGTCCTTCTTTTTAATGCCTTTATCAGGCTTCTTCCTTGACGCAACAGAATTAGACTTCAGTTCTGCTGGAGAGACCCTCACGGTTGCATGGACACCGCAGAGCTGCAGCAGCCTGAGCAAAGCATTGCACCTCATGGCTTGGGGAGGTATAGCCGGTCCCATACGTACCCCTCAGTTTCCCTGGGGATGGAGGTTAGAACAGCAGATTTCAGTAGCAATGTAAAAAAACAACCCAGCAGCTTACAGGGATTTCTTGCAACTTCAGAAGTGGCTGCTCAGTAATAAAGTGTGTCTCACTAATGAGGGGTTTGGGGCACGCAGGAAATTTAGACGTCACAGGGCCAAGCACTGCGTTGTTGGTGGGTTTATGGGATTTCAAACATCCAGGATAAGAGCTTTGTTCCTCTACAGAATACATGGGGGAAGAGAGAAACATCTGAGTGAACAAATGGGGCAATTTAAGAATAGTTACTTTTCAAAATTTTACATAAATATAGCTACCCACCCTTTTTTTTCCTCCAGTGTATTTGAGAAATACATTCTTTCAATCTTATTTAAAGATCAGCTTGGTTCTCCTGGTCAGAAAACTGCCTTGTTGCTAAAATGCTAGACCTTGCACAGAGGTAATGGGCTAATTTACGGACAGGAGGTACCGATCTTTAAAAACTCATCCTTAAGAATATATCAAGTTTATTGACACAAGCCCAGCTTAGGGAAATATGCTCTAATCTGTCTTTTCCTTCGATAATATGGAAAGAAAGAGTAGATTTCTGAAATGTTTTATTGTCTCCTTGATGACACCCAGTGGACCCTATCCAAATACCTGAGTAAGGGAAGTAAGTGTATTGCATAACTTGGCCGGTACCAACGCGTTGTCCTGTTTGTATCTCCCACCAGTTCATACATGTTCCTGAAAGAGCGCACATGCTCCTGGCCAGACAACACACCACTGAGCAGACTAACACAAAGCTATCCAGGAGATTCATGGGCCTGTCTCTTACTGATATTTTTGAGGATGCATTTCGCTCCATATCCTTTAGGAAATGTTTAGGTACTTGCTCTACCTCACCCACCCAGAGGAAGCAATTCTGGCATAGCACAGAGGTGCTAAAGCAAGTTGGGAAGGGAATATCCAACTCAAAGCAATCAAATTCAACAGATTATTCTTGGATTTTTTTCCTCTGGGATCTCCTCTGCTGGTCACTTGTATTTATGTATGTATACAGCATCCAGGAGGAGAAAAAACTCTCCGCTGAAGAGGTTTCTGAACGAGAAGAGCAGGCAGGATGATTCACTAGGAGCAACCACTGACAGAAGTTGCAATGTAGTACTCGAGCTTACTGTATTTAACTGCATGGGCCGAGTCCTGATAACTGTAAGGATATCTTTGCTGCTACACCAAACTGGGAACTGTTTGAGTCAGCAGCATTGGTTACGTTCAATATAAACACAGTAATATCACCCAATATGTCATGAGGGAGAGGATAGTTTATTGAAGTAAATGATGCAACAGGAATATTTTTGTGCTATTACCCAAAGAGAAGAGCCAAGCTGTTGCTCTCTGTGGACAGATGTGTCAGAAGTGCCCTTTGCTCTTCCAGCACATCTGCCCAGGAGACAGCCATCACGCCATAGGCCAGCTAACCTCACCCCCTCTCAAGGCTTTGTCTTAAAAACAAGTATTAGTCATGTGAGAGGTTTGAATACTTTTATTGGAAAAAGTGCATAATTAAGGACTTTCTAAAGCATGCAGTATATCCCTTTCAGACTACAAAGCATGTGAAAGATCCATGGTCAGGGATTTATGAAATGATTTACTGTGTCAGTGACCACTTAGATATACTTCATATCAATGGATTATTTTTCTCTGTCACAGGAAGAACATTTGTTTTTATCTAGGGCCAAAACCTGGAGTCATTATTCATTTTATTACTTAGGCAAAATTCTCATTAAAGACTTAAGTGTTTGGCTCAAGGCTCAATATTTCAAAGGAGAACATATTTAGAACAGAAAACAGCAGAAAGATCTTTATAAACATCCGAATGTCTCTTTAAACTCACTCTACAAACACATTAAATCCATAGCGATGCAAACAGAGAAAGTTAATTCAGCTGTAATTCCCACCCTTCTTCCGTGTCAAAAGCGGGACCTGTTTACTCCTCGTGAAGATATCTTTGTTTATGCTCTCCCAAGCTAGCCTCAGCACCTCTCCTCTTCCCACCTTCATCGGAGGTGAGCCCTGCTAGCCTGCTTTACAAGCCTGCTGTGATGCTTATTGCTTTGGCATCCAAAAAGATCTTGGATAGCCTGTAAGTAAAAACAAACGAGAACGATAGAGCCTTTCAAGTGCGCTGTCAGTGAACAAACGATGTGGTCACTGAGGGAGCCTAAAATGAAAATAGAGAGCGTACAGATTTCAAAATGGCCTGAGGGCCCCCGGAGAGGTATTGAAGGAAAATAGTGCAAACCTATCAGCAAGCATCGCTGATGTGCACTGGACATACATATTCTCGCCTAACTCAATTAGGGAAGTTCTAACTGTATAAATGCAAAGTGCCAGATGATTCTGCAGGTATGTTTTCAAGTTTAATTAGATACTTTTAGAATATGGAAGTGGCCTACCCTTTCATCAGTCTTTAACTAGATTTGACAATTCCTTAGGGCAGGAATTATCTTTGGTTGTGGTGCCCATATAGATGACAATTAAAAATTTAGTAACCTATGTGAGAACTGGAAACGACTGTAATTTGCTTTGTTTTTCTGGAGTCTTTAAACTTGCTTCTGCACACTGAGACTACAGTAGCAATACATTCGTACAGTGGCGAGCTATAAGATTTCAGAAGTTAGTTTTCAGTGTTAGAGTTTCCTCATCTAAATTATACCACCTTATATTCTGAAAACACATTTTTCCTCTTCATCCGTATGTATAAAAGCGTAAGGATGACATTATTCTCTGAATTCTCAAAATTAAAGTCATGAACAGGAGCAATTTAAGGAAGGAGTGACTTAAGTTCCAGCTTCCTGATGGCAAAGACAGAGAACGGTTTTCTTGAGTATCTAAACCAGCATGAGAATGAAGCAGCCTAATTCACCTTCACTTGGTACAGCTTTAAGATTTTGAATTCACATCGTCCCAGGTGATCTGTTGCCCAATAGCGCAGAAAGCTGGTTTATTATTCCGTGGTGTATTCCCCCTAGTCAAAACAGCTTCACCTGAAATGACACTCTTGGCTGTTCAACCAGGGATAAATGTGCATAAATACTAATTTAACTCCAACTGCAGGGCGAACCCGAGCAGACCTCAAACACTAGTTAACAGATGTGAGGCAGATTCATCATTCAAATAAAACGTGCATTTTTTAGGTAACCTTCCACTCAGGACTGTGTAAAGGCCATCGGCTATGGTCAGATGAGATCTTTTCCTCTCCCATGTTCCCCAAACAGTTGTTACGCGTATGGACAGTTGATTTGCCCGTAATTTTATTAACCTGGACGACACTTGCACATTTCAGGTATTCCGAAATAGGTCTTTTCTATGCGACCTGGGAAAATGTGTAACAGAGAGAGATTACTGGCCTTCGACATGTGATTGCCATATTCAACATACACCACACATAAAATACTTCATGTCCTTTTACTCCCTTTTTTAAGTTGCAAAGGCAAGTCCTCAGGGCTGTTGAAATGCCAGATTTAAAAAAAACAACCCTGCCTGTGATGCATAATTCTGCCTCTTTGTGCATCTATTAACACAGTCACCAACTGCTAGTTTTTGGCAAGCGATTGGAGCTATTTGCAACTGCCAGACGCATGGAAAGGGATTTTCCTGCTCGAGGCAAGACGAGCCTCGCAGGAAGAGGGCACGTGCTGCCGGGGCCGCACAACCACTGCGTGACGATGCCGGGCTCCCGGCTTCACGTCCCCTGGGAGAGCAAGCGGTAAACCTCTGGATGCAGAAAAGGCACCTGAGTCCAGGGCCTTGCCACCTGGGTTGTGTCCGTACTGAGGACGCACAGGTACGCAGGCAGCCCTCCTTAGAGCTCCTAAGCGTGCGGTGCCTGGCCGCCTGCTTTCTGTCCTCCTTGCCGCCCGAACGTGCGTGGCCTGCGCGAGCACCGCCAGCCTGCCCAGGAGCAAGCATGGCCGGCCTGCTGGGCCACTGGCTGTACCCGAGGTGCTTTTGCAAGCTTGCAGGAGAGATAGTAAGTGAATTTAGTTTCCAGGGCAGCCTCTAGGTCACCCGTAATAGGTCACTCTCAACAAATAGCGTTGACACGGAGCTGGAACGGCGGCGAGTGAATGAAATCTAGCTCTCTCCTATTTGAGCAATGGAATTTATTCCCAGCTCTGACCTTGTGCAAACTCTGTTACCATATTTATCATGCGGAAAGAATGACGGCGGCCGCGGCCGGCAGCGTGGGCAGGAGACCTCCTCAGCAGGAGCCGCTCCCAGCCCGACCCGCGCGCTGAGGAGCCGAAATGCAGCCGGTGGTGCCGGAGGAAGGCGGGAAGAGGGATGTCCTCTGCTCTCCCACCTGACAGCAGGGACGTCGCAAAAGGCTCCAGAACCCGAACGGCACAGGGGGTGCGGAGCTGCGCAGGACACTGGGCTCTGCTGCTCCCTGGTGTTTCTCTTCCCCCGTCCCCTGGGTGCCTCTGGGTGCAGCAGGGCACTACCCAGAGCTGCCCCTCCAGAAAGGGGTGAGGAGAGCCGGCGCGCCGCGCCGTTCTCTCCCCTGGTGCCATTGCAGCCGAAGGCCGTGGGCCAAGGAGGCTGCAACTTTCCACTCACCCTCACGCCTGAAATCAGCAGCTGCACCTCTGAGACACGGGTTTGAGGTGAGAGATCCTGTGCTTGCTCTGCCAGCTTCTCAAGGGGCCAGAAGGAAGGGGCACTTCTGCATGAAAGAAATCTTCCCTTCAAATCCGTATCTCGTGCTGGCACGGGCTACTTAGCTACTTGTACAGAAAGCTACTTGTACTTAGCTGCTTGCACACTTCAGGACATGGTTTAGTGGGCTTGGTGGTGTGGGGTTGGTGGTTGCACTTGATGATCTTAAAGGTCTTTTCCAACATTAATGATTCTGTGATTCTGTGAAACTGCCCATTCCTGCGCTCCCTTCTCTCCCGAGTGCCCTTCTCTGCTGGGAACATACTTTGCCAGAAACAGCGACTGACCTCCGCGAGCACACAGGGAGCATCACGCTAAAAAAAGAAAGCAGATCATGCGAACAGAGCTAAACTTCCCACAAGGTGTCATTTTTCTCCCTTTGTTACTTTTAAATGCAAATACATCACAACAGAAAGATACAGAGAAGGTCTAAGAGAGCAGGGGAAGGAGCCCTTGGGACCCGTCTGCTTTGCATTCAGACATCCCGAGCCTAAAGGGACATTTGTGCTAAAGGTTATTTCAAAGCAGCTCAAAGGAGAGGCTTATTCTTACTTAAGGATTTTTGGTCATCAGCTGTGACGCATCTCAAATCATTCACCTCTGGGCTTTATCTGAAATAAGTCCGTGTTTTTCCATGCTGCTGCGCTGGAGGAAGGAAACCTCCTATTTTGGTCGAAGCGTAGGTTCTGGTAACAGCAGTGAGAATAAAAGCAAAGCGCTCACACCGCTGCTTGGCAACCCGCAGGGACCCTGCCGGAGCCAGGCATCCTCCCGGGAGCACTGGGACAGGATTTGCTGTGGACGAGGGCTGCGGGGAGGGATTCCCTGGCCCAAGCCCGCTTTTTTGGGTGGCTTACGGCAGCACTGCAAGAACACGCAAAGAGCAAGATGGTTTTTTTAGTGATTAAGCACTTGCTCGTTTGGGCCATATGACTTTTTCTGCATAGCTTCAGCAAACCTGAACCAGTATAATAAAATGTCACCATAAAGAAATCATACTGTGAAGCGAACTCCTTTTTATTGTCTTAGGATGTTGATTGGGTGAAATATTATTTAAAGACCCTACTGTAGTGATCCTTCACTGGATTTCCCCTCACTCACAGAGAGATCCCAGAAAGGAGAGTTCGCCATGAAGCATTTTTTTTGGCATCCCCAGCTCTGAGACAGGAAGCCTGTCGTTACATCAACTCTTTCGATTTGGGAGGCAATATACTTTCTCTTTGTTCCACCAGCTACCCTGGAGCTGTACACTGCATCTCCATAGATGTCCCTCTGTGCAGTGATTTTAAAGCATTTTGCAGGTGGGAGATGCCACCAGCATTAGATGAAATAGAGAGGAATAACCTCATTACAAAGGAGGAGAAACAAGGACAAAAATGTCAAATAACCTGCAGAGAACTTGCTGCCAGCAAGAATGGGTTCAACTCAAGCCTCTTGTCCTGTGGACATCCGCAGGTATGTGGCCACCCCGCTTGGAGCCTTGGCTCCTCGAGGTGTGCCTGGCATGAGTACCAGTATATACCAGTACATGGTGCTTGAGCTGGTGGATGTGATGACTCAGGTGCAGGCTTGCTAAGCAAAAATCACTATCTGTGATAGGTCTGAACGCAGACCGCAGACCATAACTTCCTGCTATACGTGATAGGTACAGAAATGTAAGAGGCTAACAACAAACTGCAACCATGGTAGAGGATAATTTCATTTTATACTATGGCCCGATGAGCAAACCTTTTCTTTTTCTGTGGGTGTTTCGGTCTTTCTGTTTCAAGGTGGGGCTGGGTGGTCCTGCAAACTGCGCTTCCCAGCCAGCCATTTGCATCATGATTGTGTCAAAACCGGCCAGAGAAAGTAGAATTGCAGCTGAGATACAGCTGAGCAAGATTAAACTGCTCTTTTTGTTTGCACTGTTTATCTTTTCCCTTGCCAATGCACTTCCCCACATTCCTCTGGTGCACTTTAGAACAAGTAAGCCTTTTGAAATGATTCTTCTAGCACACAGAGAAACCACCTCAGGCAGTCATCAAAAAGCCAGGCTCAGTTTAAGTGAGGCATACTGGCAAGAAAGAACAAAGGTGAAGCTTTTTGCCTTGAAAAGTGTGAAGCTGACTGTTGCAGTGTGCTGCAGAGGAGATTTTATTTAGCAACACACACACAAATACGGTCATGTAAAATACCGTAGAAGACGTTCAAACCCTACTGGCAGCACTTTCTTGCTAATGATGTGGTACAAATGGTTTGAGGCTTAAATGGGACAAGAATAATATAAGAAAATTCGTCTGCTGCTTTTCTGCCTTTCTGCTGGCTTCACACAACACCGTCTTCATCACTCCTTTTGGCATTAATTCCCCTCTCCATAACATGGGCCTTCTACTTCCCCCATGCTCTGGCCCTTCAAAAAGCTTTAATAAGAACTGCTGCAGGTCTCTTATATTTAAAGATGAATATTGATTGTAGAGCTATAAAAAATATATTGGTATTTACAGTTGAGCTGGAAAAGTATGCTTCTAAGGTATCATTATTTTGCCATGATACGATGCTGCAGAGACTTACATATTAATGTTTGATTTACCACAGCATGACTTCAGTGGTGGAAAATGAGCAATGTGCAGGTGCGTCAACACAGGTCACTGAGAAAGTAGCAAATGTTTTCATGCATTCATCTGTCTGATGATTCGATAAGTCAGTAAGTTCTGCCTTTAAAATAACATAGAAGAGTTTCAGAGGCTTCAATTTGAAGATGCTAGTCTTTTCAGAGGTGAGATTTTTGTTCTCATTAACTCAGCCTTGATAGTTTCCTTCGGTCAAAAAAGTTTCCGGTTTAATGACAACAATACCCGGACTGGACGCCCGGCCAGGAAGGCAGGTGAGAGCGGTGGAAACCTAGCTACAGTTATGCTAGGAACTGCCATCAGTGGTACCTGGGCTTACAAAGACCCTACGAAAAAATTATTGTTCTGTGTGCTGAAGCTGTTTGGAAATAAGTGTATGGAAAATAAACAGCTTTGGTTGTGCCCAGTTTGGTTAGGAGTGCTTCCCCTTTCAAGAGCTATTCAAATGCCAATCTATTTTTAGCATTCCAAATATTTTTACAGCACAGTTTTGGCATGCATTTTCATACTGTAATTTGGAAGGACTAAGTTAGAGTTTTGCTTTTACTTTTTAAAGTGAAACCAGAGGCATAATGCAATGCCCTTTTCAGACAAGAGCCTGCCAATGAGTGTGATTTGCCTTGTAGTGGGAGAGAGTGTGAGTATAAATTAGAATCTAACACGTGAATTACAGTGGGCAACACCTTCCATTAGTATAAACGAGCAGAGCTGCAGTGTCGCTGGATCCATATCTGCAGGAGTGATATGGACATCCTTTGTCTGTGCAACCCACATTGGCCATGGCTGGCAGGTCCCAAAATAGCCTAATTTTCTGCTCCTGGAGAGAGACTTTCCCCTGGCTGCCCCATGGGACTCAGTGGATACATCCTGCAGACCCAGAGCTAACCCATCAGGGGAGTGCTTTCCTCTTTTGCCTAGCAAAAAGTTCCTAGTGGGTCACCTTCACATGAAAAATTGCTTGTCTCTGCGAGTCTGTGCAGGGCGAGGTCCCGATTTTGGCTCCCTACAACTACCCCTGCTCTACTTAGTGAATCAGGCCTTAATGTTGAAATGTTCACTGGTACTAAACGTCCGTGGAAGACAAACTCCTGCTTTCAAATATCACTGGAGAGCCTGCCTGAAAGCTCAGGGGATGAAGGCTCCTCAAGGACTCAGGCGCTCCTGTAGATGAGTGGGAAGATGGGAACCAAAAGCTCCAATTTCTGATTCCATCACGTCCTGCCCACATTGCAGTGGCTGATGTTCCCCTACTTTATTCAGTGGTAATGCTATCATTTTGGGTTTTTTAAATTCACCAGGATACAATGTGAAACAGAGGTGATCTGGATTGTGAGCTGTCAGTGGGCTGCCCGTCAGTCACGATGGATGTCTTGTGCCTTGGTCGCCGTCAGTTGGTATTGCAGGAGCAATTGTAAAGGTTTATTTGTGCTGTATCACAGCAGCTCAACCCAAAATGGGAGACTCTGTTCTGGTGTTGACAAGTTTGGCGAGCCACAATATTTTGATGGTAACTCTTAACGCCTGGTCAATGCAAGATTGCATTAATCTTGCTATGGTAGTGGGGTTTGCAGTGCCCAAGTGTTGCTGAGCAGTGGAAGAACTGGCAGATGTCAGAGCAGAAAGGGGCTTTTCTACAAAGGATAAATCATTAGCAGCGTTATAGCAGATTTGGTAAATGGAATGAGAAGTTGAAGCAAAGCTAAAATACCGCTATGCAACCAGAGGTGTTCAGGAAACCGTTGCGTGCTCTAGCTTTGTATAATTAAACAGCAGCCCTGTTTTGACCCAGAGATGGTTAATCTTCAGCAGCAGATGAGCCACTTTGTTTATAATAGGCAAAGGCAGCCTGCAAGGGGCTTTGGTTAGATGCAGAAATCATACTGTCAACAAGAATAATACTTAATTACTAAGAGCTGGAGTCCTTGGCCAGGAACAACACATCTTCACGTTTACGCCCTTGTGATCAGAAGTTTTTTAGGAAGTTTTTTAGTTTTTTAGGAAGAATAACTGGAAAAGCAGTTAGTGAGCAGCTGAGACTGCATTCTGCTGAGCACCGATGGTGAAAGGACATATTATCTATCACAGTCCCCAGCACTTTAATCATTGAGTGGAATACACAAAAATAGCCAGGAAAGTTGCAGGCTGTGCTGAATGGGTTGAAAGGTTATGGGAACATGTTCTGGCACACCCTCATGCTGTGGTGAGACACACGACGAGGGGGAAAGGGAGGGAGCATTTTGTCAGGCCCAGGCAAAGGGTAATACACTCTTGTTTCTATATAAACCCTCTTCTTTCTTTCACTCAGCATCATTTTGCTTCCTGGAGCAGAAAGAATTTCCATTAGTCATTTAGGGTAACACTTTTCTAATGCATATAACGTGGAGATGTCTCAGCTGCAAATCCACGGTTCCGTTCAAACACTGGGAAAAAGCTTTAGTATATTACACAATGAAGTATTTATAAACACAGATGACTTGAGTTTAAGAGGAACTTTGGCCGGCTGAAAAATAAACCAATACAAGATTACAACACGACAACAAATGAGCCAGGCAAGGAACCTGCCTGTGGCTCTTAATAAACCACCACCATTGCAAGAAAAACCCAAGGCCCATCGCGGGAGTGGGTAGGCGAGCCGGTATCGCGAGGAAATTAGGGTGAAGAGCCACTTGGTTGGCTACCTGTGCTATACATTAAGAAAACAGCCCATAAACCCCAGTCATTGTGCCACAGTTAATATCGAGTTAGCTGCCTTGCTGCCAGACCAGCCAAGACATGAATACTAACGCTGCCCTCAGCTGCCATAGAAATCGTCTCTTTGCATACGAGCAACGAAGACCTTTCGTCCTTAACTCACTTGTGCCGGGACTAAGCCAGGAGCTCCAGCTGCAGCTGCAGTCAGGCAAGCTCTGCTCAGCAGCACCGAGCTCGCAGCGTTATGTTTAAAACTCGCTCTTCTCCGCCTCCCAGGGAGAAAATGAAACAGGAGGCCGCAGGTTCGTTCTTTGGTAGGGGTGGCCCCAAGGCGGCCATCCCTGCTGGGTGCGCAGCCAGGACGTGCTTTGCTGAGCGCTACAGCTGTTCGAGCGCAGCGGGGGACCCACAGGCCCTCCCCGAGGGGCCGCAGGGCAGCGACGGGGACGGAAGGTGGTGGGAGGCGGCACGGGCGGTGGCACGGGCTGTGCTGCGGCTGGCGGGGCACGGGGAGGCAGGCACAGCCTGAGAGACGTGCTGGAGCCGGCCACGCGGCGTCTGCGGGAAATACCCCCCATTACCGTGGGCCTGCGTGCGGTGGGAAAGTGGAACAGCACAATTTTGTACAAATTCGGAAGCGAGCGGAAGTCCTTCTCACTCGACAGGAAGGCAAGGGCTCTGCCACCAGGCAGCAGCAGCAGTTCCTTCAGCCTCGGACGGGCAGCAGCATGTCAATAGCCACACCACGGGTTGTGTTACGCACCGCTGGAGCCCTTCTTAATGTCACTCTTTTCTACCTGGTACGGCCGGGGATGCCAAGACAAGAAAATTAAGAAATTCATTTTTGTGCAGAGAAGTTTTCCTGCTGCCTGCATGCATGAGAGTTTCCTTGGTTTTCTGCCATACCACTCACCCAGCCGTCTCGCATCAGGATATCTGGAAGGATCGCCTACGTGGTGGAGTTACTGCAGAGCTGGTACCTCAGATTAGCCATTTCCGAACAACTCTGTGCAAAACCAGGCTTATTCTCTTTGGTCAGCTGAAAAACTTACTCTGGTTGATCTTAACGCTCTGGCAAAACTGACTTCTTGCCAAGAGTGGATTAGGTTGAAGCAGACCAGGGGGAAGAAGAGTACCTACACACAGAAGGATGAGGAACAGCCTTCAAACTCACACCCTCTCTTAATCAGGGTGAACGGCAAGCGTGGATAACTGTGCCATTGCACAGAGGAAAACAACTAGAGTATAGAGATGGGAGTCCGATACGAAGGCGCAGCATGGGCCTCCCAAGCCTTACTCTTCTAAGTACGTAACAATTGGCCGAAGATTAATTTCTCCTGTTGGTTGCATTTCTTATGCAATGTACTTTGTTCTTTTAGTTTTATTCTTATGTTGATTATTTTTCCCCTGCTAACTTCTGCAAGCATCAGCTTTCTCTTTATCACTCCAGTCCTTCTTCTTAAAACAGTTGCGTGTGTACAAACAGCTGATGCCTTATGTTGCAACACTTCTGATTTTCACCCAACCACCTTGCCGTCAACTACCTGCAGCAAATCCGAGTCTATTCAAGCAAATCAGAGCTCGTTGCATTTATGTCAGTCACATGTTGTTTTCAAGAATCCAGCGGATCTCTTGATCTCACACGATACACACTGTCACTTCCTCCATCAGTAAATCCATGAAAACTAGCAGAACAAAAATAATGGCGACACTGAATAATTCAGTAATACACTCCGACAATATCTGCTGAGCTCCTGTCAACACAGCCTACTTTGTTGTCGCTGCAGCACACAGTGGAATTGGCTTTACAGTCTTATGGACTATTATTGGTCTGGGTTTTGGATACTTAACACCTTTTGCCAGAACAATAACAGAACAATAAACTTAAGTTTTTGTCATTATGATGTTACAACTAGAAGGATAGAACCCCAACCAAACAAGAGTATACTGATACTTTCTCACAGTGATAGGTAAGTCGATGTAAGAACAATCAGCTCTACTCGTTCAGTTTAGTCTTTGCTGCTTGGATTTGTCTCCATCTCCTCCTCTGCCATGCTCACAACACCACGATGTGAAAGCACACTTTCGAGGCAACCGGGGAGTTACATAATTTATGACCCAAATAAAAAAATCCAGGCATGGTACAGAGTGGATGGTTAATGGTACAGAAGTGGAAGATAATTTACCTAATGATTCAGCCATTCTTCTTGGGATGGGAGAAGTAAATCATAAAGCTGCATCCTTGAGGTGAAGGAAGACACAGAACGGCTCTGTGTTATTACAAGTGGAACTACTCCTGTGGCACCTTAATGTGAAGGAATGAAGTACTTCCTTCGCTGTTTTACTCAAGTGTGAGAAATATTTTGGGTTTTATATGTAGAATCTATTTAGCTCATGAAGGAGGAGAACAAGAGGTGGCTCAGTCTCAGGTCTGGGCTTCCTACATACTGGATAAAAGATCTATGTAGTAGAAATATCTTCAGCCCAGACCAAAAAGTGAATAATGTGAGCTAACAGGTGAAGGCAAAGCTAAACAAATTCAAAATGTCAGTCAGTCAGAATCTTTTCACAGTATTTCACCTCTAGAATAATTTATGTACAACTGTAATGGACCTGTCATCTCTTGAAGCCTTTAAATCAAGACTGAGCAACTTCAAAAATAAGAACTGCCGTAGCTTAAACAGAGTTAAAGATACGATGTTGAAATTATTACAACAGCATATTTGGACTTCATTATACATAATTCTTTCTGGTCTTTAGGTCTATGTCTAGTTGCACAAGCCTGGAGTAATGGGTCTTCCTGTTGTAATCTAGCTGTACTTTTAGTCCCTGGAATTTTTCCATCATGCGCAAATTAAGATGGAAAGTTACTTATTCTGATTAAAAAATATATATAATTCAAATTGAGGCTTAAAAATGAAAGGTAATCATCGGTTATAATATTGCTTTTGCCCTTCTGGGTTCATGCTCTCCTCGTATCATTGTGCATATTTCTATAAAAAAATTGACATGAAATGTTTCTCCTTAAGTTATTTTAAAAGAAATTATGTATGAGCTCCTCCATGTTTGCTTTCTCCTCTTCCTTGCTCTTCATCATATTTGGCATTTTGTGCAGTGCAGATGGAAAGAACTTGGTTATGGTCAAAGCTGTTCTTTGAAGGATGACAAATGGACACTATATAGTAGCAGAATGTATTTATTTTGTTTATTGTAGACTGGGCCATACACGAATCAGAGAGGAAAAAACGCAAACCATTGGGCTCTGTTTTTCTGCGTAGAGGAACAGAAGGTGATAATTTCCACTCACTTGGAAAACTGTTTTGGTCAGCTTCAGGTGGGAAAGAATGAAATTTGATTGTAATGGACCTGAAAATGAACACTATTTCCCATTTACTGCCAGACCAGTATTGGCTATGAAAAACTCTTAATATTTGACCTTGAGGAACCTCTTTAAGAGGCATTCTGGATGCATGGACTACACATAAACCCTTGAATATGGTGACACCTCTAGCCAGCTACCAAATGCTTTTGGCAAATCCCTGGCTGGAAAGCATCTATTTCTAAACAAAACTTGTTAAGAAATTATAAACCACATACAGATAGCACCTAGAACATTTTTGCAATGCCACAACAGCGTGTTTTTCTTTAACCTCTGTAGGTCAGCTTACAGGGTGGTGTGGACACTCAAAGGTACTATGGACCATCCAGGAGATTTCAGCCATGGTCAATGGCTGCAGAAACAACGGTGCCAAAGGAAGACTTTAGTGCTCCCTTATCCACAAGAAGCTACCAACTTGACACATCAAGAGATAGTTGACAGAACAGTCCACTCGGTGGCAATGCTGTCCCCACACCCTCACTTCTGTCCCCTTAATGGTTTTGGTATAAGTAGCTGCTGAGTCAGGGAACTGAGGAAATTATATTTTTGGTTTTCTTTGTAGTTAGCTTCCCTAAGGGATTCTTAAGTCAGTGCTGTTACCAGAAAAAATGCTTGCCAAGACTTGCTGACCATGCACCTGTACAGATCCTGGGAGTGCCTCTTCAGTTTTGACAAGCCAGGTTAGCTCAAGTCACTGTCAAACTGCTATTAAACTAAACTGGTTGACTGCTCATAGCTGAGTGAGAGGCATAACTTCCAATAAAGCAGTAGTAATAACTATTGGAAGTAGTACCATCATAACCTGCCGTGGTCATTCCCAAACCCCACTTGGCAATTAGAGAGTAAACACGGAGGACAGAGACAAGACATCGGTAAGCAATATCATCTGCATGGAAAAACCTGCAAGATACATAAGGTGGGATTTACATACACACATAGGATTTGGGAATAATATCTCAAAAGGCTTAATTTGATTATAAAACATGGAGCACAGAGTTTTTGGAAATCCTTCAGAAGGAAAGGTAATTCAGAGGTATGCTTAGTTCAGCAAGCATCTCAGGTAAAGACAGCACTGGTTACCTTAAATCACTTGACATATGATTTATATCAGCAATTCTTCTATGCTTTTGCAATCATGATTTTATCATGATAAGGTCAAGGCAGCTGGACATAGAAGAATGTAAGTTTCAGTTAATTTTCCTAGGCTCTGAACCACGTCGACATCAGCCTAAGATGAAAGAAATTATGCCTGGTGCTCCATAAAACCAGTTGTTCCACTAAACATGTACTATTTCAACGGAGAAAACCTCACATCCCCACACAAATATTATTCATCTAAGTGATAACCCATTAGTGTAAATCATCTCTAGGTAGCCATTTACAAGATATAGGAGATAATGGTTTGGCTGCAGAACATTTCTGGAGAAGAAAAATATTGTGAAAGAAGTGGAGGAACATGAAATCCTATTGTTGAAATGTCTGACAATTCTCATGTCCTTCAATAGGGTCCACATCTCCTTATTCTGCAACCTGTTATTTACAAACTACATGAAATCCTGCATGAAAAACTGGCTGTAGGCAAGGCAGGTTGTACCCTACACAGTTGGGCTAATAATTAAAATTAAGACAGAATTTAATCCCAAACCTACTTATTTTAGGTTCTGTTTCTATTATTTCCATCTACCTCAATATCCAGAAGTAGGTTAAAATTAAACTAACAAATTTTTTATATTCTTATTTTGCTCAAGAGACTAGATCTATTCAGATAACCACTTTTTTAAAATACAATTTTTTTAAACAAGAGTTATTAAAAAATGCCTGAAGCACTACATTACCTTTCCCATTTGCCTAATGGCATCTCCTCAAAGCTCATGGGGTGATGGCCTGTAATTCAGTAAACAGGAGAAAGTTGTTCTGGCCACTGTAGGTACTGGAGTGCTCCTGCTAAAAGATGCAACTTGGTGATGACTATTTTTCTTTTTTAGAAAAAGAACACCACATATTTACTTTGCTTTGTAGCTGTAAGAGACCTTTCACAAAAGCCAGTTTCTCTCAAGTAATTTATTTCCTCACAAAATACAATCTACAACATAAAATACAAACCAGCATGTTTTCCTCTAACCCCTTTCAGCTACCATACTATTCAATGCTACTGTAAAGTAGGTGTGAAAATTTCAGATGGAAAACGTGAGTTAGTTGGATCACAGCCCCTTCAAATACCTCAATTCTTTTGCTATAGAAAAACTTAATAGGGATTCAAAGGTTTGTTGTTTGTTTGTTTGTTTTTTAAAGTTCATAGGAACTATTATGCCAGGAGACAGAGTAAGTGATCCAATGTAAGATAACGATCTTCTAGTAGCTCCCCCTGGGGAGAGCATGACTGCGGAGTTAGTATCATTAGCCAGCAGGACAGTGATCTCATTTCAGTGACCTCGTTCTATCAGCATCAGTGACGACTTACAATGGCAAGGCATTTAATATTAATATGAAAACTCTGTCAAGTGCTTTCTAAAATGTCAAGTGCCCCTCCCCCAATTTACAAGCTATTATTTTATAGATACTGTATTATAAAAGTGTTAGGAAGTTATATTATAAGCAGTTATTAATGCCTTTGCTACAGGCTGAATCTGTAAGAGGTGACCGAGCAACTGGCTGTTACGGGACACCTATTGGGATAGATCAAACTAACTTTTCTAACGCACTTTGCCAGTATTTAATTTCAGAGAAGTGACAAGCTGCTGGCCTCAACAGCTGCAGTGCTGATGGTTCAAGAGCCATCCGAGTCAGTAAACACAGAAGTTTTTAAGACTGGGAGAAGAAAGGGGATGGCAAGAGGAGTACAGGCATTACATACTTGATTATACTTTGTCTCCTCTTCGACTATAATCACCATTGGATGGACACAGGGTGTTTAAAAGCCTTTTATATTTACTTAACACATTCATAACTTCCCTGCTGGAAGTGGGTAGTCATTGCAGTACTAGAGGAATAAATGTAGAAATGCCGTTCAACACAAAGGGGCTCAGATCTGCTTCCAATAAGCTTCTCTACACACATTCCAACACTTGCTTTTCAGGAGGGTGTAATGGTTTACACGTTATTCTTAAGCAGAGGAAGTTTCAACGGCAGATTAGTAACATAAACTGACAAGCTATATGTGCCTGTCAACAATGCACAGCAGAGCTGTTGCTGTCTTTGGACTATAACAGTTGCCGTGTAAAAAATACTCCACTTTATCAAAAAAAATTCCATCATCTGAAGTCAGTAAGAGTAAGTATTGTGCAGATTTTCCACACTCAGTTGACTTCAACTGTTAACAGCTTTAGAAACAGAAGAATAAACCATCAAGTTAATGAATGTCTGACAACAAACTGTGTAATCCCGGCGCATCGTTGTCAGCGTTGCTAAATCTTGTCTTGATACCACAGTGTCAACATCCATCAGGTGCAACTGCCACATGCTGCTTCAGTCATTCTGTGGCTTTCTATGGAAGTATGTGCAGATCTTCCTCATGGAAACTGAAGTGGTTGCAGCCTAGGAAGAAAAAAACCCAAAACTAACAAGAAACGTTTCTAGATTAATAGTTCATATGCTGCAGGAGTCTTAACATCTCCCCTCCATCATTGCTCCAGTTTGTTTAGCTTCCCAAGTAAGATAGTAAATTAAAGGTTCTTTACTATAATCTGTTTGTCTCACAGATAAGAGGCTTACTACTTAGAGGAAACACTGGCTAAAACCTGGGTTTGTCTTACTGCCATAAGAAAAGCACTCTGGCTGCAGTTTCAGCTTCCCCACAGCAGATAAGAGAGCTGCAGCTTTCCAAGGTGTAGCAGTTCAACAAATGCTGCTGGTATTCCAGGCACCTCCTCAGGCTTTGAGTACAACACAGGAGCATCCCAAAATCTGAACTAAGAGCATTCTGGGCAGGAAAGGTAATTGTCTTATCCTAATCTCTCTCCAGGGCAAATCTTTCTGTCCCATGTTTAAACATGTACAGCATAAAGCACAAGTAGTTGTAGGTTTCCTATAACCAAGATTTCTTGGTACAACCACAATATGAAGAGTTCAGCTGCTATGGATAACTTAAGGAGTGGTGGCTTGCCCACTTTGTATCTGACAGAAGTGCTGGAAGAGGTGAAATTGGGTAAGAAATGAGATACCAAAATAAGCCTTAATGATGCCAACAACTTCCAGCATCAGATATTCAACTGAGAGTACAAATAAAATTTGACAATTGAAAATTTACCTAACAGTTACTGAAATAAGGCTCAGTCAAAGACACTGTAGGGCTTGGAGTCCAGTTTCAGAGATGAGTCAAGTTTGGTTTGTTTCAAAAAACATAATTATAATTTCTCAGCTTGCATGTTAAACACTGATGCCCTCATGGCAACTTTTTTAGCTGCTTTATAAGCTTAACATTCAGATCCTAGGATGATCTCTGTGCCCGGCTTCTCGTACATCAGAAGTAGGATTTTGTAGGTCAAATCCTGCCCTCTGACTCTTCTACAATTCCTTTGTTTTCTGCTAGTTTTCAGTTGAAGGAACTGAAGGCATTATTTAGATCTACGGTTTTAGCACGGGTAACAAATTCTTTTGCTACCTGAGCTAGAGTAGAATTTAGCTCTTTCTCCCAATGCTAAAGTGGCTTTCCAGTAACATAAACAGGCAGATGTGACAGTAAACACATAAATTGTAAAGCTGCCAGGAAAGGTGCTGTCATTATTGTGCTCCTCAGAGTAGAGCTGTATTTCAGATACTTCAGATCCTTCTAACATCCAGCTGAGGACTGTGAGGATCTCTGAGCTCCTGTGTGCTCTAAGTCCCTTTAAAATGAGGGACATCACCATCCTAAAAATTCTCTTCTTGCATGGAGGGGATTAGCAGATAACAGCATTACTGTATCTGGCTTATTAGGCCAGAAATTATCCCTTTTGGCCATAATCAAAGGAATCAGATAATTCTTTGAATGCCTGAGCAGGAGAGAACAAACAAGGGGAGAGTGGCAGCTAGGGATAATTTCTTTCATGACCACTGTCACTGACCATCCTACTTACAGTTTTCGGCGAAGTGGCTGCTGCTACAGCCTCTTGTCGTTTGGCACTGGGACTGCAAGACGACGAGGGGCTCTTTGACGTGGTCTGGCTGCCAGCTCTGCCAGTCCGTAGCTTCTCTCCCAGAGCAGACAACCAATTTTTTCTTTCAGGTGAACTATTCTCCTTATCTACTACCTCAGTGTCTTTCCCACACGGAGATCTGAAAAGATGGGGAGGAGTTTGAATGCCTGATGGATTAATACGGCTTCCAGGAAAGGAAGGCTCTTTTGGGCTGCAGCTGGAGCCTTCACAGTCGTTATCCAAGTTAGCCAGGCTGAGAGAGCCTTCATCACAAGCTTTTTGGTCTGCAGCCAAGTGGCATAAATTCAGCTTGGATTTCTTAGCCACATGGTCCAGTTCAGTCACACAGCTACAGGCCTGCAGACACTTCTGTCCCGCATTGCCCTCCTTGCTGCAGTCAAGCCTTCTCTTTGCACGCTTTTCAAACTGCGAGTGTGGGGCTTTAGAAGGGCAAGCTGCTTCCAGGAGACCTTGGGTGACTTCTGCCAGGGCTTTTCTAGGAGAAGGAACCTTTTTCCCCACTTCTGGAGGAGAAGAGCATGGAGTCCTTGTAACCCAATGTTTAATGGACATTTTGGAAGAAGGGATCAGTTTGGGAGAAGCGCATGGGCTGGCTCCACTCCGCTTGGCTGGGGTGCAGGCTGTGGCTGTCTGGGTTTTGAGAGCGCCCGTCAGAGTATTTGTAGACAGGGGAAGGTCTCCAGAATAAATGGGAGCACAGGCAGCCGGCCGTGGCGAGGAAATGCACGGGCTGCCCGCTGTGAAGGCCTTGGCAGGAGTACTCTGCGGGCTAGCTGGCGGCCCTGACAGGGGAGAAATAAGTAGTCTTATGAGGCACACAGAACAGCAGATTAAAGACAGCCCTTTTATAAACATCCCTTCCAACTGGGAGATGCATTCAGCAATGACCCTGCTTCTCAGACATACCCTTTTGAATTAAGAGGTTGCATAAATCCCTCTAATTTTGGTTAAACTGGTACAAGTCCTATGTAAAATCCTGTATCATATTCATAAGTATAATACAGTACGTTTGTGTAATGTCTGACGTCTATTCCTTCTGTAACAAGCACTCTTACATGAGCTACAAGCTGAGGGACCGGTGGACAGGCAAAACAGATCTTGAATCTTCCAAGTTTATCTAGCCTTGCTGGAAGCCTTGCAGTGGCTCGGTGCAGACAGCTCTGTACTGAGACGCTGCCTGAGAGCAAGGCTGGTCCGCACCTGCACTACCATCTTTAACGGCTGCAAAACTCAGTGGAGGGACAAAGGTACTGTAAGCAGGTCCCATGGCTAATCACAATACCAAGCCTCACTCTCTAATGCCTTAGCGTATGGGTAATGCTCCTAGTCAGGCAGTAATAGGTGCATATTTTAAAGATGAGGAAAAAAAAAGAGTGACAATAGGAAAGGACATACTTTCATTCTCTTGCCTTTTTGCTGGAGGATTTTCTGCGATGTTATGTTAGTGTGAAGATGGTAGTTATTTACCACACCCAGGGACATGTGAGAAACTCTTCACCTCCTGAACAAGGACTTAAATTCCAAAGAAAATAAAATCTGCCGCTGTAGCAAGTTATTTCTTTAAAACAAATGATTCCCAAACAGATATTTCACAGTGGCTTTTGAGCTCACTAGACAAGATGTAAACCCGCCTGCTTTTAAAAAAGAGGTTCTGAATACCCAGCTTCTTAAAACAGCAGTCATAGGTAGGGGTATAAGGACCTCACTGGTAACAGTGGGAATCATACATAGCAAAGATCTTGGTCTACAGCAATATTAGAGGCCTTTTTTTAATTTATTTTTTTTTTTTAAATTTTTTTTTTAATTTCTGGCCCCCTCCAACAGAGAACACGTTAGCGGGTTTGTTAGATGCCTGCTTTCTCATTCAGCTAACTTGTGGTGATGCAATTAAATAGGATAGCACCGTAGTTACTCTATTCATTTCCACTGCTGAGCACAAGAGCACTGAACATTTTCCATATAATGGGGGTTTAATCTGAACTCCTAATTCTCAACATTAGCACCATACTATAAAGCACTTAACTAAAACAACAAGAAGTCTAGTGTGAATAACCTGACATTTTCTTTAGGATGCTGGGCTGCCTCACAAATAACATGTGGAGTGACCATCTACATGATTCTTTGATTATATACTGTACTAAGCCTCTTTCAAACCTCCCTTTTACTGTATTATCTAGTTTCCAATATACAGATACTGGTGCATCGGAGCAAAACTAAATAGGTTCCCATATTAACAGATCCCACTACAAATCACTCTAACACATAAACCAGAGTTAAAGGCTCCTTTCCTGATAAAATATGCTATTTCATAACAACTTGCTTCAATCTGGACTAGGAGAAAGTAACAGCCAAGATTAGTTCTCCTAATCTTTACTTTAGTGAGCACTTACAAGACAATAGTATCTCAGCTGAGGAATTATTTGCACTTAAAAATCTAAGCTCCTAGAGGTAGAAGAGAAGTAGCAAGCTTGGCAGCTTTTGATCTCTAATGACCATCTACAAATTCATACAGCAGAAATATTACATGACTAGCTGGGTAAGAGCACTCTCAATCCCAAACCAGTCTGAAAGTTATACTGTGGAGACACTGGGTAGGAGGGAAAAAGCTATCCTGAGAGTTGGATGGGTGTCACGGCAAGAAGCAAACCCAAACCTGAGGAAAAATCCCCAGACTTGAGGTAAAGAATATGAAGATCAGGATTTTTGGTAAGACTGCATGCATTATTCAGGCTTCTACTAAGCCAGTTCCAAGCCGTTTCCATTTATGCTGCCACTGCACGTAGTACAAAACTATAGATACCTGCAGTCAACCCACATAACAGCAAAGCAGGTTATTTCAGATGTTTCCTACCTTCCCAGCTACAAATCTTCTAGAGTGATATTAGCAATCTCCAGGTTTAAGAGTCACAACATGTCCAGAAATTTGGTTACACAAAAACATAGAGAACATAGTGCAACTTAGGGAAACCACAAAAATAATTGCCAAAAAAAGGAAGCTGTGCTTGCTACACTTGACGATACAGGTCAACAGTCAATCCACAACCTCAGTCTCACAATTTGTTCCACGTAAATGGGTGGGGAACTACCTAGATCTCATCTCAGCAGGTCTGAAATAGTACTTTGCTTGCCAGCTCTGAATCAGTCTCTGCAGATAACTCCTATATTCTAATAGCACGTGCTTTGTGTTCAAGAGCCAAGGTCAGCAGGAAGCCTGCTGTTGTGTTTGCAGTGTCTGTGTACTTCCTCTTCCCTCCTGTGTTACTTTGATGCAGCAAGAGCAATGACAAATAAGTTAATTTTCTAATATAATTGCCAAAGCTGACTTGTAAAGTTTTAGTGTACAAGCTACTTTAGGTTTCAGGCTTCTGGACTAGACCTATGCTTACTTCTGTTTTGCTGAAATTAGTACACAAAGAGATTTTTGTGCCCTCCCTGAAGCAGAGTGTGTGCACACACAAACCATTTACCATCTACGGAGCAGAGCTGGCACTCTCCCTGCTATTGTCCTGCAAACTTCCTGCAAGACTGTTACTCACTGGCAAAAGGTTAGAGGTAATGTTATCCCATTAGTGGGATTTGGAGACCTTCAGCCTTTATTTGTGTCAGCCAAGGTGAAATTCATTTGGAGGGTGGCTAGAAAAGATAGGTGGAACACAGGAAGTCACACCAGTAGCTGCTGGGAAGCTGTTGTATTCTTTGTTTCAGAGCTACTCTGCAGAGCAGCTCATCTTATTTCACTCTTTGGCGGGCTTATTCTCCTTTCACCTACTCTACTGTAACAAAATGCAACTTGCAGGCAAGTCAAAGCAGTGCTATGATCCAGGGCGCCTTTCTTCTGGTCTAGGGTACTGTCCAGTGAGTAGCTTCTCTACAAAGCCCAGATCTGCTTGCTAGCTGAGAGAGCACACTGCATAGCTCAGCTGATCACCTAGGCTTTGTAGAAAGCCTGGTTAACTAGCCTTAAGCATTGGTTAACTACCCCTAACATGTGAATAGATGAACGCTACTGATTAATTCTGGAATTATGATCGCATCTTGATTGGCTACGTGGATTTTTGAAGTACTTTCGCTATGTGGCATTTGTATAGACAATCAGTAGCACTATATGAAGCTCAAGAAAGAGATGTAATATTGGTAGCAGCAGCAAAGACATCTGTGCAGAATTCAACTCCTGGGCAGGAGGAAACTCTTCAGAGTTCCAAGGCTGTATATGTGCCATCAGCCCTTTACTGGGTAAACTAGCAAACTGGAAAAAGCATATGACCTTCCTGCTCTCAGTTATTATTTGATATTAAAAAAAAGCATGACTTGTTGCTACAGTGCATGCACACATGACATCTGCTTTGGCTGTTCAGATATTGAACTCTGCTGATACCCACTGAGGAGATGGCAGCCCAACAAGCTGCATGAATGAATATTTGCTTTGCAGTCTGGTCATACAGACTTCGGCATACCTGTGAGCTATTTCAGCCAGCTTGTCTTACTGGTGGCAGAAGTATTTATAAGTAGAAGTGTTTGTCTGGCTATATGAATTATTGCCTAATATGAAAAAAAATAGAAGACTAATAAGATGAGCCAAAGGCTTTTGTTGATAGAGAGAACAATCAAAATTCAGAAGCCATGTTACAGAGCAAGGTATCTCAGCTCAGGGGCCTTACCTGCTCCACGTTGTTCTTCTGGTTTCTTCTGAGCGACCCATCCCACCAAGTTGATTTTGCTGCATGCTGATTTCTCCTCCTCAGGACGACGTCGTAAGCGCCAAATCCTCACAGTGTTGTCATCAGAGCATGTGGCAATCTACAGTATAAATTTGTTTGTTGGAGTAACCAGGACACGTCTTATGGATCACTGGCCAAGTGAACTAGAACAGCTACACCTGACACACCATGCTGATATGAATGAGGGTGAAGCCTGGTTGAGGGGGTACAAGATTTGCCCATAAAACAAACAAAAGAACCCAACTCCTGTTTCATTACTGCACCAGACAGCAGTAGTTGCTTTAAAGAAGGCAAGGCTGACACCTTCATGTCTTTCTGCAAGAGAAATCAGTCACCAGTAACCATTTGCCTCAAGAAGGGCCAGGGCATATTCTGAGATGTCAATCACTCAGTGAAGAAAAGCAGCCATGCTTCCTTTTGCACCTGCATCTAGGTCTGTCTCTGTTACTCAGGACCTTTTCTGCTTGGGGACAACCATTTGCAACACACTGAGAAGGTGACATTGGAAGGCTGTTGCACTAGCCTTAAGCACTATGTCTTTAGAGTCAGATGCCAGCAGTACCTGGCAGAAAAACCAACTCTGCTAGAAACACTGATCTAGATTCCTGCCACAGCATCACACGCTCCAAAAGGATCCGCGGAATCTCATCTGAAGCAGCAGCAGAACCCACTCAGCCCACATTTTATGGCTCTCTTCAGACAGATTAACTGGTGACTCACATGGGAATCAGCAGCAAAAAAAAGGAAATGCTGTGGCCAAAGTTCATAGTAACCTGGATGGGAAAGTGCCTCTACTCTGACCTCTGTGACACCAATATTGACCCTATAGAAAGCAACTTTGCCTCTCAAATCACTCCAAGCAGCTTCCTGACCTGTCTTAGCACCGCATTTTCTACTTTTCTTCATGCTTCGGCATCTGTACAATGGCTGACTATTTCTTACCTGTGTCAGTAACGATTTTAAAAGCTGTATTGGTCTGCATTTCCAACATGTCACAATCAGGATGCTGGGCTACCTCTAGATCACAAATTTCATCTAAAATGCCAATTCTCATATTTTTTTGGATCTTACACAACTAGAACAATTCCTCCTGTTTGCCTGCAAGACTCCCACCCTCCTACAGTGCAACGCTTTTCGGAAGACCTGGTCCTATAGTGCAAGCTAGGGAAAGTGGCTGACTTTGCTTAATACTGTGGGGTGAAAGAAACTCTGGCTATTATTAGGACATTGCCTAGGATTTTTCAGGGTTTTTTCTCATTTTGAGCTAGGCTAATCATCGGACCCAATCTCCTACTGCAGTTCTCTCTCGTACGAGGAAAGGCTGAGAGACCTGGGGCTGTTTAGCCTGGAGAAGAGAAGGCGGAGGGGGGACCTTATCAATGTCTATAAATATCTGAAGGGTGGCTGTCACGAGGATGGAGCCAGTCTCTTTTCAGAAGTGCCCAGTGACAGGACAAGGGGCAATGGGCATAAACTTCAGCACAGGAAGATCCACCTCAACATGAGGAAAAACTTCTTTACTGTGAGGGTGACTGAACACTGGGACAGGCTGCCCAGAGAGGTTGTGGAGTCTCCTTCTCTGGTGACCTTCAAAACCCAACTGGACACGTTCCTGTGCAACCTGCCCTGGGTGATCCTGCCTTGGCAGGGGGGTTGGACCAGATGATCTTCAGAGGTTCCTTCCAACCCCTACCATTCTGTGATTCTGAGATTCTTCTTTATAGTGGTGCCTGGTGCATAACTACTGACCCAATTTCACTGTAGGTTTTTGGGTGTACAAGAAAATATGTCACAAAACCAGCTCAGATTTCGAAAAAAGGTCACAATGAAAAGAGTCCACATGTTTTTTAAAGGGCATTCAAAACTTCTTGCTGCTCTGTACTAGACTAGCAGATGTATCAATGGTCACACAGGTAAGGAAGCTGTACGTGTGGAACGACAAAACAAGCTTTTGTCTTACGAAAGCCCTAATTAAATGGCTTCACAGTTTTGTCTCTTACAGGTAGCGTCTCATCAGGTGAGGTCTTTGTTCATTTACAATTTCCTAGATCTTATCAAATAGCCTAAATTATTTGAAAATAATGAAAAAGTTCTGATACATTGTACTCATGTGACAAGCTTGGTTTACTGCCTCCCCAAAATGAACAATTTTGGAAATTATTGATGAAAAATTTCCTCCCAAATAAACAAATACTGCTGCAATTTTGAAAAACAGATGTTGCCACATCACATCTGTTGTTTCACAGAAAACAAACCTTAGTGAAGTCTGAAGGACACCAAGCAATGGAGGTAACTTCTTGAGAGTGACCAATGAGTATCCGTGGAGGAAGGCTGGGCTCAGAAACCTTAAAAATTCCATAGAAAAACAAGGACACAATCAGAAGCCCTGCAGCCTAATATACATCACTAAGAAAAGACCCCACAGCCCACCTGTGAAGCATGTGAATACTTTCCATCTTTCCTATATGAGATGGATAAATGAAATGCTCTCAGCGTCATGAGGCAACAACTGATGGAGCCCTAAGAATCAGTTCATGTTTCATTTCTAGAGGTGAAGCAGCTGGTCAGGACTGAGATGTACTGACTTGCCTGGAAACACTTGTCCAATTCCTGCGACACGCAGGATTTCTGCCTCCAGAGTTGTTAGCCCAAAACAAGACACAAGCATTTTACTATATTAAGTACCTCTACCTGTTCTATGTAAGATGCTTAAAAGTTTGAGAAGCTCATACTTTGAATCAGGATAGGCAAATATATTCTGCTGCTGTTTTACAAATGTCCCAATCACAAGTCAATGGTTTATTAAAAAAATAAAACCACCACCAACAAAATCCTATAGATGAACCTTCACTAGCTTCAGAATTGGCACTTGTGCAACTGCCAAGTGCCTGTACCTCCTCCAACGAACCAGCTGGACCAGAGACCCTCTTAAGAGTTCACAGAAAAGCTCCCTAAATTACTCATGCTCATTAAACTTATCTCTGTTTCTCTTAGATGCTTCACAAAAACCCTTCTCCTGTTCCACAGTATGACTATTAATCTATGATTACAGCTCATGTAAGTGACAGATACAGCTGAAGTTAGCATTAAGTGGCCTAAGGAAGAAAACACACACACAGATTATATCCATGTTTTGCGTGCTTTCAGAAGGCAATCCTTTCTGAAGCTATGAGTCACCACTATTGATGTGACATTATAAGGGTTACTTATCAAGGGGATTTGCATAAATGACTAAGTGAATGAACAGATCCTTTACTGTGTGCGAAAAGGACTAGACATTGCATATAGATTTCAAAGGAAGATGCAAGACATCGGGGAAGGCTTCTGATTTACACACAAGTTTTTCTCTTGTGGATCACCTCCTACAACAGCCTGCAGAACCGCAGTTGAACATCCAGCTTCAGATCTTAAAGTTGTTCTGATACAAACAGGTTCATCTTAACAGGCCGCTTTTTTTTTCCTGGCATAGCAGAGGCAATCACTTGACTAAATATCCACTAAATGCCTTGGTCAGAGTATTCCCCTCACTGCCGAAACATGCAATACCATGGAAACTAAATCCTTATTTAGGGAATAAACAACAGGAGATCTCAGTGCAGAGAACACCTTCATTTACATTTACTAGCAATCTTGCTCTACATACATAACAGACACAATAGCGGTCCAGTAGCCACTGATTGCTGAAAGGAAAGCAGAGGAAGAGAATTACTCTTGCTGGGACACACTGGTTTTACACTATACTAGTGTAAATTAAACCAACTACACCCAACTTATATTACCGTAAACTAAAGGAGGACGCATATTTATAGCTGTGTCCACTGTGTTTGGCAGAAGACAGTCGGCCAGTCTGCGCGTGTTAAGTCAGGATTAGCCATTGAACATGCTGCTTTTTGCCTGATCTGACACAATATTGGTGGGGAAGTTAAAGCTATTATGGAAACGTTAAAAAAAGAAACCTAGGAAATGAGACTTCATTAGTTACTCTACTCACTGAAACAGCCCTTGTATCCATCTTCAAGATTAAGCATAAAATGGTGTATATAGTTTTATGCATCATACGATACAGAAGCACTTAAATTCCAATGCTGGGATAGACCAAAAGGTAACTTAATAAGCTCACCTCAAAGTGGTCCATACCAAATGACTCGAAGGACAATGGAAGTATATGTCTATAAAGGTCATTTTTTAATTACCGGGATGGTATCTCAGCTAGGGACCATCTTTGCTGAGAGAAACCTCTCTGGTCTCTCATTTTTATAGTCTTAGAGTTGTTCAAGAGTCAGTTCATTAATCAATGGACTAGTAATTTAAAAAAAAAACAACCAACCCAACACAATAAAGCAAGCGTTCATTGCCTGGAAGTGATTTATATATGGAAACAGACTGAAACAGCATCCTTGTCAGCAATAACTTCTAGCCACAGTGTTCCTTGGGAATTGCTGACCCAAACACAACTTAGCACTGCTGCAAAAGTTTCTCAAAGAAATGAACTGGATGGACAAGGTCTTGGTCTGCCTTTCACTCCTCTCTAGATATGGAAAGCTAGCACTCTTCATTAAGTTCTTTGCAACATTTCCTGTTAATTGCTCATGCAATATCTAACCGTGTTTTTTTCACAGCATAGTAAGTCCTCATCCCAGGACAAGATACATATGTTTCAGAGTCAGTAAAATCTGCCAACATTGAAAACAAATTAAGAAGGTCTGGGTATGACAGATCTCAAAAGAGGCAGTTTCGCTGGAAATCCCACTTTCTAACAGGACTATGGGATTAAAATAAAAGTGATCATCTGATGATTTGTTTAATAAATATGCAATACAATCTGTCACTCACATGTGATAGCAAAAGAAGACTTCTGTACACAAATGCATTTTAAATGTGCTTGAATGCATAAACTTTGAGATGTAATGACATCCTTGAATGCTCTCAACCCAGTCCCAGCCTGTGTTCCAAGAATGTACCAAAACACACAAACGCAGGATGCACAACTCAAGTTTGCACAGGCATTTTTGCTGAACTTGCACAGAACATAAGGAAGGTTAAAATTACATCACTTGGCATGGGAGTAGCCATGCTACCGCACTCCTGCTACTACTGAGTAAGCAACCTAACTGCTTACAAGTGTTCTGCAAATCAAAGAGACTACATGCTCAAACCACAACCTCAGCAGGCTGACCCTCTGCTCTGAAAGGTTTGTATTTTACTTTCAAACTCATCACAAAAGGGGTAAACAAGTCAGCATTCCCTAAAAATTACCCCAAACCTGAAATATGCAGTCACCTTGTGATTTGTCTGTTCTACTTCAATGTCTACTCTGTTCCTATATGGCTGTCAAGTATGGAGAACAGAACTTGAAGCACACCTTATTCTGAGATCCCTGCTATTAACTTTGTGACATTTGCATTTCCTACATGTCAGTGCAAGATGCCAAGTGACAAAGCCTCTCGGCTGTCAGACGGTGATTTGGAATTTTGCTGAAGGCTCTGGCTGAGCCCTTGCTGTAATACAAAGGCTTTAACTACTGTAAATTAAACATGAGAAAAAGCTATGTCTGAAGGAAGAACTGGAAAAAGGGGAGGTGGGGGGAAAGAGTGCCCTTTAAAACAATTTAATTGTTAGGTTTCTGCAAATGTGCTCCATTGCTAAATATGAACCGAGAACTGTCTGTCTACTTGTCATAGCTGGATGAATCAACAGGATTGAAAGAGGATTTTAACGCTCATTAAAACCAGATTAAGATCAGCAACTTGCAATAAGCAGCAGTGATGAGAGATGTATTGATGGCAGG
Source organism: Phaethon aethereus (assembly GCF_964289735.1). Lineage (NCBI taxonomy): Eukaryota > Metazoa > Chordata > Aves > Phaethontiformes > Phaethontidae > Phaethon > Phaethon aethereus. The sequence continues at coordinate 104,342,983 of NC_138576.1, read as the reverse complement.
AGGTTAGCTCTGTTTTGCATTAAACAGTTACATCTAGCCTTGACAGCAACAAACACACTCTGGGCACAACATGCCAGGAGCTAACGCCACGCTGCTTTGAGTAGGAGTGGGAGGTAGGGAATGTCCTACATGGACATGAAAAGCAAATGAAATGAAAGAGCGGAGCAACTCCGGGTTGCATGGTTGGGTCTCTCCCAATTGCCTCACCTTCCAGATGTATGCGTTGCAGTCACTCGAGCCACTGACCAGGAACTGGTCATCTGGGCTGGTGCTGGATTTGATGTAAAAGGTCGAATTCTGATGCCCGCTGAAAACGGACACTGTGAAGAGAAAAGCAAAAAAAAGAGAATAAAAGCCCCACTCAATGCACAGCCATGGAGTCCGTTGCGCAAGGAGGGCTGATCTTACAGGCTTTTCCTGCCTAGCCACATATCCTCTGGAGAAAGTGGTTGCACTGTTCCCTGCTCTGGGGCTCTGGCAGCAGGAAGTTTTTATTATTCAACTGGAGCCCTTCAGGCTTCCCAAATGAAGCAACAGCTCTCTCCACAGCATTAGGCAGCAGTGGCAGTTTCATTAAAGCTTTAGCTTGACCCATACCACAAGCAGGCTGAGACATCACCTGGGCTGCCCCACTACTCTTGTTAAGGTTTCTTGTCTCTTCCTCCCTCAGCCGCCGTCACCAGCCCCGCTACATTAACAAGGGCAGTCGCACAGAAAACGTAGCCTTCTTCTACCTAGGTGGCAACAAAGGTGCTTGCTGCTCCTTCCTTCTGCTGCCAGCATCTTTATTTCGTCAACAAAACTTGCATCGTGTCAGCCACGCTCGCCAGCTGCCTGCGCCTAACACCTCAGTGGTGTTCGCTAAAGCCTTGAAATCATCGCCCTGAACGGCTGCCATTCCCCCTATTGCGAGGGCCTGAAGAGCCAGCAGCTGGCAGAGGAGCTGAGTGTGGATCTAGAGCATTTGGCCACACCATGTCCCATCCTCTCCTTGGGGCAGAAAGGGCAAGTTTCTTGATGTAGCACTAGGCAGGGCTGGCATCCCCTCTACCAGCCCTGTTTGAATAGTAGTTTTGGCAAAGGAGGCAACCCACTGACCAGAGGACACGTGGCTGCCTTTGGTGGTCTTCAAAAAGTTGCAAGACCCCAAAACATCTCTCGTTACCCACAGCTCTCTCAGCGCAGCGGTTACCAGACAGCATGCCCCTTCCTAAGCCAGACCCACCAGCAAGTCCTGTTACGGCGAGGCCTCCTCACATCCCCCTGCAAACTAAAGCTGCCTCAAGACTAGGTAAGAGGAGCTGCAACCAGAAGAAAAGCCGGCAAGCGAGCAGAGAGGCACCAACCCGTGGGCGGGCGCTGCCCTCTGCGGGAACAGCGGCACACAGAGAAGCCGCACGTTTCACCCAGCTGGATGGATCGAGATTGCTCGCCGGCTTTTATCGGCTGCACACAGAAGGCAAGAGCTCCATGAAGAGGCCAAGAGTGGGATGCCCTGTGCTTCAGAGAGAGCTTGCTCCTGCGGGGAGACAGGCCGGTGAGTGTATTTCCACAGCTCAGTGGTGGCACCCGGAGTTAACCTCAACAACTGACCTATTAATATTTACTACTTGCACTACTTCGCGACTCTGGAAGCATTCCCACCCACTAGACTTTCTTCCTGAAGAGCAGACAGAAGGACACATTGTTCATTTAATTTCAAATAACTGAGAGACTGAGAAAAGGCAGTGGAAACCAAATCACGTGTCTGGCTGGAATGCAGCTAATAAGTTTTGCTGCTTTCTGAGAAGCGGTCACTTGCCTATGACAAAGCAGCTCAGTGCACCAAAGGCTGTGGGCCATCTTGTCAACGTAAAGGTCACAGATGCAGAGCTGAAGGAATCTAAAAAGCTAAAGCATCTCCACAATTTCTCGGGATGTTTTCTCCCAGAAACTGTAGTAGAAGCTAAACTTAAAAGACACCTTCAAATATCTGAATACAATATATCAAGTGATCATTTTACATGTATTCATACGTAAGAGTTTGAAAAATCAGTCACTGCTAGTAAGCAGACGATTCAAACGTGCTTCAGGTGGGTAGCAACTGGACACTAGCCATTCCTCACCAAATAACTAGAGTCAACATGCGAACTACCATTAGTTTCTGTCTGGGTGAACGAGTATCTGCACTTCTGTAAGTTTTTGTGCTATTAATTTTATGTGGATAGCTTAACACAAAGTATGAACAGCCCTTAACACGTGCCTTCTCTCCCGGGTGGCTTTAGACATAAGAGCCCAATGGAATAGGTTTCCTACATGTTCAAGCTGGTCTCTCTCTAAGTCATAGGGAGAAACTTGCTTTTCTATGCTCTGTAACACGTATTTTTCACAGCTATTTCCACAGATATCGTGCTTACCTGGAGTGGCCCTTAAACTTGTCATACTGAACATGTAGATTCTGTCATCAGTGCAGTTAGCAAACAGATTAGCACCGGCGGAATCCAAAACCAGGCTAGAATATCCTATAGGCAAAGATAAAAGTTCTTCATAAGAAAGAACTCCACAAAAAACATTTTGGAAAACAGGCATTCTGAAAGAAATGCCTAGAGAGGGAAATTTGGAAAGGATCTCTATCATGTATGAGATTGTCATTGGCAAGTTTGTTTGTTTGACAGAGCACTTGCTTGAGAAGGAAAGTTTCTAGAACAACATCTACATTCTCTCGTGAGGATTCAGAGTGATATATAGAGAGGAATCCCACCTTCAGAGCTGGCAAGTGATTTATTTGATAGTTCCAAATGGATAACAGGAACAACCAATTGTAGAAGCAGAGATTAAAAATAAATAGAAACCCTCATGTTTTGGTAGGACAAGTCATCCTCTGATTTGCTAGTCATTTAGGTTCAAGAAAAATCTTCCCCTGCAAGCAAATTATTTCACAATCAGCTCCTCGAGGATTTCCCTCATGTTCTTGGGACTGACGCTGACCATCACCACGTCAGGATAGTTGATTAGACAAGTCATCGGGAATTACTGTGTTGCATCAGAGCATTGTAAGGCGTTAAGATACAAAGAAGCACAGAGCAACATGAACAAGAGTGCTATTGTTTTTGATAACAAACAGCTGCAAGTATCGTCTGACTCTGGAAGGTTATAATGTAAAAACCTAGACCGGTCCGTTGTCTTTGCAAGGTGCAATGCAAAGAAAGAGTTCAATCTGACTTCTACTCATGCATCAGAATGACTAGCTAAATTCTACCTCAAGAGCTCTATTATTCCCTCATCTCCACTTCTGAAAATGTAAGTTTTTATAATATTTTTTATACTTTTTATTTTTTTTATACTTTATCATTTTTATCATTTAGCACTTTCACTCTTCAACTTGAAAATTTGCTATCGGCAATCAAAATAGCCTGCTGAGCCTGTAAGTCTCATCTATAATTGGCTAAAAAGATAAGATACAGCACTGTCAGTACTTCTTAAATTCACTTTGCACATTTAACAAATACATCCTTCAATAATTTACCAAGTTTGCGAGTACTGGTCCCAGGGTAGCAAAAAGACTTGAAAGGCACCGGGTCCTGACGGTAAGTGGCATAGTTCTTGCGCAAGTCCCATACCTTGATCACACTGGAATAGAAAAGCACAAGTGTCTTCAACTTAACAATTTCTTTTGCAATGCTGATAGGGCCTTCTAAGAGCACAGGAAGACAGGTTGCTCCTCCCTGAGGAGTGCCCAGTGCTAAGGAGCACAACTGAGCAGAAGCAGAGAAGAAACATGGTGAAAGCAAAAGAGTTGCTCTGCTGGGTATGGATGAGGAACCAGCACTGTCTTCTGTAAATAGCACAAGATACAACAAGAGCCTCCAAGTCACCTTTCTTCAACTAGTAAAAGGAAATACAAGGATGCCTTTATACTCCTGACTTGTAGTTTTAAAAATGAAGTCCTTCAAGTTTTTCTCTTGCTCTCCAGGAGCAAGCCTCTCTCACGAGCCATAGGCAGGAGACTCAATCTTATCTGCCTCAGAAAGGCTCTGACCACATCGAGTCCTGAGAGGGTAATCTCCATGCTAATCACTGAGCCAGTTTGCTTGAGCTCCACGATGCTGCAATGGATCTGGCACCTGAAAGAATGCATCTTTTGTAACTCAAGGCAACATTTTCTCAAGCACGCCTACACATATCCAGGCACTAACCACGCACTTGCATCCCAAAACTGTTCACTGTTTAACAATAGTCTGTTTATGTGTGGTCCCATAGGTCCACAAGAAGAGAGAGAGATGATAAGAACTGCTCTCGTTCTGCCCCATAGCTAAGACACTAAAACGAGCCTCTACCACATATGCACCATCTGTCCCAGTGCTGTGATCTCCCGTAAGGAAGAAAAGCAACATTCAGCTTTGCCAACACAAGCTGGCAGCATAGCTCTGCTGATGTTACCTAATAGTAACTCTAGCCTTGTGGGCCACTGAGTGATCTTAGAAAAAAAATCTCCCAATGTTTTTGTGCCACTAAGAAGAACAGACAGAACAGACAGAAAAGCAGGCATCCGTCCTCCTTACCCATCAACAGCTCCTGCAGAGATAAGAGTATGCTTGTCCTGAAGTAGCACCACAGTTACACTCTGCTGGAAATCCTTAAAAAGAAAAGAAAAAAACCCAAACTTCATTTCCTCTCAAGTTCAGCAAGATCTTCCTGCTTAGTTCAAGGCCAAATGAATACCAAGAAAACCTCCTCCTAGCCAGGCAGGAGAACCTGGAAATACCAGATACTATTTAGGACACAACAATCCTTCGAACACTCCCACCAGTGAAGCTGCTGCTGAGCAGTAAGTGTTTGGGGCAGCAGTTTGAGATTATACCTTATACCTCTGATTATAATCAGAGGTAAGAGAGCTGCCTTCATCACAAGATTTAATAGATTAAATAAGACCAGGCCTTACTCTAGTAAGGCAGTAATTTGAGTGATCAAATTAGGGGGGAAAAAAAGGAAAGAAAAAAATCACAACCCTCCCTACCTCCCCCATCAAAAATGGAATGCTGGCCACTCCTTTCCTCTCTGGAAAAAAAAGATGTATTTTCACATGGCATTTGCACAAAGATGGCTTTGACAGCACGTGGGTTGTTAGACAACTAAGCAATGTCTAAAATTAGCCATAGCAAGTGACCATGACAGAAAACCCTACCTCTGCAAAGATAAATGGAAGCATTTACCACATTCAAGCCAAATACTTCTCACAATAGTTACTTTGGAAGACTTCTATGAATAACATTGTCCTCAGAAGAGAGACCTACATTTTGTTTGTTCCCCAGATACCTACCACCAAGGGAGCAAGTCCTCTTAGGGTCTGCCTCTTCTTCTTCGGTTTGGAAGGAGGCTGCTTGTCAATCACATTGTGTGCTCCACTGATTTGATTCACCTGCCTATAAAATCCATCTGAAAGAAATCAAAGACATCTCAATTCATAGTTTCTATGCAATTTTGCTATCACTTTATTAAAACAGGCATCAGCTTGGAATAAGTCCTAAAAAATAGCTGAGACTCACCTTTAAAATCTTTAATATATTCTGAAAACAAAAATTGTTAGTTACACACAAAACTGGTGAGAAGAACAGAGCAGAAAACAGGAGCACATATTGCAAAATATTACAGAGGTCAATGTAGTGTGGGCATTGAAACTAAAACTGGCCTAGGCACACTGCCTTTGGAAATCATTACCCCTTGGTCTGGTCTTCAGCATGCATCCTGGAGCATTCAACCCATCTCATCCCAAGCAGAATTGCACTCACCGGAAGCTTTCCAGTGCTTTTCCACTCTATTTCATAATTTTCTATTTAGCCTTTGTCTGCTGCTTCTCACTTTATGAAACCTACTGCTTTGCTAGAGTAAAGCAACTTTTTTACTTTTTTCCTATACCTTCCATTTTAATCACGTGGAGCCTCTCTTTTTCCTGACTTGCCAGTTTGAAAAGCCAGGGAACCTGGGACGGATGGAAGCGTGAGACACGTTCTGGCAGCACAGGCCAGGAAACTGCTGGGACAGAGCAGGGAACGGGGAAGAGGCACAAAAGCATGATCTGACTGGGGAAGGAAAAGCTCCAGGAAACAGAAAGAGAGGAGCAGAATGGGCTCACCCTGCATTTTGTAGGTGTTCCCACAATATATTCAGTTGCTCCCAGCACTCACAAGCTCCTTTGCTCCTGCACTTTCTGCCTGCCTTCCTGCTCTGGCAGGAGCCTTCCAGCTTTGCTTCATACCTCTGTATGGCTCTGACATGAGCACTCTCACCCAGCCCACCTATTTGCATGCTGTTCCAAACAGGGATGTATTCTGTACCCCCTTATCTCCTTACCAATACACAGGCTATTATCAAGACAGCTGCAAATCTGAGACTGTTACAAAGTGGAAAAATGTATTGTACATAGAAGAAATACCTAGTCCATCCTTTTACTGTACTAAAGCAGTACACTGTTATGTGACAATCCTCCTCTTCTTACTGAAGTGTTGCCTATATTGTAATCAAAAGCATTAGTCCAACAAGTACATGAGTACTATTTTTTACATGAGATACTGCGCTTTTTTGATACATATCTGAAAGTTCCATTACCTTTCTTGTTGCATCTGGTATCCCAAAGCATTATGTTTCCATCTCTGCCTCCAGTACAGAAGACAGCTGAGGGAGAGAAAAAGAGTGCTATTAGTTTTCAAAAGTGTTAATTTAATTAACTGCATGCAGTACAATGCCAGCTATGTGCCTCTGCCTTTTCTGCCCCAACACTTGTGATGCCAGTCCTAGAAATATAAAAATCAGGCCATTGTTCTGCCATGCTTTTTGACTAGTTTCCTTACTCTTCCTATTCTTTTTTTACTACTACTCTAGAAAACCCTGCCTATGAAAAGAGTACGTACACACTAATGTATGGAAGTAGGTATCATATCTTAAAATTGCCCAACATCAGAAATGTGCAGATGTTAGCATCAGGTCACTGTGAAGTTCCAACAAGTTAGTTTTACTTCACTGGCTGAGTCACTGCTCAGTCAGCCTGTGCTATTTGTAACTGTCAGCTTCCAAAGCCCTTTTTTAGCCCCAAAAGTACTGATGTGCCAACGGGAAAAAAGAAGGGAAAAAGAGAAAATATTTACCTTTCTCAAATCTAGAAAAAGCAACTGACTTGAGGCTACACTGGTGACCTTTGCATATGCCAAGAAGCTCACCAGCTCTCACATCCCACACCTTAGCTGTCTGATCGCCCGAAGCAGTGACCTTCAGAGGGAAAAATAAAAAGCTTTAGTCATTTTCTGCACACCGTTGCCAAAGCATTAAAAATAGTTAGTTAGATGGCAAAAGACTGCTTACAATCCTGTGTTCCCCTGGTACCCAGGCAAGGTCAAATACAGCATTTGAGTGAGCCTGCCACTCTAACAAGAAAATAAAAGCCAAGATTAGTTCAGTGCATTGCAGCGTGGCATTCTGCAGCAGACTAAACAACATCAGACACTGAAATCAGAAAACTTGTCAACAGCTTGCCTTAGGCATGACAAATTACACAGAACAATTCACCTACTACTACTGTTGTAAGAGCACACTCACGCTGCTGCTTTGTAAAGAAGACTCAGCAAAATATACGAAAGGATTTAAGCACTGCCCACATTTATGATTAAACGACTTGCAAAAAGCTTTCTTTGATTCCAGTAAATCACGTACTTGTCACATCAAATGATGATCATATTCTATATAACATTTACCCTTAAAGATGAGTTTGCTGGTAATTTGAGCTTCAGTATCATACAGTCTAACAAATCCTTCTTCATTTGCAACTGCCAGTACATGCTCCAAATTCGGGGCTGAAAAGAAATTGAAATGTATTTGTGTATTTGTAGATGATTCATAATCATGTCCCTGCTCTTTGTGAAGGGCCACAGACACTTTAAATAGGGTACACAGCAAATAGATGGCTGTGAAATAAACAGTATTTGCATAGCAATTTAAATGTTCAAAATGCAGAAATATTGGCAAGCATTTTTTCTATATGTTCCATTCAGGAACTACTATACATGGGCAATCGCAGAATCACAGAATCATTAAGGTTGGAAAAGACCTTTAAGATCATCAAGCCCAACTGTCAACCTAACACCACCATGCCCACTAAACCATGTCCTGAAGCGCCACATCCACACGTTTTTTGAACACTTCCAGTGATGATGACTCCACCACCTCCCTGGGCAGCCTGTTCCAATGCCTGACCACCAATCAAATGGCTCCAGGAGTGACTTTTGAGATAATGGCCTCTTTCATCAGCTACAACAGTTCTCCAGTTATAGTTCTCTGTATCTGTAGTACCTATCATCTACAACCCCCAGCGCTTTCTGTGGATCTGAGCTGGAAAAGCAGGAAGCTGCCTTGGAGAAATGTATAAGCTCACACCAAAACTAGAGTACTACAAATGAAAGAGTTTTGCCCTAAAGATCCAGGAGCTTCCACGCTTACTTCGCTCGTCGTGTATTTACCATGGGGAAACGCGACATGTAACAGCCTAGTGACATCCATCCACCTCTTTGATTTCTATGTACTACTCTCCATCCTGTTATATCTTTTATATATTTTGAAGAAAGGCCAATTTTTCAACTGTCTAGCCTAGCACTGTCACCAACCTCGAAACAGGTGAAGCTGAAACAACGAGACACTAAAATAAATGCTTTGTAGCTGCTTCTTTAAGGGAAAACTTTCCACCAGTATACCCAGGAGCACCAGGACCCGATTTATATCACACCTAGGTGCAAGGACACTATTACCAGCTCACTTTAAAACAAGAGGCTCTGAAACCAAATCATGAGACATATTTATAAACAAAAAGCTGACAGCCGGCCCTTAAAAGGGCCTTTCGGAAGGTGACTTTACCTGCAGAGAAGGTGCAGCCGAAAGGAGGGACCGGCATTCCCGTTTCCCCGTAAGACAGGTGGTCATCTTCTTGGCTGCACTGGTAGCTATCCAAGAGATGCTGCAGGGGAAGCGGCGAGGACCGACCTACAACGAGACAGACGGACCGTAACCGCACCGGACACCACAGACTCGGACGCGAGGAGCTCCGAGGCGCCCACAGCGGCCGTTCGGGGGAGGAGGGGGTTAACCCGTGGGGCTCCGAGATCACTGCTAGGGTAGCGGGCGGCCGCGGTACTCACGGGGCGGCGCGGCCGAGGCGCGGCGGAGCAGCGCGCGGCACAGCATGGCCAAGAAGAAACCGGCGCGCGCGGACCCGGCTCGTGGCGCCAACTCCCGCCACCGACCGAACCGCCAAACGCGCCTCGGCCCCTCATTGGGCAGTAGGCGACGGCTGCGCCGCGCCCTCTTCCTCTGATTGGGTGGCGCAGAGGGGCAGGGCCTCCAGACCACACCCACCCCCCAGTGGTTCACTGGGATGCAGCCGCCGCGAGTGTCTGCGGCCGCTATGGCGGCTGGCGCGCGGCTGGCGCGCGCCTGCGCACAAATCAGGCGGCTGTTGGCGGGGCCGCCCTCGGGCGGGGGTGGTGGGAGGGTGACTGCGCATGCGTGGCGGTACCGCGTGGCCGGGTTGGGCAGGGGCGGAGGTGAGGGAGTCGGTATGGCTGCCAGCGCCAAGTCCTTCCTGGCCGATGCGGGCTATGGCGAGCAGGAGCTGGACGCCAACTCCGCCCTCATGGAGCTGGACAAAGGTAAGGCCGGACGGACTCGGGGTTGTCGCCGGCCGGGGGAGCGGGGCTGGGGCTGCCCGCCCCGTGGGGCTGCCCTTAGGGCCGTTGGTGCCCGTTCTCTGCCCGCCGCAGCGCTATGGGGGGCGGGCCCGGCCCGTCCTTCCGTCCCCGGCGGCCGGGAGCTTTGTTTTGTACCGCTTTACCGCGTGGGCGGGGGATGGAGGAATGATCAGGTTTTGAAGGAGAATCGGTTTCGCCCATAACTAATGTCGCCTTGTTTAGGCCTCAGGTCTGGCAAACTCGGGGAGCAGTGCGAAGCCGTCGTTCGTTTTCCCAGGCTCTTCCAGAAATATCCTTTCCCTATTCTTATTAATTCAGCTTTCCTAAAACTAGCTGATGTTTTCCGCGTGGGGTAAGTAGCATCACTCAGTCTCTATCCATTCAAATCTCTGATCCGTAGCAATGCACTGTGTCTTGGAGTGTTGCTGCCTTGGGGCCTGGACAGTTCGTGGGGTTTTTCTGCTTGCCTCATAACACCACAGTGGCACCTACTCTATTGTGCTTGACCGAAGCGTGCTTTCCCGGTCTTCAGTGGGCTTAAGCGGCTGCGAGTGGTAAATAACACAATTCTTTTCCATCTGTCCCTGTTTGAGGATTTGCTTGCTGACTGGTTTAAGTTCAACTGGTGAAAATTCTGCTCCATAGGCACGTTCAAATTCATAATAACGAATGATCATATGTACCAATTCCATCTCTAAGGAACGTTAATAACAAAGCCCAAGGTATAGCTTTTTCAAGTGCCTGATGTCTAAATAATGCATGTGATAGAATTGGAGCTACTTTGCAATGGCTTATGAAGTTATCTGTTGTTGTCGTGGAATCTTCACTGTGGCTCTAGGAAGGAAAAGAAATTCATTCACACCTGGTAATGGCAATTACACTTTTCTTAGGCCTGTCTTAGGCCTAAGTCTTTTTCTTGTCTTAGGCCTGGACATGCTTTTCTAGCAGAATTAGATCCCTGAATGTGCACAAAACAGGCATCTCCTTATGCTCTTTCTCACTGGTGTCAACAGGTTCATTTGCCTGGAATTAGGCCTAAATTTGACACTACTTGTACTAGAAAATAAAACAGTAGTGTATTAATAGTATCTTTTTGATCCGTCTAATTAAATGTTTCTAAAGCATAGACCTTTTCTTATTTTAACTTGCTCTCAGAAGTTTGTTTTAAATGATTTTGTGTTTAAAGTGTTTGAATTTTTATTATAAAACAGCCTGATAAAGAAATGTGTGTGTCTTCTAATAGGAACAACTTCCTGAGGCTGTGTGTGCTGAAAGTTACTCAGCAGAGTGAGAAGCACTTAGAGAAGATCCTAAATGTGGATGAGTTTGTCAAGAGAGTTTTCTCAGTAATTCATAGCAATGATCCAGTTGCTCGGGCTATTACGCTTCGGTATGTATTACATAAATAAACCTAACTTACTTCTTCAAATCTCTAGGTAATTATTAGTATGCTAGTCTGGAATAACAAAATCTGCAATTACCATGAATGAAATGTAGGAGACATCTTATACATTGCTTACAGAGTTAAAGGCGAAGACATCTGTCTCTAAAGGGAGTGAACAATAAGGATCTGTGATCAGAAGAACAAGGTTATTAGCTGTTTATGATGGTGAGAATTTTGTGGGTGGCTCCAGGGGGAACAGAATTTGCAGCACTGAAATTTTGTGTACTTGAGAGAAGAAAAATGAACATGTTGTGTGCATAACCCAGACAGTAGCTGTATGCAATATATCGTACGTTGCCTATGATATATTTAGATGAGGACCAAAAGGAAAGTGCTTCCTTATGTGTCAAAATAATTGTGTTAACTTGTAACCAAAACTTGTTTACGTGAACGTTGTTATGCTTGCACCTATTTTTCATTTATCATTGTCCTAGAAGTTTACTGCTTGTTGGTCTCTGATCAATAACTTCTAAGGAAGTGCCATTGTATTATTGATTGCTTTAGACTTCCTGGGACTCAAATGGGGAAAAAAAAAAATTAAGCTATCTGAATGTCACTGTCCCTGCTGCTTTGGTGTCTGTGTCTCTAACACTATCCAACATGATCATCTTAACTGCATCTTTCAACTCCTGTGCAAGTGAATTCAAATGTGAAGAGAGCACTCTTCTTTCTCCCTTTGTATTATTTTCTTCTGTCCATCTAGAACACTGATTTCACTATTGAAAGATGTGAGGCATTAACAGGTGTTTGTTTGATTAGCTCATACTTCTGTTTCTTTCTTTTGATATTTTGAGATTAGGCTTTCATGAAAAGACACCTTCAGAAGGTGTGTCTCAGAAATCTCTAAATACAGTATACCTACATGTTTTCTTGTACTTCCATGTCAGGACTGGTGTTGAGGGCTATTTTTGCAGACTGCTGAAAGTCCCAGGAATCTGCTCGGTTTGAGAAAACACTTAAAATACTAATCAATTCACAAATCAAGTTAAAGTTTGAAATGTCTGTTGGTTGGCAGTTTCAGATTAAAATCTTCAGTTGATTTGTTTTTGACCTCCTTAAATAGTGCCAGTAAGAAAGAATATGCTAAAAGAAAGATCTGCTAAAACAAAACTTTGTGGAATTTTATTGCTAGATAATTGTGTAAATATTTGCATAAAACTCTTGCTAAAATTACCATCAGTGCAAATCCTGCATTAATTCTTCTTTTAATTGGATTATGCTAAATATGCCTGGAAAGTATCCTTGAGATATTCTTAGTAAAGTATAAATTGATTTGCTCCTTTTTTAGCAGTTATACAAAAGGTATTGTGCTATTCCCAGTAATAACCTTACCTCACATCAGTGAAAGATCTTGGAAACAAATGATGAAAGTCAAGTATTTGTTTGCTTGACATGGTAATACTCTAGAAACTTTGCTTTCTTAGTGTGTGATTAAAATTTATGACTGTTCAGACATTTGTCATTTATTTACTTCTGCATCTTAACTGGGAAGAGGGATAGAAAGGGTGGAAACAGTTCTCTAGATGCCTTTTTTTTTTTTATCCCCCTAGGCTACCACATTTCTGAATTTGTGTCCCATGATGTGTACTTCACGTGTGTCTGAAAATAGCCATGAGTACATTTTAGCATTAAATCTGTTGTACTGATACCAGAGCTTGAATGTAGAAGCATCTTAAACATACTTGTTCCTAGTGCCATAGTGCACTCTTAATTTTAAAAGAATTCTTGGTGAGTTTCTCACTGTGCCCATTTCAAGCCAAAAGGTATCAAAACATAATGAATTTTGTATTAAACCACTAACATAACCCACATGACAAAACTTGTTACCTTTTAATTACATATGTACTTTTAGCATTTGTTTGTTTCTGTAATAGACATGAAAGAGCACATATTTATATAAAAATAATCTTTTAACCAGTCATTTTACATTTCTATTTGGTTTCATCTTGCATTTGTTCATGATCATTGTTCTTTCTGGTTTTGCTGTGATTTATTTCTGTAGGATGTTGGGCAGCATGGCGTCTATTATTCCAGAAAGGAAGAATGCACATCACAGTATTCGTCAGAGTTTGGATTCACATGATAATGTGGAAGTTGAAGCTGCCATATTTGCTGCTGCCAACTTTTCTGCACAATCAAAGTAAGATGTAATTTTTTTTCAGTTTTTCATATTACAGAGAATGGAAACACCATGGACATTGGCAGTTGCAAACCTTAATATTTCCTTCTGTAGTGCTAACCATGTCACAACAAAACATTTAATCATGTGTGATAACAGTATTGTACTCAGATTTCTTTACAAGTTTAAGAGACTTTTCTTTTTCTAAAAAGGTAATGGAAAGCTCATAAATATGGGAATGCAAAGTGGAATAGCAGCTTTAATCAATGATTATTTTACAGAAATTATATTAGGAAACAAAATGTAGTGCTGCTTGTCACTTTGACATGTTTTTGAAAGTTTCCATTTTATCGTTTGATCATGCCCATGTGCAGGGGTTCTAAAACTATTTAGATTTTGGCAAGCACCGTTTTCTGAAAATTTTTATTGTTAAAACACAATGTTTGGTAGTTGAGTTGATTTTTTAATTTTAATTATTTATTTCTTTAATTTCACCTGGTACTTTGTCTTTTCTCTACAGGGATTTTGCTGCCGGAATATGTAATAAAATCAGTGAGATGATTCAAGGTACATATGTATATTGAATGACAAAAGGGAAAAGCTCTGACTTCTCTGAGACTCTTTGTTATCTATATGTAAATATCTGATAACAGAATGCTGTTGCCCTTACCCACAAATGATTCCAGTTTTTAAATTATATTAGTTAATCAATAATCCAATATCTGGCTTTTGTGTCCTCTTAAAATCTACATTCTTAAAATACCTGTTTGGTAAAGAATAATGATGAATAAACTTACATAGATGTATCACAGGTTACTTCACATGAGTTAATATGTGTTACCTGCAATGAAGCAAGGAGCAACCTTCTCGAAGAACCATGAAAGTGCTTGATACTGATGTAGTTATGCTGCTAGCTAGCAGATGAGTTATTTGAAGCTAATGCAGGTGTCTGCACAATCTGCATTCAGCAGTAGTAGCAATGCAGATGTATTGCGTGTTTCAGTACTGCCAAAAGCCGGTGCAAAGGACTAACACTCTGCCTATGTTTCTCTTCTTTGTTGCAGGTTTGGCCACACCTGTGGACTTGAAATTGAAGTTGATCCCTATTTTACAGCACATGCACCATGATGCTAGCCTGGCCTCCAGTTCACGGCAGCTGCTTCAGCAGCTGGTAACATCATATCCGTCTACCAAGATGGTCATTGTTACTCTACACACCTTTACTCTGCTTGCTGCTTCTTCTTTGGTTGACATTCCTAAACAGGTAATTCTTCCTAATTCATTCCTTCTTCTTGAAGTATAAAGTGCATTTTAAAAAACTCAGATTGTAGCTGATGCTGAAAAGAAATCGTGATGGATATGCTAGGATGGTTGCTTGTGTGTGCAATAGAGAAAGAATACCCTGAAAACCGCTGCTGCTTTCATTTTTTTTTTGCCCTCTGGTCCTATTTCCAGACAACCCCATCAAACACAGAAACCCTTTTTAACAGATCATAACCTGTCTGCCTTTAAATCAACTGGGATTGAAATCAGCTAGGATCAATCAGCATTTAGGAAAGCAAACACCCTAGTTTTTTTGAAAACATTTCATCTTACCTGTAGAACCCAGACTTCAGTTCTCACTGCTGTATAGTCTCTTGGGTCATGGGTGTGCCTTTTGCCTTCCTTGCATGCAAGCAAATGAATATTTCAGTAGCATCAAGTGCATTTAAAAATGTATTTCTTGAAGAACTCTGAGGAATTTGAATCTGTTGCTATAATTTAGGACTATAAGCCAAGTTGTGGGAAAGCAGTGATGGAAAAATACAATGCTTTTATGTTCTAGTAATGTGCTTTGTGGATGTGATTTATGTAGCAGGTCTAAAGACAGTGACATTTGAGATTCATCTAACTAATCCTTGCAAAGTAGTCATGGAAATCTATTTGCTTTCTTTCAATCCTGTGCAGCTATGGAAGGCTGACGTCTGTTACTGTTAGACTAATAGCATTGATCTGTCTGGAACGTCTTTTTTGGTATGGCTGATTTCTGTATTTCAGAGGATGCTTTTGATAGTACTGAAACAACATTAGGACACTTTACTACCATTAAAAAGCATATAAGCATGGTGATTTAAGCTGTATTTCTGCAACACAATAGCAAGTACTACTTAAAAGTGATGTAGCCAGGGTGGGGATGGAGAGCACAACCATGACTGGCATGTTCATGCTCTTTCATGTGCTGGCTGGTTCATCTCTAAATTTTTAGGAAATTTTAACAACAAAGGACATGCAGTTAAGTGCCATTTAATTTGAGATAAGTGCTTTGGAGGAGGTGGGTAGGGGTTGATTTTGGTTGGGTTTTTGGCAACTATTGAGACATACAAGGTATGTCTGTGTTGCTATCTGTTCACCGCAGATCATGCAGACACCTGAATTGACATCAAGTGCCCAGAATACTTACTAGTAACATAATCATGATAGTATAAGGTGTTTACTGAGCTGCTCAGGGATGTTTTATGGTATTTCTGAGTGCTGAAACAGGTCTCAAGGCTTTTCATGTCTGCAGAGTGATGCAGAGAAGTGTGCATGAACAAGGAGAGCAGGATGGTAGAAATCAGCTGCCAGAGTGTTTTAGCTTGCCATGGCATCACAGTCTGAGTAGGGGCTTTTCCACATGGCTAGCAATTAGACAGATGCGGCAAGTTTAGTTTTGGATGGGTATGCTCAAAATTTTTTCTCAAGTACTTTGGAAAAGACTTCCAGTAGTATCTCTCTCTAAACAGTGAATTTACTTGGTTGCAGATCCAGCTTTTGTTGCAGTACTTGAAGAATGACCCCAGAAAGGCTGTGAAGAGGCTTGCAATCCAAGATTTGAAGTTGTTGGCCAACAAGACACCACATACATGGAGCAGAGAAAATATTCAGGTTTATAAATTTTTAAGCTAAAGTTTATCATGAAACTTTGCAATTAGTTGTAAAATTCTTTCTGGAAGAACTGCCTGGTGGAAAAGGACCTGGGGGTGCTGGTTGACAAGCTGGCTGAACATGAGCCGGCAGTGTGCCCAGGTGGCCAAGGCGGCCAACAGCATCCTGGCCTGTATCAGAAATAGTGTGGCCAGCAGGAGTAGGGAAGTGATTGTACTCCGTACTCGGCACTGGTGAGGCCGCACCTTGAATCCTGTGTTCAGTTTTGGGCCCCTCACTACCAGAAGGATGCTGAGGTACTGGAGCATGTCCAAAGAAGGGCAGCAAAGCTGATGAGGGGTCTGGAGCACAAGTCTTCTGAGGAGCGGCTGAGGGAACTGGGGTTGTTTAGTCTGGAGAAGAGGAGGCTGAGAGGGGACCTTATCGCTCTCTACAACTACCTGAACGGGGGTTGTGGCGACGTGGATGTTGGCCTCTTCTCCCAAGCAACTAGTGATAGGACGAGAGGAAATGGCCTCAAGTTGTGCCAGAGGAGGTTTAGATTGGATACTAGGAAAAATTTTTTGACCGAGAGGGTGGTCAAGCCTTGGAACAGGCTGCCCAGGAAGGTGGTGGAGTTGCCATCAGTGGAAGTGTTCAAAAAAATGTGTGGATGTGGTGCTTCGGGACATGGTTTAGGGGGCATGGTGGTGTTGGGTTAATGGTTGGACTTGTGATCCTGAAGGTCTTTTCCAACCTTAATGATTCTGTGATTTGGGAGGTAAAGGAAAAAAGAACATCTCCATATCCTTAAGTTAGGTTACTCTGCCAAGCAGAGTAGCCAAGTATTAATGAACAGTTCATAGAAGATACCGAGTTGGATAAGTTGACCCATAAGGATCAATGTTGAAGTATTATAACTGAGGAAAGGCATGTGTCATAGTAGGCCTTTTTACAGTAAGGAAATAACTTTTCTGTCTGACAAACTCATCTAAGATAATAGACATGAGAGCCGAATATTTACATTAGTCTTATGATACTGAATACATATTAATGCTCTCATGTAATAGAGTCTCTCTGGGATTTGTCAAAGCATGTCATCCAGCAAGATATACATGAAAGGACAAATGTAATTTTGACTTCACTTTTTAGAATTAATGACTCGCTTTCAATAGTATCCTTGACTCCTGTTGCATGAATGAGACCCTAGAACGTATTTGTAGTGCATCTGTGTTATTTGGGGAAACAATTGTTATATTGTAGATAGTATTGCTGCTTGCTTTCAATCACAGTTGTATACGAGCACTTTTTCTCCTTGTTTTTCCCCTTTTCTGGTAGAAGTCACTAGAGAAAACAACTTCAGGTTAGATTAGTGAGAAGGTAAATATTTCAAGAATTTAATGGCACAGGCTTATAGTTCTACTTTTCTTGGTTTTTTTTCTTTGTTTTTGCTACTCTTGGAAGCTACTGTTGCTATATGCTGTTGGAACATTAAGGGAGCTGGGAGGAAAAACTATGCAGATTTTTGTTAATAATCATGTGAGAAATAAAGCATGTTTTCCTTTGTCTCTGATTCTTAGATAAGATGATTTGGAGTGTGCAGAGGTTTTTTTAGTGAACTGCTTTGTTCTTCATAATGGATTAATACCAGAAATTTACTTCCTTTTAGGAATTTTAAGGAGTTGCTTTAATGGTTTATGGATTATTTGCAGTCAAAATGCTACTCTATACCATTATGCCTGGTTGGTAGTTATCTTGATACAAGTGAGAGACATTGATAATATGGCTTTCATCGTTATATAGTATCCTAAAGTAAGTGTCCTGACAGTTGAAATGCGTAGGAAAAAGTTCCACTGATGTCAGAACTAAACCAGTGACTGAGTTAGAACAAAATTAACTGTCTGAAGCTTGTTACTGCTTGCTGTATGGCATGCAGAAGTAATGAGAATTTTTCTGACTTCTGAAATACAAAGCCAACGTTTTGAGTTGGGCGATTGTTTTCCATATATTTAAATGACTTGGTAATGTTTATGCAACCGGGACTGGAACAGACCCTCCTTTTCTCACGGCAAAACCTGCTTCTCATACATTTTTACCAATAAGAGTTTCATCAGTGTCAACTTCTTCAGCATTTTGCGTCGGTCTGTGTAGGTCAGATAGGAGGCTTGGTCTTTGAACTGTGGAGACTTCACTCATTTGTAGACAATAGCTTTAGAAGCTGTTGCTGTTGATGCTTAGAGCAGTCCTACTGACTGTGAAGGTAACAGTCTGTGGTCCAGCCTGCTAATTCTTCTGTGCTCCTGGCATTCTTCATAGTTACTGTTTCAAATATGCTCTGTGAGTGGTGATCTAATAGCACTGGAGTAAAACATCAGTGCCTTAGGAGACATCAAGACTCATTTGCAATCCTACTCATGGTATCTTCTTCTGTCTGTTGATGCCATACTTTTCAGTGGATTAGCAAAACATTACGTTGGTACAAATTACAAATTTTTTTAGAATTTAACCCTTACACTGTACAAGAACTTGGGTATGCCTGATAAGAACACTATTTGGGGTTTTTATTTGTACTGTGGAACTAAGTCTGTGTTGTTGTTTTTCTTCATTCAGTTATTGGATGTTGTCATTCAGCTTTGGCAGTCTCTGGGGCAGAATATACTTATATTTTCCATTTATGTGTCTCGTTGTTTTCTCTCATGTTCACTAAAAAAGCCTCTAAAACCAATGAATGGCTAAGCTGTGGGCATAATGAATCCGAGAACAATATGAATTTTAAGGGTTATTCCAATTTAGATGTGATAAGGCCTGAGGAGGCAAAAGGCACAAAAGTATGACAGGAGCTCTACTATAAATGAGTTAAAATAAAATATGCTTTGAGAAGTTTGCCAAGAAACTTGAACTGTATTCTGTTGAACACCAGGACTGTTAAAGGAAATGACACTTGAAACTGCTCGTCAGAGATGTATTCTTACATAAAACCCTGCAGATTGTTTATAAGGCAAAATAATCAGTATGCCTCAGACTGGAGAAGTGTCTTAAAACTTTTGCAATATTTGATCAATGAGACCTGATAATATTTTTGCCTCTGATTTTTAATTAATAAATGACTTATAATTGCTGTTTCCTAGCATATAAGACCCACTGTCACTTTTCTGCAAGCCATGTCCTCGGTCTGCTAAAACAGATGCTTCAGGACATGACTTCTAACTTTTGACTTCAGTGTAGTATTTTCTGTGGAAAAATCTGGACTCTCAAAATTTTTCACAGACAAGTGTAACTAAACGTTTAATACAGGTAGATCATGGGACTTCCTTCCCTCTGTATCTTTTCTCCTGCTAATCTTTAGGCACTTTGTGAATCTGCTCTTCACACTCCTTATGACAGCTTGAAACTGGGCATGCTCTCTGTTCTTTCCACGTTATCAGGGACCATTGCCATTAAACAATATTTCATCAGTGCTCCAGGTAAGAAAACTAGATTAGATTATTATCTTTGCAATTTGTAATGGATTTGCTATCTACTAATAATCAGTTTAATCTAAAGACTTACTAGCATATTCTTAAACTATTTTTGAACTTCGTAACACTAGCTGAAAGTCAGACTGTGTTCATCGTATGTAAACTTAAAATGGGATACTGTATACCAATGAATAGTCATGGTCTAAGATTTTGTTCTGGATTTTGTGGGTAATATGCTATATGAAAGGTTTCTTTACCTTTGGGTCTTCAACTTTTCTTCTTAAAATGAAGAAATGTAATGTCTCTCAAATGGCTGACCTGCATTTTGCTTAAGGTGCTTTGAAACCATGGATTTGCATAGTTTTTGAGTACTATGGAGGCTTAGTGGTGTGAGAGTGGGCTGGCATGTTACCCTGGCACAGTGAAGCTATGCCACTCTTGTGAGAAGGATCTGCTTCACTACCAGGTGAACCTTTTTGCCTTGTGACTATATTATGAAGAAATAGAGTAGAAATTTAAGTGATTCAAGGTATCTTGTTCTTCAAATTGTGATCGTACTGTTTTCTTTTTTTCTTCTTGAAAGCCGGACTGCCCTAATGAGTGTTATGAGCCCAAGTACATGGGCTGCAGAAATAGAGAAAAATAGTATATCCTCTTCGGTCATTTTGGCATGTCTTAATATGCTCACCAGCTTTTTTTAATCAGATATAATATTTCTTAAGGCAATATTTCTTTGAGTCCTTGAAACATCAGCCTTTAGACCCAAGTAGTATTTCTCATGTATGTCTAACTTGTATAGTGTTCAGGAATGGAGGGAGAGAGAGAAAGATACGTTTTTCATCCTATCCTTTAAACGTAGGGGAAAAAATAACCCGAAGTCAATATAGGTTTTTTCAGAAATGTACTTGAAAAGATCTGTGGTGTAATTATGGATGTGCTGGTTTATGTCCTGTTTGCCTTGTCTTTATTTAGGAACAGCAGCTACAACTGCAAGATCATTTGATTTAGTAAAACTAGCACAGGAGTGCTGTTACCATAATAACCGTGGCATTGCAGCTCATGGTGTGAGAATTCTGACTAATATATCAGCCTCCTGTCAGGAAAAAGGTAAATGAAAGCAAGGACAATGAAATGTGTCTGTTTACAGTCTAGGCTTATGCGCTTAATATGTATTAACTGGTCTTGTCTATGAACCTGTCCAATTCTGTCTGATCCTTCATGCTGGTTAGGGAGAATGGGGATTATAATCTAGTAGGAAATACTCTGTATGATTTTATGAATGGTTGGGAAGATTCCATTTTCATCTAAATTAGAGATAATTACTGGGCACGGTAGAACTCATGCTAAATAAATGCTTGTCTTACCTTTGCTGTAAGACTAGTGAATTATTTGTCAACCTTTGAAAACTCTGTGCACAAAGTCTGTTGCAAAAGAATAACAAGGCATTTAGAAGTCTTAGTCCAGAGATTTATGCACGCTCTACAAATGTCACAGTTGGTGTGACTGCTGAATAGTTACCTGATGCATGGAATGGCAGACTGTTTCTAATCAAAATAAGGTAAGGCAGAAGAAAGGTACTTATCTGTCATGGCTGCAACACCAGTGCAAGTATTACACCAATTATGGTCAGAAAACGTAACAGGGAACTAACTTACTCTGTTTTTATTTTCTTAGATCTTCTGCCTTTGGAGCAAGATGCAGTTTTTGGCTTAGAAGCCCTTCTTGTTCTTTGTAGTCAAGACGACAGTCCAGGAGCTCAGGCAACCTTAAAGGTGACATTACTGTTGTCTTACCCCAGCAGAGCTGTAAGTTATAGTAATAGCCTGTATAAGAGGCAGGCTAGCGTGCACCAGATCCTTTCTGGTGGAAGCATAATGTACTGGAAGGAAATTAAGATTTTTCTATGTTTTGCCCATAATCAGAGTTCAGAGTGGTAGGTAAACTGTGCACCACTATTTTGCAACTCCTCTCAGCTCTAGACTAAGTTGATTGTTATAAGGGAAAATAAAAATGCATTCCCCTCAGAGGAGCAGCTGTAATAAAACATGAACGTGAACATGGGATGGAGATGTCTCCAGAGGATGAAGAGAATCTTGGAGAGAACCTGCATTTTGGAGATGGGGATGCAATGTACATGATTACAACACTTTTATAAACTATTTTTTTTTCTCACTTTATAATCTGCTAACAGTAATTTTATCTAGTTATTTACCTGTACAGGCTAGTGCTGTGAAAAAGATTATTGTTTTTCGAATTTGTGATATGTTTTAGTGCTGTGAGCTCCAGGACAGAGACTTGTGGTCTTAGAAAAATCTCATCTTCTGTAGAGTACATGGTTCTGAAAATACTAGATATTCCATATTTCTGTAGTCATACTTGGACATAGGTGTCTGACTTCTTAATTTTTAAGTAGACATTGTTCTTATTGTACCTGTTGATTGTGTGAGTTGCAGATCACATTAACTTGTATGGTGAAGCTGGTCAAGTGCCGTCCTCACCTGAGCCAGTCAGTAGTTGAATCCCTGCTGACGCAGTTGCACAGTGCCCAGGATGCCGCTAGGATTCTCATGTGCCACTGTCTAGCAGCTATTGCCATGCAACTGCCTGTCCTAGCAGATGGGATGCTAGGAGATCTAATGGACCTCTATAAATTAATTGGACGATCTACCACGGATAAAAAACAGGAACTCTTGGTAAGACATCAATCTGGTGAATAGCCCTTGATGGATAAAGTCTATATAAACTACCGTGGATGGATTTTATTTTAAAAGGCAGCTAAGCCATTTGTTGTGTCCAAGTTGATGTGCCAGTCTATAGCCACTATTTTCAGTTTTGTTTTAACTTTTGATGACCTATGTCAGTGTTCAATGTCAAAATTCTATCTCACAGGTGGAGCTGAACTATGCAGTGTATTCCAGTAGATTTTCCAGCAGATGGCACTGCTTAGACAAACCTAGCTATTTCAATTATTGGGGTATCTGTAAAATAATGCTTACAGAAAAACAAAGTGGCAGTTAGCTCAATTTATGTATGGTATTCTGATGCACATGACTTAATATACTGTAAGAGATAAAAATGTTTTTATCACATCTATTTGGAAATGAATTTGAATTTTAAGAAAGAAATTACAAGCTTCCCATTAATTCATTTGGAGCATTTGAAATATCTCGGTTAAAAGCCATAGTAAAGATTCTTTAAATGAAAGTGACTTTCATCTACAAGAAATACTTGGGTTGCCATAACTGTTTAAAAGATGTATGACTGAGAAAAGTTTCTCAGTTAAAATATATATGTAACCTTCTATATAGTTTTGAGTCTAAAATCAAGCAGATCATTTCTGGTAGTTTAGGAAACAGAATTAGCTTTTTTCTTGTTTTGTTCAGTTCCTGAAATATAATTTTCTTCACCCCTCCACTCTTCATTAGGTTTCTCTTGCCACAGTGATATTTGTTTCCAGTCAGAAG
Source organism: Phaethon aethereus (assembly GCF_964289735.1). Classification (NCBI taxonomy): domain Eukaryota; kingdom Metazoa; phylum Chordata; class Aves; order Phaethontiformes; family Phaethontidae; genus Phaethon; species Phaethon aethereus. Next base: position 104,319,908 of record NC_138576.1, on the reverse strand, counting down.
GCTTTGTCTTCAGAAATCAAAACTGTTATCAAACAGCAACTTGAGAATGCCTCCAATGGATGGACAGCCTACAGGATAGCCAGGCAGGCTTCCAGAATGGTAAGTGAAAATACTTGGAGAAAGATGGTTTGGTGTGGTTGGAAGGATGCTAGTGATTTTTTTTTTTTTAAATGAAAAAAGAAAGTAAGGAAAATGGTAGGACTGGGGAGGAGGAGATGAGGGGGGCAAAAAAAAAAACCCCAACATTTTCCCTCAATTCCCTGGAATGCTGATTCAGATTTATGCCATTCAGGGCATTCATTCCATCAGGATGTTTTTTCACTTGTCTCTTTGAAGTATTTGAAGTAAGTAATGATCTGATACTTTCTTGAGCACATGCCTAATCTGCACTGTCTAGCTGTTCTTTAGAAAGTGATATAGGCCATCCTGATGTGTGCTTCTCTTTCTTCCATGTGAAGAAAGGAAGAAAAAGATACTGTTTCCCTTTTTGCTTCAGTAAAGTTACAGCTGGGTTTAGAATTACATAGAAACCTTAGTATGAGATGCTAGAGTGGAAGTAAATGTCAATATTTGTTTCTTGTCTTGTTGAATTATCTTGTGTAAATAAGTACTATAGTTTATACAGGCTGATATTTCCATAAAAGAAGCATTTGTGCTTTATTTATTGTTAGGATTGCCATGATCAAATGATTGGAAGAAGTTTCACTATTTCCATTTTTAAACTAAGAGTAGTTTTGGAGATGTTAACCATTCTCTTATTTGTATTTGTTCTATAGAAACCCACAGCTTTCTTTAATGTCCCCTCTTAGAAACATTCTTGTCATTACAGGGCAACCATGACATGGCCAGAGAACTGTATCAAAGCCTGCTGACTCAAGTGGCTTCAGAACACTTCTACTTCTGGCTGAACAGCTTGAAGGAGTTCTCCCATGCAGAACAGTGTCTGACAGGTTTGCAGGAGGACAGCTACAGCTCAGCACTTTCTTGCATTGCTGAAGCTCTAAAATCCTATCACAAAGGAATAGCATCACTGACGGTTAGCATAGATCTTCTACTTCAGTGATGATGTTTCTGTATACTGCAGTAGGTCTGTTTGGTTTCTGTTCTTAAACCTATGAAAAGTTTTTAAAGACGCCTGACATCTGCGAGATTCTGCTTTTGAGAGGACTGCAGGGAAGAGCCAGTTGTAACACGCTGCATCTTCAGAGAGAAGATCCTGTAGCTCGGCTAAGTGTGATTAACTAGATTTCTCTTTTTTTTCCTTCCCCCTGCCTCACTTCCTGCCTTAATCAAATCATATGATATGTGACAGATCTTTTTTAAAGTTACAGTACTTAAAATTTTCCACTCTTTGTCTTGGCTGAATGAACACTATTGTAATAGTCGAGCCTGGGATTTTGTCTAAATGGGCTTCTCCATATCTTCTTGAGATATGGAGAAGGATTTAATTGTCTTCCTTCCTTCTGCTGAGTTCACATTGCCTTGTATTTGACAACGTGATCCAATGGAATCCTAACAAGGCAACACCAATTTAGTAAGAGGGAGGATCCAATCACATGAAATCAGCAGAATTCAGACAGTACCTGCTTTTATTCAAGTACTTTCTCAGAAGTGGTGAAAACAGCAAGAAGCTCTGTGTGTGGTGTCTGTGAATGTAAACAAAAAAAGCACCAATGAATATGGACCTTCAGTTCTTACTGTGAAGTTACTTCGTAACAAAAGATGATCCATCTCTGCACAATGCTTTCTTTCATATTGTAGTTTCCATGAAGAAATCTTTACATACAGTTTTCTGTATGTTTTTTTGAATGAAACTGCTTTCCCACCTGTTACTGGAACTGTCAGTGTTGTGACAATTCAGATATTAGTGATTAATAAAGTTCAGATATTATGGTTTATTAATAAACTGTCCCTGAATAATCAGGAAGGACATACACTTTAAACCTTTGTTCTCTGAGGGAAGGCTCCATCATTCTTCAAGTATTTGCCTTTAACTTGTTGGCTGAGTGAATAAGGCTTTTAATTCAACATTTCAAGATTTCTCCAGTATCTAGAAGACATTGGGGGGGACCTCATCTAATTAGATGTTAATATTTAATACAGGCAGGAAAATAACTTACTGAATCATAGAATTACCTATTTAATTAGTCTTTCCCTAGAGTTTGGTTTTTTTCTATTGAAGGATTCCTGTCCTCATCTCCTCTGCTGACTTCACTTCCTGTGTTGCACATAGGTATTGCACCCAGAAAAGCACTTCTTTGTGGGTGGTTGTGATCCAGACGAGTAAGCACAGGTTTCAGAGGGCTAGAGAGGAGGAAATAGGGTTTTATTGCTGGCTGTGGCTCACTTGTTGCAATTGTTCTGGACAAATTCTTAACCATGCTTGAGTATATCAGCTCTAAGAGGAGCCACTCACTGTTTTGTGTCATCTGCAGAACTCAGCATCTCAAAGGGGAGCGAAGTACCATAAAGTGCACGATAGTCTTACTGCTGAAGCCTTTTGCTGTTTCTTCCCTCTGACTTGAGCTTTACTGTTGCTGTTGTTTCCGTGAAGAGCATGACTCAGCACTGTTGGTACTGCAGACCATTAGTGTGTATGATGAACCCTGTGTAGCTGTCCACTTCGTAGCTGGAAGATGCTGTGTCAGTAAATCTGTTGCAGAAGTTCAATCAGACCAGTTTAGCAATGATGCAATACTCAGACAGTGTCTGATCTTGTCAGAAAATTTCTCAATTCTTTTCTGATATACATGCAACTGTCTTGCATTGCTGTATGCAAAATGTTCTTTCATGTGAGTTAGTCCACTTGAGGGGGAAAAAAGGTCCCATTACTTTATGGATGAGGGAGGGAGGGCAGCAACTTGTCACAGAGCGTATCGGCCACAGTTCCCATCTGTCTTGCTGAGTACTTGCTTGTATAGTCAGCAAAGGTTATGAATAGGACTTGCTCTTTCTGGCACAGAGCATGTGCCTCATTGGAAGCACTGTGCTTATTTTTCACTGATGGTAATCTAGAGAAGGCACAGAACTTGAACAAAGCACTAATATAACCATTCAGTAGTATTAACTCCAGATATGTTGAAAACAAGTGGTGGTGTTTGTAGAAGTTGGCTAAGCCAAAGAATTTTCTTTTTTTTTTTTTTTTTAAAGAATTGTAACTCATTTATTGCCCACGGCTATATGGGTAGCAGATAACGTAAATTGCAGTATTAATGAGACAAGCTTGTATTGGCATTTACAAGAATCGAGTCCAACTTGTGCTACTAAAAATGTCTGGATTTTCTGATATAAGTACTGGTACTTTACTCTCTATAAAAGCATGTAGTCTCTGTAGAGCAATTACAGTGCAGTGAGATCTCTTCCACAGAGGGTTTTCTGAAACCATCCTTGAAGAATAAACTGAACAGTTTCTATTCAAAAGGGATTTTCTTTTATGCCTTTGGAGAAGAGAAAGCAAAGCAGTAAATAAGAGGGACTGAATGGCTCAAGAGATGAAATAGTCATTTCTTTGTTTGAAATCTAGCTCAACAGTTTAAAGTGGTTGCAGTTGGCTGATGTTTCTTCATTTTAGTCAGTCGTGGGCCAGTTCTCAGATGATGTGATGTTTTGTGAGAAACTAGTTTGCTGCTTATCTGCCAACAAAGAAATGGTTCTTAGTAAGGTTTTGGGATGGGTTATAACTTCTTGGTTCCAGAAGTGACCTTTCCTATTGAGGAGTAAGAAGCACTGGGGAAGACATGCATGAGTTTAACATACATCCATTCTCTGAGTAAGAGAAGGTCCCAGTGCTTAGTTTTGCAGATGGCTTCTTTCCCCCTAAAGAAAAAAGTGTACTCTTCTCAAAATCCAACAGCATAAGAAAAATAAGTAGTGGAATTTTGGCTTAACTAGTATCAAATAGAGTGCTGTGATTTAAGCTCTCCAGAGTGTCCTAAGCTGTCACAGCTGCTTCTACAAGTCAGATAAGTTCTTAGGGAGAAAAGTTTCACAGAACCGTATTTCCTAAATAACAGCAGCATGTCTACCCTCCTGGAGTTCTGTTACTTACTGGTTTTAGTTGTCACTGAACTGTGTATCTGCCTTCATAAATGCAAGCTTCAGTGCCTTAGTAATGTTCCTGTCCACTTCACAGTTCCAAAAAAAGCAAAGGTCATCACTCCTCTTTGTGCAGGTAACTTTAGCCAATTCTTTCTCTTTTGGCTGATGCAGAGAATCACTTTTTCAGTCCTCTGTGTTTCCATTTGCCTTTCAATTCAGTGTGCTGTCCTTTATGGTAAGGACTGTCTGGACTAATGTAATTTGAAGCCTAACGGCTTGGCCTTGGAAAAGGAGGAAATAGGTGCCCTAATAGCATTTTAACAGCTTAAGTCACATTTGTAACAAGGGTGCTAATGCTTGGAATAGGACTTGGTAATTACCTGACTTCTGTGTTTTTTATATTCAGTATGATTTAAATTGGGCAAATCTGTTAAATGTAGTTTTAAAAAGGCAGCTTTTAGAATTGAACTGAAGGGTTCAGTTGCCTGATGAGACAGTTCAGTGACATTGCAAAGTTATTTTATCATGTTTGCTTTTGACCTAGATTGCCAACATCTGTATTACTCTTTCAGGCTGCTAGTACGCCACTTAATCCTCTGAGCTTTCAGTGCGGATTTGTGAAACTCAGGATTGACCTTCTGCAAGCTTTTTCTCAACTTATTTGTACCTGCAACAGCCTAAAAACAAGTCCACCGCCAGCTATTGCCACAACGATTGCTATGACATCAGGAAATGATCTCCAAAGATGTGGACGCATCTCTAACCAGGCATGTGTTCTTATTCCACTCTTGTGCAGTTATGTTTGACTGGTATGAATTTTGCTTCGTGGCAAACGTATCTGACCAAATAAATGAAAAATGGTGGTGAAGAGTTTTGCTAAACAGTGGGCCTTGGTTTTCACTTGTAGCTATAACAATGTCTGCCAGTAGCAGGCCATATTTTGAAGTTGAGCACGTATGTATTTCTCATACATTCACATGTGCAGCTTCCAAGGATATGCATGTAGTAAGCCACTCCGTGTGCTCAAACTTGCAGCAAGACCTCTTGCACCTTCTATTGAAACACCTCAGATACTGTGATTATGCTAAGGAAGAACATATACTTTAGGATTGTACAGTAGCTCCCTTTGGTGAATGATGTCAACTGACTTGATACCAACACCAAGACAGTCTGCTTCTAAAATGCATGTAGTCTGCAAGAAAGAATCAGTGAGTAGTCTGTGAAAGACAGAGCAGTTTGATTTACCAGCAGGGGATGGAGGAAGTGTTTGTGGGGTTTTTTGTTTTGCTTTATTTTTAACCCATGGAGAATATGTTGGTGCTGTGTTACAGGAAGAATATCTGTTTAATGCATGGGTAATAATCTGTCACTTTGACTTCTATCTGTGTGAAGAAGCAAGAACTTTATACATTTTGTCAGAGTACGTTGTCTTATTTCTTCAGTGTTGTATGCCATAGTGTAGTGGTTTTCTGGATGTGTGGGGGTTTGTTTTGCTTTGATTTGATTTTTTGACTAGTAACATTGTCTCTGTAGATGAAACACTCAATGGAGGAATTCCGAAACCTGGCTATGCGGTATGGAGATCTGTATCAGTCATCTTTTGACGCAGACTCAGCAACTCTAAAGAATGTAGAACTGTATCCTTTTAAAATCTTAGAATTTGTCAACTTTCCTTCCCATGTGGACAGTATGAAACTTAACAAAAACTTAGGTACCAATTGCTTAAAACCTATTTGGAAATAAATATTGCTATACTGTTGTTTGGAATTACTCTATGAACAAGTTATGACACAAAAATTGCAACAGCATAAAACTTGGGATTTTCATAGTTCTTGCTTTATGTTTACTAAAGGAGTAATGATCATAGGATTACTTCATAAAAGCTAGAGAAATAAGGAAAGGTGCCAGTAAATACACTGCATTTCTTGGTTTAGGTACCAACTCTGTAAGTCTTTAACTCCTTAGTATCAACATCAGACAACAGCAGAGCTGCCTGTTGATTTCACATGCAATAGAAGCTCTGATTTTGGATCCAGAATCTGCAAGGTAGGTTTGATAATTCATTTTCTGCTTCTCTGCTATTTATTTCAAATCCTTGGGGCTTTAAGCCCAGGAATTCAAAGAGTGTTCAGAAAGTTTCTCAGTAGACCCTTTTAATTCTATTCTGTGCAGGCTTGAGGACCTGTTGCTGCTATGCTATACCTGGCAGCCTAAAGACTGTTTTGGGTTCTGCATTTTATACTGATAGTGCTATCTGGTCCACTTATACTGGACTTGTCTTCAATATAGACTAGCATTAAAATAAAAAACAACTTTTAATCTCTTCTTTAGCCACCTATTTTAACTTGTGTCATTCTGTGTTAGCTCCCATACCTACTGTTTGCGCTTGTTTCCTTCAGAGTCCTGAAAAGATATGCATTAAGTTAGTTCAAACTTTTAATGTAAATCCATTGCCTCTGGCTTTTTTTTAAACAGTGAACTAGAAAATCATGTTGATGTACCTATGGATTGAATCACTCTTTAAAACTCCCATGCTGAGATTGAATGGAAGATAATGTAGATAAATATCTTAAATGTGTGATTTTATAACTGGAAATAAAGTGAACATACTAAGTGACTGTCTTATTAATTATGCATTGCTTAGAGGATGTATTAATCAGACTTGTAAAAAGTATGAAGCTGTGGACTTCAAAACATTAGGTGTCTAGGAGATGGAATTGTATTCAAAACATGAGATTATAAACTTCCAGGTTTAGTCTTAACTCTGACTGGCATTCTTGCTTTTCCTTGAGCTGTGAGTCTTTTAAAGACATTGTAAACACTGCAGGCTTAAACAAAAGCCAGGGGAATTAAGCATGCTGAGTCTGTTTAGACCTATAACTGCTTCAAGTGAGAGAGTGGGGACAGGAAGTGGTACATAAGTTGTACTTAAGAAAGGGTTTCAATGTAAAGGACAAGTCTTATAGTGGAAAAATTATAAAGAAACAGCGTAAACAGCATGAAAGATGTAGTTATTTCTTAATGGATTTAAAATTGTAACAGACGATGGTCTTGTTGGGCCTGTTTGGGAGTTAGCCTCCCAGATTATGATGAGGAAAATATGTTAGACATGATTAAAAGTTGTTTTTTGGTGGGTGTGGTTTTTTTTTTTTAGTTTCCAGGAGTATAGCTCAAATGGAACAGCACATATTGAGAGTGAATATGAAAGAAGAATGATGTCTGTATTTAATCATGTACTGGAAGAAGTGGAATCCCTCAACAGGAAGTATGCTCCTGTGTCTTACTTGGTCAGTAAGAGTTTCAAATTTATATTCTGTAGACAAAAGTTCCAAAAACTCGTCAACTCCATATATCTATGGTGGTCAAGAAACTGAAGATCACACTTGGTTAATTAACATAACCTCTTACTGGCACAAATGGTCACTATGGAGACTCATAACTTCAAAAAAGGCTTTGCTAAGACATCTTTAGACTTACTGATGTGATTAAAAATAACGTTTTAAAAAATTCTGATACTAAGACTATAGCAGATACTGATACGGTATCTAAAAGCGGTGTCACGTCTCTGTCAGATCTCTTGTCACACTCGCATTCAAATACTGAAGTGCATTCTCTTTGTTCATGCTGTTGTCATGAAGGAATTCTTCCCGTACCACACAGTGCTGGAGGGTCCAGCACTAGCCTAGCTTCAGTCGCAGAGCTGTTGGCATTTAATACTGTTTTGTGAGTGTAGCGTTTCTCTTATCAATGCAGGTCATCAGAGAACACAATGTAAAGTGTGCTGAATGCAAACAGTGAGCTGATAACATACTCCTTTACAGGGCTAGTATGGTTTCATCTTTTACTGTTAGTGAACATCATAAAGCTGAAGTGCCTGTTGATGGGAACAAGGTAGTTCATTTGTCATGGCTGGCATCTGTTTGCCTTGTTTCTAAATTCAACAGTGCTTATTGATTTCAAATAGAATAGAAGGAGCTGTGTAAAACATAGCAAAGGTAAACCCTGTAAACTTAGTTGTCGCTGGCTCCATACCAGTGCAGCTCAGTGACTTCAGTAGCGCTGCCTTGGCTCATCTGAGCCTGGAGGACTGTATAGTGCGTTGGGGAAAGGAAGAAGAGACAATTATTGTACCACATTAAGTTGTGGTAGGTGCCAGTCTTGTTTGCTTGGAGGAGAGTTGTTGTTTATTTGAGAGTTTGTGTGTGAGTGTTTCGTGTATGAGTGTTTCAAGCAGATCCTGCTCTGCTAACTCTAACACTAGGACTGAAATGATTTGGATTTTTTTTGTTTTCCTGGCCTCCTTGTTTTTTCCAGAGCAGAATACCTTTTTCATAAAGAGCAGAACATAAACAGGCTTAGTGTAGTCACTGTTATCCTATGACTGTACCAATATATTTCTGGACTTCTAGTGGAAGTTACTGCAGTCTCAGTACCTCAGTTGCATGTCTCTTTCCTATGCTATGTATGATTATTTTTTTTCCCCTCTCATTTGGCTCTGTTTCTTACAGCATACAGCTTGTCTGTGCAATGCTGTCATTGCGTTGTTGAAGGTACCCCTTTCATTTCAAAGGTACTTTTTTCAAAAGCTGCAGTCTACAAGTATTAAGGTAAGTAGTGCTCAACTGTGGCCTAAAATTTCTGTGTAGAGTCTTTACTTAATGAGAAAAGCCTTACTGAAGGCACAAAGCTAAAGCATTTTTAGTGAAGATACTTAACTGCATCTGGGTTTATCTTTAGGAATAACTTTAATAATGTACATATAATTCAGAACCACTAGGCCATGAAGTAGGCAAGTTGGATTCAGTTCTTTGATTGCAAAGCCTTAAAGATAAAAATCTAACTGGAATTTTTGTTGATTCTGAGTCCGCAAAGCTAAATAATGTTCTAGTCCTGGGAAGGTGACTTTTTTATAAACTTGTACTGTTTTACTTTTCCTTTAAAAAGCAATGCTTACTATCTTGGAAGAAAATTGTAGCATTTATCAGTTGACTGAGTAAGAATGGCTATGTGTAACCTTCAGTGGTCATACTTTTTTTTTTTACTCAAGTGCTCCTTTTTTCTGGGAAAAGTGAAAGCCTTAAGATTTTTAATATTTAATAGTAATTATTAATCTTCTTGCATTTTACTTCTTTGTTCAGCTTAATAGACTTAGCTGTGGCTATTTTGTAGAAGACTTTTTCTGCTTCTTTTGAAGTGCAATTAATGGAACTGATATAAAGACCATGTCTGGTATTGCCGATGATGCTTATTAATTATTATAGTAATGAGTCTCAGATGCAAGTTCTGTGTTTCCATTTGCTGGTTTCCCTACCAAACACCTCCATGGACTTTTTTCCTATAAGAAAGTGTTCTGGTTCATCCTTGAATTGTGTTCACTTTTCTAGAGGCTTAAAATTACATTTTTGTTTTTCCTCTGTTTCAGCTTGCTCTATCCCCATCTCCAAGGAACCCAGCAGAACCTATTGCGGTACAGAACAATCAGCAATTGGCCCTAAAGGTGGAAGGAGTGGTTCAGCATGGATCTAAACCAGGCCTTTTCCGAAAAATCCAATCGGTCTGCCTAAATGTCTCTTCAGTGCTGCAGAGCAAATCTGGACAAGACTATAAGGTATGAGTAGAACAGAGCCAGGATGAGTCTTAAGCTTTCTTCCTGTGTTTTCCTGCTTTTTTGTTTGGATCTGGTTAGCAGAATTTTCAGGTTGAAATGAATGGATTCTTCTGTCCTCCTCTCACTCTGGAGAGTTGACATTCAAGCACTGGTGGGAGCTAGGCATAGTGCATGGAAGGCATCTAGGGTTTTTAAGTCTGCTGCATGCTGATATGTTTTAGTAACAGCTTTTCTTCCAAACAGAAGAGGCTTTGTGATGCTCAGAACAAATCATTAGGAATCTGCTTTGAGATCAGGAAAACTCAGCCTAGTTATACATCATATGAAACTCCAAAGGGGAAAAAAGGCAGGCGTAGATAGTTCTATTCCACATAGTCTCTAGAGCTTCTTAATCTTCATTTTAAGTTTTGTTTGTTTGTGGAAATCGGGAGGACAGGCTGTCCAAATTAAATAGCACCTGAGGAGATACATATTAATTCAAGTCAGCAGTTTTATCAAAGATTGCATGTCTGAAGTTTACATTCTGCTAATGTGTGATATTCAGTGAAAGGCCTGTTTTGGTGAGTGAGTTTTTTTGTTATTTGGGTTTTTTGAGGGGGGAAAGAAAAAAGTCAGTTGCTTCTAAAAGAACAGGACTAGGGAGTGTCTAATGTTTGTCCTACCTGTTTTACTCTGGAAAACTAGAACCTCAGGGAGAAAAAGACTTGTTAGCTACCTTGCTTCTGCTAATATAAAAATAACTCATTCATTGATGAAAAAGCATGTCAAGCTGGCTCACACATGCCCATGCATTGGTTAGGAAAATTGAAGACAAAGATTTTTCTCTTTTTTTTTTTTCCCCTCTCCTTCAAATGGAGAGCAGAAAACTTATTTTAACAGGCTTATATAAAATGGCATTTTAACCTTCCATGTGTTCTCAGATTCCTATTGACAACATGACCAATGAAATGGAGCAGAGGGTGGAACCACACAACGACTACTTCAGCACTCAGTTTCTGTTAAACTTTGTGATACTGGGCACCCATAACATCACAGTAGAGTCCTCTGTAATAGATTCAAATGGTATTATCTGGAAAACTGGGCCTAAAACAACTATTTTTGTTAAATCTCTTGAGGATCCATACTCCCAGCAGGTTCGTCTTCAGCAACAGCAAGGACAGCCGCCATCACAGCAGCAACAGCAAAGAACAGCATACTCACGGTTTTAATTCCCAGAAGTGACTCTATCCTGGTCAATGGTATTACAGTTTTTCTTGGACACTTCTTCTTGAAAGACCTACAATTTTAATCTTCTCTTAGAAAGTCTCAGATGCCAATTTGTTGCTTTTTAAATTATCTGGGGTGAATTTGAACTTGATTCAGCAGAGGCAACCCTGTTCAAATTTGGAGTTGTGCTTTTAGTGTAAGAACTTCTACCTGATCACTTCTGTTTACAAACCTGTTGCAGCAAGCTCCACAAACTCTGATAGCAGGGGACACTAAGAGCTCTTTGACTAGTACTTTCTGTATGTTCTTTTTTTTGAAGCATGTAGGTTCTAATGTTAGGGACATTGGGATATCGGTAAACACTTTGGCTACTTAATACAGAACTGAGTATAATACCAAGTCTGTATGTTTTAATGTGAAGGAATTGGCAGGAATACCCAGATTTTTTTTTTTTCTGATGCTTTAATAGCAACTTCCAGTATTTGGCTGGTGAATGTGTTTTATAGCAATTCATCAGCACTATTTAATGCATGCATATGAAAGAAAAAAGGTTGCGGCTCACTTCTCATACCCAGTCATTGTAGAGGGAGGAGACTGCTTGAGGGGTTGCTGTCCGGGGAGTCTTACAAGAGGCAGAATTTTACAGGTGGGAACAATAAATTTCTTAGATGATACAGAAAAGATTACTATGTTGCTTTTAAATCTTAATATATCTGTATTTCTGAAGGATTTGGTTTTGTTGGGTTTTTTGCTTGCTCTTTTAAGAGGAAAATTGACTTGTAAGTTGTCATTTGTTTTAACCACTTCATTTTTTAAAAATGAATTTTATACACCAAAGCTTTGTAATTCTGTGTACTCTTTGACCAGTTTAGTAATCTTAATTATTACTGTTACAGGATAACTTGAAGTAGAATTTTGCTGATACTAGAAATTGATTCAGAATAATTTTGAAAATATGCTGCTTCATAATTAGTTTTCATGCGTCCTTTGAGACGTAAAAGGCTGAACTCTGCCTCTGTCTGGACTCTCAGGCAATAGATCACATAACATGTCCTTCACGTGGTCCTCATAAATAACCTCTGCTTATCATTAAATGGTTTAATGACTCTCATTGGAGCAGAAATCTTCATTGTTATTTTCTCAGTGAATTCCTAAGATACTGTTATTTCTTTAAGTTGATTTCACTGTAGAAGCTGACTAGAGCTTGCAGACCCTGCTTGCTTTATATGCAGTTAATATGATAATGAATTGTTATAAGCCTAGGTTTCTTTGGCATAGCTGGATGAATTGATTTTGCTGTGTTATCCTGTAATGGTTGCTTAAGAAGTCAACTTTCTTCCTCTTGGCTTGAGACTAACAAAAAAAAAAGGAAAAGTGACCATGGTAGATTTCATAATATCTTTGTCAGGCTATATTCCTAAGGAGAAAAGATAACTGAAATGTGTCATGGTTTAACCCCAGCCAGCGACTAAGATGGAGATAGACTCATAAAATTGGTGAAAAATTCACCAGTACCCTTCTTAAATCTGATTTTTTATTTTGTGTAGGAGACAGAAACTACCACTGCTGCTCAAGCTGGCTGAGGAAAGTTGTGGTTTCTGTCCCCACTTTTATGGCTATACACTTAGTTTTGTATGTTTGCATATACATACAGCTATGTATGCACACATGCATACATGTACCTATAGCTATGTATAGCTACATGGTCCAGAAAGAGATGATTAGATCTAGTGTTGTGCCTGCAGTCTGTCACATTGAAGATCTGAACTGTTTGTGGTTGGTTGGGTTTTTTCATTAAATAGATCAGTGTCTTAACCACAAAACCTCCTTATTGTAATGAAAAAAAAAAAAAACCCCAGACTAAGAGGTCAAACAGGTTTTTTTATCCTGTATAATGAATGTGTGTTTCTTGCTCTGTTATTGACCAACATATTGCTGGCAATCACAGAATCACTAAGGTTGGAAAAGACCTTCAGGATCATCAAGTCCAACCATTAATCCAGTGCCACCGTGTCCCCTAAACCATGTCCCAAAGCGCCACATCCACACGTTTTTTTGAACACTGCCAGAGATGGCGACTCCACCACCTCCCTGGGCAGCCTGTTCCAATGCTTGACCACCCTCTCGGTGAAGAAATTTTTCCTAATATCCAATCTAAACCTCCCCTGGTGCAACTTGAGGCCATTTCCTCTCATCCTATCACTAGTTACTTGGGAGAAGAGACCAACACCCTCGTCGTCACAACCCCCGTTCAGGTAGTCATAGAAAGTGATAAGGTCTCCCCTCAGCCTCCTCTTCTCCAGACTGAACAACCCCAGTTCCCTCAGCCGCTCTTTATAAGACTTGTGCTCCAGACCCCTCACCAGTTTTGTTGCCCTTCTCTGGACATGCTCCAGCACCTCAATGTCCTTCTTGTAGTGAGAGGCCCAAAACTGAACACAGTATTCAAGGTGCAACCTCACCAGTGCCGAGTACAGGGGCATGATCGCTTCCCTATGCCTGCTGGCCACAATATTTCTGATACAGGTGAGGAGCTGTTGGCCTTCTTGGCCAAATCTGATGGCGGCATTCCAAAACAACTCAGAAATGAAATAAACTTTCCACATTGGGGAGCAGACTTTCCCCGTAAGTCATACAGTGTTCACAGTGCACAGCTAAACTTATGAGAACTGTAGTAGAAAAAACTTATCCAGGGAAAGCCCTGACCTGGCCTGAAGTCTAGTTGACTGTGAACCAATAAGATTAACCCTGCTGCAGTTGAAAAAATTGTTCCTTCTCCAAATAAGCTTGTTCACCTGCGCTGAGAGGCTTCTAGAACTCCAGGAACTTCTATCAGTTTTGGAGCCAGGCAAATAATAAGTGAAGTCTGAAAATCTGAATGCTTGATATGGGAGATTGCGCAGTGAGGCTAAATGTCTTCTGGAAAATGGCAAGTAGTATTTATTGGAAACTAGCTTGTATAGGAAGGTGGCTTGCTGGGTGAGTATCCGAATTTCTAACAAATTCGGAAGGCTTCTCATGCTGGCTCATTTGCAGGTTAGTTATATATGCTGATCAGGAGAGACCCTGGACCTGTTACTAAATTTTACTTTTACATAAGCACAATGCTTTATGTTATGTGGGATTTGTAATGAGGTTATTCCTCACGAGTTTTTGTTTGTTTTCAAACATTGTGTATTTTTATTCTTAATACGCTTGGCAAACAGGAACAAAGATTTTCGTAGAAATCAATGACTCAAAATACCCAAAGAGAAGTGAGGAAGGGTGTTAGGGTTACAGCAATGTACAGAAAGCTGCTGTTGGAGCAATCAGCAGTGAATGTGATCCCTGTACTATTAGAAGCAGGGAGATTATCTTGCTTGAATCCTGAATTCTGTTTCTGGTGCCCATACTTGAAGATGTGCAACGAAGAATCTAGAAAGTACTTCTATGATTGGACCCAAATTAAATCTCCTTAGTGTTTCTCAATAAACAAAGCAGTAACTTGATCACTATGCATAGCTGCACACCAATAATGGAAGACAATTCAGATCTTTTTCATTTACTGGCAAAAGAAAGAAAATATTCAGTGGGTAGACATTGGTCTTAAGGTTGCTGCTGAGAATTCAAACAACAAAAAGGCTTATGTAGGCAGCTACATCATTATCTAGTCGTAATGATTAAAATATGCTTTCATCTAGCTTTGATAAATTCTTGGGCTGAGGAAGGGTAGAGTTGATGAAATTAAGATGACTGGAGGTATTCATAATACATGCAGTTCTGCATTAAGCCAATAGAAATTGGTGCTTAGGCTCTAGAATTTAACCTGACTTCCCTATGGATGATGTAGCCATTTATTCTCGGATGTACTCACTATTCACATTCTTGTGAACCTGTGGTATGTTCATTCTTCTGAACATACCAGAAAGTGTAATTTCTAGATTCCTGGCTCATCTCTTGCTCAAGGCCATGTGGAACTCAGCAAGGGGTAGGGAAGGAATTTCCCCTGGCAAATTCTGCCTTCCTCTGGAATTCAGAGTGTAATCATCTGCTAAGGTCATTTAAGTGTGTTTCTGAAGTGATTCCCTGAAGTTGCACATATCGTGGGTATTCATGGTGTCTTAGACTTCCCTTTCTTCCCATTTTTGCTTCCTTGGGTATGCAGTCATTTTACCTGAGGACTGAAATGCCTTAATTTGTCTAAGGCTTTTGTATTTGATAGTGGATATATGTATATCTTTAACTTAAATCCTGTGAAACTGCAGGAATTGGACAGGTCTGGAAGCAAGTTCAATGGTCCTTTAAATATATGCATAAACTTTTAAAATCAGTGATATCACAACTCTAGTTAAAAAAAAAAAAACTTACTGGAGGAATTGATAGGGTTTGAATTAATTATATTGAATTCCTAAAATATCTTTTAAATGATGTTTAAGGTGTGTGTGCTTATATAGAGAGGAGATCTCATACAACACAGTATGGAAGCATCTTGCCTTCAAAGTAGCTCTGTTTCTTTTCTGGCTGTCATCTTTCTGCTGGCCTACAGTGCTTTGCTGTCTCCTTGGTCAGCATATTTACACAAGTGCCCTTTTAATTCTTAGCAGCATCTTCTTTAAAACAATCTGTTCCTTTTGTGGCAGTGGGGTGTAGTCAGGTATCTGCATTGTCCAAAGCAAGAGAAAGAAAAAATAAAGGAGGGTAGAGGGGGGGAACTTAACTTAGGAGCCCTGCCAGCTCACAAAGCAGTTCTGAATTGAGTAGGGCCCAAGAACTGGTAGTTCACTCTGCTCAACTGCTGTCAACCAGCATCCAGCACTATTGGAGCTGCTCCTGCTTCACCCACATAGCTGCCTCCAAGGACATAACCTTGGAGACTTACCCAGAACCTTGGCCTATTAACCTCCAAAGCAGAGAGTGGCAGAGACAAAAGCACTTCTTGAAAGCGAGGGAAAAATAAGTGTTACATTGCTTTTCTTGCAAGATATATTATGGAGTATTGCAGTTACCTTTTCCCCATGTGAATTTTTAAGTTAGGTGCTCTTTTGTGTTACTGGGAAACAAGTCTATCTTAGTGGTGACCCTAGATAACTCCTGGTTTCTTCGTACTCCAGGGGACATCTATCTGACAAACAGTAGCTGCTCAAACTTGCTAATGAAATCACAGTTTACATGTATTTCAGCAAGCGCTCATCCCAGTTGTTCTGCAGACTTCAGAAAGTTGCTCTACTCTGCTGATCATCAGCACAGCACTGAGAAGTAGGAATTATCTTCCTTGGTGTTCTCATTTGCTTTTAGGATAAAGTCTTTATCTACCTCTTGCTTGCCCACCTCAAAGCAATGCTATTGAAATTAAGGACAGCTTGGATCTATGGTAATGGAGTTTCCAATTAGCCTCAGCCTCCTGATCCAAGGATCTTAGACAAGGTAAGAAGAGTGTTCAGTGAATTTTGAGAGAAGAATCTTTCTCAGGCTAGAAAGAGCCAATGGCAGTATCTTAAACTCTTTAGTCTACTGGACACCTAACTGTAGGAAAAAGCTGATTTTTCTTTTTGTTACTGCTGAACCAGTGACCCAGTAGAGCAGTCAAGGAGATACTGCAGCTCTCTAGTGTGTAGAAATAAAGCTTAGGCTATAGTCACTTCAGAGTCTTAAAAAAAAAAAATCCTTCTTTTTTTTTCTCCAATGAAAGAGAAGCTTACATTCACATGCCCTCAAATTTGAGTTTGGGGTTTTCAGGAAGTCTTTTAAAACTCCAATTAATACAGCAATTGTTTGGAATTTTTTATGGGTATCAGTGGTGACTACAAAGCTCCAAAGAAGATAAAATACTTGTGTGACTTGGCTGATTTTTAAAATACCTTTGCTCAACAGTTTTAAGCATGTGAGTTCCTGGCAGTCCATCTTATAAATCCCTCCCTTCTTATGAGAAGTACTAAATTTAGGAATGCAGTTAATTTGAAACTAATAGCTGTCCATGCTTAACACACAGCATCTAACTACAGGGCAAAAACAATGAGTAGCAGTTCAACTAGAAGACTGTCAGTGATAAATATAAACTGAATGGTATGTGGATGGGGTGGACTCTGCCAAAGATGATGGGTGAATCTTCAGGGTACAATTTCATGCTTCACTTAACATGGTCTAGGTGTGTGCTGTTGCTGAAAGGGGCACTCTCTGCTGCTTATTCCTGCCGTTGTCTTTGCTCTTTGCATCTGATCACGAGTTTATCCAGTTAAAACAGTTTCATTTTGCTAGGGTGTTTTTTCAGCTGAATCAGCAGGTTTGTCTTGGCTGCAGCAACCTGATCAACAGAGCCAGCACAAGGAAGGTGCTGGGGAAGACGTATGGTATATTCTAGAAGTAATAATCAGCTGTTGGCCTGACTGACCATGGATTTGTGGTATATTTCTGTATTTAACAGAAGTCTGGAGGAAACAATCTGTTCGCGTACATCTGAACTGTGGCATTTCTGCATGGCCAGTTTGAGAGGGCAGAGGTCACTGCAGTAGTTACCGGCCAGCTGTCTGGCCTTCCCATCCGCGGTGAGTCACCACCCATGAGTAAGGCAGCAGAAGGGAAGAAACGCCCTTGTGGAGCAGTGGATGAGGCCAAGCCTGCAGTGAGTTGTCAGTCTTCGCTCTGGAGTGGGTGAGGTGTGCTTGAGTATGTCCTGATCTGCCAGCGGTGCGTATGGGTGGTAGCTAACAGTTGTAAGCCATGACAACTGCCTGACATGCCTTATTTAACAAAATCCTAAAGTGTGCGGAAGTCAAGGTTCTGATTTCACATTATTTTTTAGTTATCCTGGTATTATTCTTACATGAACATTTTGACATTTTGGCTAAAACCAGGCCTTTTATCACTTAATCTTAAATCCATTGGCACTAGTTTCATGGGTACATATTTGCAGAAATTGGACTGTGTGAACGGCAATGTTCAAACTAGATTGTTGTCCACTGAATAAAGTGGAAAAGCAACATGGATGGAGACTTCTGGGAGCTAGTCATCCATCTCAGACAGATAGGAAATTCCAGGAGTTGTAATAATTCACAAAAAATGTTGTCTGATCTCTTCAGAACGTCTCTTTCCCTCATTTCATGAGGGAGGAACAAGAACTATTGTAATTAGTTATGCTAATTGTTGTAACTCATTTAGTGGAGCCGTCACTCTGACACACTTTTTCCTAAGCAGTGTGAATTGATCCTGTCTGCAGTGTACAAACTCTGGTAGTTTATTTCCTTTGCGTCTCTGTATATGTCACCAGTAAAGAAGTGATGATCATTTTCATCCCTGCAGAGGTAAATATTTACCTGACAGTCTTCTGTCCTGTGAGAGATGCAGAAACTTCCCTTGTTTTGCCTGTGGTAAACGTCTGTGTGTTAGTGTGGACAAAGTCTTTGAGTTGAGTAGTAGTTTCTGAGAGGACTGATTCTGAGTGCCTCTGGGTGGTACAGCCTGTACAATGGATCCCCTAGGGAGATATGTATTTGTTAGCATGTGTACAGTAGGTTAAGAACAAAAGTATACTCTGATTATTACTTTTGGGGAGAGTGGGTGAAACAACATAAGGATAGCTTGAAGGCTGTAGGTTTAGTTGACTTCCCGGTATTTTGGACTGACCCAAAGAAAAGCATTTAGTTATTGTGTGTTAGTTTTCCCATTTAAACAGAAAACAAACCCCTAATTCCTTATTCTTTACTGTTCAGAGTTTTAGAAATTCATTGGTCCTTTGGAAGTAGAAAGTACTATGCTGTTTTGTGAAGGGATATTTTTCCTTTTCATATAGGAAGAAGGAGGTCCCAGCCCATGGCTGTTCAACGGTAGTTCAACTTCACAAGATAACAAAACCAGTGCAGAACTTGCATGGCAATAATACTTTTGAGAAAAACTTTTTAAATGTCACACTGATGAATCAATCTCCTTTATCACTTTTTTTTTTAATTATGAAAACTTTTCTCAATGGAAAACTGTGGTGCAGACCCAGGTACTCATGTCCAGGTTTGTCCTTTAGTGATATGAGTATACTAAATGGCAGATGGGAATGTTGATGATTCAGTGGAATTATTTATGTATATATGTAAACACTACCTCACCAGAAAATGGCTTACCAAGAGGGCTATGGTAACTTAAAATTTGTTTCCAGTGAAGCCTATTCTGTAGTATAAACATAGTGAGCTCTTGCTGTGACAAGACAGATGGGAGAGGCCTCTGCGATGCCTGCCTAATCACCTGGAATGTGCCTTTCTGTTTCTCTTGGACTTTGTGCTTTCCGAGCACTGCCCTTATCATGGCTAATAACAGCATTTACAGGTTAATAATCTACTGTCAAGACAGCCACTGTTTACCTGTGATGTAATGTAGTTTCTCTGATTCATGAGTTCTACCTATGTCTCACTACTTATCTTCTGCTGGCAGAGATGAGAATGTTGTTTGATATGAAAAGCTGCTGGGAGGTTGATACCCTCTTCCTGCTGTAAGTCTTAGACTGCTTCCAGTGGCTGTAGGGCAGCTCAGGGAAAAGTTGGCACTGGCTACCTCAAATACTCTGCTATGCAATCTGAATAAATCTAAAAAATGCCACTTTTAATCTCTTGAGTTTTTACATTCAGCTGCTTCTCCACAATCATTATAGCCATAAATCATGTTTTGCATAATCTCACTCCTCATTTTTATTTTTAGTACTTGACTCCAGGAAGTGTGTCTTTTAAAAAAAAATAAATTTTTAAATACCAAGAACCAAATGTTCAGTAAAATCTGTCCTTCTGACAGTATTGTCAGGCAACTCAGCTTTGATTTGGCCTTCAAATGCCCAGTCTTACTGGGCTGTGCCTGACATTTCACTATTCAAGGAGTAAAGGAACAGCAGAGTAGGAAATGAATAGAAGTTTCACAGGCCAAGTGGCTTCCACTCAAACATGTGAAAACAGAATCACAGGCGGGAGGTGGAGAGAACTTGTGTGAGTGAAACTTGCAAGTTGACAAAAGTTGATTGCAAGTTAGTAATTTAGAAATTTATCACTGTAATTATCACTTGTTTTATTTCCTCATCTCCACCTTTTGGAAGAGAAAAAACTCAACACCTGATCACGCTTGTAGAAATGATTACAACTAATAAAGTTACTAATTCAATAAACTAGAGTTTTGAAATACTGAGATAACTGGGAATAAAAATATGACTCATCTTGTCCTTTACCTTCAAGGAAAGACTCTGGCCAGTTTTCTAAAGAAGCTTATGGAGTCTAGGTTAGTCATAGTAGTTTAGCTGTTTGAGCACAGATTCATTTGTACCAGTTCTTGGTACTAGTTGTGGTGTTGGTAATGAAGAATTGATGGCTGAAATTACAGAAGGACAGAGATGGAAAGAGCTTTGTCCAGCAAGAGAGCAGCAATCTACAGCTGTGCTGGCCGAAAGATAACTTTCTGTTCGCCAGTGATTTGGTTACTCAGCAGTCTAGATGGATTCACAGGAGTCAAATTTCTAAATAGAATGTAGACAAAAGTTTCCTTCAATGTAGGACAAATCCTGTTAATGGTGCAGTAGGGTTGACGCGGGGCAGGAGCTCTTTGCTATAGTTCTGTATTGGACTTCTGTTAAAATGAGGTACATAATTCATGCTTAGCAGAGGCAGTCAAGACCGTGACTCATTTGTGCCACTCTAAAATATTAAAACTTCCAGGCCACTTCAATTACAAGCCTGGCAGGACATACCACCTGATACAGTGAAATATTTACCTGTGTTATCCAGGCAATGGCAAAGAATCCAGTCATTGCAAAGAATGCTACTGGTGATTAATGATGTCATTATTTAAATTGTTTCTTTAATTATCTTGATGACCTAGGAGTAGAAGGAGATAGAGTTCAGTGGGCATTCCACTTACTGAAGTATGTTGGAGATGCATGAAAGTTTTGTACCTTTTTCTTCAAGAATTTAAGTCTTTAAAGTATTTGTGTGTAAGTAATTGCTACCCTGAAGGGGGGTGGAAGATAGAAGAGAAACTGGACAAATTTATACTTCTGTAATAGCAAAGATTAAAGATGAATTCTAAAAGGTAATTTGAAAAGGATCTTGAGGTAATTGAGTTTCTGGGGAGGAAGAGATGTTAACAGTGCATTTATTAAATACAATCAAATAGCATATGTTAAGTAAAGATTAAAGACTAAGTGTAGTTGATGATCAAGTCTAATGTAACAGAACTTAGAACAAGGAATAAAACCCAGGACTATTAGAATAAGTTCCCTGCTTTAGCTCTTAAACAATAATGTTCAATAAATACAAAGCAAACATCAGGCCTATGACAGAATATACATAAAGTGACTTGCAAAGACCATTAGCTGTGTCAGAGAGGCACACTGGAGAGGGGATCCAGAATGTCCTTTGGGTAGTATAGCTTCACTGAAGGGACAAAGAGAAGTTTGACTTTTTTTTTTTTTAAGTACCTCTGAATTGCTAAAGCTAGAATCATGTTCATAAGCATTCTTTTTCATCTAGCTGGTAGAAATAGCTGGAATTTACATGCTCCTGTGCTTGGGGTTTTTTTGTTGTTGTTTTGGCCAATCCAATAGCATTGTATCACAAATTCAAAATTTGATTTTTTGGTGTTTATGTAGGCGGTTCTACTGAACTCTGTTGCAGATGACAAATGTACTTAGGACTAGATTTAGCCCAGAACTGAATGCATGCAAATGGATGTACATGTGAGGCTGTAAACTGGACTGAAAAATCTGAGTATTCCAGCTCGTGTTTCCCTGCATAATGCAGTCACCGACTAATACGATCAGATTATATAGCAGTAGTCTTTGGCTTATATATAATACTTAGGTTCATGTGAACTGTTTTTAATTAGTAATTTATATTGTTTATCTTGCATGATGAAAATATATAATTCTTCTTTTCTAAGGCCTCTGGTAAATACCGGTAAAGAATAACTGTTTCTGGGTGTGTTGGTTAGAGCAGTGATTTGCAAATCTTGCTGACGTCCTGCAATGGTTTAGGCTTCTCCAGGGAATATTACACAGTATATTTGAGCAATCTTATGTAAACACTTGATTAACTCTTTTCCCTATAATCTATTGCCTTCATTTGTCAAATTCACAAGTAGATTTCTACTCAGTTGTATCTTCATCCAGCTACTAACTTGCAACTTTTCATCCATTACCTCAAGACATAATCCATAACTTCTGACAGGTCATCCTGTACAACAGTGCTTGCACCCAGTTCTTCCAAATATACCTACTGTTTCTTTTTGTCATTCCCTTAAGTTATCTTTGCAAAAGTTGCGATACTTAGGAATTTATGTTGAAGAGAAGGAAGAGCAGAGGGAGCTAGGAAATAATGTGCATGTGTGTGGTGGGGTAACAGTAGGGATCACCCTTGCTGCTTCACAGAGAGCAACAGCCTCTGACTGACCAGGCTGTGTTAGGGCTGCTCCCTTCCTTGTTCACAATTCACTGAGAAAATTTAGTGGCCAGGAGCAAGTGTTAAGGAGGTTGGCAGCTTAATGAAAACCAGAGATCTAAGTGCATTTCCTCACCTGGAATGTGAACCTTTCTGCTATAGATTGGGACACACATACCTTATGCTTGCTTGCAGTCCTAGCTTCTGCCTCTGCCATCTATCAAGAGTGGAGCCCAGGGAATGTTTTTGTGGCCTCAGCTGATGACTGCTGCTGTTTTGTGTGTGTGTTTTTTTGTTTTTTTAACGTGTACCCCATCCTTAGGGGAGAGATGATCAATATCTGAGGTATGTAACCACTCCTATACAACCTCCACTTGGAGACAGAAGTTACCACAATAAGAGTGTGTGTTGTAGAGAGAGGAATGTGCAATACAATTTGCAATACTGCAAATTACTGGCCACCACCCCAGCTTGAGACAGCAATAGCTAATGTAGGACTAGAAGGTGTCAAGCCTCTGCTTCCAGTCCTCCCTGCCTTCAGGAAGAGGAACAGTTTAGAGCTGAGCGTGGTAGATCCTCCTGCAGATTCCCATGAGGGAGACATTGCTGTAGGTAGGGTTGCTCCTTACTAGGCTGTCAACTGGTGATCTCAGGCACCAAGATAGTCTGGAATTAAAGTACCACCCCACAGTATGTTCTGTTTCTTCACCACTCAAGCTTGAGAAGCTGTAACAAATCCAATACAATTTGTTCTTCAATTCTGGATTTTATTTTTGTTTTTATCTGTAGTAGCTTTGCTTTAATAAGGTCTAACTCCATCGAGTATCAACAATGGAAAAGAGGATGCTAGGCTGGTTTCAGGAGGCAAGAGTCCCCTGGAATTCACAAGTACAGAGAAAAGTGCGTTGAATAGTAGGTTGAATACCAAAGCCTATACTCTGCTGTATCTAACTATTCCTCCAGCATATTACTGGTTTGATCCTTACTTACAGTTTGCCAGTCAAGACACATTTTATGACAAGATATCTTTTTACTTTTTTTTATAGTCTTAATCTGAATGGAAGTTTGCTTCTCTGTAAATTTTTGGCCTAAAAGGTTTGAATTAATGTCTTGTCTTCAGACAGATACTGCCATTTAGAAATGTTATCTAAAAGACATGCAATTAAATCTTGACCTCAATTACGTCAGTACAAAATTCTCACATATCAGTGTGATAAGCAGTTACGGTTCTATGATAGTGAATTTGCTGTGATGTATCATTTTACCACTCAGCATTAACACAAGGCACATCTTGTTCGATAATTTTTCAGAACCTCAACACATCCGCCTGTTTCCTCTTCTCCTCCCCCCACCAAATCTAATCATAGTGGCTTCCACTGCTGTCTGTCAGTCTTGACTATTAGTGGAAGTAAGGAGAAAGATTTGAGTTATACCAATAATCAGACTTCATATATCAATCTTAAAAATTCATATAACTATTTAAACCCTCAAAGCTGGGGATGCATCCCCATCTAAACAACATGGTGCGTGTCCTGGGGTAAGTATGCTGCAGGTATTATGTTCTAGTCAAAGATGCTGTCAGACCAGGTCGTGCTCTTCTGCCTCTTCCTGCTCTGGGCTCTCTTGGACCCGGCTTCCATTTGAACCCTTGGGGCTATAGAGTGCCGAGAGGTGAAAGCTGGGACCTTAGTGAAACTGTGGCATTTGAGACAGTGTGAGGCACCAGGCATAAAACACTGGTAGGTTGGATCAGCCGCAGCCTGGGCCAAGTGGGATTGACAAGGGTGTATGTGTGCCCGAAGGAGCTCAGTGAAACTGGGACTACTGAGGGCAGAGTATTCGTGTACAGGGAAAAAAGGATAATAGTTTAGCAGATGTTTAAAAGGGTTTTTTTCTTTTCCCTTTGTGTAGTAAAGTGAGTTTCTGTTGTGTTTTTATGTTCTTTAATAATTTTTTCCCTAAAGACATAGATTAATAAATCTAAGTAAAAGTAGCATTACAATTATGTCTTGATCATTTTGAAACCTTAGTTCTGTTTCTTTCTGCCTTTTTTGTTATGAGACTTAGGCTGAACAAATCAAGCAATGTAATCTCTCGTTGTCTGGCTGGATTCATCCATGCCATTAGGATTGCTTTTCTTAGCCACAGTTAACAATGGTGTAATGGCTTTTATAACATTTTATTAAGTTGCAATGCATCAATAGCACTAATGATAAACAATTGTGGTATTTTAGGAAGAACAATTTCCAGCACTTACTGCACATGCCAACCTGCAGAGCTTTTGGGCAGCACTTGACTCTGTGGCATGAAAATATGGGATATTTGTCCCTGACAGACATGTTTGTGCTGTGGCACGGGCTTAAGGAAACAGGTCTTGGATGTCTGTTGTAAGACATGTATAAAAGCATTACTTTCATCTTTCTAAATTAAAACTCCTCTTCGAGTGGTGATGACTGTTGCTTAAGTCTTTACTGCTGGCTAGTATAAATCAGGATAAAGTGGTCTAGCTTGGATTTGCTGTGGGGAGGACAGGAAGGGGCTTTCTTGTTGATGCCAGTTGTATGAGATGGCAGTTGTAATGCAGCCTCCTCCCTTCCTTTCCCTCAGATGCACGTTGGGACTGTCCCTGGTTTAGGCTTATAAATTTAAAGTGAAACTACAACAAAGATACAGAGGTAGGAGGAGGTTGAATTCCTTATACATCTTTAACTCTGGAGAGAAGAAAAAAAAAAGCAGGCTATCTTTTAATGGATAACTAATAGTGTTATCTAATTTAATTAATGATTACTGATTAACTAATGCCAACAGTAGCTTTAACTGAACTTTTCCCAAAGAAATGATTAATTGCTGTTAACAACCGACAACAGTATTCTACATTCAGCAGAGAGACAGCAGTATTGTTCTTCAGCCATGAAACAAGCAGATAGTGAGACTGCAGAGGATGTGGGTGAATGTAGCTTAAATGCAAATTATGATGTGACTTCTCCTTTCAGATTTCCCAGTGTTGCGCTATTTCTTCAGTCAGCTTCAGCTTGTGCAAAATCTGCGTAACTAGCTTGCAGTATGGATATACTCGTCATTCTTTCAGTAACCAAGTTAAACATCGTCTTGAGAAAGCTAAGCAAAAGAGGTGTAAAGCTGCATGTGGCATCATAAAGACAAGGAGGTTGCATGCTGTGCTAAATTGGGGGAGGGAAGATGAAGCATTTTTTTAATAAGCCTTGGTCCTGATCAAATTTCAGTGACAGTGTTTATTTTACAATACCTACTTCCTAGAAATGCTCAGTGGACCTTGGATCAGACCTGATTAGTTCGTCCACAGTTCTTCAGTCTGCTCAAATGAGATGGATCTTTGCACTTTGCACAGTGCTGTTTGAAGTCACTGGAATTCAGCACATGGACAAACAGACTCCCCCACAAAGGTGGCTGTCATTGTTACATTGGACTCTACTTTCTTTTTCAACTAGAAAAAAACACCACTTTTCTGAAACACCATTTTTAATTTTAGCTTGTAATGATATAGAATCCAGCAAACGTAAGAAGGATGAATACCTCTCCAATTTTATAACAAGCTATTCACTAGGGGTTTAAGTGTGAGTATCATTTTAATAACAGTGATAAGTATTGATTTAGTTCTCTTGTATTTGCGGTTTGATCTACAAACATTGACTGGACATTGATAAGAGTTTACCAAAACCTAAGTCAGTCAGCCTGGTAAATGTTGACTTGAAATGAACTTGAATGAGTTTGAAGAAAATAGGAGCTTCATTTGATGACTGACCTCATAGCATGTGATCTTTCTGATCAGAATCATGCAGTGTAGTGCTCAATTTGCCAGTACAGAGGAGGAAAAATATTAGAGATTAAATCAGTGCAGTTAAGTCCCTGTTTTTACTACATTATCTTTTTAAAATGGCTAATTGCAAAACAGTGTGATAGCTAGAAAAATGTTAGGAGTCCCATCTGCGTAAAGACAGGTTGGCTTCATCTTTGTGTTTATGCCATGCTTCCGTATGCAAACTTTATGGACTTATAAAAATCTTGCACAGTGCAAGCTTATATATAATCAGCATATCATCATTGCCTGAAGTACTAAGATTCTGTAGATATGATTGAACTAAATCAAGTTGTCATGGGTAAAAGATTTCATAACCAAGCTAACACAGAGGTTAAAGATTCAATAAGTAGTTGGAGTAACTCTAAAGCTCCTTTCTTTCAACAACAAAAAAAAAGATATGCAAACAAGCCCCAGACAAACCAAAAGCAAACCCTCAGCTCAAACTTACCTTGGTGACAGTAGTGTCAATGGGTGAAAAACACCCGTGTAACTGAGACAAGAACCCAGCTTTGTTGTGCTCTACTTAAGCCACCCATTGATTGACACACACAGTATGGCAGAAACACATTACATGCACTAACAAATGAAAGTGTTGCTCGCTGACCATCTGGTTGCATTGCGGTGTATCTGTTATCCATCTTTAATATGTGGTCTTTGAAGTCTTCGGTTTAGTTCTAATGAGAAATTAAACACCTCAAAACATCTGAATTATTGAGCTCACAGTTACAGGTGTTGGTATGGGAAGATTTAGTATGGTATGAAACAGCATTGTAATAGTAGGAACAACAGAGGTTTTTTCCTGTTGGGAGACGTACATATTAGGTTATTGCAATGTTGAGAGTCACATAAAAATGTGTGTTTTGTTGAAACAAACAAAAAAGTCACAAATCTGACACTCAAGACATTATCCCTCTATGGTTAATATGAAAATTGTAGACAGACGAGTGAACTTCAGGTTAACTTCTCCATCTTTAAGGAAACTGAAAATATCTTTTGAGGTGTATGGCTTTTTAAAACCTAACTTTTTTTTTTTGAGAGCTAACCTCGCTATTTTTGAGGGTTATATTGATTTGGACAACTGTGTTCATACATTGCAAGCAATCTTACTGGATCTGCATATGAGTTACAGAACATGTAGCTGCAACAAGACTGCTTATATTCCTGATATGCTAGACCAAAAGCAACCAAAACAATTATAAAGGTGATGTATACATTTTATGTAAAACAGATTGAGATGGAAAATCCAAGAGTGGCATTGTTGCACAGGCTAGTAAGTTCTGCCTAAGTGGAAAATTATGAAATTTGTATATAGCTGGTAGAAGAAAGGGAGAGATGGTTACATCTGCCTCACCTCTGCTAGTCTTGACTAACTAGCAAATTGTTCAAATCTGATGTATTCTGCTTTGTTACCTTTCTTACAAGTGGTGAATGTCACAAACAAAGATGAGTGTACTATTCTCATCCAGCTCCAAACTTCCTTGATTTGGTCTTGCTATGCTGTAGAAAGAGTAAGAGCTCAATCTGAAGTGCAGAACAGAGAATGAGCAGCACACACGTTCTTGTTTTTCTTGTTACAGTCATTCTCGCTGTATAAAGATCCATTTTGCTGCAGGACGTATAAGACAGAGTGATGGGACCGTAGCCAGACCCAGCATTAGATGTGAGTGGTCTTCTCTCTTCCCCAGTAGCATACTTGATAGTGTGTACTTGTACTGATTTAGTGTAGCTGTGTCTTCTACGTCATGTGGCCTCCTTGGGCTTGCTCTCCCCAGAAACCATGTGTTGAATTTTAATTTTTACTTTATGTTGGACAGAATTTCAAACATTGCGCTGGAGTGGAACGTGAAGGGATGTTTCCTCACTGGAGCCAGAGTTTGTTCTTCTGTGTCTAATTTTCCTCTAAGGAATTTTATATAGTTACAAATGCAAAAATAGCTGGTTATAAAATGATGACTTGGTCTCATTTAGGCCTACAGAAATTTTGGAATGAAATATTAACTCAAAGTACTATGTAACAAGCCAACTTTCATAATATTTAATGATTCCTGATTTTAAAAAAATAGATTAGGGGTCTAACAACATGACACTGCTACTTCAATGCTATTTTTATTTACTCAGAAGAAATACCTTCTGTTTGTTTAGCCTCTCTTACCCTACCAATAACTTTTTCATTTCTTTGGTTGTGTGTTTATATAGATTGTTTGTTTAAAACCAGGATATCTTCTTTGCCACATTCTCCAGGGAAAAAAATGGCCCTCAAAAAAAAAACAACTCAAGGCCTTAACTTGGCATCCTGCAGTCTTGTTAGAACTAACCCTGTCTGAGGTCTGATGTCAACTCAAGCTAGTAGAAAAAAAAAAAAAGTGTGCATTTATCATGAGCCTGACATTTTTGGTCACATTTGTGACATATTTTCTCTGAGACCTATAATTTTTTAATGCAAAAAAAACCTAGGCTTTTACCCAAGAGCTTAAAATATTAGAGAAAATGAGCAAAAATGACAACTCTGTATTCTAGAACTGTAGGAACTGGCAAGACTGACTTGTGTGCAGCTGAGTGATCTTGGTGAGGAATACTCCATGTGGGATCTGGAGGGGAATCAAAAAAAGGGAGCTTGTTAGGGGGCTGAGCCCTGTGTCAGGTCAGTTAAAACTTTTTTTACATAAATACAGGAATGTAACAAGTGTTAATGCCACAAATTTACTTCCATTTTAATGGCTCCTTCATGTTACCCTGAATTGTCCTTAAAAGAATTAAGATGTAAATAAAAGCATATTTGACCAAAAGGTCAAATAGTCTAATAACCTTTACCTCCCAGAGAAAAATCAGAAAAGGAAGATGCATTTTGTGTGATAAATGGATGTAAGTCTTCAAAAGGAGCTCATGTATCTAAAAGATTACTTTCAAGTAAAGCTTTTAAGCAGCATAGTCTACTTTTGGATGGGTAAGAGAAAGGACGTAAGAACAGCTTGCCGCTGTAGATCAAGGGACTATAACGAGCATGTTTCCTTCATTCCTTCTGAGGTACAGCTGGTAGAAATGGAGTAACTGATACTGTCCTTTAAATGCAATAATTTACTTGGAGAATGGAGATGATTTTGCCTCTCATAGAGCAGACATAATAGAAGCTACTGTTACAGAATATTTTGGAAAGTTTACTGTTATGAAAATGAAGTGTTTAATGTTCTGGAGACAGCAATGCAAAAATCCTCCACACCAGGGTATTTGACACTCTGTAAAGCAGCTCAGAATTGGAGGTTAAAATTGAATTTTTTTTTAAAGGGCCCACAACTTACTTCCTCTTGTTTGTTTGATGCCCCTCCCCACTTCTTTTCCCTTCTTTCTCTATTGCAGCCTATAGAAAACATAGTTAAGTTTGCTGTGCTTCTTTAAACTGTTATTTTTCCAAATCCAGTGCTAACTACTTATTTCACTTGAGATGCTTTCTGATTTATGCTCCCTTGAGTATATGCCCTATTTCATGTTACGCATCTTCCAGCAGTCTGTGCTCTGCACATGCTCACATCTTTGTAGTTCCTCATGGCAGTTTTGTCTACTTTCATCTTTTTTGTCATGGTATTTTTTTTTTAATAAAACTTTATGCAATTTCCCAAGTATCAAGTTGTTCTTTCTGAGACATTGGAAACAGTAGTTGTTTTCTGCTGTGTAGAATTTCTGAGATTTCTCAGGCTATTTTCTTGTCTTTGCTTTCTGTATGACAGGCCTTTATGATTTTAAAGGCAATTTTGGTTTTAGTTTCATCAGCACAGGAGTGCATCCTCCTAACCCTTTTTTCTCCAACCATATGGCATCTGTGACTTCCGTTTGCTGCAAGGAAAGCAAGCAGGGAGAACTGATTCAATCTGGTCAGGACAAATGAGCAGCTTTTTATTTCCAAATCTTTGACCCAGACAGAGGTTCAAAAGTGTTCCAAAACTTGCTGTTTCTGAACTCCAGAAACAAATCTTTTAGTTGGCTTGGTGTTTAGAGCTTTGAACCTGGATTTCATTATGGTTATCCATGCCTCTGTGACTTGTGAGCTACTTGAATGTCTGCAATGCATTCCTTCCTTGCAGCTACGCTTGCAGGCAGCTCTAATGCTATGGCAAAGTTGGAATGCAAATATATGCCATAGAACGGTAGCATACGAGAATGGCAGTGGCTAATCGCTTCTTGAAGTGTACCCAGAGACAAAAAATGTCACAATTACTGTGTAACATCCTCACCTCAGTAATAACAGGTTTTTCCTTCTCATAGGCAGGAATAAGTCTAACCTTTTCTTTCTGTGTTTTTGGTCTGTAGGTTTTTTTGGAGGTGAGTGCAAGAACTCCAATATTTAATTATCTGCTCCAGCAATCCTTGACATCAGTTAATCACCTCATATCACCAATGTTAATATCTGTATCTGCCAGTTAATGAGCACATTAAAATGTATTTTTACAATGATGAGTAGTGACATCCCTGTCAGTATTTCAGTGAGGCTGAAAAGACATAGTTACCAGGGGATAAATGGTTAAAAATGCCACAAATTGAGAGTTGCTTATATTAATCCTTGATGATTTTGCATTTATAATAATAAAATGACAAACTATGTATTGAAAGCTCATGAAGTTCAGAGATTATGAGGAATTGCTTCCAGAAATCAGAATTTAAAAAAAAAATCAAAACCAGTTGTGAAACTTCTGAGCTCCAGCATTAAGAGTTATCGACCAAATGGAAAAAAAAATTCTACTGCTTAGTTGTTTCCTTCTTTCTGTTTGCAGCAATGGCACATAGCTACACATACTTGTTACTTTATACTAGAAAGGATTCTTCAGAGGCTCAGGCTGGATGACAGACAGCAGGCTTCTCGAGATCCATACAGGGTATTTCATTGTGCACGCTTCCTAGGACTTGGGTTGTCCATGTGAAGGCCAGGAAATGAGGAATAGGGGTGGGTCTTTGCTACTAGCTCATTCAGCAAAATGCTAAGCCACAGCTTCCTAAGCTTTAAGGCAGTCATTCTGACAAAGAATGCTTTGTATGCCTGCTTCCCCATGTGCAATTCCTTTCTGCAATATAAATTGCCTAATTCATTAGTTGTCTAACATTAACATAATTTCTGCAGTCCCTCATTTTGGTGCATCAGATTTGAGAACATTATTCCAAGTTGTACAGTGTGAATGAAATTGAGATATCAAAGTTTATAAAAATTAATTATAATTCATGTTTTTCATCTTGGAATA
Source organism: Phaethon aethereus (assembly GCF_964289735.1). Classification (NCBI taxonomy): domain Eukaryota; kingdom Metazoa; phylum Chordata; class Aves; order Phaethontiformes; family Phaethontidae; genus Phaethon; species Phaethon aethereus. The sequence continues at coordinate 104,288,618 of NC_138576.1, read as the reverse complement.
ATATATAAACCAGGCTTCATTTTGCTGTTGGCATGTAAAAATTAAAATGTAACTTTAATTATGGCCTAAAAATTGTCCTTTTTCTACCTGAGGATTTTGGAGCAAAATTTTGCTGAGTAAGTTCAAGTGTATGCCCAGAGTTGTTCACATAAAAGAAAAAGAAAACACTAGTCTTACTGAAGCTGGTAACACTTCAGACAGCTCAAGCTGACTCCATAATAATTACTGAGTGCAACTGTCAGATTTAACCTAGTAATAAAAATAACATAGACAGAAAAACATGCAGACTTGGAAACACTTATGCAAGATGTGTCCTTTTTGTCCAGAAGGTCAGCAGTTTTGTTTTGTTCAAATAGAATATGATGGCATTATTTGGTTGTTTTCATTTTTAAATTCTCAAATGCAATTTATCTGCAATAACAACCTTGTTTTCTTCCTGGAGTGGAGGTTGGGATTTAATTTTGCTGGTCGTACAGTCATCTCTGAAGACTCATTGTCTAGGAAACAGCGGACTAGCTTTACGTATGGCATAGTTTGTATGTGAAAGGGGTATGTTTTTCAGTCTAAGTATTACAAATTGAAAAAAAAATTTTCCCCAGTGCAAAAGACCTTCTAGCATGTTCCCTTCTTAAGGTGGGGGTTTTGGATTTTCATCTGCTGCTATTCCTTGAAAACCCAGACAGAGTTAAAATCACTTGCACAAGCCCTCCTGCTCAGGGTAATTAGTTCAACTATTGTAATAAGCTGAGGAAACTGGGCCCGGTTGGTCCAGAGAGGGCCACAGGAGGTCTGACAGTGCTCTTCCAAGGCCTGTACAGGCGTTAAAGAGAAGACAGGAACGGACTTGTCTCTGACAGGCACAGTGAACAGGCGAGAGGCAACAGTCCTGTATCGCCACAGGGATGATGCTGTTACACAGAAGGCAAAAATTCCTCAGCCTAGAGCGGTTTTGTGGGGGTGTGAGTTGTCTGGAGGGGGTTGTGAAGCCTCCCCTCTCTGCTCAAGTGTCACTGTAGATCCCAGCCCTCTGCAGGGGTTTTCTAGGTGTAGGAGATGGTGGTTGTGGCTGCAGGGGAGGGATAAAAGAGAAGGAAAGAGCTGGAAAAGTTTATCTACAAAAAGCAGGCGAAACGGATTTTTGTCTACAGGGGCGAAACAAAACGTCTTGTTGCTGTCCGGGCTAGAAGATCTTTCTGGTGGTGCTGCGGGAAGCTGTGCCAGAGTCCCCTCTTCCACTTTCTCCCAACTTGAACGAAAACCGCGGCGAAGGGGCATTAAAGCAGGCGGTCGCCGGAGGGGCCGCGCTGTGCTGCTTCCCCGACCCGCTCTCGCCCCGCCGGGCCCCGGGACGGGAAGCCGCGGGGGTCGGCGTAGGGACAGCCCCTGCTTCTGCCGCTGCCGCGGAGCACGGGGACCCCGCGGGCCGGCTCGGTGAGGCGCTCCCGGGGACGCCAGGGCCCGCGCTGCCCGGCGGGTGTGATGGGGCGGGGGCGGCGCTCGCCGCAGAGCCAGCCCAGCTTCGCGGCGGACGGGCGGTCACGACGGACACGCAGCCGGCGGGGGCGGGGAGCGCGGCGCCAGCGGCCGGCATGAGACCCCGGCGGCCCGCGCTGCCCGCAGCGGGGACGGAGGCGGCGGTGCCGAGGTACGGGCCCCCGCCCCCAACAGGTGCAGGCTGTCGTTCCCCTCCCCCCCCCCCCCCCAACCCCGCGGCAGCCGCCTGTCCTTACGGGGCCGGGGCTCGGCGCGGTCCCGCCCGCGGAGTGCCATGCTGAGCCGAGCAGGCAGGGAGGGGAGGGGAAGGGAAGGGGAAGGCAGGCCCGGCCCGGCCCGGCCCGGCCGCCGGCGCGGGAGAACCGAGGTGAACCCGCGGTCTGCGCCTGCCCGCCCGGCCCGGCGCTCCCGCCTCCCCGCCCGCCGGCCCCCGCGCTCACGCCGCCCGCCCCCCTCTCTCCGCAGGGAGCCGCAGGGCGAGTAGCGCTGCCGCGGCCGGGCCAGCCACCTCCGGGTCCATGAGCCGCCGCCAGCCGGGACTGCCGCCGCCACCGCCGGGCCCAGCTCCCCCAGCCCCGCCGCTTCCGCCGCCGTTCCGCCGCCCTGCCGGAGGTGAGTCCCGCGGCCCGGCCCGCCGCCGCCCGCTCCCCTCAGCGCCCCCCGCGGGCCCCAGCTCCTGTCAGCCGCTCTGGGGTGAGGGGAGAGGCCGCCGGCGGCCGCGTTAGCGCCCATCGCTTTCTTTTTTTTTGGAGGGGGGGAAGATGGAGGCCGGCTAGGACCGCGCGTGTGTCTCCCTCAGGGGAGCTGCGGATGGGGTATCGCCAGAGCCCGCTGGGGAGAAATGAGGGCAGGCGGCGCCGGCTGGAGGGTCGCGCCGCGTCCTCTATGCCCCCCTGGAGCGGGGGTAGCTTTCTTCCCCGGTGGCTGACGGCGGGAGCAGCCCGTGGGAGCGGGCTGGCTCTGGGGCCGGCCGGCCGGCGGGCGGGCGGGCGGCCACCCTCGCCTCCCCTCGCTCGGAAAGCGCTACCTGTGCCGTGTGTTTCCTCTCCCCATAGGACAGTCCCGCGCCCTCCGCTGTGAAGAGAATGGCTGTGACTCTAGAGCAGGCCCAGCGGGTGGGCTATACCTGTCTGAAGGCACTCCTCAGGTTCGCTTTTATGGTCGCCAATAACCTGGTTGCTATTCCGTCCTACGTCTTGTATTTAATTATGCTGCAGCCTCTCCGAGTGTTGGATAGTGAAAGCTTCTGGTATATCGAAGGAGTATTATTTAAGTGGCTTTTAGCTATGGTGGCTTCCTGGGGCTGGTGGGCAGGATATACAGGTAAGAATGTCTTATTAATTTAAAATGTATAAGTATAAAGATGTAAATAAGCATTAACACACATGTTTTAGTATGGGCAATACGTAATATAGTGGGCATATATGGTGTTTTTCTTTCAGTTTTCTTATAAAGATGCTTTGTATTTCTGGATGCTAAGTGTACTGAAACGTTTTTTCAGATTGTAGGTACAAGCTTACTATGTGTTAAGTAAGAGTTTCTTGGTCAGTATTTTTCTTAGTATAATTGGAAATATGATTTTTCCTAAGTATCTTGATCACTCTGTTTTAGTGTTACATGAAAAAGGTACATCTCCTCAAAAGAGAGCTGATTTGTACTGTGCATATAGCTGATAGAGCCTAACTTTATTAAGTCGATGCATCTCTAAATCATCTCCACTTAAGACTATCAGGACACAAGGCTAAGAAGTTTGACATGAAGCTCATGTCAGAAGAGTAGGTCTTCTATTCCTTGCAACAGCAACTGTCTTTTCTGCTGCTTCAGAATGGAGAGAAACAGAGGGAACCTCTTTCATACAAATAGCAATACACAATGTTTCTTGACTGTATGGCTCTTCATTTACTGTTAGCAGAGCTAATTACAGAATGTGTAGGGTTTTTCCCTTCTGCATGCTTGCTTTGCAATTGCTATTGAACTTATTTTGGCTTATTAGTATTCATAGGCTCATCAAGGTGATGGACTGAAGTCAAATATTAAGGAAGGCTCTAGTCTTGTCCTCAAATGCACTGATTTTCATCCTAGCTACTGCACCTTGTGCCAGAAAACAGCCATCAATTCTTTGTATGTGCTTAGACCTTGGAAAGGGGAGGAAATGGATCTACTAAGAGCAAAACATGAACAGCCCTTCTAAAATTCTTTCCCTCTCTTCTGCCCAGGCTGCATCCGCAGGTCTTGTCCATGTAAACAAGGAAAAAAAGGAATGGCAGCACACAGCTCTGGAGTCTGGTCAGACTCCTGATTAGTCAGAAAGTCAGTGTTGACGCAGATGGAATGCTCTTTTTGTTAGACCACAAGAGCTGAAGCCTCTGTGATAATGTGCCTTTTGGTACCCTGTCGTGTGCCTTTCTGAGATGCACAAAGTTTCTGTGGATTCTCTAGGTGAGCTTCCAGTTCTTCTTGAGGAGATGGTGGCAGCAGCAAGCTAGATTCTGGTCTGTCGGGCTAGAACTGGCGCAACATTGCACTGCTTCAAAATTGCCTTGCTTGGTACAGCTCAGGCTTTTCCAGATCTGCTGTTTTAAAAATCTTTTTATATGCTTATATTTGCTTGTTAAAAGAAGTCCACATAGTATTTGCAGTGGCAGGTGTATTTTTAAAAGTCTGCTTTATTCCTTAAAGCGCAAAGGCCTTCCAGAAGGAAGGATTGACTTGCAAGGTGCCATGGGTATTATTAATTGGAAATGGGAAAGTTTATGGGCATGATGGTAATGTTAAAGTCATACAGCATATAACCCCAGAGGTTCGCTGTGTATATTGAGCATGCTAGTTAAAATTCAAGCCATTGTCCCATGATGATATGGTTGTCAATTTTTGAAAGCAGTTTCCTTGGGATAGTTTTACTGCTGACTGCAGAACTGTGTGGTTTCTTTTGCCTGTTGCTTGGAAAGTGGTCTTAGCATGATCTGCATATCCTAGAGTCTTCCTGAAGCATCTGTTGATTGGTGTTGCTGATGTATCTTGACAATTTGAAATCCTTTGTTTTACAGTCTTGAAATGTCTTAGTATGTTTGTTTGAAGTATCATTTACAAACAGCTACACGGAAGTGTTTTCTGGGATGGTGTATGGGTAAGGAGGCCCTTCTTTCCACTTTTCACTATAAAGCATGGCTTTTGTTTTGGGGAGGATTTTAAGCAAACGCTTGTACAGAGTCTCGGTTTAAATATATTTTTATTCGATGTGAAGACATTAACATGTTTTATACTGAAAGCTATAAAATAGCAAGAATAGCTTATTTCTTTGTCCATTCTTTCTTTGCCGTCATCAGTGCTCACCACCACATGCAGAAAAAAACTGGACAGCGTATATTTCTGGCTTCAACATATGTAGACAGAGTAATTTATGTGTCTCTTTCCAGATTGATAGCTTTATAAAAGACTGTTGTTAGGTCCCCTCTTTTTACAGAGTACAACATAACTGATTCAGAACTGAAAAACTACTTTATTAGAGTTGGTGTCTAAGACTTGCCGTGGTGCATCTGAAAGAGACATTGCTCCAGAATTATTCTTTTTTCAATTCCAAAAACTAAGTCAAAGATCGGTTTCAGTATGTGCCATCGTTGCAAAAGTAAATACAAGATAGTAGGGTTGTATAGGTTCATTGAGAAGCTTAAGGATTTTTTCTCTTCTTTTGAGTAGCAGAGCAGTTGGTGAGGGGTATTTTTTGTTTGTCTTGATTGAGAGGGTAACCAGCTAAATAAGTTTACTTGTCTTAATTGGAGCTAGTGTTCAGCTTCAGTTGTGTTGAAGGTGTGTTTCAGTTTTTTAATTTATTTACTTTTTCTCCTTCTGACTTTGGGTCATCTGTTGGGTGAGAAGTGACACAAACCATTCGTAATTAGGGACTTAAACTCAGCCTTTAAAGTAGATTCAGAGCAGGCTTTTTTCTCCCCCTGTAAGTTTGTATGTAACATGTAGGAGAGGGCTCAACACCAAATGAAGAACATAGAGCAAGTGCTAAGTTTCCTTCTGGGCTTTTGCTGCTGTTGTGTAATTGTTGGTATATTTTGTTGAATAAAGCTGGAAGAGCTGAGGAAAACTCATTAACTAGGTCTGCCCTTCTCCTCCCCACCCCTGCGTAAACCTGTGCTTTTGTGCTAGAACCCTAGAGGATTTGTTACAGAAATTACATGATCTGTGTCTGTATCAGCAACTCTAATCTGTGCTTTTTGATAAATGTAGGTGTTTCTGTTTGCAGATGCACTTGATATTATGTAAAGAGAGAGTGTATAACTGGACAAGCAAAATAAAGGAAGGAATGGGAAGAGAAATTGTAAAGGTCACTCTGCTTTCCGTAATCTTTTTCTTCTGAAGATGCGAGTATGAGAGGGAACTTGGATATAATTGGTTGCCTTTGATTTTTAAAGGGCAGAGTATGATAAATATCTGTGGTGTTCTCTTGAACTGTATAGTGTTTCTTATGAAAAGGAAAACTGAGTGTCTTTTTATGAAGAATATTCAGATAGTCTAGCAATGTTATTTTTTTTTTATATGCTTTCAGAAAGGCCGCCTTATAACTCGCCCAAGCCTTTTTCTTAAGGCTTTTTGTATAGATGTATTATTCTTGTAGGAGCTGCTTGGTTAGGACGCTCAGAGTCTGCATATTGGTGTGATTTCAAAGGCACCTTTGAATAACTTCTAAATATTCTCCTGCATTTGTTGGAAGATGTGTTCTAAAAAAAGCAAACTCGAGAGTGCTTGATCCTTTGTTGGCAAGTACCTTTTTTCCCCTATGCTATAATTTGTCATTTAATATACGAGTAAACCAGAAACCTCTAAATAGTGTAGTAGATGTAATGGGAGGCGGATGGTAGCATATCTGTGGTGGTGAATTTCTGGTGACCTCCTGCTCACCTACAAAACTAGTTTTAAAGCAACCATCTTCTAGATTTGAACTTCTTTGGGCAAGTAACTATTGCAGACTAAAGTTTAATATCCCTGTATCTAATCAAATCGCTAATTTGCTAAAGAGAAAAGCTTGCGTTGCTTAAATGCGCTTAGACAGACTGTTTCATTGTCTTCTCCTGCTGTCTAAATGCAGAAGTTAGCACTAGCCTGTGATAGTGTTGCTGCAGTATTGGAATTAGAAGTCTCTGTGACAGCAGAGTAATCAGTTAGGCAGTGCAGTCCTTGATACTCATGATGCTAATCTTGTGCTTCAGTCTGCTCTGCACAGCTCGGTCCCACTGTGTGTGGTGGTGTGTGCCCAGCCCGTACCTCTGGTAAGGAGCTGGTAGAGGATGAGTGTCCTCAGTCTGCAGCAGCCCTCAGCGCTCTCGTGCCTGTTGACCACATGCAACACTTCTCTCCCCCAGTGCTCTGACTGGTGGGAGCTGGTTGTACTTGAAGTATTTCATACGCCAGTGGTAAAGAGGACAACTCGAAAAAACTTTCTGTTTCAGCCTCTTGCCAACACACACAGTCATGTAATAATGTTGGACAGGTTGGTGGGCTGATGAAAGGAAGAGTAATACACCTCTGTTCCCACACGCAAAAAAGTTTTAGTGGTGCGAGTATGATTACTGGTATAATGATGCAGTGCTTAATAAAAAGTGAATTAGTCGTATGGTATTGCCTGTTACTGTTCTGTGTCAGCCAGGAAGGTGACATTTAAAGAGTGTCTGTAAGAATTGTCAAATTTTGTCAAGTGAGGAGAATTTCCCTTTCCTCCTCCTTTGTTATTCAGCCAAGTAGAGTAAAACTGAGATTTGGATTTTTAGTTGTGTCCCCCCTCCTCTCCCCTCAAGTGACTTAAAATTTATTGCCTGATTTGTATGTATGATTAAGTAGTGACCACTCTAACTTTTTCAGCAGTCATACTTTTTTCCCCCCATAATTCAAAATCTCCTTTGTTTCAGTTTCATCAGTCAACAGCCTCAACTGCTCTAATCTTCTAAGAATGTGAATATTTTTGCCTTCCAGAACTGTAAAAGATACAGGTGGAGTTGCTGTGACAACACTTCCTTGGTGCAGACAGCGTGTGCTGTCTGCACTGCTGCTCATGACAAGTCGGCCCCTCTCCTCAGGCAGGAAGTGCTGCAGAAGCTGGAGAACAGCAGATGAGATAAAGTAAATTTTTTTCCCCAAATAAGGCAGGAGGTGTTATTTCAGGAGATCTATCTATGCCTCTAACCCTGCCATTGTTTTGCACCCTCCTCCGTTCCTACAGTGTGATTTTTTTTAACTGGGATGGGTCACTACTCTGAGTTCTGGGCAGGGAGGGGTGTGGGGGAAAAGGAACTTGTGGTTTTGAGGAAAGGCAGTGTGTGAAATGGAGGAACAAAATTGTTTGTGTTTTCTTTGAACATGCAAAAATACCTGATGTGACTGAGTAGATTAGGATAGCAACATACCACACAAACTTTTAGTTTATGCTATGGCTATCTGTTGAGTTTCTAGGTAAACCCTGTCTTAAATGCAGCTTTCTCTGATGTGTATTATTTATGTGTAGGTTATGCTGAGAACAAGCAGGGATCTTTGAATTTTGCTGTTTGTAAGAGGAAGTTTGTATGTAATTTGTGAGCTGTCCTGATAAGAAGAGGTCAGAGTTGAATGAGTTGGGGACATTGGAGCTGTTTCTACCATGGCCTCAGAGCAAAGGCTCATTGTGCCCTTGCGTAAGAGGGAAGGAGTACAGTGAACTTACTGTCAGCTTCTTTGTGCAAGTGATGTGTCTGTTTGTGAAGAGTGCTATACAGTGACCCTTGTCCTACCTTAATAATATGTAAAATCACACCAGGAAATTCCTGTCTCTCGTTTTTGGAACGTGAGTTACAGTCTTTACTATACTCTGCAGTTCATCTAGTGTCAGCAATGTGTCAAAGGCAATAAAGCTTATCTTTCATTTTCTTATTGTATCATTTAACTATAAAGGATCATTCCAAAAGATTAGGTATTGAAATGCTCCCTGAATTTTATTTTTAGAAAGCTACTGCCTTCTGGCACAAAACTTAAGAGTAAAGGCACACACTGTTGATTTTTTTGCTAGAAATATTTTTGTTGTTTGTTGCTCTTTACGTCCTTTTTTTTTTTTTTTTAAGAGTGGGTTAGTCTCTGCTCCTGTTTGACCTACTCTGGATAATGTAAAAACTATTGCAAGCATACTAAATCTGTCACATCTGTCTAAGGATAGTAAAGATTAAATTCTTGAGGAATACATGTAGCGAAAGGTATGATTATTTTTAAGTCCTGCAGTGGCTGTGGGGTGGTTCTGAATTAGCTTATGTGCCAAGGAAGCCAAAGCTTTGGGAATTCTGTGTTCTATTCCTGCTTATGGCTGAGTTTGCTATTTTTAGGATGTGTTTTCATCCATCCTAGTTCTTCTGGGCCTTTGTTTTTAGGCAATCTGTTCACGCTAGTCATCTTACTTCTCCCTATGTTGCTGGTTGAGTGCCTGAAAGGATATGACTAAGAATACCTGAGAGATGTGTCTCTGTTCTGTGTACCTTTTCTTGTTCTTTTTCTTCATGGTAGGCTTTTAGGAATCATGTGAAGTAATTACAGGGAAGTTTTTGTCCAGCTCTGATTTTGAGGAGCAAAATCTTAAGGAGTTAAATTCTTTGTCCACAAATTCTTTGCAGAGTGTATGAAGGAGAAATTTTTTTCCACTTCAACAGTGTGATCATATCTGTATTGGAACATGTCAGAGATGATGTCTTTATGTCAGAGATGCAATTTCTCATTCTCATTTAATGTAACTGTTCTAAAGCATAGAAAATTTAGAGCTTTTCAAGAAAATTGGAGAAAAAATTGGGTATTTAATGTGGATAAAACCTATTTTCTCTGTCATTCTGTTCTGGGAAATTACTTTTTTAGAATGAAACTGAAACAGATGAACAGAATATATCACTTTGCCTTTCTCTGTTGGCTGTGTGTGAGGGACAGAGAAGTCTTGCCAAAGGTTAGCTTGGCAAAGTTTTAAGCCGCTGAAAACAGGATCTTAAAAATGGAAGAGTTGTGCAACCTTAATTAGACAGGGTAGTTAGTAAATCCATTATGGAATATAAGCTTAGTGGTGTAACTTTCCAGTGTGAACTGAGCCAAAATACAGCTCCAAGATATGTAATCTGGTCGCATTTATTACAGTGCAATATAAACTCTAATGCTTAAGATGACGCGTTGAATGTGGGATTGCGTAGGAATGTAATTGCAACTGTTGTTGCAGTCACCACAGTTGAGATAATAGTCCAGCCATTTGTAAATTCAGTTACTGAAATAAATAAGGCTAATATGTCTGATTTCCTAAAAATGTTCTGTGACACCAGTGAGGCATTCTGCATATGAAGCTGTATTTTTTTATTTTTTAATTTTATTTTTTTTCCTCTTCCCGCACAAGCATTTCAAGTAGGGGGTGCTGCTGAAGAAAGCCAGTCCCAGCCTTTCAGATATCCTACCACTGCTGCTTCAGTTTTATTGGCCAAATATTTTAGTGATTGTGTGGTGATCTTATCATGGCCCTGATCCACACTAAAACTATCCCCCCCTTTTTTTGCTGAGTGACTTACTAAACACAGCCCTTAACCCAGTTCATGTTGCGGGTGTGATGAAAGAAGGTGGGTACAGACAGCAAAGAGAAAGAGGAAGGAACTGCATCTTTTAGTGACAGTACCAGCTTTCATGTGTTTGTTGAACTACTGCTGATGGCCCCAATTCCAGAGAGCAGTCCTGTGCAGGATAGGGCCCCGGTATGTGAATAAAATGTCACATTCTAGAAGTAGATTTCTTCACCTTTTCTTAATATTTTGTTAACTGCTTAGTGTTGTTTAGACTGGAAAGTGCAAAAGTTCCTTTTGAGAATAAAACTAAATGTAGGGTGAGAACAACGGGTTATCATAAACTGGAAACTGCTTGATAAAAGAATAAAAAGACCAGTGTTCAATTTGATAAAAGCTTAGCAGTGGGGTTCTTCTGAAGTTTTATATGTGTACTCTTTGAGTCTGTCAGCTACAGAGACAATTGTAAAGAACTTCAAAAGTACTTAAGCTGTATGAATAGCCAATAAAATGCAGAAGTTATGCAAAGTTGAACAGTCCAAAGTACCAAAGTAATAAACATTTAAGTAAAGTATCAGTTTAGGGAAGAGACTAGTGTCATGGTGGAGAGCTTAGGGAAAGTTTTGTCTCAGTGCACAACTATATATTCTGTTATAAGATACGTAAAGAACAAGATGGAGAATAATATAAAAATATCAGTGGTTCAGCTTCACACTTTGCTGGTTTTGTCTCAGTTGTTCTAAAGCTGTTGAAGAGTTAAAGGGCTTTAAGAGGGTCAACAGCTTCATTAGTGCAAACTGAAATGAAATCAGAACAGTTTCATTCACAGCTGAACTTTAATCAGAACTGAATTGGACAACTTCATGATTCTGTTTCCTGGGCAGAATAGAGTAGAAGTAGTGCAATCTCTCTGTAAAGAAGGGGACTTTTCGTGTCACTGGAAGGTAGAAAATGAAAGTCTTTGAGATTTAATAAGATAGCGGTGCTTGGGGTTTTTGTTTGTTTTTTCTTAAATACTTTCATTATGTCTTTTCACAAATACTGAGTTTGCAGCATAGTGTCAATGACTTCTTTTGAGTCGTACAACATACTTTGTAAACTTCTTGTTTAAAGGTTATAGTTCTAAAAGGGAAGGAATTGTCCCTATTTAAGGAGTCTAATAGTTTAAACTAGCTTAGAGGTTCACCTCAGTTTTGTAATTTAACTAAAGAGGGAGAGGAAAGATTAATAGCTTTATTACTGCTTCTCACTTATCTAGAACTAAAAATAGAAATGGCATTCTAAGAACAAGGGCCAGCATTGCTGCTGTTGGGGAGTATGCAGGTTCTGGAAAGTTGATGCATTAGGACAGTGGCATGAGTGCTTGTGGGTATGGGGTTTTGGTGGCAAAAAGGATTTTGTTTTGAGGGTTTTTTGAATTTAGTTTAATTTGTTTTCCAGCATCCCAAAGTTACAAGCATGTGCAGTTTCTGTAAAAGTCTGTAGTGTCTGTGTTTCCTTGCCAGAACTGGGGAAAAAAAAATTAATATTAAGAATATGTGTTTTTGGCTAATTTAAGCATCAGTTATATTTGAGTGTGGTGTTTAGGGTGGGCCATTGAACACTATTGTAATGTAATTTGGTGACTTGGGTATTTTATTATCTATATAGATAAATGTGACTGTTGTAAGCATAGTTTCCTCTTGGGATTAAGCTACTTGTTTAACAGCTATTCTTTCTCTCACCCTTCCCACACTTCTGATCTGCCTCCTTGCAAATCTGTCTGCGATTGACCGGATGGTTCAGATTTCAGGCTTAGTGATGTTCTCATGAGTTTTGTGAAAATTGGCGGCTGAGTGAGAAGGAGAGAGAGACCCAAGTTAGTGCCTCAGCTGAGGGTAGCGCAGACAGATTTGGCCACCGTGTGTCTTGTTTGACATCTGCTGCATGTCCCATCAGTGCATCAGTGGTTTTGGGTTTGCCACAGTGTTGGCCTATCTCATCCAGCCCACTGAGGAGAAGGAGGTTAGACAACAAGTTTTTGGGAAACCAGGCTTTGGTACGTCTGCTGCTTCTGGAGGGACATGCTAATCTGTCAGTGCCAGACGGTGTGTGAAGCACCATCCTTTCCTTTAGATGATGTTTAGTCCACCTTTCTTATCACAGCCTTCTAATTCCAAAAGGCCTATGCAGATAACTCTTTAGTCTTAATATTAGGAAAAAGGATAAGGTGGTAAAAGATCTTAAAGTTTTGTGTTTTTAAGGCTTTCTACTCCGTATATGAAACAGGAGTTGGTGTAGCTTCCTAAAAGGAGGACCAGAAGGGCATCAACCTGACTGAAACTCTCAAGGAAGAGCAGTGATGCTCAGATTACTGTAGGCAGGGCAGAGCCAAAGGAAAAGTCAGTTATGAATCTGACCCAGGGATATGTAGAAACACGAGGCTTGAGGTGTATTTGAGTGTATTTGGGGACATCTGGGAGAGAGCAATGGTGTGGGTGGTAAGCAGCATGAGAGTCTGTCCAGAAGGGTTCTGTACCACCGTGTAGCACACGTGAAGGTATTACATTAGAAATGTGGCCTCTTGAGTTTTGTAGCTGAACCTGTTCTATTTTGATATGCATAAATATATATAGATGGCCTGGCAAAACTCCGACTCTAATAATTGCCAGTTTCCTTTCCAAGTGCATTCTTCTTTCATATCCATTTTTATTTCCTGTGGTTGTCTCTTGCATAAAATTCAGTTGTTGCTGATCCTAGCAACAGCTTTACTTGGAAATAAATATAACCGTAGCCTGTGTATACACTAATATAACATGAAATGAATGTTATATTATCTATGAATTTCAGTTTACATTTGGAAAAATGCTTTCAGATGCAGGCACAGTTAGTAGAAATGTCTGTTAATTCTCTTGCATGTAGTAGATTACGTGAAAACAAATAGGTGAATTTTTTTTTTTTTAATTTGAAACTCTTCTGTTTGTATCTTCAAAGCTAATACTTCGGTCTTCTAACCTAGTAACATAGGAAGGGAATGTGACAACAGCAAGGCCTTTGCCCAAGTAATTCTATTGTCTTGCATGTGTTTAAAGATCATTTGATGCCTACCTTGGGCTTCTGAAGTTTGACAAGGTTTTTACAGGCTGGAGAAGCACTTTTGTCCCTCATCTATTTCAGAGGGAGAAAATAGGAAATGTGCCTTTTTTTTCTTTTTTTTTTTTTTCCCCCTTTATTGCTTACATTCTTTGTGAATGTTTTGACAGCCTACTAAACTTTAAAAGCTAAAGTGCAGGGCTGAGTTGACATAACCATGAGTGGTGTTGCCATGCGTCACTATAGGGAGGCTAAAGGTTATTTGGGTGGCTGCTGTGGTGAAGAAGGAACCGTAGCAGGTGGCCTGCTCCTTTCTTTTCCAGTCCCATTACCACCCTTTCCTGATACTTTGCAAAAACAGTGTGGTAAATCTGAGTGTCTGGTCACTCACCGGGTTTGCTTTGAGGCAGGGTTTCTTTGAGCAAAGTACGTAAGATTTAGTTGGATAGGTAGTATTTGATGTTTGAAGTGTATTGACCAAAGCTCTTAGTCTGTGGGAGTGCTAGACTTGTGTAGCCTGAATAAATTTATTTTTGCCTAGTTTTCTTTTTGTCTGAGGAAAGAGTAACTTGTAATACTTCTGGCAAGTGCTTCATGAGTAAGCCAAGGCACTTGTAGCCACAGATTACAAGTTGCATGTGAAGTGCTTACTTCATAGTGCTTACACATAATAGTACCTATTACTACACACAGACTTAGGAGTATTCACATTAATTGTTTAATGGTAAAGCAGAATTTTGAGATTCATAGTATCTTCTTGCATTTTTGCTGCATTTGAAATGGAGAAGTCCATTTCCACAGTCTCTTCCACAGCTCTCTTCAACCCCTTTACGGGTGCTCTCCAGAGAAACTGCTCTGCAGTGAAGTACTGTTTTTAACTGAAGTACTCTGAAGTTGTCTTTTTTTTTTTTTTTGTTCCCCCAGCATTTGTCTGCTGTAATTTTTACCATTTGTTCCCAAAGTATAGAAAAATTTTTTGATCTAAGATGTGGAATTTTTTTCTTTAATTTGAGGAGGGAGAAGAGAGAGAGGAAGAGATGCCTCAATTACTGTCATTACAGCAGCATATTTCAAAACTGGGACCTGGGTATTTCATTGAAAGGTGCATTGAATATTAGTCTGTGCACTGAGGATGAATGATAGGTATTGGAGCCAGCCATTCAGAATGTTTGAATAAATTTGTTTGTATGGAGTCCGACCATTTTTATGTCAGTAAAAAGTACTACTGAAACTCCCAGTAAGACTCAGCCACAAATCCAAGGTATTTTTTGCAGTTGTCAGCAGGTATAAGAGGATTATTTGTTTTGTAATAGTAACAGATGCCAGAGTGCTAAACTTTTTTTAAAATTAGGAGCAATAAACTTTCTGCTGCTGCTCTGGGGTACATCAGCTAGAATAATCTAATAAGTGTGGCTGGTTTTTCCTGCTAATTACTTAATTTGTGATAGCCTGAGAGTGCCTTTAAAGGCATCGCTTCTGGTTTTATGATGATGGACTTCTGCTTACTGGCAACCTGAAACGTGGCCGCACACTTAATTCTTAAGAGTCACTGAAGTGGTATAGGATAACCTGGGGTAAATTTAAATATGGTAAAATGCTTTGTTGGCTTGAATCATTTGCTGCATCATACCAACAGAAGTACTAGCTTAAGTTCCTGGCTGGAATTATTGTCATACACTTTCTAGCATGCTTTTCAAACTTACTGTGGCCTCTTGTTTTAATAATGGGACTTGCATAAACAGAAACATAAAACTGAATATAGGAATCTGTTGTTATGTTAATCTGCATCATTAGCTTCTTATTGTTTTATCATTAAATTATTTTGATTAAATTTGTGGTAACTGAACATCGCTTTCCCCCTTTATAAAATCCATTATTTGAAAAACATTAACATAGTATCTAAAGTCCAAGAGGAAGTGTCGTTACAGTTCTTGTTCATGTTATAACTCCTTTATTGTAAAGACTGTTGTTTGTAGCGTGGGTAATAAAGTCCTTGAAACCTAACAGTGTGAACATTTAAGGCTGCTTTTAAAAGGTTTGTCATTCTGCTCCATTGCATCTGTATCCAGTTATTTTTTGGTTCTTTGCATGCCTTTCATTATTAAATTTTCCCCTCTACACTGCAACTTAAAAATGTCCAGTGTCTTGGTTCTGTTTTGTGCTATGTGGCCGTGCTAACCCACTGGAGCTAGAGGATGATGCAGAGGTGCACGGGGGGAGGAGAGAATAATGCTGCAGCTGTTTGACTAGCAGCCGGTTTTATTGCTTGAGGATATTGATTTTTAGATTGTGCTACTTCTGCAATCTCAAAATACGCTGTTTGAATGTGTATTTCTGTTCTTATGGTCGTTCAAGGTGTTCAGCAGCTCTGTTTTTTCTGTCCAGAGTTGACTTGAGTTGGAGAGGTCTAAAAGGTCAGTGTCCTTCAAGTGGAGACAATCTCCTCAGTTCTGAGGTCACCGTGGGGAGACGGTAAATAAATGCACAAAGTGGCCTTTTGCCTTTCCCATGTAGGTCATTTAACAGAGATAATTTAGAAATAAAGGGTTTTCCAGATACGTCCAGCACTACTTTTATGTGGTGGTTACTTGTGCTGTATCATGAGCTGGGCGGAAAAACATCAGCTGTATAACGAGTGGGCATCAACAGCATTTTGTATCAACATAGGCAAGACCTGAAGAGTATGAAGAGGTAACTCAACTTGATTTAGATAAGCAGAAGGTAATGACCAGAGCTGGGATATAGGGGTGGTCTTACCATATTCAGAATCTTGATTTCCAATAGTAATAATATTGTTTGTTTTTCTTGACTTGAACCTTTAGCCAGTGATTAAAGTCATGTAGTTTGATTCCTTTAGGAGGAAAAATTTATGATCTGGTATTTTTTCAAATCAATATGATTTATTTAAAGGATATATGCAACATCATGGTTTTCTGAGCCCCATTGGATTTGAACACTGGCAAAATTGTTTCCTTGTTCAGTAGTGTAATTATATTTTTTTTTTTTATTATTTTAAGCTAGCACATCTTCTGAAAAGCATAGTCTTAGTTCTTACCTGTCGTCACTCTGGAAGTTTTTCTTGATATGTACCCTTCTGGCTGTAACCCTTGCCTGCACCCAGTCCTGGTGGTACAGTTCTCGAACTACGTAGTTGAATGCTCAGGAGCTGATCAAGCCTTTTCACCGTGCTATTTAATTAGGTTTGTTATATAGGGAGAGGTGAATGCAAACTCTCGCTTGGAGTTCTAGGCAAGTTCCATATCTTGTTTAAAGAAAAAGTAATGTTTGCTCACTTCCAGCCTTGCTACAGTTTTCTGGTTCCTGTATCTGATAAACCTCAAGGCACTACAGAGAATTTAATTTTGATTAGTTACTTTTTTAGCTACGATGTAAGTACAATAGAATACTGTGGCTTATCAGCTTCCTATGAGAAACTGCTCTCCCGCTGTGCAAATTTTCTGCATTCTGCATGTCTTTTACCTGAAAAAGTCTCTTGTATAGTGCTCTGAAAAGTTTATGGTCCTAAAGCATACAGTGACCTAAAACCTGCAGATAAAAATGGAAATGACACTTCTAATTCATGTCTTTTCGTTGTTAGCTAGCCTCTCCAGTCCATTATGCAGTAGGTACTAACTAAATTCTGTTGAGTTCTTCTGCTGTCTCCAGAAAGACTTGATATTCCATGGCCTTGGGATATTTGTTGTAAGATTGCTGAATATGTCATGTTATTTCTGCAGCTGTGTGTTTTGGGAAAAACATCTGAAAACTGTATAGATGCTCTGGTTTCCTTGAAATTATATAGGAAGCTTGCAATCTACGAATCTTAAAAGGAGAGGAAATGGCCATCCCTTCCTGCCCAGGTTCATTGCTATATGCCATCAGTTACTTGCCCTTTAAAGCCATACTTTCAACTGCCCTGACTTGGAAATCTGCATAAAGTAGGAGCAGAATCTTCCATATGGCTAGCACTGTGGCTTTACAAATACCTCACTTTTTTTAAAAACAAAACAAAACTAAACAGAAATTTTTGCTGAACTTTGTTGTAATAGAGCTTGTTCCCTCTTAAATAACAGTGAAAATTTTGTGCAGTCTTTATGAGGAGTTCACTTTGGGCAGTTCAACAGTTATCACAGAATATACTTCAACTTCATGTTCCTTCAAGTCTTATGTATTGCTGTGAGAAGCAGTAAGGACTCGAATCTGCCCACTGCAAAAGCAAAAAATCTAGTGTGGGTTACATTCACATATTTATCTATTTCTGAAAATGGATTATTCTTATCTTTATAACCATCAGACTCTGCTCGTGTCGTCTTGAAACAGAATAACAGGTTTTCCTCAATTTATTTGAAGGCTTGCTTCTGTCTTGTGGGTGCATTTTTTTTCAGTGGAGTATTTGTCTAGTTTCCCCAGTATTCATGTTATTCTGGACTACACAGTGCAGACTCTATTTCTGTCATATAAAGAAGAAAATCTGATTCCTAATAGAAAAGTCCTGGGGTGTTGCAGTGTGCAGCTCTGCATAAGCAGCCAAACCATTGAATGGAAACTGTGGGAGTGCTGTGGTCCTCAGAGGTGGCTTGTTGATTATTTGTTTCAGCCAGCTTGCAGTAGGCCAACTAGTTTGCATCAAGATTCTCGGAGTTAACAGCTGAGACTGCAAAGCAGGTTTCAGCCATTCCCCCTGCTTTGAAAGGAGTAGTTCTCTCTGGGGAGGAAACAGGACTGCTCTTTCACAAGTAATTTGCTTTGCATAGACCATTACCTTAATGGGATTTTTCACACAGTTGGTTTGTATATACTGGGTTTTTGGTGTTGATTACAGAATTTGAAAAGTATCCCTTTACTTAGGGCAGTGAACCCGGGTGTATTCTCTGGGCATTGTCACCCCTGGAACCTGGCTGGGAAGATCTGCTTTTGTCCTGTATCAGCTTCTTAAGTCTGTATGATATAGTAGCTATACTTTCTGAGCCACCTTAACAGTTGAGGGAAGCGAAGTACCTTATGAATGACTCTTTGGCATCACGGGGAATTTCACATCTGGAAAGACAAGCAACAGGATCAAATTAGTAATGCTTACTGTTGCCAGTGACTCAAAGGAAACTGTAGTAATAGTATTGTAGTTTGCGATACTGCCCTTGGGTACATGCTGTTGCCTAGACAGTTGTCTCTGCAAAGACAGCTCAGGTTATTGTTAGATGCAGTACTTTTACTATGACAGAGGATGTGCTTTCAGAGTGCTCTCCGAGGGAGAAAGTATTTTCTTTAATTTACTTGCCCAAACAAATCCAAAGCACACTAAAAATTAAATAGCTGTCACCTCGTCCCTGCCTAAATAGTGGTTCTGTAGTGTCTGTGGCACACGGCGACAAATTTTTTACAAGGACATTTATCTTTTTCTTTTGTACGTAAGCTTACATGGAAAAGGAGAAGAGTTGGGGTTGCGCATTTTTAACTCGTTTTAATGTTCTTCAAAAGAACAAAATTCTATGCTTGCTATGCTCTAACAACATGCCTAACAAGTTTGTTTGTTTGTTTGTTTTAAAAAGAAATTCGTAGCAATTTTGAAGGTGACTGAGGTGACTCGTGCTGGTTACGCTTTGCACGTTGGGCCAACCGGACTTGCCCAGCAGGTCTTCCGATGTAGCAGACCACAGTTCCATAAGGATTTATTCTGGTCCAACTGGTAGTTGCTGCCCCATCATCCCATATTCTTCTGATACCTCTGATGGTGCTGGCTTGCCCCCCCTTTTTTTTTTTCCACCAGCACAGATGCTCACATGATGTTGCAGTGGCTGTCTTTTGCTTCTCAAGTATTGGAGCAACTTGCCCAAAACAGGAAAAATAAGAAACATCTTAGATACAGATAAGAGGCCTTCCCACTTTACATGTTGGGGTTTTTTTGTTTACTTGTTACTACTCTAAGCTTTAAATTTCATATTTAAGTAGGTGTCAGTAGCTATGTCTGAGTATTAAGTAGGCATGTTTTGATGTTTGAGTAACTAAAAGTAACTCAATTTCAGTGTAGCTGCTTGCATGCTTTGTGTTTGACATGCAGACAAAACAGTTTCAATAGAGTAGTTTAATTAGCTATATTAAGAAATATTATGGCAAGATATACAAATGAAGATAAATGAAGATCTGAAGATGTCTATCTTCAGATGGAGTTCTCAAGACTTTATAACAGTGAACACAATGGCTTATTCTGGCTGGAATGTGTCATTTCTTCAAGCTTGTGGTGTTGGTTACTGGTCCTATGTTTTTTGCCTGAGTCAGATCCCAGGTGAATCGTATTCTGCTTCTTCTATATTGGGGTTTGAACTATCCTTCCAATTTACGTCTTTGCTGCAGTTCTGCAGCAGTAAGACAGAAAAACCTTGCCAGTTTGTACTTGCAACATGTGCTTTGTGACTGTAAAGGCTGCTCCTTTTCATGCCTCAGGATGAAATTGTAGGTTTTGTTGTAGTTGAAAGTATCTCCTGAAAGAATTCTGTTAACGGTGTGTTTTTCCTCCTAGTGTCAGGCTGTAGATCACAGAATCACAGAATTGTTTAGGTTGGATAGGATCATATAGCTGAACCCCCTGCTCAAAGCAAGGTCCGTTCGAGCAGATCGACCAGGTCCATGTCCAGTCAGGTTTTGAATAGCTCTAGGGATGGACACTTCACAACCTCACTGTGCAACCTGTGGCAGTGTTTGACCACTCTTAGAGTAAATTTTTTCTTTTTTCCCTTGTGTTGAAGTGGGATACCCTGTATTTCAGTTTTTGCCTGTTGCCTCTCAAACTGTCACTGGATACTGCAGGGAAGACTCTGGTTAAGTCTTCTTTACTCCTTTCCCTGCACCCCCATCAGGTACTTACACATGGGTAAGATTTCTCACCTGGACCATTTTCTTCTCCAGGCTGAGCAGTTCCAGTTCCCTCAGTGTCTTCTTGCATGAAAGATGCTCCGGACCCTTAATCATCTTAGTGGCCCTTTGCTGGACTCACTCCAGTAAGTCTGCATCTTCTATTGTACCAGGGAGCCCAGAATTGGACCCAGTGCACCAGATGGAGCCTCCCCAGTGCTAAGCAAAAGGGAAGGACCCCCTCCCTCCACCTGCTGGCAATGCTTTTCCCAATGCAGCCCGGGCGACTGTTTGCCCTGCTATGAGGATGCGTTTCTGGCTCGTGGTCAGCTTGTCCACCAGGACCCCAGGGACTTTTCTCCAAAGCCCCTCCCCAGATGTGGGACTTGGCACTTCCCCTTGTTGAACTCCGTGAGATTCCTGTTGGCCCATTTCTTCAGTCTGTCTGCATCCCTTTGAATGGCAGCACGACCAGATGGCGTATCAGCCGCTCTCCTGCTTGTGCGTTGTCTGCAGACTTGCTGCAAACTCGCAGAGGGTTCACGCTGTCCTGTTGCTCAGGCTGCTAATGAGGATGTTAAACAGTACCGGTCCCAGTATCCACACTAGGGTACACCCCTCGTCACTGGCCTCCAGCTGAACTTTGTGCTGCTGGAGGTGATGATTTTCTGTCCTACAGCTTTCCTTCTTAAAGCTCAAGTCCCAATGTTGACATACTGACATTCAGGCTACCTTATCCCTTTTTTGTGCTCTAAATGACTTTTCCCTTTTCCTGTCATTTTATTTCTCATTTCTTTCAGATATATATGGAGGGGAGGCCTGCCTCTAACTCTTTCTGACTTTCTGACACAGGAAAGAATGACTTCTCCAGCTCTAGATGGGAATTTTTGTGGAAATACCTGTAATTTTTAACGGGGGAGGAAGTCATGGTGCTTTTATTGAGTTCTTCCTGTCTGTCAGTGTTTGATGTGTCAGACCCTGTTTGTCAGCTCTGTTCCTGCTTGGTTAGTTGCTCAGCGGTAGTGATGGGAGAGATGAGTATGGGTGAAGTACTGTAGTAACCTGCTCAGTTCAAGTTATTAAAAATACAGAGTTGCAGCCAACTGTTCTTTGCTTGAAAGGGTGATAAGGGTAACAATAATAGCAAGCTCTGTATTTGTAGCATTTTTTTAGTTACCCAGCTGCACTGGTGTGTGTTTTGATCAGAGAAAAGAAACACTCTTCCCTCTTCTCACTGCTCTTCTATGATACTTTGACAAATGTGCTTGAGCTGTTGTAGTGGTGTTGTATTCTGAAATTCCCCTGTTTTCAGAGTAACTTTTCTTTTTAATTCCAGAAAACCCAATCTGTTTTTAATAAAACTGTCTTACAAACAGAACTTTCTTTAAGCTTAAGATGTATTTTGCATTGTAGCCATACTTAAAATGCTGCAGTTTCAATACACTGGACCCACTTCTTAGCAAAGTCTGCTGCCTCCCTGGGACCTGGGTTAAAGATTTGAAAAGAAAGCTTCCTACCCTGTTACAGCCCTCAGATTATTATCCGTTATTGATTTTTCAGGTATGAAGTGATGAAGTTGCAACAAGATGTCCAAGGGCCATCAAGGGAGACTTCAGGGTCTTGGGATGGACTGGTTAAGGGATCAGGAGCACAAGTAGTGTTCTCTGTCCTTCCAGTTGCAGGGAATGATGAGGGAAGAAACAGGAGGAGCCAGCAGATCAATACTTGGCTCCGAGCCTGGTGTCACCAGCAGAATTTTGGGTTTTTTGATCATGGGTTGGTCTACACAGCACCAGGCCTGCTGGCAACAGGCAGGGTACATGTGTCTCAAAGGGGGAAAAGGGTCATTGCACAGGAGTTAGCAGGGCTCATTGAAAGAGCTGTCAACTAGATTAGAAGGGGGAAAAGGAGAAAACCAGGCTTGCTAGAGATAAGCCTGGGGGCAGCATGCCGATGTTTGAGGGATGGTGTGCTAGCGAGGTCCTTTGGTTTGCTGTCTCAGTGGAGGTAGGGGATGGAGATCCGTGTGGCAGTGAAGATGCAAGGATTACTGATGTGTTTGAAACCAGAAGTGCCTGAGAATGGTCGTGTAGGAATTAGGACTTATTCCCCAAAAAAGGTCGTGGGATCAATAGAATTGCATCTACGCCAATGCACACAACGTGGGCAACAAACAGGAGGAGCTGAAAGCCATTTTGCAGCAGGAAAACTATGATAACGTTGCCATCATGGAAACATGGTGGGGTGACTCACACAACTGGTGTGCTGCAATGGATGGCTATAAACTCTTTAGAAGGGATAGGCAAGGAAGGAGAGGCGGTGGTGTAGCTCTGTTATGGTAGGGAGTGTTTTGATTATCTAGAGCTTGATGATGATGATAATAGGCTTGAATGTTTATGGGTAAGAATCGGGGGAAGTCCAACAAAGGAATTATTATGATGGGAGTCTGTTACAGACAACCCAACCAGGATGAAGAGGCAGATGAAATATTCTATAAGCAGCTGGGAGAAGTCTCACAATTGCTAGCCCTTATTCTTGTGGGGGGACTTTAACTTACCAGATGTCTGCTGGAAATACAATACCGCAGAGAGGCAACAGTTTAGGAGGTTCCTGGAATGCGTGGAACAGCTTCCTGCCACAGCTCTAAGTGATCCAACCAGGGAAGGCACTCTACTGGACCTTTTGTTTGTGAACAGAGAAAGACTTGTGGGTGATGTGATGGTTGGAGGCCATCTTGGGCATAGCAATCACAAAATTATAGTTATCAATTCATGGAGAAGGAAGGAAGGGAAACTGCTTCTGTGGACTTCTGGAGGGCAGACTTTGGCCTCTTTAGGAGCCTGGTTGACAGAGTCCCTTGGGAGGCAGTCCTGAAGGGCAAAGGAGGCCAGGAAGGCTGGACATTCTTCAAGAAGGAAATCTTAAAGGTGCAGGAGCAGGCTGTCCCCATGTGCTGAAAGACGAGCCAGTGAGGAAAACGACTGGCCTGGCTGAACAGAGAGCTTTGGCTGGAACTCGGGGGAAAAAAAGGAGAGTTTATGACCTTTGGAAGAAGGGGCAGGCAACTCAGGAGGACCACAAGGATGTCATGAGGTTGTGCAGGGAGAAAATTGGAAGGGCCAAAGCCCAAGTACAACTTAATCTGATTACTGCTGTAAAACACAATAAAAATGTTTCTATAAAAATATTAGCAACAAAAGGAGGGCTAAGGAAAATCTTTATCCTTTATTGGATGTGCAGGGAAACATAGTGACAAAGGATGAGGTACTTAATGCCTCCTTTGCCTCAGTCTTTAATAGTAAGACCAGTTGTTCTCTGGATACCCAGCCTCCTGAGCTGAAAGACAGGGATGGGGAGCAGAATGAAGCCCCCAAAATCCAAGGGGAAATGGTTAGTGACCTGCTACACCACTTAGACACACACAAGTCTATGGGGTCAGCTGGGATCCACCCAAGGGTACTGAGGGAGCTGGCAGAAGTGCTCACCAAGCCATTTTCAATCATTTATCAGCAGTCCTGGCTAACCAGAGAGGTCCCAGTTGACTAGAAGTTAGCAAATGTGACATTGTATCTACAAGAAAGGCCAGAAGGAGGATCTGGGGAGCTGTAGGCCTGTCAGTCTGACCTTGGTACTAGGGAAGGTTATCGAGCAGGTCATTTTGAGTGCCATCATGTGGCACATACAGGACAACCAGGTATCAGACCCACTTAGCATGGGTTTGTGAAAGCAGGTCCTGCTTGACCAGCCTGATCTCCTTCTATGACCAGGTGGTCCGCTTAGTGGATGAGAGAAAGGCTGTGGATGTTGTCTACCTGGACTTTAGTAAAGCATTTGACACCATTTCCCACAGCATTCTCCTGGAGAAACTGGCTGCTCATGGCTTGCATGGGTGTACTCTTTGCTGGATAAAAAACTGGCTAGATGGCCAGGCCCAAAGAGTTGTGGTGAATGGAGTTAAATCTGGCTGGCAGCTGGTCACAAGTGGTGTTCCCCAGGGCTGGTTCTGCTTAATATCTTTATCAATGATCTGGATGAGAGGATTGAGTGCAGCCTCAGTAATTGCAGATGACACCCAGTTGGGTGGGAGTGTTGATCTACTGGAGGGTAGGAGGGCTCTGCAGAGGGATCTGGACAGGCTGGATCGACAGGCCGAGGCCAACTGTATGAGGTTCAACGTGGCTGAGTGCCGGGTCCTGCACTTGGGTTACAACAACTCCATGCAACGCTACAGGCTTGGGGAGGAGTGGCTGGAGAGCTGCCCAGTGGAAAAGGACCTGAGGGTGCTGGTTGACAGCCAGCTGAACATGAGCCGGCAGTGTGCCCAGGTGGCCAAGAAGGCCAACAGCGTTCTGTCCTGTATCAGAAATAGTGTGGCCAGCAGGAGTAGGGAAGTGATCGTGCCGCTGTACTCGGCCCTGGTGAGGCCGCACCTCAAATACTGTGTTCAGTTTTGGGCCCCTCACTACAAGAAGGATGCTGAGGTGCTGGAGCGTGTCCAGAGAAGGGCAACGAAGCTGATGAAGAGCCTAGAGCACAAGTCTTACGAGGAGCAGCTGAAGGAACTGGGGTTGTTTAGTCTGGGGGAAAAGGAGGCTGAGGGGAAACCTTATCACTCTCTACAACTACCTGAAAGGAGGTTGTAGCGAGGTGGGTGTCGGTCTCTTCTCCCAAGTAACAAGCAAGAAGACAAGAGGAAACAGCCTGAAGTTGTGCCAGGGGAGGTTTGGATTGGTTATTAGGAAAATTCTTTTTCACCACAAGGGTTGTCAGGCATTGGAACAGGCTGCCCAGGGAGGTGGTGGAGTCACCATCCCTGGAGGTATTTAAAAGATGTCTAGATGTGGCGCTTAGGGATGTGATTTAGTGGTGGACTTGGCAGTGCTAGGTTAACAGCTGGGCTTTGAGGATCTTAAAGGTCTTTTCCAACCTAAGTCATTCTATGATTCTATACAGTACACTGAATAGGACTTTTAAGACTGTGGTATCAACTTACGCAAATTTCATTTTGGACTACCTTCTTGTTAAGAGTAAACATCCGTGTTACAGGTGAAACCACAAGAGTTTATGCCTCTTGCATTTAAAAAAAATGGAAAAGTGTTCTGTGGATTTAGTATATGAAGTCATTTGCTGAAGTGGTGAGAATCCTTTCTCACTTGTAAAAATTATCCTTGTAGATAGACTGAAATGTAGGCTCCACAGCCTTGTCTGACAAAAAGGGTCTATTTAGGCAAGTGCTGAGCCTCTTTGCTTTGAGGGGTTGACTGTGGTGTTTCCATCATTGTCTCTGGCCTTGAGGTTCAACAACAGAAGGTGCAAACTGGTAAAACAAACTTGTATGTCTTGGTTTTTCTCATTAAAATTTTCAAATCTGTTGTATCTGTTTAGGGAGCAATAAAACATCTGTGGACTAAAAATTTCTTGGGACATTTTTTCATACAAGCCGTCTTGTGGCCCAGTGATTGTCAAAGGAGTCTTAGTAAGCTGCAAATCTTGTCTTTGCTCTGTGTAACAACTTAGCAGAGATCTTATTCAGAGTCTCTTTGCTTATTTTACAGAAATGTTTCTTTGCTTCTGTCACTTACAGTGTTACAGCTTTTTGGCCATCTCCAGAGTTTTTAGCAGCTTTTAACTAGCAAAACGCAAAAGTTCATCCTTAACTTGTGTGCCTCTTTTTGGTTTATGGTCATCTTAAAGACGGTCCTGTAAACTTTGTCTTTATTTGATGTTGGAAATAAACACTGTCAATCTATGTTCAAAAATGTTTCTTTACACAGTGTAACTAGGAATGACCAAAATGGTACCTAGTATCAGCTTTATATATGAACTGAAGTGATAGCAGTTAATCTGAAGTATATTTACTGCTGGTTCAGATTCTTCGATCTTTTTAGGACCTGGGTGACAGTATGTTTCTAACTAGGTAATTTTTTTGTGCATACTTTGAAACTTCTTAGGATTGTTTTTAACTTTCAAGCCTGACTATTTGATTTTTCAGTATCCCTTAATAACCCTTACTACTTGTTCTGATGCTTTATTTCCTAAGTGTGTTAAAAATGTGAAAAAGTATTCTTTCATGGTGAGGAAAAAATTGCAGGACTGTACCATTGTTTTGCTTATCCTTCTTCTAGGCTTCAAACAAACTGATTTTTTTTGTTTTGTTTTGTTTTCTGGCCATTATACCATCTGTAGTATGTAAGGTATTAGAGCATTAGGAAGTTAGTTCATGAATGCGTTGATGTTCCTCTGGCTAGTTAATACTTAATGTATTTTATCTGTCACCGGGGAGGAATGTGCTGTATAGCTTGCTCCTTCTCCGAGTGGTCTGACTCATGAGCTCGAGGTACTTCAAAAGGATTTCAGCACTCCATCCCATTCTTCAGTCTTGCAGTTGCTTTTCTAATAATAGAAGCAACAAAACAGACAGTGGAGTTGCTTCTTTGCTGCTACAGTTTATTACTAGTATAATCATGAAGCCTGACATCGATCACAATCTTCATGTTTCACAATCCACGTTTGGCTGTATGGCTACGGACACTGCGTCTCTTGTACTGCCTGTTGGAAGCAGTAACCACCATATACAACTGGGTTTCCAGTTTGGATGATCAGAACTATGAGCTGTGGGACTTCGGTGCCTCTACAATTCAAGCAGTGTTGTGGGAACAGCGTAAAATAGCGACTGGAGACCTCCCAACAAAATGTGGAGGGTATGTCCAGTGAAAGATGTGTTCTTGTAAGACTTAAGATATATTGGAAGTATTCCTTAAATATCTGTAGTGAGCATAGCTTGTGTATCCTGACAGAATTTGTGAACTTCAAAAGTTTTTTTTATCATGTAAACTGCATGACTAGCATAATTGTGAAGAGGTGAAGATCTTGAAATGATATTGCCTGTACTGAAATCAGTGGAAGAATTTTGCGTCACTAAAGGTGGACTAAGGTTTTGCCTCTATTGATTCTCAGTCACATATGGATAAAAGGAGCCCTCTCTTCAGCCACAAGCATCATCTCGTGCCAGTGAATTATAGAACTCAAGCAAACTGTACCCACGAGGTTTTGAACATGCACTCCAGGAAAATCAAGTCAGTCTTCGAAAGCAGTCATTGCTAGGGCCTGTTTCCAAAAGGAGCTGCTGTGCTTTAGGAAAAACATGGCTCTTGGGTTCGTTAGAAAGATGAAAGAGCCAGGGCATCTCTGTTGTAATTGTCTCCTGTTTTTAACACCTCTTACTGTCAGTTGATTGAAATAAGAGTGTGGGTTGACTTAGGGCATAAATACTGTGACTGCTAAAGTCCTCTTCTCCACAAAGCAGATCTGTCGGTAAACTGCAGAAAGAGAGGGTGGAAGCTAAGAAGAATGGAACTGAAAGCAAAAGGAAATGTGTGTTGTTTCCTACAGTGAAATGTAGAGGTATGCAAAATGGTTTGTCACAGAAAAATGAAGATGGTGACTGTGACATTTTAAACCCAGCCTTAGTTTATTAACATGTACTGTAGGAACAATCTCCCTTTATTTGCAGGTTTCTCTTGCCCAGCTGCTCCTGCTTCTCTGACTTCTCTATGATAAGTGTTTTTCTTGATGGAAAAATTTGTCAGTGCAGGTCAGTTTATTGTCCTCATAAAAGTCTGAATCGAGTTAGTTGAGAAGGTGCTTTTTTTGGTATCAAAATCTAGTTTGAAACTGTATTTTTACAACCTTAAGATGTGTAAATTGTAATAGCATTCAAATTGACAATACTTTTGTTAGTAAGGGTACATTCTCTAATAGGAAAAGAAAGATAACCCGTTAGGTAAAGCTGTGTTTAATGAGATGTGATGGTGTATGCATGGTCTTTCCCTCCTTTTCTGGACTGTACTTTTATTGATCACCTTGTGGGTACTTACAGACAATATATGAAGGTTTCCTTGGCAGTATGAATTATGGAAGGAATGGATGGGTTAGGAAGAGCTATTCTTCTCTTTTCAATAGTATGTGTTTGGTATTATATAGGTGTTTTTAAATACCTTCTAACCCTAAAATATGCGCTTGATAAGTGTAAAAAAACTAACTGCATGCCGATTTGTTTAGTCCGTTGGATGTTTCCCTTTTTTTCACTGTAGGCAACCAATTCGCAGAGACAAATGCTTTTAATCTTCTTGGTAAGGAGAAAAAAACACATTTAGTACATCTTTATCCTTTTTTTTTTTTTTAATGTGGTCTAGGCATGCTAAGTAATATTTAACCTCTGGCATCACTTCTGGGATTTCTTAATGCCAACTGTCAAAGAATCCCATCTACAAAGGAGAGACAAATGAGTAACAACTGTACATAGCTACTCTAGGTGAAACATGCTTTGACAAGCCATTTGTGAATAACAGTAAAGCAGAGTTGCAGCTTGCCAGACACAAATGCTTGAGTATGAGGAGGAATGTTTAAAACATAGGAACCTGGTTGTCAGGAGTTACAGTCACTACTGAATACATAAAAGCAACATTACTTGGTTTAGAAAGCAGGGTGGCTTTTAAAGAGGCTTGCCATTAATAATGCTGTTCCTTTGTTACTGAAGATTTCCAAGCAATTGGCAAAAGGTGGTAGTGTTCAGTTCTAAATGTTGCCAACCTGCAACTTCTTGGAAGAGGTTTTCTTCAAGTCTTGCCTCATGGATGCAAGTGATTAGAAGAAAAGTAAACTAAGGGGTGGGAAGTTCTGGAGTAAAAGTTCTTAACTTCTCCAATTTCTAGTTGTGAGTACTGTGTGTACACTCAAACCTAAATGGCAAATAAAGTGGATATCCAAATCAATTATATGTTTACACATATCATAACTTTCAGGTGATTTATCAAGCTGTTTTATGTGTTTGGGGTTTTTAATAATTGTGATGAGAATACTTACAGAACTTCACTGACCTTGCCATAAAGCAACAGTCTTTTCATGTTTTTTATTTATGAGATTAATATAGTAGCTTTTAGATTTGGACAATGCTAGTATGTTCCCTCGCTGCCCATTTCCTAATGGCCGTTGAAATTTCTGGCAGGGGACTTTTTTTTTTTTCTTTCCAATTCAGTGGAGAATTAAGAAGTTTAAAACTCTATACGTTTTGAAATAATAACCCCAGGTATTCATTAGAACTTAACTTGTAAAGATGCCAATAAAATTTATGCTGATTCTTACAACACACAGTTTCACTGTAGTGAAACTATTAAGTATAACAAAGAAGAGATGGTCAAAAATTTCAGAACATTTTTGAAGTTTTAAAATGCAGTATGCATGCAGTAGTTCATATTAATTACTAGGCGATTGCGCAGAATACTTGACTGCTGTTCTTGCCAGGTATATTCAAAAGTATAAAATCTACTGAAT
The DNA here is from genome assembly GCF_964289735.1 of Phaethon aethereus. Classification (NCBI taxonomy): domain Eukaryota; kingdom Metazoa; phylum Chordata; class Aves; order Phaethontiformes; family Phaethontidae; genus Phaethon; species Phaethon aethereus. The sequence continues at coordinate 104,259,324 of NC_138576.1, read as the reverse complement.
TGTTAGCTGAGTAGTCATTTGCCCAGCCTAATGACATACTGCAATTAAAGTGCTTGAATGTTGATTCGTAGCATTGCTTATATGCACACAGTTATGTTAAGGGCAGAATTACAAAGCAGCCAAGTGTTCTGAGAACTCTCAATAGCTACATTTAGGTGTGTAATAGTTCAGTAAAAACGTGGAAAAAATTTCTTCATTGCTTTTCTTCTCTAAGCTCTGCAAGGGTTAGCTTGTGAAAACCTCAGTTGGCAACTCATTATATGAAATATTTCCTTGATGTTTTGGAGAATTTTGTGTATCTTGGACTTCTTATTATAAGAGAAGCATAAATCTTTCTGTCTTACAGTGCATGAAATTGCAAGTAAACTTGTCTTCATCCTTTCCTGCAGAAGCCTTTTGCTTACAACACTTAAGTCACAAATGAAGTATCTCTTACAGCTAAGCCACTTCTGTCTCAATCTTGTGGGTAAAAGAAGTCATTGCTAATCAGGATTACCAGATTTTCTTGGTACCAAGTTTACCATCTTTTAAAATTACCACATTAAACTGATTTCCTGCTCTTTCCTTCCTTTATGCTATTTCACTATGTCAGACTGCATTTGCAGGAATCTAACTGTTGCGAGGCTGTAGGCACGGAACCGGTATCCTTATAAAATGTGCCCTGGCAATGGAAGGAAGCTGTGGAGGAATGTTTGCTGATTTTCAGGCCTGAGTGACAAATATTTGTCTTTGAACTGTTTTTTTTGTCTTGTTACAGTGGAGCAAAGCAGTGTTCCTGGTTCTGCTGCCATGCAGCTGGGGTTTTGGTTTGAATGTTTCCAACTTCAGTGGAGGCATGCAATAGCACATGTATTTCTTAAAGCAGAAGGTGCTCCTTTTGAACATTTCAATGTGGTGAGAAAATTGAAGACAAGCATTTATTCCCCTCGCTGAGTTTAAAGGGACATTGTGAACTTAAAATTCTAGATATTTGAGGGGGGGAGTTTCTTCTTCAAAAATACCTGGTAATGGCAGTGGTTTTTCTGCACACTTTTCGTGGTTTGCTGTTCTGCTTCCTGTCCAGAAATGCTCTGTGAAGGACTTGCACAAACTGCTACTTTTCTCCTTGATAATCAGGTCAATCAATTGACCATGAAGCGTTATTAAGCACAAGAGACAGCCTGATCGCCTGAGGAGAAATGACAGAGGGATTTAATAACTTACTACCTGTCAGCTGAGCCACAGAAGTTGAGCTATTAGCCTGGCCAGCTGATAGATAAAATGAATTGAGTAAATCAATTAAAGGATTAAATTGAACTTTTTTTTTTTTCCCTTTGCATTTGGAGTGGGATAACAGAGCCCACCTTTTTACTACTTCTCGGACAAAACTTTTTAGTGTATTGTAAGCTGGCTGTGTGTTTTTACCCTCTATTGTATTTAACAAGAGTAGGTAAAATACTCTAGGTAACAGCAGCAGGTTTTTTTCCTGTTTTTCTTTGGCTGAAAGAAAACTTTGAAAACTTCAAAGTCAGACATTAGTCTTCACCTAGTATGCTAAAAATGTACTTTTTTCTAGAAAATTAAGCTTCATAAGTTCTCCTTTTTAGTTGTTTTCAGTTGCATGCTACTTCTCATGGCTTGCACTTTTCAGTCATTAACTTTATTTCAGTCCTTCAGAAAGTTAGATCTGTGAAACGCTTTTGAAGATTAAAAATAGTTTCTTTTTAAACCGCTCTACAGTAGAAGTGATTAGTAGTGTAAATTGAGACGTTCCAGGGGAACTATCTATAGTACAGTAATCCATTTTTTTCTCCGAGTGATCTAGAAATAAAATAATTTTATTTGGGAATAATTAACTGCTTGTGAGAAACCTGATTTTGCAGATGCCTAATGTATTTCGTAGTTAGTTTTTACTACTTTTTGAAAGCCACAGTTCAGTAAGATTATTGTATGTTGGCTGCTTAATAAAGACACTGAAGTAATAATTTCAAAATCAGCACATGGTTGATTGATTTCCCTTTAAAACAATTCTCGTTTCAGTTTCTTGCCTTGTGGGGTACTGCCATAGGTAGATATGTGAAATACTTGGTAACGAAGGTCACAGTCAACTATGACTGCCACATCCAGGCATTTTCCAACTTCCATGGAGTTAGAGAGGACATTGGAGAGAATTTGCATGTAATTGAGGAGAGGGATAAAGGGGATCTTCCAAGTTCACATTGAGAGAAATAGAAGGGATCTGTGCTTAGCTTGCCAGGGGAAAGGAAAGGAGGTTGAACATTATGGAATGAATAGTCCTTCCCACCTTCATATCTCTAGTCTGATTCTATCTACTTGTGACCAAATACAGCATTTTTTTTTTTTTTTACTTTGTGTTCAAGGCTCAATTCAGTACTAATTTGGGAGTCATTAGAAAGTAATAGAAGTGGCAGTTTTCAAAAGTGTGATGATGTTAATTGGATTTCTGCAAGGTCAGGGAAGCGATGCATGGATTATTGCTTCTTGTCTTCAGTGTGTAGCCTATTGCTTTTGCATCAGTTAAACCACTGCTTAAAAGACAGATAGTAGTGAAGTAATTAATTGTCCTGTGATGAGAGAGCCTGGAGACCTGTTAATAACAGTACTAAAGGCTCAGTGCTGGAGGTGAAATACTTCCTTTGATGTCAGAAATTAAAATAGTAGCCAGTAAGAACGACTTAAGATACTGAACAAACACAGAAAATAATTATATATCCTACAGACGTGGGCAATGCATCTTTCTTTTCCTTTTGAACTTCACAGAGCTACTCTGCCTGCCCATCCGTTCCCTTTACCTTCCATTGCAGTAACCATCTCTTCTGCTGAAGAGGGCCAGACTCTACTCCCTTGTCTCTTTGCCCCCAAAACAGCATTAGACGTATTCTGGTCTTTAATTTATGACAGACTTCTTCTAGTTTTCCATCTTCTGCTCTTCTTTGAGAGGCAGTCTTCTCTTTCTCTATTTAGTTAACTTTGTGATGATGGAACTAGCAATTTTAACTCCTTTTCCTTACCTCAGCATATTTTTGCTAGTCAGTGTAAATGTTGGATGATCAACAGCTGCAGCTTCCTCCTGATGTCATTCTTGCCACTGGAGAATCTGGTTTCTGGTCACAAAATAGTGACTAATGGTTTCTGTCATCTGAGCAGCATTTTCTGAACCCACTTTCTTGCCTATAGCTAACTTGTTTAGATTTGAATTGCTGAGTTTGTTGAATGTAGCGGTTTTAAATCTAATGATCCAACTACAGGTTTTTTTTTTGCTTTTACCAGAGTAGTTTAATAATAGTAAGTGTAGAAATTAAAACAAACTTGCTAAGTTTAAAACAAACAAACAAAAAACCACAAAGCACAAAACCCAAACATTTTTTACAATTTTTTTTTTTTAAATCTAATGAGGTGAGACAGTTGAATTTGAAAGTTGGGTCAAAAGCTTAGGTGATTTTGAGACCCTAAGTACAGAATGGTGTAATGACACAAAAAGATCAATCTCTGTGCATATGTTCTGGTAGAGTATTTTTCTTTTGTTCTTATTCTCCGCATGCAATTTAAAACTAAGCTGGATACCCTCTGCTTGGAAAAATGGTCTTGCTAATATTCCCATCTTATGCTATGTGCCAATTTGAATTGACATGTAGCATGTAGGTTTCTTTATTATAATTGGCTGGGTGTGGTGTCTCTGGGTTTTTTGTTCTGTTGATACTAAAATTTCCATGTGGTCATTGTAAAATTTACCTTTTCATTTTTTTTTTTTTAATAGTAGTGGAATGGGGTGATGATGTTAAAGCAATATCAGAAGATGAAGCCATGGTGCTGGTGAACCATCAAGCAACAGGTGACGTCTGCACTCTGATGATGTGCCTTCAGGATAAAGGCACGGTAGGCTACAATCAGGGAGCGGGATAACTTCTGTGTATGGGATCTGTTACCTTTGGTGTGCTTGCATTTGCGTGCGGTACTGATGACTGACTTCTGTGTGTTAATCCACCAAATAATCTCAAGCTCTGCATAGGAGGCTTATTGTTTAGATTTGGTTTAATGTGACAGCTAGTAGCTTGGTGCAGGTTCTAGACCATAAATGTTGCCTTTGAAGAAGGTCAGATATGAGCTTGAGTGTGCATCCAGTCTAGGTTAACACAGAGGGAAGCAGATATTGCAGGTAATCATGCACTTGACGTTTTCCTCTCACCTTACGCAACTCATGCCAACTTTGCTCAAACCACCACAGGTCTAGTTTCTTGGTTATGACTGTATTCCAGCATGGAATTTTTTTCAAAGTTAGAAGCAAGTTGTGTATGGGATTTTGGTAGGAGTTCAGAAACTGAAAGTGACTTCCTTATGAAGGCATGTCTAAGCTAAGCTAGCTAGCTAAGGTCAAAATTGCGTGAGATCTTATTTCACAAACTCTTAAGTGTTTCTTGGTGAGAATTGCAACTAATTTCAATTGTTTCATGCATTGCTGTTCAGAAAATTCATGTCTAGGGAGTGTAGTGCTGGAAACTAGAGTATGGGATTTCAACAAGAAATTAAATTTATGTGCAAATCAGGAGGAAGGGGATATGTATGATTAGGCTACAAAGGGTGGGAGACATACCAGGCAAGCTGAAAAAATGCATCAACTGTGTGTGTCTTAGTGTTGTCTTCTTTCTTGTGACCATATGGTGAAGAAACAAGGAAAACAACTGCTTTTTGTTGCATCTGCACAACTTGTAACTGGCACTGCTTTTCTTAATGTATATTAATACAGATTGTGTACACACTGTATCTCTACCAGTGATTTAACATTTTTTTTAGACATTTTCCCAGAGCTTACTTAGGACAGCAGAGATGATTAAAAACAAAACAAAAAACAAACAAACCCCAAAACCTCAAACAAACCAAACTCAAAAAAGAAAGCCTGAAAATGCCACTCAAGATTGAGCAGAGACTAATTTCTTTCTTTCTACTGTAGCCTAGAGAATACTGTTTTAAAAGTACTTTTAATTGCTTTAATTTCTTTTGGAATTGAGGAATTTAGGTATATATGGTATTCTGTACTCTACCACAATGAGTGGTATGGCAGAATAAACACTCTTTAATTCCCTTCATCAAAATTATCCATAGGACAATCTTGTGATAAAGATGTGACTGTGAGGGTATAGTCCTGTGGATATGTGTTGCATATAATCTTGGCTATTGATGTCCCAGGCATTTTAAATATCATAGAGGTTCATTGACTCATGTATATGTGTTAGTGTATACACAAATCTAAGCCATATTTAGCTTGTTTGACTCCATAGCTAAAAAGTTTCAGTCAAGACAGGGTAAGTTTCAGTGAATGTAGAAGACGTTAAAAATGGAGAAAGGCATTGAGAGGGCAAATAATATTCACCACAGAAACTGTTAGGCTTGTGGGTTTTCTGAAAAGCAAAACATCCTTAAAATCACTATTTTTTTTCCCCTTAAATAATTGCAGTCATTGCTCTTGGAATAAACATGTCCAGAGCCTAGTATGTCTTTAATGTTTTTAGCTAATAAAGAAATAAAAAAAAGTACAAGCTTCAACACATGCTTAAAATATAGCATGAGTAGTACAAGGCTAAAAATAATGAGAAAGATCAGGATGGTTTATCCTTGATAGAACTTGCTGAATCAGGTGTTTTTAAATAGCATGCTTCATATTTCTCAACAGAGAATTGTCTTTACTTTGACTGTGAAACCACTGGAGGAAAAAAGACCAAACCCACCTGTCCAAAAGAAATCATTATACAATAGGCAACTATTTAAAATAGGCAGTTTTCTTTAAATGCAGTTTAAACTTAACATGGAGTCCTTCACAACCTTGATATTCGTCTGTTAGTAATAAGATAGTAATTCCCAAGAATTTTTTTTAGTTTTGTTTACGATGGTTAAGCTGCACTAATTCCTAAACATGCTACCACTCAGGCCACACTTTATAGCTCTCAAAGTATTTTGTGAGGGTGAAAGGCTCACCTCCATTTCACACAAAGGGGCTTATGAAGAACTAAAACAGCTGACCAAAGGCGGGCTCTCAGGGGTGGTGGTGCGGTGGCAGCACTAGGAAGGCTCTCCTCCTGTGGCAGTCCAAAATTTCTTTTGCTTGCTTTTGCCAGCCAACACAGACTGTGAAACCAGAAGTAATCTGCAAGTACTTACCATTCGATGCTGCTTTTAAAAAAATCTTGATTTAAGGCATCAGAAGTGTTCTTTTTAAAGTGTTTTTAAAGTGTTCTATTTAAAGTTCTGTGTTTTTCTGTGTAGTGAGGTAGAATACTGAAACGTTCTTGCAGCTTGACAGTTTTTTCTAAGGGCCATGTCAGGAACTGTGATGTGTTTTTGGTATTTTTTTTTTCTAGTATTTCATAAATTCTTATATACAAATGGTAGCGTAGCCTATCCGTTTTAAGCAAATTTAATCTCACTAAGCAGTAAGCTAAAATACATGTTGTAAGATGTTTCTTCTCTTTCAGATTCACTTATGTGAATAAGGGAAGCGTGATCTCTTATTAGGGAAGTGGAACTTAGCTGAAAGTTATAACTTTAATGGCAGGACTGGACTGGTATTGTTTGACTAATACATGTTACCGTAAGGCAAGCCACACAGAGCAAGGTTTCAGCTGAATCAGAAGTAACCTAATTATACTTCATTTAATATAGTTCAAGAAATCGTTCCAATTTGTGAAAGTAACTGTTAAACTTAGTGACTTGGCTGAGGTGTCTCAAACATTAAAGATTATGTGTTTAACAAAGAGAAGTAGGTTAAGATGCTGCTATTACTACTTTCTGACTGGATTAGGACTGATAAATGTGGCTATTTTTTCACATTTAAAGCAGAAGGCACTGCCAGGAAGGGTACAGTGGAGAGAAAAAAGTAGAGCTTGCAGCTGTTTGAGTGCAAGTTTCAAGACCTGTATTCCCAGGTTTCATTGTTAAGTTAGAGGTGCTTGAAAGATGAAAGTCAGTCTGTTCAGGTTGCTTTCTTGCGAAATCTGTGTAGGGTGAAATTAAAGTGGGCCTCTGAATAGGAAGCACCTCGATATTTTGTTTGTTTGGTTTTGTTTTTTGTTTAATTTAAAAAATCACTGTCCTGTAAGAAGTGATGGTCAAAGTGAGTCTAATGACTCAACCTCTATTTTTGCCTTCTTGCTCTGCTTCTTGGCTGGGACAAGGAGCATGATGTATGAAATTCTCAGGGATGCATGTGGCTGCTCTGCCATGAGAGAAAATGGTAATGGCATGTGGGCTGTCCGTAAGTCTCGGTGAATGCTGCTGTTCATAGATAGAGTGAGCATGTATGGAGCACATCGGAAGCATGAGAACAACGTGATCTCATCCCCAATATTGCCAAGTACAAAAAAATATAAGGAAACGTGTTTTTGTGGTAGACATGAAACAATTGGAGATTTCAAATACAGATCTGTATTGTTTTGTGTGCTTTAACAAACACTGAAAATGGTTTTAGTTTGCACCTGGCAAAAGACAGAGTAGAAATAACTCTAGTGTATGGCTAATAGTGTAGAACTATTTAATCTATTTTAGAGCAGCTATTTAATCCTGCTCTTGAGGAAGAAGTGTAGCACCTGTCCTGCTTTATGCTTTAAAGGACTTTATTCCATATATATGCTAGTTTAATTGCTGTTGTGAGGGTGACAAGAATGTGACCAGTATATACATAATTCTCTGCACTTGATATTTACTAAACTCTTTTTTTTTTTTTTTTTTAACTTTTCAGGTTGTCCGTCAGATGATGTGGCTGATGGATCATATTTTTAAGTATACAAACTTTGGCATTGTGTCTCTAATCCATGGTGACTTCTTTATAAGACAGGTAAATGCAAACATGTAGTAGTGCTTTGATTTATGTTATATTTGGAACATTGTGGTGTTATGGGACTTACTCATTACCTCCTGGATGGTTTGCAGGATGAAATAATGACACTGTAATGTGTGTATTTGGGTAGAGCTTTTTTCTGAAACAGCTTTTTTCCAAGCTTATTTTATTATTTGCCTTGACATGAATGTTTACAGAACCCAATTATGATGGGAGCCTTTTATGAGAGAGGTGTACAAGCAAAGTACATGGGAAGTCCTTTTTGTTTCTCCACTTCTGACTGCCCATTATTGGCGCCTCTCTTCTTTCCTTAGTGACCTTGAAGCTGTGCAGTGAGTCTGGTTAGGTCACTGTTCTGACTGTCAAAGTTTCAGATAAGGAAAGGCAGGACCATCCTTTTTAATGGTGACATGGTAGTAGACCAGTTTAAGGTGGTGATGGACCTGCATAAATAGTAATTAATTGATTCTTGAAGGTTAATTATTATTTGAACATCAGGAAAAAATGTGTGTTGAGCCCACCATCTCAGATGTTCAGGAATGAAAACCTCAGATTATTTCTTACAATTTGGGGTTTTTTTTGTTGTTCAGTAGGTGTTGATCAAACTGCAGTCTAAAAATAGAAACTCAGAAGTACAATGATAAACATGAACCTACTGCCAGTTACGTGAACTGCGACATCCAGCATACGCATTTCTTTCCTCTCCTTATTTTTATTTATCTGGACTGAAAATGTATGGGCAGCTAGAGAGAATTAATGAATTTTCACTTTACAGAGCAGGAGAAGCTAATTTACTCAGAACAAAATTAAGAAATACTTAATCACAGCTCTACACAGCTAAAGTGAGGTTTCTCACTAAGACTAGAGGAGTGGTTAGAAAACCTCAGGCAAAATTCAATAGTAAAATAAAGGTCTCTAGAGATACACAACTGTGTACTGTGAGAGTATGGAAAGGAACAGGGTTTGACATTTCATGAAATAGAAATCTATTTCAGTAGTTAAAATTCACAAGATACGCATTTTGAGGTACACATGGCTGTCAGCTTGTTAACTGTAATTTCTGAATGTGGCCTTGCAATTCCAGTTACAAAACCAAACAATTACTGAGCTGCAAAAACTTAAGGGTTTTCCTCATTTTTGTGAAGTGACTGAGGTATGCAGCATCACAAATAACGATGTCATCGTGAGTCTAAATATAAATGTTGAAAATAAAATGTTTCTTGTCTGTTAGTCTTTGGATGTAGCAAAAACACTTAAGGTGAGTGAGTAATGATTCTTTGCCTAACTATAGAAAGGCCGCAGTAATATTTGGATGAGCAAATGCTTCATTTTTTTTCCCTGCAAAGTAATGTAATTTGATCATGATACAGTACATCCTATTTGTTAAAAATGTACACTAGCCTTATTTTCATGAGCAGCACCAATGGCAATTTCAGGAATGCTTCTGAAGTCTACTAGAAGTTGACTAGTGTTTTCTCCCATTGAGAAGCTTACTGGAAACAGACTGCCAGTTACTTGCCATATTGGTCATGCAAAGTACACAGCATCCTAAAGAATTTGTCAGCAGTCTGCTGCTACCTGTTTTCTTTCCTCTAAAGGAAAGAAGGCTGAGCCTGTTCCCTGTGATGGTGATCAACTAGCCATGGCCTTCAAGGATTGGTTGTATTAAGGAGCTGCTTCTCTATGGCTTACTTTCTCTTCTTTCTGGACATTATGTTAATTGCGTTTTATCTCCAGGACTCTTCAGTATTCTACTAGTCACAGCTGCTTTCAAACACTGCTCTCTTTCCCATTAGTCCAGTAGATTTTTCTGTATCACAGCAGCCCCTTAAACCTCATGGTATTTGCTAAATGGCAATTTATCCACCAGTCATATTCGTTAAGTTTGTTTAGGTTTTGGAGAGTTCTAATATCTAACATGTGAGAAGTTTATTGTTCACTGCTGTTTTTTTTAACTATTGTGCTATCCTGGAGTCCTGTGATCTGGTGAGAAAGGACTGTTTTAACTGAGGAACTTTTGTATAGTTTATATAGTTTTGTTGCCATTTCAGTGAATTAAAATCACCTCTGCTGAGGGAAGCTTAAATTTTGGACTCCTGTGTCTTTTGAGTGATTTGGCAAAGTCACTTTAGAGCACTCAAAAATGATAGTTGATGTGAATTAATTCCTGTGAAAATTTGGGCAGCTTGCTCTTGCTGTGTGTGGAAGTGGGAAGAGAAGAGATTGTTGTTGAAGAAATTTCTGCAGTAATTAAGGACAAATCTTACTGTCTTAAGTGAAAAAGTTGTACTAATACATCCAAGAGGAGAAATGAGTGAGGGTTGTTGGTTGTTGTTTTTCTCCTCCTCTTGGTCCTTCAGGTTTAATTATCACCTGGCTATATCCTATATACAGCTAATTATCAAACTAGAAGCTGGAGTCATACAGTATCTCCTTAGCTAGGGCATCTCATTTTTATTGTTGTAGGCTTTCTTTAAGTTTACACAGATAAAATCAGTTCCTACTCAACAGTTTCTCCTAGAGGAAGAAAACCTCCAGCCATCACAGCCCAGTATGTTTATTCCCTCCGCTCCCCCCCTGCCCAAACAGTAACTGTTTCCATCAGTGTGCTGATTTCAGTTGAGACTAAGCATTCAAGCAGCACAGGTTTGGGAGAATTCTGTGGTTCTGCTGTGGTAATCGAACTCAAGCCTGGTCTTGAGGTCCGGCTGTGTCTTCTGGCACCTCTGCTAATACAGGATGCAGGGAGAGGTGCGTAGAAGATACGTAAGCAAAGATACTGTTTGGCTTCCAGAAATTACTGATGATACATGGACCTCCAAATGATAGCTTGACCCCTAGATTGTCTTTGCAGAACTTGGTTTAGCAAATTCAACTTGGGACCCAGCAACAACTAGGGAATTGTGTAAATACCTTCTCCTGTTACGTGGAGTTCCTGTTTACGATCTGGATGTCGCTTTTGCAGAGAAGTCATCAAATCGAAAGCTTCATCCTTAATTTCAAGGTTGTTGGGTTTTTTCCCCCGGCCTTTTGTAAAGTGGCATTAACTCAGCCACCAGTGGGTACTCTGGGAACATCCTTTTGTTTTGTCATAGAGGCTTATTTGTATCTCTGAAGAGAGGGAGAAATCATAGAAATGTAGTAATTGTCTGTCTTAATGGTACCTCTTTTAAGCATTCATTTTATTTAGGTAATGTTTTATCCTTATAGGGAAGAGCACACCGTGACCAGCAGCTTGTGTTACTCAAGGAACATCTAGAAAAATATTACAGGAGCCGTAATCGGAAATGGATTGTTTTATTTCCAGAGGGTGGCTTCCTTAGGAAAAGAAGAGAAACAAGCCAGGCATTTGCCAAGAAAAACAATTTGCCATTTCTTAAACATGTCACCCTGCCAAGACTTGGGGCAACACAAGTAATTCTGAAAACGCTTGTAGCACCGCAAGAAAATGGAACTCCAGCAGGTAGAGACACTGTGATAAAAGGTAAAGACCATTTCACTCTTGTGGATAAAAAAAAAATTCAGTCCAAGGTTTGAGTTAAGCAAAACATTTTGTGTTGAATTGGTCTCTTTAAATGTCAAATACATCCATAATGCACCATCATATTTATATAAATGTTTTCATATTTGCTTTTATTTCCACTAAATTTATTTTTTGTGTTGAGACACACAGAAAAAGAAAACCGTAGTTTTAATTTGATTCAGTCTACAGTGTGGCTGCATGAATGTTTGTCTTGGTACACGTGATGGGTAGAGCAGATACTGGCATGGGCACCCAGAGGGGGCAAGAAGGTGGGCTGCTGCTTTCTGCACAATTGATGGTTTGCACTGGTTTATGGTAGTATGGAACTATAGTAAAAGTATTTCTGGAATATGCAAAGTATGTTTAAATTTTTATTTCTGGCTTTTAAAAGTTTCTTTGCATCCAGTACTGTATGCATCGTTCCTCTTCTTGAACTATTTTCTATTGAGTTCAAGTCCTTCTATTCTCTACAGATTTTTAGGATGACAGTCCCCTTTGTTGCTGGAGTTAACTGTCACTGACTAGATTTAAAGGATTGTTTTGGCTGTCTGATAGTAGAAGTCTTATGAAGGAATAAGAATATTCCTGCAGCATTATTGTTCTGGGGTGCCTGGGCTGTAGGGGAGACTATAGCTGGGATATAAATAATGTAGTTATGGGACTTGGTGCTTTTAGTTTCTCAATTTTTAAAATTAAGTTCTTGGCATGTTCAGAGAGCAGGGTTAGATCTTACTTAACCTAGTTGTGGATTTCTGTTATTTATTATCAAAACAATGGATTGGGGATTTGTGGTGTTTCTTATTGATGGGTGATGCTGTATTTCCTTAGCCAAATTATAACAATCGTTTAGGTGTTTGAACCAAAGATCCATCCTAATAAAGCCACATATGCAGATGACTTTGGGTTTTTTCTGTGCTTACGTTCAAATTTCAGGGCTTAGCGGGAAGCCTCATAGAGCAATTGCTTCCAGATTTCTAGTTTTGAAGTCAGTTTTGTCAACATAGGAGATGAATGGAGATGATGTTCTTGCAGGAGTGGAGGGAAGATTTTAAATTAACTGAAAATCAAGCTGTGGAATGCATCTGAATATTTCCTTTCAGGCTACATTCAGAAAAGAAAAGCTGAAGAAAGCCCACGTTGTAGAAGACTTTATTTTTAAAAGAGAAACAGTATACCCTAGTCGTTGTTAAAAGTTATTTTTTTAAGAAGAAAAGTTTGGCCTGTTCCCAATCTATTTATTCCCATCTCAAAGGCAAAAAGGTATGAAAAGTAAGAAGTTCCTCAAGTGTGAATTACAGGCCTTGTAGTTCTGGAAGAGGACCAAAAGCACTTGTCAAATACCAATTTTGTATTTTTATACTCTTAAACTGATATCAACTTAGCTGAACATAAAACCTGGCTTCTCTCTCTTTTTTTATCATTCTCTCAATCTTTTTGTAACCGCCAAGCTTTACTGACAACGATGTGGGTTCACCTGCCTACCCCACCTGATTTCGTTAAATTGGTTTATGGATTAAGAGTAACTCCTCCTCCTCAAAAATCATGTCCCCTTCCTGTTGAGTTTCTTGGGTAGCTATGTTATGATGAGTCACGATACACAGTTGCAGTGTTCTTGAGTGCTGTCATTTTATGAGTACTTAATTTTAAATTATCCTTGTAGCACTTATACCATTCTAGATTTTACACGTTTCTACTTTCTCAGCCGGAATGGTGTATAATACTGGGTGAAAGAAGAAAAGTCAGCAAAAGCAACTATAATAAAAGATGGTTCATTCTTAATATACTGCTACGCTGCACCCTAATTTGGTACAAACCAAGTTGCATACAGTTGTTTCATCATGTCACCCCCGTGTTCCCCAGCCCGCTGGCTTGCTTTTGTACATCAGATGTCACTGGCGTTACAGCCTTCAAACAATAGTTCAAGAATTGTAGCATTTAGCCATTGCACATTATCTGTCCTCTTTCTATAAGGTCTCTAATCTGATTTCTGTCATTCCCTTTGGTAGAGGTGGGTTGATGAGGTTCAGTATCCTCCCCAAAATTTCGTTAGCCTTAATTATGATATTAGTATTCTTAATATCCAATCCCCTTTTCAGTTTATTTATGTATTAGTTATGAATTTCCCGATTCTTCCTCTGTGAAGTGATAGGAAGAGCAAATGTTCCTGAGCTAGACGATCAATACTGTTTGATTATTCTTGTATTCAAACTCATCAGTTTTTTATTGGTTGCTTTTCCAAGGCAAGCAGCCTCTATTTTCTTAATTTCCTCCTCATAACAGTTTTCCAAGTCTTCTTTCATATTTAAAGTCTCAAGTACTAGCCTTCTTTGGGGTCAAATTTACTGTTGGTAAAGACTAAATTAAGTGACTAAAACAGTTGTTGCTTTTGCTGCATTTTGAAATACTTGTTTAATTTTAACAAAATTGTACAGTTTTATTCCTAAATAAATAGAAGAATGGAAAAACATACAGGAAAGGTAGTACTATCACTTGACAGCTTGAGTGCCTTTGGAGCTAGAAAGTACAGACAATGTAGGTAAATGGTGTCTGTCTCTGAAAAGATGGTAAAAGTTAATTCTGGTGTGTGATGAAAGCGTCTCTCTAGGCAGATGTGCTGTACCCCCAAACACAGCGCTGCTGCCAGCAGCTGCATTCCAGGAGAAGGTTTTAGGGCATAATAGAAGTACGGGCAGCATAAAAATACTTGATGCATAGCCATCATCACCTTAACCCTGTAGGGACCAATGTGTGTGTGTGTGGGTGCTTTATGGTTTTGTTTTGTTTGTTTAATTTTTTAGCAGAATGCTTAATCTCTGACGTAGTTGCAAGTACAATGTTCCTTCAGTTAATAAGAATTCATCTTCTTGTGAGTTTTAGAACTAGCAAAATGTTCTAAGTGCTAAACAGCTGGCAATTCAAAGGAGTTGGGAGCAACTGTTCACTGACGATATGTGTTCCAGAGCTTATTTTTGATCAGTCTTGTTCTAGTATGCTTTTTTAATTCTACTTTATTTTACCATGCAGCCATTTTTTGTCTGATAAGAGCTTACTGTGAGCTTGGTTCGAATCATATTGAAATCATATCTTACAGTTTTCAAATGCAGCATAGTACATTCAGTTCTGATGCTTTTTCTCAGTGAAATTAAATTTTCTTTTCTGCCAAGCTGGACACTGGACTTTGATTTTAAAACGATAAATCAATTATAAACTTTTTGATTCACTGTTATATGAGGAATGTGACTTGAATAAACATGTGGAAAGGTTTTTTTTTATCCTGGAAAAGAGGTTCTTGTTTTGTTCCAGGTGATTTAGTATGGAGGCATCTTGGGACAATGAGTAAGATGTTCAGTCTGAGAGCTAATCTTTGGGAAAAGAGTTAATTTTAAGGTCAGTTGATCACGTGAGGACAAGTAGAGGACAAGCGGCAAGTTGCAAGAATGCATTGCTATGCAGGGGGAGGCAACAGCCTCTTTTGGCTGCATTTAGAGTGATGTAAGTGTTCAGGAAACCACACCTGACTACTAGTGAATGCTAGTAAGCATTTTCTTTGTCAAGTGGAAGCTACAGTCCTTAGGTTAACGCCTGGCTGGTGCATTCTTTTCCACTCCAGATGCAATCCGGCAGTATCGCACCATCCAGAGCTCGGCGGGAGGTGAGGTTTCCTGCTGAAACCTGTCTTTATAATCTCTTTTTTCTCAGTGGTAAACACTGACGGTCTGCTGGTGGGTTTGAAGAGTCCTGTGCATAGTCAAATCTGGCTTTTAGCATTGGTTGAGAGTAACCCCAGGGAGGATATAGAGGGGGCAAAGAGGAGCTCTGAACCCCACTAAATTTGTGATTGTAGACAGTTGAGTATCTGTGAGAGGACCATAGAGGATGATGGAGCACTGCATGTCTTGAAGATGCTGATGGTAAGTTGCTTCGTAACTAAATATGAAGCGACTGTCTATCACTAAATCCACAGCTAGAACAAAAAGAAGTAAAAAAACCCAAAAGTTATGAAGGCTTGCCTCTGCTGGTGACTTAGCTCTCATAAGGTAAGCAGGTACCATTCGTACTAAGACACATTATTACAACGTGGTTTGGGTGGAACTCTGTAGGGCAGATGCCTGCAGGCCCGTTTTGAACATTTATGTACTATCTAAAAAGAATCAGACTGCTAACATTTTGAGGCGATTTGAGAAAAATTGCCTCAAAATCCTCCACCTGTGCTGAAAGTGGCAAGTAGACTGACACCACAGAAGAAAAACTAGTCCTCGGAGGGATCAGCTTAAATTTGGCCTCTGCAGCAGTTTCTTCTGCTGAAGTCTCTGGCAGCCAGGCTGCTCCATCTTTCAGCAAGTGCTAGAAATGAAGAATGAGGGTGTCTTTCAATGGTAGGTACAAAGTTCAAAAGTTTGGCTGTCAGAA
Organism: Phaethon aethereus; assembly: GCF_964289735.1. Taxonomy (NCBI): domain Eukaryota; kingdom Metazoa; phylum Chordata; class Aves; order Phaethontiformes; family Phaethontidae; genus Phaethon; species Phaethon aethereus. The sequence goes on along the minus strand of NC_138576.1, from coordinate 104,243,563 downwards.
ACACCCGTGGCTGTGTTGGCCAAGCCAGGCTTGGCAAGGGGAGGTCTTGAACAGGTATATGCAACACCCTTTTTTATTTTTTTAATTAAGCTACAAATGCCAGAACTGGGATTCACACCATATTGTAATTAATGCAGCAATCTTTCTGTTAGTGTGCTCCATTTAAAAAACTAATAGGGTTTATGATTGTTCAAAGGTCTCCTTAGGCTTGAAAGCAGCATCCTCAGACGTACTGAGGTCCTACCCCTTTGTGTTGTGTGCAGTTGTCTGTTTCTTTTTCAGCTTCAGGATCTGTTAGAGCTTCATGGCTTTAAAATAAATATGCTCATGAGCAGGCCACAACACAGTATAACCTCCCAAAAAGGACAGCAAGATGTATTTCAAAATTAATTTTCTTAAATCCTTGGTGACTTAGGGTTTTTTGGCAATGTGGGATCTTGGATGATTACGTAAGGCTTATTTTAAGCCAGAGCATGCAGAAATATGCCTGTGACTGTGATTTGATAGCACGTCTTGATAATTGCATGTGGAGGTAGCTGCGCTAAGACCTGCTTGCACTAAAGCAAGGTCTATGGAGGCTGACATTTACCTTCAGATTTCCGCCCCCCCCTCCCCAACCTGGGCTGTCAGAGGCAGGTTTTTCTCCCCACCCTGCCCTGGAAGGGGCTGTAGGTGAGTTTGGAGCTAGCTGGTCTGAGGAATCCATGCAGCAGCTCTGCTCCACAAAAGCAGAAGGTAGGAAATCAGCACAGAAGACGACTGCAGGAGTCTTCCTGTAATGAAGTTTGAACCATTATCCACTGAAAGAACAGTTTGAAATACTAGCTAAATATTTAATAAATGATTTTAAAACATTTTACTATAAATAATAAGATAATGTGCCCCTACTCATCTGGCACTTTTTAATTGCAATTAATGATCTTTGTTGCTTACTCACTTAGACAATTTACTCTTTTATCCACTCTTTCTTTACATCTGGGAAAATAATAAATTGAATGGCTTTATTCCGAAATCCATTTCTAAATGAATACTTCCATGGATTTGCTATTAATTTCATATTGGCTTTTCTCTAATACATTGCTACTTTTAAATGAAGGACTCTGTAGTTAGTGTTTTTCTTGAGAGACTTGACAAGCACTCTGTCATGATGCTGGCAAGCCTGGAGCTTCTAATGGGACCTCATGTTCTCATTTCACGTGTCTGTCAGAGTTTTAAAATACTGTATTTCCAGAAGGTGACACTGAATGTTTTGGCTTGACCTGTGTAGCTTGCATTTGGTCAAATTTTGGAATAGCATATTGCATACTACTAATAACTTGTAACCTAAATATTAGAAAATACTCTCTAGCCTTATTCAGGTAGTGTATTTGCATTTGTAACGAAGCAGTATAAATCCATTGTTGAATAGACACCATGAAAACACTATCTGCTTGTTAAAATAATTGATAGATATATGTGATAGTGTTGCTGTAACTGTGTTCTCACACTTAATTAAATGCAGGTAGAAACTTGCAAGGCAGTCCTTGCACATATGTCCTAGTTGGTGTTAATAACTCTGTGGCTTTTAGAGTGCACCTCAGACTGTGTTGCAGATTTCTTCACGTGTGTGGTAGCTCTTCTGTAAAATTTGAGTGGCAATTCTGGGCAAGACCAGACATCTGTCTAGCCCGACATCTTGTCCATGACTCCAAGTGGGTATCAGAGGAAGAGTGAGAACACAGCAAACATGCATCATACTTCTCCCACATACTCTCCTAGCGTCTGGCTGTTTCCAGTGCGGTGGATTTCCCAAGCCAGATGGGGGTTTCTGCCTGTATAGTTAACCCTCCAGCAGATTTCTTCCATGTACTTGTCCAATTCCCTCTTGAACCCAACTCTCAGCATCCTTGACATCTTTTGGCAAGGGATTCCACACAGTTTTATTCCCCTCTGCACAAAGAATCGTTTCTGCTTGCTTTGAAAACTTTTCCTCTTGACTTCATTTTGAATGGTTTATTCTTGTGTTGAGAAAGTGTGTGGACAGTCTATTCCTGTGCACCTTCTTTGTGCCAACAGTGTTTTTGTCAACCTCTTATCGTATTTCTTTCATAGCTATCTCAGGCTTGAAGAGTCTTGCATTTTGTACTAAGGTGTAACACCTTTTACATGCTTCTGCCAACAGGTGGCTGGTTTTAATAGTCAACTTTTTAAATGCTTTAAGATATTGCTGGGTATGATGTAAGCATATTACTTTACTAGTGTATTAAGCATTAAGTAAGCATATTGCCGGGGGGGTGGACTAGATGACCTTTAAAGGTCCTTTCCAATCCAAACTATCCTATGATTCTATGATATTACTGTACTAGCCCGAACATAACATGACCTCAGATAGAAGGCAGCTCCAGTTCCCACAGAACAGATATAAAAGTGACAAGCTAAACTCAAAGTGCCATCCTGGCAATGTGCCCCTCCTTCCTGGCCTGCTTTCCGGATCTGCTGCTCTCCCTCTTTGCAAACCCGTGAATTGAAGACATACCAGAGAGAGGTTATGGCTAGGTTGATATCTGACCTTGACGATTGCTGGAAGGAACCTATGTTCAGATTTAAATTTGACTGTCCTGAATAATCTTCATAGCAAGTATTTTCACCTCCTTTGATCCTTTTTTCAGTTTCTAAATATGCTGAGCAGCGTATGAACATGTACTGGTATCAGTCTTTCTGGGACCTTGTGGGTGCAATCTCCTCTCCATTGTGAGAACTGACCATTCATTGCTTTCTTGTCTTTAGTACACAAAGTGGTGTATTTCCTCTTTATCCCATAACTCAGATTTTTAAGAACCTTTGAGGGATTTAAAAAAAAAAGTCTTTGAAAATCTGATTATGTTGTATGACGTAAATCACCTTTATCCACTTGCCTTAACGCAGTAGTGAGGCTAGTTGTCCAAAGGAATCTGGATGGCTGTTGCTTCATCAGTGATGGGCAACTGTGAGCTCTTGCGAAGACCCAGTTGTAAATGTACTTAAAGTGCGTACCAAGAAAGTTGGATATTTAGTTTTGAAGTTTTCCTTCTGGTGAATGGGGGGGAAACACCTAACGTTTGGGCCACCGTACTATGTAACTATACTCGTACACAGTGAGTGAACTTGTTCTATTCTGTGTACTACAATATGTAAGAACAACAGAAATAACTGTGTGTTGTGGTGTAGCCCCAGCCGGCAACTAAGTACCACGCAGCCGCTCGCTCACTCCCCCCTCCCCCAGTGGGATGGGGGAGAGAATTGGGAAAAAAACCTCGTGGCTTGAGATAAAAACAGTTTAGTAGGACAGCAAGAGAGAAAGAGACAACAATGATAACAACAATAATACCGACAAAGGAATGTACAAGAACAAGTGATGCCCAATACAGCAATTGCTCACCACCCAGCGATCGACAGCCTGTCCCCGAGCAGCGATTTCCGCCAACTCCAGTTTATGTACTGGGCATGACGTCGGATGGTAGGGAATATCTCTTTGGCCAGCCTGGGACAGCTGTCCTGGCTGTGCCCCCTCCCAACTTCCCGTGCACCCCCAGCCTTCTTGCTGGCAGCCCAGCACAAGAAGCTGGACTGTCCTTGACTGCTCAGCAGCAACCCAAAACATCAGCATGTTATCAATATTTTCTCATCCCAAATCCAAAACACAGCCTCACAGTAGCTTCTGTGAAGAAAACCAGCTCTATCCTGGCTGAAACCAGGACACTGTGGAAGTAAAATCTTGGTCTAGCTGAAGTTTGTAAGAGTATTTCTGTGCTCTAATGAAATCTGGATTTGGTTTTTGGCTGCCTTATTTTATTTGTGCCTCAGACCTCATGAAGTAATATAAAAATGAAGTAACTATCAAAAGTGTGATAGGCACTTTCTGATTACTTTTAATGTCACGTTTCTTTCTCTTCCTAGAGAGCAAATCAAAAGGCCTCCAGTGGGTGATAGATACAACCATTGCCTATCCCAAAGGTGAACCCATAGACATCCAAACTTGGATTCTTGGCTACCGGCAACCAACGGTTACACATGTACATTACAGGTAGGAAATAAACCGTCTACTCTTACATTGAACTAAAATATTAAAAACCAATTATTCACAAATTAGTAATATCGTGTGTCAGGATATGGGAAACCAGTAGCAATGTCTTTTTTTTATGTGTGTCTTACAGAAGTGGGCAACTCATATTACCAAAACACAACAGGTTTCTTTTGAAAAGTTCAGTGACCATCTTGTATCTTAGCACACTTAAGTTTTTGACTAATGTCTTGTGGCTGAATATAGTTATGGGGAATATAGTCAATGGCTAGGTCATCTTTTCTACTTTAATGTTAAGGTGCTGGTAAACCCAACTTGATTTTTTAAAATTTTTTTGTTTTTAAATAATGACAACAAATTAAAAATCACCATGTTATTAAATAACAGGTTTTCTGAGACATGATTATATATTGTATTTAACTTTCTGACAAAGAAATGCCAGCTTTTTCACTCAAAGCGTACTCTTAATAGTTGAGCAGAGGAACACTCTGGAAGTAGTAGTAAATCTCATTGGCATCTAGGATGGGATACCATCAAAACTTTTCCCCTCAGCAGTTCTTGGTCTCAAGTTCTAAACTAATGGAGAGAGTAGCTGCATTTTGCTTTTGGTTTGCAGCTAATTACAAGTCTGAAATATCCAGAAATATTTTAACATTTTTCCTATACCAAATGAGTTGATCACATTTTATCCCAAAATTGCATTATTTTGTCTTAATTCCCTTTTGCTGATTTGGAGAGCTTTTAGACTTTTACAGTAAGCTTGCAGATAGTCTTGTGTGGATCCCCTGGGTGGCAGTTTAACTGGGAATGACCTTCTCCAGCATCGCTACTGTGTCAGTGTTGTGTGATTCAGAGTACAGGCTGCTCACTGGAGCGCCTTTCCTCAGCCATGTTTAAATCTGTCCCTGCTTTTTATAGAAGTCTGCCTTCAAGTTTTTCCAAAGGTGAACATACTTAAAACCTAATTTATGTAAGATATCATAATATCTGTTGTGCTTTATTCAGGTCACCTTAGTACTCCCTCAGATCTCTGGGATAATTGCAAATTGAATGTATTTAGAATTTTACTAAAGATTTCCAAAAATACTTCCTTTAAAAAAGAGAGAAAGTTATCTTAAGTTGAATTAACTTCCTGCTTCTAAGTGTGCATATTCAAAACCTATTTTTGAGCACGAGCATAAAGATGATGTAACCTTTCTTGCACTGAACTTGAATGTTACAGTTCTTGTACTAAAATTCTAAGAAAAAATATTATAAATTGTTTATTCTTGGGTGTAGGTTTGTGGTTATCTTCCAGAGAGGGTCTAAATCTCTGGTTTAGACAGGGGCAAGCCTCTTTATTTTTTTGTTTTGTTTTGTTTTAAATAACCTCTAGTTGTTATGGCTGACCCTGTAAAAACATTTGACGTATGCCCCAAATGGAAACTAATGCAGCAGCATGTCTCTGAAGGCCAAGAGCTGGATGTAATACCTCTGAAATGAGAACTGAGTGTCTTGGTTTTAACTGGAGCTTTGGCTAACTTTCCAGTCCTGGTAATTCTTAAATTGGCACGTCAAGTTTAGGCACGTGTCCTCTGGACTGTAAGGGCTTTAGGTGGGTGCAGGGTGACAATTCTTAAAGATGTATTTAACGCAAAGTACCCTGGCTCTGACAGCAGGCAGTAGCAGCACAGGCGCCGAAAGGCAGCCCACACGCCATCTGTCCACGTGTAAACACCCAGTGGCTGTAGTATGTTCTGAGCAGGTGTCGCTTCTGGGTCGTTCTTTTGGTAGGTGCTGAGGGACCTGGCCTTCATGAACTTGTCTAATACTATTTTTACCCTGCTTTACTTAGACTTCTACAATTTCCCATGACGCAACATAACTGTTCTTGAGGGTGGCAGCCAGGACCATTTCCTTTTTGCTTGTGTTAAGTCCTCCACTTGATGCCTTCAGTGGGTGCACCCAGTTTCCTGTGTCCTGCCAGTAGTGGATGAATCACTCCTCAGTGACGCTCTCCTTGGCCCGTGACTTTACAGAGCTTTCTCATACCCTGCCTTCGCTGTCCCTGTCCTCCCAGCCCGACGAGTCTTCATCTGTTTGGCGTCTCCTTACACAAAAGCCTTTCCCTGATTATCTTGTTACTTCTGTCTGCACCTTTTCTGGTTCTGCTGTAACTAGCTTGTGAGTTGACTGACATCCTGAATGCCCCACAGTGATTTCAGGATCACTTACCGGAGTAATAATAGCTAATCTTAGAGGCTGTGGCAGTGTATGCATAGCCGCTGGTGCTTTTTCCTTACCCAGTTTTCATTGCCTTGCATTTACTGGTATTTAATTTCATCTGCAACTATTGTCATGTCCTTCTGCAACTCTTCTCTTTGACTACCCAGACTAATTCTATGCCAAGAAAGTCATAACGCTTTTGTATCTTTTTCTTTTTTCCCCAGATTTAGTGTATCATCTAGCTATGATATGCTAAGACCTTTTAATATATCTGGAATTAGAGCTGTAGCTTGGAGTCAATATAGTGAATTTTCACCTTCAGTGTTTTTGACAATAAAATTTTATTTTTAGATACTTTCGTGTGGCTTTAAAATTATTTTTCTGTTTTACGTAAAAGATATATTTATCCATGGCAGGATTAGCAGAGCGTGACTGAACAGCGTGTGTACATGAATTTACTCATGTTGCATCATCCTTTTATATTGTTTATACAGAAATTTTCCTGTTGGATTCCCTTCAGGGCATTACAACTGATTCCCCGCCCCCCCCCGATCACCTGGCTTTACTCATTAGGGGTTTGGTTTTTTTTAATCAGAAGGCTGTAATGTGATGGGCACCTTCAGAGTTTTGACAACTTTGAATCACGTATTGATGATTTGAACAGAGTCGTTGGTACCATTGAGAACTTGTGAAGATGGAGTGTGTGCCTGGGAAACTGGGGGTGGCTGACAGGGAAGAATAGGGAACTGTTCTCTCGCAGAGGGCTTCTGGTGTTAAAGAAACCTTACAGCTCTGATACCACTTTATTGAACCTTCTCCGGGATTGGGAGGATGAATAATTGAAGCTCAGGGGGCTGACATTGATTTCTTAGAACTTATTTTTGAAATTATAGGTATGGTCAGTGGAAAACTGTCTCTCAGGAGCTCGGACTGTGTGCCTCCTAGGTAGGGTCCTCACTTGTCCAAAAATACAGTGATGTCTCAAGTCTGTTTCTGTGTCAGATCTTAATCAGGAGCAGTTCTGGAAAAACACCAAAACCCTTTATGCTGGTTAAACAGTGCACGCTACAACAGCTGTCCTTTGTGGCCAGCTAGCTGATCCCTACTGTGTCAACCTCCTTCCTCTCGCCCTGGCACCTCTGTTGGGAAACGCAGAGCTACCTTTTAATGTGCTGAAAAGTGTCCTGGGGGGTTTCTGTGCGGTGTTGCTCCCAGAGGGCTGGTCAAGCCGCGGGCCAGAGGATGACACACCAGACCTGTGTAGCTGTACAGCTTGACTAGGAAACCTAAACTACTTTAAGTTCACCCTCCATGTGGAGACCAAAACATGATCTGTAGCAGAGCCATTGAAGTATCTGGGGTTGTCAGCTCAGAACCCCAGCGCTTATTCTGCAGGTCACAAATTCGAGGTGGTTCCTTAGTAATTCTTAATTTTGATAACAATTGGGTATTAACTACTCTTTGTCCTTAACACTGTAGGCAAGGATTAAATCAGTGACTGAGGTTTGAAAAGGCCTGAGATGTCCCTTGTAAAGTTGGTGCATTTCTTGAATTCTTTGAAACAAACGCAGTTAGCAAAGGAAAACCCAAGGTAAAGTGGACTTCATCTTTAAAAAGATGGAAATGACAGAAATGTCTTCCAGAGATGGAAAATGTCAGAGGTATTTCAATTTTTCTGCATTTGACATAGATGTTCTCTGAAGTTCTCATGAAATGTATATTGAGAATGGCTGGATTGTTGTTCCCGCACACACACACCCCCCGCTTTTTCTTCATTTAGCACAATAAAATCTTGCTCATTGTTTGTAGTTTGGAATGTCTCAGGAGATTACGTTTTAAATAAATTTTAAGGGTAACCTTTAAGTAACTTGGGAGAGATAAAGTTCTGTGTGAGTCTGTGTGCTGTAGCGCACTAGTTTATTATCTATCATTTCAACTGCATTACAGCAAAAAAAAAAATTAAAAAAAAAAAAAACAAAAAACCCTTTGGAGAAAGTAAAGAATAGTTTTGACCAGATACCATCTCTACTGTATGAAAGGAGAATTGGGATTTAAACATGCTTTTCCCCTTTTAGAGTAGTCCAGAATGAAGAATTGATGTCTGACAGTAGTGGGGGTGAAAAAAGCAACATTTTCTGTGCTACTTGAACTGGAGCAGAGGAGACCGCAGAGGCTCTCTTGTTCTGGTCGCTTGGTCAGTCCTTTCTGCTGTTCCCCTTGGTCACATCCTGTCTTTCTGCCTTACGGTCTTTCAGATCTAGCGTTTGCCTTTTCTCATAGCCTGTCCTTTTACTGCAGGATCATTTATTTTTCACCCAATGTAGGGAGCAACAGAGGAGTGTAGAGGACACAGCAAGCAGCCTTACGTTTTCATTTTTAGATGCTTCTCTAGCTGATGGAAATGGCAGAGAAGGATGAGTTTAATCCAGTAATCTTTTTTGTTTGAAAGCTCCATTTTGATAATGAGTTGAACTTTGCTTTTCAGACTTCAATTTTTGGTACAAATGACATGTTTTTTGGAAGTTCTTAATTAGGCTAAGCTGTAGCCTGATTTTCCTCAGGATGTTGAAAGAAACTTCCCTTTTTTTCTAGAAGGACAATTAGCATGTTTCAGATTCTTCAAAACAGAAAGGCGTGAGAACTTAACCCTTCTAACAATCGAATAAATTTTTGACCCTGACAGACTTGTCTCAAAACTCACTGGAAAGTGCTGAAAAACTGAGTTTGTTCTCCAAAATGTAATATTCAAGGAAAATATCTAATTACCTTCTTCCAGGTCAAACAGTGCTGGGATATTTTGGGGAAATTTCAACCCAACTGTTAAAGCAGTAAGCACCAAAAAAAACCCACCAAGGGCTGGAAGGTGCAAGGCATCTCTAACTAGAGGCATCATGATGAGACCTGCATTTTAATGAGCCTTTTGGAAGGGTTTGTTTCCTCTTCTCATTATAAATGAGACCATTCTGGTCTAGATTTATGCTTGGGTCATTTTGTGGTGTCCATTGACCATAAATCCAGATTCACTGCAGTTGTGCTCAGCATAAATAAGCTGAGTGGTTTGGTGTCTGTGTAGCAAGGCTGCATACTGGCTACTGTTCTCAGCTCCCATCGTTTCCCCACAGTGAGTTGAGTTTTGGGATTATTTCTTTTCTTCTTACACCAGTCACTTCTTTAGCCTAACTGACTTGGTGTTTCTCATCTGGTCTCCAAGTTTCTCTAATAGTCAGATTTCCCATGTGCTGCAGTTCTGTTGTCAAAATCCCAGAGTTAAGCACTGAAAAAAACCCTGGGTATGAAGTTTGTTCGATGCTTAGCTTCCCCTCAGTAAAGGATGGTGTGGGGTTGGGTTTTTTTTGCATTAGCTTCCTGCTGGGTCATGCCCTTGTATGACCAGATTCCACGTGTGCACTGCGTGATAGTGACGGTGGTGCCGAGGCCCCGCAGTCAGAGGCAGCCATAGCCACCTCCGCCGCAGAGGATAGCTGCGTTGTTGCTGTGTGAAACTACCACGCTATTTCCAGCTAACTTGGCTGTCCGTGTGCCATAATGCGGACGAGTACTATGTCACCTTTCTTTCTCATACCAGTTTTTGTACTGTGCTGCTGTTGAAACAAGCTTTCAGCTACTGAGGAAGTTCTTTTTTTGTGTGTGTCTACATTGATACAGATTTCTTGAAATAAATGAGACTCCGAGCTATAAACAGGATGGAATAAATTGTGGTTGCAGAATGAGTTTTGCAGAAATGTCTATGAAGGGCATCCAGTTTGTCAATATATTTTAATATGCTTATTTATGCAAGTAACTTACTTTTGGTCATGCCTGAGATCTACCAACAACCTCCATCGTGCCGAGTTTATTTAAAGAGTCATTGAAACAGCAAATAATGTTATTATTTAGAAAGAGTAGGGGATAATAAAGAACTTTAATTCAGGGTAGGACAGATGATGAAAGGCAATTAGTACTTAAGGTGGGATCTGTGAACTTTAGAATTTTAATACAGAATCAGAGATTGTTTCTCCAGTAAGGACCATTTAAAAGAGATTAAATGTTTCTGAAAATGCCACATTTCTGAAAATTATTTGGTATCTTTTGAGAAATGGCCTATCAGTAGGCAAGTCTCCACGATTTATGTATGCCAGCATGTCTTTGGCAGTTACATCTCCTTTTTTTTAAAAATCCTTTTTTCTTTCCTGGACTGTCATTTATGCTACTATATTCTGGTTTGGGACATAGAGCACATTTGTGTAGTGGTTTAAGAAAGTTGCCATCCCTCAGTCAGCTACGTGGAGTGTCCCGCGACCGTTGTCACCTCACAGCTGCAGACAGGTAACCTCTAGCTAGAAGACAGCGCTTCATTGCGGAGACAGCACTGCTTTTACTGAAGTTTAGCCGCTTCCCCACTTCCCTCTCATGATAGCAAAGCATTGATGAGAAATGAGAAATCATTTTGCCCATTGCTATTAAATTCCTTGTTTGCTACACCAGGAACAAAGACGCTCTTATTTTCATGCAATGTGAGGTTAGTTTTGTCCCAAAAGTGCCCAAGAGAATCTAGAAGCTTCAGATATTACATGTTGACCTTGTTCCTAGTCAGGACAGTTCTATGTGGTGATAACATTCTATTTTCCTGAAGAGGTCAGCAAACTGTTCGCTTTTAGTGGCGTTCCTGATGCTGTATACCCAAAGGTGGGGTAGAGCCAAGATGATGCTCATACTGTGACCTCATTGACAACTGTTTACATATCTCATTGAACAGAAGAAACTATTTCCTGCATCTTTAACACTAGACCTGGTAGACCTCGCAGCCGATGGCTGGGGATGACCCTACTCCAGTCAGAGCATCGGCTTTCCACCCTTGTTTTGGATGGTCTGTGTGCAGAGTTGTGTAACAGTAGACTTTTCTCAGTTACCTTTCCTGAACCCAATCTCTCTGTAAAGAGTGTGTTCTTTTAAAACACAGGTTATAGCTTGAACCATCTGATAGGCAGAGAATGATTTTATTGGCAGCATGTGTAGTATAAATAAAATGGGACTTGGCTTCACCTTATCTAGTACAGGAATGGTTTGTTCCATACTGTAAGGATTTTAATTTTTTTAAACATTTTGTCTTTAATTTGCCTCAGTCATTAATAAAAATGTTCTTCTTGTAAAAATAACTCTGGATAACCTAAAAGTATGTTTGAAAGTCCTTCTAAATACACAAGCACTAGCACTTACCATTGCTAAATTGTTGCAGCCAGTGTAGCGTTATTGGAAAGCCAGTTGTTTTCTACTCTGTGTTAATATTAATTCAAAATGGGTGTAACGGTGATTGATTCTTAAACTTCTAAGAAGCAGAGTTAATATCCAGAGATTCAAGTATTCTGGTACCGTATTGATTCATACAAGAGCCTGGATGGATTCAAGCAGGAAAGTCATGTGCCACGTTCCGTTAGTCTCTCACAATACTGGTATCGCTTATGCTACTTCGCTGCTCCATTGAAGTGCCAGCTCATAAATTGTTTTGAATTAGTACCTTGTAAGCTCTTGTTGGTAATGTTCTCACACTAGTAGGTACATTCTTGGAAAAATACCAGACTGAACTAAGTTGCTGAGTTGTAGAGTTGTTGCCCATTAGGTAACTGAGAAGTGAAGGTGGAGGCAACGAATATCAGCAGCTTGCAATGGAAACTGCGCATGAAGCCAGGTGATCCTAGACTTCTGTCCCTGAGCCCACATACGCGTTTTGCTAGTTCTGAACCGTCTTCAGACTTGCGTAAGCAGACACCTGTCCTTCAAAAATATACTGTGAAACACAATATTCAGTTGCCGAGTCCTTTTATCTCTTTGGAGCAGATAGGCAGAAGAGAGTAAAAATAGTGCTTGGCAACTCGATTGCATTTGGGGACAGAGAGTAAGTCTGTCTTGGTGTTATACCCTCAACAAAAGTGGTCCTTTCTCAGTGGGTTTGTTTTTTACTTGCCTCTACGTGATGTAATTTTAATCTGCTGTACAACATCTGGGCCTCAAGATAAAATAGTTCTTTATTACCTGTCTTTATGTCATTGTTCTTAATATGCATGCCGAGGACTTGAGCTGTTTACTTGGACCACCAACTATTTCATAATATTTGTCTTTGGCCAAAGACTTTTCTTCAAACTGTATTTTACCTGAGAGAACAATTGCTGGTTTCTGGTTACTGACACTGGCTTTACTAGAGCACAGAGAACTCTGCAGTGTGAGAAGGATGTAGGCAGAATTGCTACAAAGGCTACAGAAATACCCGAGATTAATACCTGCCATGAAACACCTATTTCATGTTGATGCCATAGTTGGTAAATAAAATTGTTCATCTCCTTATATTGAAGTTATCTCTGTACACCAAAGCACCATTATTTTTAATTTGCTCATTAGAGCAATGCTTTGCTGCTCTTCTCCCCTTACAGCTTATTTTTCCATGCATCAAACTGAAAGGAGGAGGTGCAAATGACTTGGCAACAAAGCAAGTTGAAAACAGTAACATCAACAGAAGCGTTCTTCAGAAGTGTCTTATTTCTGTAGTCTGATGTTCCCATAATCTGTTCAGACACTGCCCACATGATTGTGGTGTTACTTCAAATTCTTTTCAGAATAATCAATCAAGACGCTGTTTAAAAAGAAATGAAAATAGAAGCATGGCATAGATGACAGGGTAAATGAGACCTCACGTGAAAAGAGAAGCCTACAATAAAGGTCTTACATTTCAGAGTATGAATTTTTCAGGCTAGACTGATACACAGATCTATTCTGCATTGGCCTCCCAGTGAAACACAGTGGATATGTAAGTTCTTACATATATCAAAAGGCACTTTGGGTCTATTATGGAGATTTTGCAATTACTGTAAGACTTGAAGTTGTATTTAAAAAAAAAAAAAAATCCATTGAGGTATGGTGGGTTATTTGGGGGTTTCAGTACGTATGTATCTCGGTGAATTCTGCCCTGGATATCTGATTGTCTAAGTAGACCTAATATTCAGTGTAGAAGTACCAGAACATTGGTAATTCTTCCATTGGGGTTTTAAAAACGGAGTAGCAATATTTGAGTACACTTACATGGTCAGTTTTCAGTGTAAAACCTGCCTTAGAAATTTCAGACAAAGATGCTGGCATCCTTGGAAAAGCCCAGAGGACTTGTTTTCTGCGATACAGAAGAGCTATTGGTACTTAGTGATGTCATTGCGTAGCTTCTGCCCGTTGAAGAACTGTTTCTTCAAAACTGTGGATGAACCTTCTCAGTCTTTTTCTTTCTTTTTCTTTCAATGTGTGAACTTCATTGCTGCTTGGTTTGTATTTTTTTGAGGTAGTAATACAGTGCAGTGGTAATCTATTTAAAAACAAAACCACCAACTTAGTAGCTTTTATCAAATGCTGTATTACAGCATTTGATAGAAGCTAATAATGCCTATGTCCTCGGTGTGCGTCTGGCTGTTAACCTGGAATATTCCAGTTTTGTATCCTTAATAACCTATGTGATGCATGAATTGGAGAGAGAATGAACCATGCAGTTAGATTTATACCAAATCCTCATTCTCTGTGTTTTGGGGTGGGCTGGAGCAGAAGGGAAGAGTGTTCTTCACATAGAGAATGCATTCCCTAGGTTTAATTTATGTGTTTCTTTGGTAGGATTTTTCCAGTTAAAGATGTACCTGCAGAGCCTGAAGCTCTTACACACTGGCTATACCAACGATTCATTGAAAAGGAGGATCTCTTGACACATTTCTATGAAACAGGTAGGATAAACTGTAGCAAACAGAATTGTGCTTTATTAATGTCTTTTCTTACAAAGATCTTAAAATAGTTTAAGAACATGTGTACACTCTTCACTTGAATACAATAGATACAGTTATTAATACTTTTTATGTGACAAAAAAGTATGATAAAAAATTATCTAGGAAAGGTAAATTTCCCAGGTAGCATTAGAATAGGGTAGCGTTTGGAAGCTGGCACATTCAAAATGGACCTAAGGAATTTGCCCCCCCGCCCCCCCCCGCAATAACGTATAGTTCAGCTGTGAAACTTTCTGCCGTGGAATTTCATTGAGTGGAACAATTTAGCGAGATTCAAAGAAGTAGTGAACTTTCTTACACGCGCAGTAACAGTATTCAGAGCTTATGTTCAGTTTAGAGGGGATATAAAACCTTCAGGGTTTAAAAGGAGCAAGTTCTTGACTAAAAGGGATTAAATAAGATTCTTAGGTGAGGCAGGTTATTTCATCTGCTTAGTGTGGCTGTTTAGCATGTTCCTCTGGAGCTTGTACTGTTAGAGAAAACCGATCTAAGTAGTGTGCAGGTCTAATCCAAAACTATAGTCGTCTTCTGTTTCCTGTTAAGCTGAACAGAAAGATTGGAAGGATCTGTAAGAATTACATGGCATAAAGTCTCTGGAGGCCCAGTCCGCAGCCCTGTGCTGTCAGTACTGGCCTCCTTGCTGCAAGGTACTGAGGATCACTTCCATCTTAATACACTTTCAGTGTTAATGGATCAGAGACATCTAAATAAATTTAGGGCATTAGTAACATTATTGAAGGGATACTTGCAAACATGTCACTTAAAATATCGGGTAAATACTATAAAACTATAGCTGGAGAGGTGTTTCCTCAAGGCTCTTTTTTTTCCATCCACGTGTAAAAAACAGAGGCATTCATCATAACAAAAGAAAAAGAAAATCCTGAAAGGAAAAAATAGAGTTTTATTTAGACGTACAGGAAAGGAAGTTTATCAAACATAGACTGAATAGGAAGACTCCATATGAAATAATGCAACTTGTCTCTGAAGAAAAATAATCTTTTCATTAACAAGTCTCACAGTTGTTGAGGGGGAAAAATATTCATTCTTGTGAATCAGTTCAATAATCAGTTTAATATTCCGGAGTGACTGTGTTAAACAAAGCTACTTCTATTAGATGATTTATTGCACAGACTGCTTTAATTCTGTTTTAAGTGCTTAATTTATCAATTGTAGGGCTTAAAAAGATAATAGAATTCCTTAACAACCCAGAGTTGTATTCTGCTTTATAAAATACTGCTGTTACCCATCCATCATTGATGGTGGAAGTCCGACCCTGCTCTATAAATTGTATCCAGATGCATATATCGGACTTTATTAGACAAATAAGTTTGTGAATCTGTTTAGAACTACAAGTGTAGTCACTAAGGAGGTAAGGAATTCTTGTTGTTGAGACAATTTCACAAATACCATTAAAATAAGTCATACCCAGAAATTCTAACTAGACCAGATTTCAGCGAGTATAATGAATATAATCAGATTTACTCATTGAAATGCACTTCCAAAATAGGATAATTGGTTACGATTTGCCAATGTAATCAGTATGCATTAATAAGACATGTTTTAAATGTAAATGCTATGACATAGGACCTTATTAGGCATACATTAGTATAATTTAAAGTTACTACCATTTATGCCAGTTGAGAACTTGCTTGCATTGCTTTTGTTGGCTTACTCCAAAAGTACAGTTACAGTTTCTGGAAACCCCCTGGAAAAGTCCTGCAGCCTGAGGTGAGGGGAATCCCTGAAGCTGCTCCCAAGCCAGTTTTGTTTTGACATGTTACATTGTCTCAAGTTGATATATTTTTAAGACTTAGGGCTGTTTCAAGATTTTTTTTTCCCCTCTGTTTTTCTTAAATACACATTGCTTAGGAACTTGTCTCAGTTCATAAAGTTGACTTCATAAAGCTGAAGTAACATTTAATGCTACATGAAACTTTAAAGGCATGCATTGACGGTATCTTCAGTAGGAATACATTCTTTTGGCATATTTTTATTTGGGAAGAAAGAAAACCTAAACCACCTTTTTCCTTTTTGCGTATTCCTAAGTGTTAAGGACTTTAATTGATCTGGGGAAAACCTGTAATATTAGACCTCCTAAAATGAAACAAACAAAAAAGTATCTGCCTAAAATTTGAATATGAAACTACCCCATCTTTTCTTGGATGCATTTTACGCATCTAATTTATAAAATTAAAACAGCTTACAGTTAATATCTGTAGGTATTAGCAACACACAGCTTCCTATTTTAGAAGCTAGTGGAAGCATGTATTGGCAAGTTCATGATTTCTCGGAAGTCTTCAGCAGGATAACCTTGAACACTGCAGTAACACAAATGAGATTACATTTAGCAGGACAAAAGCACTCGAAGACTAATTTAAAAAAAAAATTATAAACTAGGAGCTTATCAGTAGAAATGAGTAATTGTATACTAAAGTTGTCGTGTTCCTCATTCACTCTGATCATAAGCCAACTGGTGTAACGTAATTAAAAAAGTAAGCAATGTCGTCCTGCAGGGCTACAGGAGAGGGTTTTCAGCAGTGCTACAGAAATACTCTTCATTGTACCAAATCTGAAACCTCACCTGGAAATTCTGCATGCAGGTCCGTCATCTCCGTTCAAGAAGTACGAATTGAACTGGGAAGAGGGACAGATAATAGGTGCTAAGGTGATTAAGGGGAAGGAGGAGTCATTTCCTTGGACAACTGAAAGTGCTTGGCTTGTCTCAGCTAGGAAAGCGAAGCATTGTTCTCTCTGTAAGATACAAGTTGGCTTGGGAGAGGAGGAGGGGGAAGAGACAGTCGCTGTCAGTACCAAGGAGAAAGGAAAGTTATTTAAACCGGAGGTCAGTGCTGGTACGGGCAAACAAAGGGGCCATGAAAGAGCAAATGTAGTGCAGAGTGGACAAATGGAAGCTTAGCAGTGAGAATTACTGGGGAATAAACCGTGTGACAAATCTGCCCGTGTGTGAAAATACGTATCGGGGAGGGGAAGGTGGGACTCATCAAGGAGCTTTTTAGGTTTTTGGGGTTTTTTTGTTTATGTTTATTGGTTTGTTTTGGGGTTGGGGTTTTTTTTTTAGGGTTTTTGTTTTATTTAAGAGCGTTCCTACAGGAAGAAAAGCTTTGTCTTAAATGCTTGATTGCAGTTCCTCCAGTGATTGCAAATGTGAAGCGTACAGATAAGTTGCTGATGGTATCTAATTGCACAAATTGCACATTTTCTAAGATTCAGAATTGCCACTGCTATATCTTTACTTTTTGATTCATGCATCTCTTCTTCTATGAGTGGTTGTGACTCCATAATGCTGCAGCAAGTACATCATCTTCTCTGGTATATTTAGAGCTTTTCTATCCAGTGTTCAGGATTAACAACAAAGTGGTTCATATCATCTAGGCTTTGTGCATCTCAGTAAAATGTAATACAGATTATTTAATATGCTAATGTAAATATATGCCAACAATTTCCTTATGATTATAAAGCTCTGATGCATTCAGACACATGTAATTTAGTGTTGTAAATTAGAAAAGTTGTGGTGAACGGTGTTAAATCCAGCTGGCGGCCGGTCACAAGTGGTGTCCCCCAGGGCTCGGTTCTGGGGCCGGTCTTGTTCAGTATCTTTATTGATGATCTAGATGAGGGGATCGAGTGCTCCCTCAGTAAGTTTGCAGATGACACCAAGTTGGGTGGGAGTGTTGATCTGCTGGAGGGTAGGAGGGCTCTGCAGAGGGATCTGGACAGGCTGGATCAATGGGCAGAGGCCAACTGTATGAGGTTTAATAAGGCCAAGTGCAGGGTCCTGCACTTTGGCCACAACAACCCCATGCAACGCTACAGGCTTGGGGAGGAGTGGCTAGAGAGCAGCCCGGCGGAAAGGGACCTGGGGGTGCTGGTTGACAGCCGGCTGAATATGAGCCGGCAGTGTGCCCAGGTGGCCAAGAAGGCCAACAGCGTCCTGGCCTGTATCAGGAATAGTGTGGCCAGCAGGAGCAGGGAAGCGATTGTGCCCCTGTACTCGGCACTGGTGAGGCCACACCTTGCATCCTGTGTTCAGTTTTGGGCCCCTCACTACAAGAAGGGTGTTGAGGTGCTGGAGTGTGTCCAGAGAAGGGCAACAAAGCTGGTGAAGGGGCTGGAGCACAAGTCTTATGAGGAGCGGCTGAGGGAACTGGGGTTGTTTAGTCTGAAGAAGAGGAGGCTGAGAGGAGACCTTCTCTCTCTCTACAACTACCTGAAAGGGGGTTGTGGCGACGAGGGTGTTGGTCTCTTCTCCCAAGTAACTAGTGATAGGACAAGAGGAAATGGCCTCAAGTTGCGCCAGGGGAGGTTTAGATTGGTTATTAGGAAAAATTTCTTCACTGAGAGGGTGGTCAGGCATTGGAACAGGCTGCCCAGGGAGGTGGTGGAGTCGCCATCTCTGGAAGTGTTCAAAAAATGTGTGGATGTGGCGCTTCAGGACACGGTTTAGGGGACATGGTGGCGCTGGATTAATGGTTGGACTTGATGATCTTGAAGGTCCTTTCCAACCTAGTGATTCTGTGATTCTGTGAAAATAGGGGAAAATGATTTTTTTTTTTTTTTAAATTGTGTCAGCTGTGCCTCCTGCCAGCCTTTCTCATTTAAACGGACATTTGAAAAAGTCTTTCTAGAAAACTGAATAGCAAATTCCATTGCTTCCTTAGCCTATATGACTGACTGGCCAATGAATGTTCAAACAACACATGGAAACTATTGTGTTAAAAAAAAAAATACGTGCATGTGTATATTCAAGGGGAACCTGGAAATTGTATGTGTATTGCTGCTTCACAGTATACAAAATTGTTACGGAAGAGCTGTAAGGTTTCATATGGAGTCCATTCAGCTTGATCATATGGACAGTAACATAACTTCAAAAATAACAGAGAAGACTTAGTTGACAGTGGATCTCCCTGCAAAGGTTGAGGATGGCTGCTTTTACGGAATGCTTTTAAGTTTATGCTTTAAGTTTATATCCAAATGAAATGAAAATTGTTCTTTAGGTGGGGGTTTTTAATTTTCTTGAGGATGACTGATAATGCCGGAGAATCTTTTGAAAGTTTAACAGCAGAATGCAGAAGTAACCAATTATTTGTTTGTGGGCACTGTTGCTGGAACAGACAGTGATGATAGAGTCCTGTGCGTTAAGGCATTCCTGCTGCAGAAGGAGTAAATGTATTTTCTCTTCTCTTTTAGGAGCTTTTCCTCCACTGCCGGGCCAAACAAAAGCTGTTTCTCGGGAGATGACGCTCAGTAACCTGTGGCTAGTCGGCATACAATCACTTGCGTTTTTGTCAGGCGGTATGTGGTACTGCATCTTTCAGTATTTTTATCATTGCCTATTTTAAAAGTGGAATGGGACCTGAGGACACAGTGGGAATCCAGGCTCTTGCAGATGAATATCATGTTGTATGTGCAAATGTGAATATTCAAGAGTAAAGGAAAATACTGGACAGACTCTTACCTCTCTTTGGGGAAATTTTAAACTCCACTAAAAGTGAAGATCAGTAACATAGTGACCTGATGATGTATTATTTTAAGAATTGTCTGTATTTTTAAAAATGTATACTCTCACCCACACTTAAGCAAATTCAGCATTTGGACAAAAGGTGCAATCATACAACCACCGTAGAAGAATGCCTATGACGAGAAAGCTCTGTCACCACAAGCATTTCTTGGCATTGTAGTTAGAGCTCAGAAAATTCAGCAACTTGTCTCTTCAGTAGTCTGTACAGCGTTGGTGTGGTAGAGATTCCTCATTTGCACAAACTTGTACTTTATTGCAACTCATTGTGCTGGAGTCAAAGATACTTGACAGAGCTGGTGGTGGTATCTTTGCAGCTATGCAGTCAGCAGTTGTTGTATTAGACACATTGACCTAAAACCGAGACCCAAATAAGGTCCAGCGTCGGGTGTGTTTTGTGAGGAATCAGTCCTCAAAAAAGCATCGCAGCATCGCAGTATGATTAAAAGCTGTCTGCGTTTGATGAATCAGCCCATCCCTGCTGTGGTCTTACCATCAGCTCTCCGAATTCTGTGTGCTACCAGTATCTCGTATTATGAGGAAACTTGGAAAATACAAAGTCACTTGGTTTATTTTCCCTTTTTGTTCAGAATGCATCTTAACGATGATTATCAGTTTTCAAAATGCACTTTTAAAGGTGAAAATACAGTGAAGGAAAGACATAAAACTTGGGGAATAGGGGAAAGCTTTATTTGTCACACAGTGCAAGCCAGAGCAATTCTAGCAGTTTCTGAAGGTCTGCTGGTGCTGCTGGTGATTTTTAGCCACATTTGTATTTTGTATACTGCAGTCCAACCAAGGTGACCTTTGAGTGGTTTATAGAGGCCTTTTTCTCCCCGCTAGTTGCAACAGCGCTAAATACACTCGTGGGAGAGTTTAAATAATTCAATGCCAACCATCTTAATGTTTTGCTAAGGAGTAATAGAAGAAAAACTAGTTTCTTAAAAAGAAAAAATAGGTATAATTGCTATCACAGATCTATAGGAAGGTACTACTGCAAAAAAAAAGTACGGTAAATACTCTGAATAACTACGTGGAGGGCAGTATTAATTAGTTCACCACTGTGCTAAAATCTTACTGGAAGAAGGATGAGTTGAATTTAAAAGCAAACTGGAACAGAAGACACTTTCAGATGTGTAACATAGGATAGTTTTGAAAGGATGTCTGTGAGGTACAGCCTTACTCCTGGCAGGTCTAGTTGGCATCGTGTTTATGTGATTATACACAGATTTGAGAGAGCTGTTCCTAAAATAAAATTAATCTCTCTAAATACAAGCAGGATAGCCAGAACTTCAGATGTTGGCATACTGCCTTTTACAGGGTAATTTTACTGAGAACAAAGTAAGCCCTCAGTAGTTTTGGCTCTAAGCTAGCAATATTGATTTCCCTCTCCTGCTAAGCTAAGACCTTACCAAAATATGAGGCAATTTCCCTGACTTAATGGAAAAATACCTAGCCAAGTATGCCAGCCCTGTCCCCCCCAAAAGCAGTAGTTTTATCTTAAGGTAGCTGAGTTGGATGGTTGCAAAATGATACACTGTAGGAAGCTCCCCTGAACTATGAGTCCTGCTATTGATTTAAAAGAACCACTGCAGCTGGGAGGCAATGGGACGGTGTTTGCCTACAGCCTCATGTTTTAGGTAAGATGCTGTTTCTAAATCCCACCTCTTCCCACCCAGTCACACACCTGAATTCTGGTGTAACGTAAAATCCATTTTCAAAGAGGTATGCCCTGAAAGGGAGGCAGTCTTGGGAGTATTTTTTTTTTTCCTGTTGCTCTTGCTAAAGTACAGCTGATGGAATGAATGTATTTAATCTACCATTTTACAGGAGGGTGTTGGGGCAGCCCAGGGCCGTTATCATGTAAGTGGTTATGTCCACAGCATGTGAGTGTAAACGGACTCCCAAAATTGCAAAATGCAGATGAAAAGCTACTCATTTCTGTCCTCTGCCAGATGGTTTGATCAGAAGCACAGAGATGCCCATGGTACAGCTGGTTTTATTTTGAGCTAGGACAGACTAGAGTGATATAAAAAGGGAAGTTTATATAAGCAGATTGCACAGCAGTAACTCGCATCAGGAGGTTGTTTTTCATAGACCCTGTGAACTCTGTAAGAGCGTATTGTTTTTTTTCAAATGCAGTATATTCTTTTCCCAGTGGATTGCAGTCAGTAGCGTTCACCTGCTGCCTAAAGAAATCAGTAATGCGCAATAATGTTTCAGATAATCACTTGATTTATCTGGTCCTGTTCATTTTCAGTTTGTTCCTCTGCAGTTCTTGCTGTTGCGAGACATTTTTTTCAAGCACTGAGTGTTGTTTTGGTAGGGTGCGTAAATCGCATTAGGTCTTAGGCTTCTTTCCTGCCTGCACTGGAACATGGGAAGAGAGCCTGACGTTGTGTCTCCTTACGGCTGAGTTGCTGTAGAGGACAGTGGAATGAAACCACTGTTAAGAAACTCCAAAGTACCCTCCCAGCGTGAACTTGGCTGCTGCTTCATGAAAGAGACTTAAGTTGGGTAAAAGCAGTTTTTCTATCAAGGGAAAAACATGAAATGGATACGATATATAGGAAATTCTGTGCTAAAAATATCATGCTGGTCAAGACTGTTTGGAGCTTAGCAGGCTAGTTTGTAAAGGATAAATTCCTATCGGCTGCAGTTCGGTTCTACCTTCTGGCAGTTGGCTGGTGTTACCGATGTAGTGTGCTCTTTGCTGCGCCATCCATGGGCTTCTGCTTCTGAAGAGTTCAAAATGCGTTTGATAGAAAATGATGTTAATGAACCATACAGTTGATCACAAAATGGTTAACGAATACAACTTTGAATTTATATTGGAGGAAATATAATGGAAGAATGTATAAAGTGATGAAGAATGAAAAATTCACAGAACATCACTAACTGAAAGCTGTTGCACACAGAAGTGAGAACGTAGCCGCTTCAGTGTATTGCGAATAAAGATGGTTCTCTGCCGGGGTTGCACGCAAAACATCTGTACATTTCTATGTTTAATTGTTCATAAACAAGTTGTCACAATTGAAACAATGTGAGTCCTAATGGTTTAGCATTACTGCTCGTCAAATCCCGTTACACGAAGAGTGTCTGTCCATTCAGAACGAGCAGTGCTCTCTTCAGTGCCATTCGGTGAGCGCGCCTTCCTTACAGGTTCTCTTGTATTCTGCCTGTGCTTCTATCGGGTATTGCAGCACGGTGTCTTTTGCAGGAGGGATTTTTGTTTTTTTAAAGTTACTCTCACCAGGTTTAGAAAAGCAAGATTCCAATCTAACTTGCTTACTGGAAAATTAAAAGGTTCCTTCTCCCTCCTCCACGCCCGGCATCAAAAATAAGATGCATCTTAGTGCAGTAAAAATACAATGATCACTGTGGTACTGTTTATTATTCACATTATTCACGTTTTGCAAATGATGTAGCTTTTTCTGTCTGACACTGCCATGAAGTGCTGTTAACTTTTTTCACCTGTTTATACAAGATAATACAGATACCGATCACTGTGTGTGACAGGATTCAACTGCTCCGCTTTGCCTTGACATAAAATTTGGGGACCAAAGGTACTTAAAACTGGGATTTCCAAACCGTGAGTCCGGGGTTGGGTGCGTTCTCTTGATAGTCAGCTGGAGATTTTGTGATGAGCTGATACAATCACACAGAATAATTATACGTCTGGGGTACTGTATTGTTTGGAAATACTGGAGCCATATGAAATAAAGGATTATTTTGCAAAATTGCATATTTGATAGTTTTTACACTTTTCTAAAAAAAAAAAAAAAACAATTGGAAGAGCAAAATTGAAACCATACCCTGGTTTAAAATGTCTGCATACATCATGAACACTTCTGAGCAGCTTTATTTTTTCTGTAAAAACTCTAGACTACCTGGCTGTGATACAATAGAAGTCTTTAAAAGGATTCTATGCATTTTGAAGTTAAACCTTTTATTTTATCATTGGATAATGAAGTAACAACTATCCTATTAAAGCGAGTTAGTTCCTTAAAATTACTCTACAATGGTGTTCATTTTGTATGATAAAAAATAGTTTTCTTGATACCAGTTTATTTTCACCTGCAATTTTCTCCTTCCTTCCTGTTACCTGCATTTTTGTTTTGTATGATAAAATGGATGCAGAATCCCGTAGTGACACTCGGTGATTTTGCAAAGAGCTGGTCATGTTTGGAATTATTTTCTTGAATTTATTTCATTGGATTTTTTTTATCAAATCTTTCCAGCATCCAAGATGTCATTCAGAAATGTAGACAGATACCAGAAGCAGCACTTCTCTACAAAGATCATTAGGTGTCTCTTCCCTTTTTTTTTCTTTTGTGTGGCAAAAATAAAGTTGATTTTTTTCAAGATTATTTCATGCGCTTCTAATCCTTAATAGATGAGATTATGTTCTTTGGTTGTATTTATTGTGCTTGTATCTAATAGATACACAATCTCCATTGTGCTTACCATAAACACAACAAATAGCAAAATAACACTTTGGTTCACTGTACAGCTGCAGCATTAATTTGTGATAATGTTGTGTATTAGAGCTCTCATCGGGAAGGACACAGAGAGAAACGAAGCAGTAAGGGGAGGAGTGCAGCAGTAGGGAGGAGGGGGGGAAAGCAGCTTCTGCAGCCCTTGCTCACTCCAGCACCCGCTGGAAGCTTTGCCAGCGCTCAGGCTGCAGAGTTTCTCCGCAGGTCACTGCGTAGCGATGAGTCCTCTTGAAGTTTCTGGGAGTTGAGGGCACACCAAGTGCAGAACCTGGGCCCTCATCAACACTGGATTGCCACTATCCTAGAAAGATGGGGATCCAACCTTTTTGTGAGCAAGGCTGTAATCATTTTGTAGATCTATATATTTTTTTAACAGTCAGCTAGGCAAAGCAGTATCGAGTGGAACAGCGCCGCTCATTCCGTGGCCCTGGCATCTCTCGCGAACGATAGCTCTTCGCTCCCTGTCACCTTTTGCATTAACTGCTGGTGCGCACTACTGCAACGTCTAACAAAGGAAAAAGGAACTCCTTGGAGCATAGTAAGACATCTTGCACAATTTCCAAAACAGCACCCTGGTCGTACTTATGTCTACCTCTTTGTTTCCCTCTGGCTTTTCTCTTGTTTTTCTGCGTGGTGGTCTTCTGTGAGGGGTGGGGGGAATCAGGGAGGGGGAAGTGGGAGGGAAAACTTGAACTCTGAATATGAAGATGCTGAGGCGGGATCCAGTGCTTACCAGCCATGTTGTCATATTGAAAAAGCCATTGTTTTTAATTCCAGCCTAGTATGAAATGTTTGTTTTAAAAATATCCTTCCTGCTGGAAAGAAAAATGTATTTTTAAAAAGAAAAAACATCCCTCTTTTGGCTATGAGAATGTCAGCTGTATGAGTTGTGACCATATCATGATGTGCCGATCAGCTATAAATAAATTTTTATTTCTCAGGACTCCGTCTTGTATTTTTACTCTTCTGGTAACTGTCACAGGTTTTCTGACAGGCTGCTCTGCATTTTTAAATATCACTAATTTCAGCTGAGGCAGCAAATAAAAAAGATGTGTGAATGTCATGTGTGCTCACTCCAGTTTACAAAGAAACATCTCTTCTTGATTTTAAAAAAAAAAAACTGCCCTGTGAAATGTACAGAAAGGCTTGCTGCAGGTTAGCTCGGGGCACAGGGAATTGCTGCAGGTAGGTTCCAGTTCCAGGTGTTTCTGTCCCTCCTCCTCCACCCACCTCTCTTGAGAGCTGCTGTGAGCTTCGACTATACTACAAAATCACGCGCTTAGCCCATGGGGTACGCAGAGAGAGTACCTAACTTTCCAGCTGATTGTAAGTGGGCGGCTGCTTTTAAAAGAAGTTGCAGAGAAATGGGCAGAGCTGTACAAATGGGGCTCATGATGGACCAGGAGTCTGAGATGGTCAGACATGTTGCATGCTGTAGTTACCATTTCTTTACTTTTGAGATCAGAGCATCTCCTCCTCCTGAAAAAAAGGCTTTCTTGTTAAGTATCTTTACATAGCAGGAGTCTGTTGGTACTTAAATTTCCCATATGTGCTTAGGTTCTCTGTGGAATAAGGAAGAGGTCTCTTCCGTCAGTTGTCCTTTCTAAGGTCAGTCTGATTCTGTACCAAGTTTAGCCAGCTGGTTTGATTAAGACTTCTCTGTGTGGTTGGGGAAGTGATATGTCAGGGAATTCAGAGCAGCTAGTGCTAGCATCTAGTGCAGCTGAATAAAGGCTGCTTATATTTTTACTTAAAAAACATAAACCCCAAAATTGTAGAATTTGTTGTAAATTGTATTACTGTTCAAGTATTAAAGGCTGACAAGAATTGATAGTTGATCTATGAGCACTGAAGATGGCCGGGAGCTCACTGGATTGTCATGTCCAGATTTTTAAGTTTACCTTGGAAGAACTGGGCAAGTTCAAAAAAAGTGGATATTGTGGCAGTGATAAAGACCAAACTCTTGATCTATGCAATGAGTAAATAATAAGCTGACCTCAGTAAGGCCCATCAGTGTGGCTTTGGGAGAAAGCAACACTGGTTTTGCTAAATAAAACTACAAGACTAAACTTGATGAGATGGCAAATGTGGCTGATTATTGTACGACAGAATATAGTTGAGGTTTTGTAATCTCACTTAAGAATCTGAAGGAGAAAAACTACAAAAGGTCAATTTATACCAAATTGCTTTTGAAGAGAAAATTTTCTATTTGCAGTTAGCTAGTATAATTCTGCAGAACTGTTCAACAATGTACAATACTTTCATAAATGATACAAAATAAAATACAATTTTCTTTATTCTGCCAGTTTGTTAGTTATGAGGACAAGTCAGTGAGTAGTCCAAATCACTTGGTAAAGGGTGTGTTTGAAAGTAAGCAAAAGGAAGGTCATCTAGCCACAAGGAATAGATGTCTATCGGGAAGAGAAATTATCCCAGGAGGCAGTGACTCTGAAAAGAGTTAAAAGACTCTGGCAGCTGATGGTTGCGTATGAGTTTAAATACATACATACAAATAAAAGTGCAGATTTGACCCTTTCAGCAGATAGGCCAAGTAGGAGCAGAGGGCAGTAGGATTTCTGTCTGCAGCATTAGTGAGACCGTGTATTGAATATTGATTCAAAATGGCTAAACAAGATGGAGAAGTTTCTAGAGCAGTTTTTCCCTCCCTACAGTGTCCTTGTTTCTAGGCTACGCATGGCTGGCTTGCTGACTTTGAGTTGAAATAAATGCTGCCCCCAGTCCCTTAGTAAGGTTTTCTTCACTTCTGGGAGGTGGCTGGCTGTTCACTGCTCCTTCCAGCTGTCTTGGTGGAACTCCAGACTCCTAGCTCTGAGCTATGGTGCTCTAACTCCTCTGCTTGCTACACTCTGGACCTTCTTTTTTTCCCTTGCCCCACAGTCCTGGTTGTTCCTTAGGAAAGAATCATTCCACTGGCTCTCCCCTCTGAAGCAGCAGACTCCACACAAGAGGTTAGAGGCTGAAACTTCAGATTCAGATGCAATGATGTTAAACACTTCTGCTGATTTAACTTCTGTCACACCCTCGCCTACCACCAGCAAGACCAGTCAGCAAGCCTGTTGCCTTTTTCTTGCACATACCTCCTTTCCGGAGGAGGAGGAGGAGGTGGGTACAGCAGCACTTTGAAACCCCCAGTCTGCCAGTGCTTTCCCGCAAGGTGAAGCTGCTGGGTTTTCTTCTCTCTCCACACTTTTGGAAACACTGAAGAGGCTTTTCTTGTAGTTCTTGTTGTGTTCCCTGATCTCTGTGTTTCTCTTAGGCTGACACATTGGGTCTTCCTCATCAGCAAGTATTTGAAGGGGAGAAACCTAGACATAGTAGATAGGGCCTGTCCTCCTGCACCTGTATCTTGAAGTGCATGAGATGTTATGCATCCTTCTGAAAAAGAAAACTCCCTCCACTGGACAAGATGGTAATTGTCTTGCATTGAAAATGGCAAACTTAAAATCTGTTCAACAGAATGGATGGCTTGGGTTGGTTTTTTGGGTTTTTTTGCCACTGCTTTGACTAAATATTCCCTTGCAGCTGGTAAAAGTAGCTAGAACATTTTATGTGCCATGCTCTGCTCTGTTACACCACAGCCAAAGACTTACGGGGCCTATGCTTGACAAGCACAATTTTAAGAGCCTTCAGAGCTGAACCTCATATGCTATAATTAGGGTGGGTTTGTTTTCCCAGGAAGTTTCTTAGCCATAACTGATGACAAAAATAAGTATAAATATTATTTTAATAGACCAGTAGTCTTAAAACTAAGCTCTGTTAATTGCCCACAAACCTGCAGTAATATTTGCTGAAACGTCGATTAACCAGCGCTGAATTAATTTCTGGCAAATAAATTTTCATCCACTTCTGTTTATTCCAATACTGAGTATTGATTCCATTGTCACTTAAAGTTGTAGCTGATGGAGTTTGTTACTCCAGCCGTTGCCCTACAGTAATGCTAATAAGGTGTGGTGTGAGTTTCATGCTTATACTATAGCTGTTATCTAATGTTTGCAACAGGAGTATGTTTTGCAGACAACTAAGCATTTGCTAAGTGGACAGAAGAACGTGTATGGGAGGACAGTCTCCAAAGGTTGCCTGTAGCACCTAACTACTGTGTGCCCCTTCCACAAGTCTCTCAATTGTGCTGAGAGAAGAATCTAGATTAAGATCGATTTTTAGCATTAGTCATTGAATAAACATTCCCCACACACACACAAACACACAAAATGAAGCTACACCAACCCAACCACTAAAAGACCCCAGACAGAGCCAATTAAAGTTACAAAGGTAATCTGGAAAAACTTGGAAGTGAAAGAATAAAGTCTAGTCTGCTTAGTTTATCCAAGGGTAAATAAAATACAATTCTATTATGTGCAGGTATTCAGCAGGTGCTGTCAGATTTCAGACACAGCAGTTCAGTGCAGAATATAGCTGGGTGCAGAATGAGGAAGGCGGGGGGGAAGTCCTAACTTGTGTATGTGTTCGGTTCTCCATCCCTCAAGTCTTGAAATCAAAACTGTTGTCTTAAATATTTTATTACAGAGCTGAAATAGAAGTAAGTACTGTTTAGCCTAATTACAGTGGGAGGTTGTGACCTACATTATGCAGGTAACTAGACTAGATAATTGTCATGATGGTTTTTGGCCCAAAAGTCTATGAAACTTACAATTTTATTAGTAGCTAGATGGCCAGTTCTTTTCTTAGGCTTTTAACTTCTCAACACAGTGTTTCTCTTTTCTTCTCCAGGCTTACAAAGACCCTAATTCTGCAAGAAATAGCAACAAATACAATACTAATTTTTCACACTCCTCAGTAATTTTCATATTTGGAGTAACTATTAAAATGCTTTTATTACATAAACACAGATGATAGGAGCTGCATAGAGAATCAGGCCCCAGATACGTCTGAGCCATTATCCTCACACCCAGAATAGCCAGGACAAGTGCCTCAGGGAAAGTTGTAAGGATCCCTGGCGTGGACAAGCATCAAATAACCTTGCTATATATAGGAATTTTCTTGCTAACCCTTCAATTAGAAGCTGGCTTATGTCCTGGCCCACTGAAATTTATATCCCTATTTTGTTTTCCTTTTAGTTTGCTTCCTCAGTGTCAGTTTTGTTTTGTTGTCCTGATACATTTTTGAGCTTGGGGAGCTTAATGAATCCTGCAGGCCACTTACAAGCTCTTTCAAAAGTCCACTTTGTTTGAGAAAAAGCTTCATTCATTATAAATGGTCTGGTTTTGCATTGGTTGTTCCTTCCCTCTTGTGTTATGAGAGGTTTGAACAAAAAAATCCCTGATGTAGCTTTTTTTCTCTGTTCTTCCTGGTTTTATATACCTCTGTCAATCTACCATGACTGAGGATTTCTCTGAACTATTTACATTTCTGTTCTCATTCTGGTAGATCCATCACCTGCATAGTTAAGTTCCTTCTGCTTTTTATTAGAACATTCAGAGAATTGATTGTCCTATCAGTATAATTTATTTAAATACTTAAATACAGCTTGATGGTGAGAGGATTAGATTTATTAATGGATTTGCCATTAGTGATTTCCTGAGTCCAGTGAAACATATATAAATCAAACAGTAAATATGTTAGCAGCTATAGCAAAAAAATCTACTGACAGCAGTTTTTAATTTCGTGCACAAAAATAAAACACATTTAATTTTATTGCATAGTGAAGAAGACTAAAAAGATAAAGCTGTTCCATAAGGTAAAGTGAGCAAACAGGGAGTTTACTTCCTTCATCCTACTCTGTCTTTAAAAAAAAACAAAACAAAAAACACCCAAATGAGGTTCAATAAGCTTCTGACAGTATCTCCCTGAAATCTTGGAGACCCAAGCAGTTGCTTATAGAAACCAACGTGCTGCTACCCTGAACCAGAGCCCCAGGTGGAGAGCTCCTCAGGGAACAGCTGTGTCTCCCTGAAGGATCTATGAAGAGTTGGCCTGTAATTTATTATATGACAATAAATCCCTAATAGTCAGTTAAGACGAAGGGTGAGGATGTGGAAAAACTAAATACTACGCAAAAAGCTCCTGACCTTTGTTTTCTGGTTTGCACGTACCTCTCCAGCACTTCGTTGTTTAAGGAGATATTATATATGCTGTGTATGGTAATGTTAGCAGCACAGCAAACCTGAGTGTATTAAGGGTAGATATCACAAAGTCAGAAGTGCCAGTTGCACTAATTAGTACAATCCTGACTAAAAACAGTTACATGACTTTATTTTTAATGAGCACAAGGATTATGGGAATTTAGATAGAACAATAATCTATTTTTATCTCGTATTTTGTGAGCTCAGAAGATGAGTCAGGAATAAGCTGCATAGTAAGACAGGCCAGAGCCATTGCTAAATGAACAAAACTGCAGGAACAAAATGCTCCTCGCTTCGCAGCACTGTATGGAAGCCACCAGGTTATGGCAATAACACTTGCTTGGTATCGAAAATATGTGTTATAATGACAAGGTAATGTACAAGTGTGGTACCTGCCTAGGAAATCTAAATTTTTTTTTTTTAATACTTCAGTGTTTGCAAGTCAGGCAGGAAAGAAAATACATTTTGCTAACAGTTAATTATACTTATTTCTTCTAATTGCTGCATCATCAGCTATTGAAGGTTAAGAAGGCTAAAACTGTTAAAAGAAAAAAAAAGCAACAACAAAAAAGGAGCTGTAGAAAACTGCAGCTGTTCAACTGATCCGTCTTCCTCTATGTCATAATCTGACAAAAGGGGTTTAACTTTGGCAGGGATTCTTTAAAGACGGTTGATGGTTGTAAAGAATAAGAGATGCCCAACCTGTAAGTTGGTCAGTTATGTGGTCATTACTGTACATGGAGCTCGATTAGAGAATGCCCCAAGGCGGCACCACACGCAGTTTCGCAGGCTTCAGGTTGAAAGGAAACCAGAACAAACTCAAACAATAAGGCTGCTATGTCTAAACCTGCCAACTGAATAAGCTGCAACTGAGAATCCATTTCTGGCTCTTTGTAAGGTGTCCCATCAGGCTTGGGCTTGCATTGATTTTTAATTATGATTCTTATAAAAATAATTTAAAAATAAGTATTGACTAATTTTAAAGCATTGTGCTTTTGTGAAGGGACTAAATGTTGTCAATCCAAAATGCTTTATTTAACACCCATACCTTCCATAATCAGGATAAAAGATAGTACATAGACTTTGTCCTAGAATAACCATGGTATTTTAATTTTAAAAAAGGGAAAAAAAAACCAAAAAACAAAAAAACAAAACCACCCACCAAAACCACCACACATTTCTTTGAAATGGGAGCCTATGTTCTTAGATCACTGCTGTCAATATATGCCTTGAAGGCAAAGTTGGGTGTCAGTTACTCCAGTCCTGTTGCTGTGATGGTAACCGTTACTTACGACTAAATTAATGAGCAAGCAATGAGGTGCAT
Source organism: Phaethon aethereus (assembly GCF_964289735.1). Classification (NCBI taxonomy): domain Eukaryota; kingdom Metazoa; phylum Chordata; class Aves; order Phaethontiformes; family Phaethontidae; genus Phaethon; species Phaethon aethereus. The sequence goes on along the minus strand of NC_138576.1, from coordinate 104,212,054 downwards.
GCAGGGGTCTTGGGTATGTGTTTCCATAGGGAGTTGCTTATGGAAACATGCTTATGCAAAATATACATTCTCTGTATGGAAAGGCTCCACGCTGAGATTTGCTTACCCTCTTTCCTGCCTTGTGCACTGACTGCTAGTAATGAAATCAAACTAAGATGGTATCTCCTTTTTGCCAGGAAGACATTTGCATTTCTGAAAAGCTGGAGGCAGACAAAATCAAATCAGTGGGAAAGTCAAAACAACTTTCTTCATCTTGGGACATGGGAAAGGGGACTTGTAGCATTTAAAGGATCATTAAATCTCATTCAGAAAAGGATGTCAGAAAGCTAGCTTGCTTCTTGCACCTGCGGTCTCTCTGCAAATGCAGCCTAGCCTGGAAAATACATGCTAGATTACCTGGGTAGGTCCAGCATCTACAGCTTGTCAGCTTAATACCTGCCCTTGAACGTCTTCAGGATTCGGTTCAGAAAAGTAAAGTGTGACTCTTTATCTTGTCTTTATAAACCTTTATAAAACTTTTCACTTTTCACACTTAATTTGCTTTTATCCCTACCTGACTGAAGTTACATGTGTTTTTAGGATGACTGGATCTCATGAGGGCACCATCCCCTTGAATATGTGATTCAAAAAACTGGCGCACTCTGGGAGGTCCCTGTATTCCAGTTCATTTTTCCAGGGGGTTGAAAAGATAATGAAGTGCACCCCCACTATGCTACATGAACTGGTTGAATAATTTCCAATACAAGCATTGGTGTGGACAAAATATCTTCTGGTAATTAATCTTAGTTGGGAAAGTAGGATGAATCCCAGTACCCTGTAGGGATTTATAATAACAGTTGATAATTTAGTCTTTTTTAGATATTACCTTTCCAGGTAAGACATAGACCAGGATTTTTCCTATATCAGAGTGTAGCATTAATGTCAGCAGAAGTTAAACTGGGTCTGATTTGACTTGTGCTGCTCTTGCCTCAGCCAAGCAAATCCCCATGGTACTAAAACTGGGTGATTTCACTGGAAGGTTGGAGAACATTTCTAAAAGAACAGCTTGTAGCCACCAGCTGCACCTGGATTGCCCATTACCTTACTATCTGAATAGTGCAGAATGACAGTATTACCTCACCTGCTGTGGTTCTGCAGAGGCTCTGCTACCTCAGTCCTTCAGGACACAGAATCTTTCTTCCAACTTGCATCATCAGTGGAAGTTTCCACTACGTTAGAGTCCTTCGTCCCCTCCAAAAGGAGATGTATAAATAAGAGGATTATTACATCTGTGCTGAGATTTTTGAACTGGACATGTTTGTTACTTTAAAAGATCTTTCAAACTGGTTGCTGTCATTAGTTTTCTCTGGTGATTTAGCAGGTTACTAATTATGTTACATTCACCTGATCTGTGGTAGATTTCGGGTATTAGCTAAACTGACTATCAACCACATTTACTAGGAAGGCCCGGGCTTCTGTGGCATTGGCTTAGCATCTGTACCACTTGCTGTGCTAGCCCAAATAGGAATTTCTCAGATCAACAGCTGTGGGATCTTGAGCTTGTGCTCAGGCAGCGTCTGAGAGATTCTACAACAAACATTTTTGCTAAATAGCCAACAAGAAGCTACTCTCTTACTAGCTTTACTTTCTCCCTGCCCACATGCCGACCCACAGCTAAGGAAGAACTCTGCTGATATCGTTCTCTCTGGGTTTTTAGTTAAGTAATGGCTCATACTCATGAGCCTCACATGAGGAGAAAGCTCACTTACTTATCTCAGAACTGTACCATAAAACACAGGAAGTAAAAAGGTAGGAAGGTACTTCTATTCAGCCATGTCACATACCCACAAGAAAGAGAAGGATATCTAGAGATTGTGATTTGCTTTACCATTTGCATAAAAGTGGAAAGAAAAGGCAGTAAGTGCATGTGTGGCAAAATTAAAAAGAAGAGTGGTATTTACAGCTGCTTAGTTTAAAATGATGAGTAAATGTGATGTGAGGGATGCGTTACATTTTTGCTCTGTACTGGAAAGTCTTTTCTTCCAGCTTTATAAAACATTATTTTTTATGGTTTTATTTTAAGTCATTGGGAAACTAGGACTAGCATTAGTTATGTATAGAGCAAATGTTAGGGCTAGCAAATGTGATGAGGTTTAATTCCTGGTTTGTATTGTGTAATGGCTTTTTCTCAACAACAGATGTGTCTGGGAGGGAATGAATTTCAAAGTAAATGCCCGAGGCTGAAGTTGGGACACCTGATTGCCTAACATGTGTGAGATGCCCTGTGGAAGAGTACTGCTCAAACACAACCTCTCAAACCAAGTCAAGTCTACATCAATGGTTAAAACACAATCTGCAATCAGTTCCCAGTGATGTGTGCAGTCAGTGAAAAGCAGCCTCTGAAGCAGCCTGCTCATAGCAGTGCCTCTCCTATCTGCAGTACTGGCTCCCTCCAGGTTTCCCCATGGATGGGAGCACCAAGTTCTTAATTCATGGTTCTCATCTACCTGTGGCAGATGAAGAGTTTACTACTGCACCTCGCAGTTTCTCTGCTAGTGGTGACTGCTACAGTAAAAAGTTGTAGATGGGTGATATGCCTTCAGATGTACATTCAGAGGGTGGCATATTGATTTGAATGGGTCCTGATTTTAGTTTGTATTAACACAGCAGGCCAAGAACTGAGGCATCAGAAGGCTGACTAATAATGCTTGTCAGATCTTACTGCACTGGTCCAAGAGGTTACCAAACAGAGCTTGAGGAGCAGAAGTTCAAGAAGACTTTAGGACAAGGGTCTGGTGAGCTCACCACTGAAGACGAAGTTATGAGACAAGTATTTCGTATTCACCTTTGTCAGGGTTCGGTGCCCATTCAGCAGCAATTAAATGCTCTGCCCTGCCCTCTTTTGAACTGTTCCTTCCTAGGAGACCCATAGTATTTGTTTTACAATTTGTTTCTTCTTGCCTTTTACTCTTTTCTGATATAGGCACCTTACTTCTAGCTTGTTCTTTCCAAAAATCTGAAAAAAAAAATTACTTGACTGAAGCAGTTAATCTGAATGCAAGAGATAGGAAGCAGCTTTGTAGAAATAATTATGTACAAGCTTACAGTGGTTCAGTTAAACATGGCTGAAGCATGTGCAAGCACACTTATTTTGCTCTGAGGCATAGTTTCCACTGTTCCTAAGTCTCCAAAGGCACTAGTTGTGTTGTAAGCAGTACCTCTTGAACTGGTGCTGCTGTGCAGCTCAGCACATAGACCAATTTCTCCCCTTTCTCTCCTACATCTCTTACTACAGAAGTAACACCCCAAGTTAGGAGTTGTTATACTGGTAAAACAGCCTGCTCTGACAAATTATATCAAGCTTTGAAAATAGATTAGCATAACCGAACAGAGATGATCTCATTCTTACTTTTAGGGAGGAGAACAATGTCTTAAGAAAATCGGGCCACCTGCTCCTTGGACTCATTTTCATGGGGTGCCTGTTCATATCTCTGATGCAATATGTTGATAGGAACATTGATCCCTATAAACATATGCCTCTCATCTGTGTTGACTAATGCATACTAGTAGATACTGTGGGTGAAGCACCGTTATGTAATTGCGCTTGTGCTGCAGACATCGAACCTCCCATAACAGATACTGTGTCAAAGACAGAAGCAGCTTTATCCTAAGTATTATTGCTAACATGAACAGACCTAAACATGAGCAGATGCACTGCAGCTACATGCAATGTTATGCCACTATGCCATTAATAATTTTAAATTTTAAAAACGTATATTGTTTAATTTGTTCATAGAGAAAAAAACAGATCTTTGGGTTCTGAAGTTTTGTAGTTTAACATCTGTGGTGTTATAAAGTCAGTATTAGACAATCGTAAGACGTACATTAAGCAACATATTTTGACCTTGACTACTCAGACCTCAATTATTCAACCCTTCTGGTTATTATAAAAGGGGTCAGGTCCTCTGTTGTCTGCTAATTAAAATTAAAAATGAAAATGTTCCAAATTTGTCTGAAACCTCAAAACGTATTTAGTATACTAGCAAAGACAAAGAGATTAAAAATGTGGAAGGGGGGAGGGAGAAGAAAATGAAGGGCCCAATTCATCAGAATACTATTGATTTTGACACTGAAATGCTGGAGGCCATTTCAATATTTTAAACAACACATGAAGCCTTGTGGTCAGTCCACTGGACTGGCATTGGACGAGACTTGGAAGCCATGCCCCTCTGGCCTACCAAGTGACTTTGCCTCCCTGTGGTTTTGTGTTCTGCACTGAGTAACGCTGACAAAAACCTTATGCGCACCCAAACCAAAACCAGCTATTTTCTGCCAGCACATATGGTGAATTGGCTTGTGGAAGGATCAAACAAATACCAGATTCTGTGACTCTGTCTGAAGTGAAGCTACAGAGGCTGGGTAACAGGTCAGTGTTTCCTGTTGGATGTGACCAATATGACTTTCACCTCAGAAACACAGGACTAACAACTCCATTTCAAGTGAGGTTTAAACTGGGGTTCTGCACTTTGAGGTATGTCTTCTAGGCTTCCTCTTTCCTTGTTGCACATCCCATGCAAACACAAACTGTGCCCTCGGGTCTTCTAGATGCTGATACTTATTTTCACTCAAAATTACAAGTTATCTTACTTTGATTATCACTCCAGTACACCAGTATTATTCAATTAATTAATATTAGAGGACATTGCTATTTTTCACAAGTAGTTGAATCGCAGATGCTGAAGCAGCAATCTTCATCTGAATTTTTCATTTAAAAAATGAAACCTTTCATGGAGCTGACTAAGCTGTCTGTGTGAGCCAACAGGCAAGAGGACTGATTGATTTCACAGCGATTGTGCAGAATCCAGTGATCTGTGCCACTGAGAAGCACAGAGCAAATGGTCATGCTGTTACTGAAGTTACTGAATTAAAGCTGTCGGTTTAGTACAGTGCATGCCAGCGCATCTTAAGCAGAAGAAATTGGAGCCAATTCTCATTAATTAGGAATCACATACCAACTATATGGTATGTTTTTCCATTAAAGACATTAGGAAAGGCCTGTTGGGAAAAGAAATGTATTTTACTGGACTGAATAATAAAAGATAATGTCTCTTCCTACAATCTTGCTTGAGTCATATCCGTGTAGTTGCAATGATCTATAGAAAGCTAAGAATCCATTTTTAGATTCTTCGGCCCAATATATAGCAGCAAAGCAAACATGAAGCTTCCAGGAAGTGTGCTGCAGGGTACATCTAAGCTGAACATGTAAGGAAGTGATTGAAAGGCAATTTCTAGTAGACACATTAATGTAAGAGAAATAAGAAATTATAGTGGTTTATACCCCAAAAGTTCATGAAAAAAGTCTAACATCTATTTAAATTGTACCCTTGCTCCTGTGTTTCTGAGGTGAGTCATTGGTCACATCCAACTGGACACACCAACCTATCACTTAGCCTTCATAAACAACATTTGTACATTGACTGACATTAATTGAGATAACTAACATCTCTGATGCTATGGCACTTTCACAGTAACACTACTCCCTCTTGGTGTACACACAGCTGTAGGCCTTCCTGGGTCTCCCTGTTAGCTTAGAAAAAAGCATACTCCCAAAAACCCCTGAACTTACCTATGACCTTCCTGTCGATGCTAACATTGTAAGCACAAATGCACTACATAATAATTCTCCTAAAGAGTAAGACATATTAAGAAAATTATTTGGACTGTCTGTCGTTAGCCACGCCAGAGAAGGCTTCTTTTTGTACATTTATCTACACCTTTTTTGTCAGCTTGTGGCTTAATGGAATACTGATCTTAAGACCAAAAAGCTAGATTCAATTTTAACAAAGGACAGCTCTAAAATTAGGCTCACTACTTTATATTTTCAAGGCATTAGAAATGTAGTTTATCCATATATGACAGTTTTCATTATGAAATTTATAGACAAAATTATATTCTCCACCCACGCCATCATATTAGCAATTTGCAATAAAATATGCTATAGGAATGCTGGGTTATCCCCAAGCCAAAATGTTTTAAAATTGAGAATGATTATATTAAGATATGACATTATTAAATGCTTATCTAGGACATGAAAAAGGATCCAGCCTTGTCATGACAACATAGGGGAATTATCTTTAAAACATGAAAATGCTTTTAGAGTATTGTATTACATTTTATTGCCATAAAACAGGAGGTTGTCTGGGAGTCTTCATGTTGCATTTCCATCCCACACATTAGAGATGGGAAAAACATCCTCAGTTTCCAAAGGAGAGATGATTTTTGAGGTTGATCCATCTGTTGTTACCCTGCCCTATAGCTTTCAGGCCCATTGGCCATACTCAGCTGCATCTAAACCATGCAGAAGTCTCAAATGTGATCCTAAGAGGGTTTTTTACTGAAAAATTGATAGCTGCATGGAGGGCAGACTCCCCAGCGTAATGAGAAAAGACCCCCATGAGAAAAAAATAGGCAGAATACAAGCATTTTCTATCACCTGGTCAGCTGGCCAATCTGTGGATGGCTGCACAGTAACTGCAGCGTGTGTTGTCTATGCCCACTGGGCATTTCAGGGGAACATGCAGCAGAGCTACTATTATGGGGTGGGCAGCAGAGTTTAGGAGACAAAGAACTCAAATCTGTAGGAACCCTGCATTTGTTGGCTCTATGGTTCATAGAACAGCTTGAGAAGATTTATCTTCTATGTTTCTTTGAGGAATAATGCTTGGCTCGTGCAATAAATTACTACAGGATAAATGTATGAGAGTATTAATAATGAAAGCATCTTGCTCTTCTGTGCTGCAACCCATCAAAAGATCAAAATCTTGATCACTACCCATCTCCTGTGAAGTTGGTAGCAGAGCTCATTTCATTCCAGAGAAGCAGAATTGACACTGGCCTGTGGCCGCACAGGAAAACCAACAGGGAGGGTTTCAGTAAAAAGAAGCCTCACCCTTTTTAACAGCAGCATGTGGATAACTGACATTCCTGTTGTCCTTGTTTAAAGGAAAGGAAGTACTTATTCAAAACTGGAGCTAGACGACTGTTCTCTGGTTGTAGTCTGTTGAAATAATTGCTACGTGGAAGTAGCAAATATGTTGCTTGTTAGACCAAGTAGGTGGTTCTGTTATTCTTGTAGAAGTTACATTTATAGAAGACCCCTGAAATCATCTTGTTTGCTGAAGCTTTTAAAGTATCATACTTAAACTGATTTTTATAGACGATGTTTTTTTTATTATAGTCACTGTGATAGATGGCTAGTTGCTAAAATAAGCCTGCGCTAGCTACTCAGAGTGAAGGCAGATTGACTTGAATAGAGCTGAGACTTCGTGTGAATACCTTAGTACAGCATTAAGTTCCGATTTTACAAAGTCAGCTGCTAAGATATTAAAAGTTAAGCAAATTTCTTTCATCAGCTGGTCAGGGAGCTGTCCATGCTGCATGTAAAAATATTAATAGCTGTAAAGTGTTTTCTGAGCTAACAGGAGGCTATCAATCAGGGCAAGGAGTTAGGAGCAGACTGGGCTGAGCCCTATTCTCCCCAACCCTCTTGCCTGCCTCTCCCTTGCTTGTAATGCCTGTCCTCACACATCTTGGCATTCTTGCCATGTTTGGGTTTCTTCAGTGGCCCACTCCAGCATCAGTCTTTAGCTTGGCTCTCCACAGAAAGGTCACAAAGTCATTACGTACGGCAGGTTGGGATCAAGGAGAGGCCATGTCTGAGAAACTAGCAGTGAGCTAGAGCAGGTCTGTGCTACGCTTTCTGTGGGCAGCTGTAGAAGAGTGAGTGGAATAAATCCCTCTGCTGGGTAGCAGGAGCTGCTTATAGCAGGAGCCAAGCTCACACAAGGTAGGTTGAAATAACTTATTTTTTCTTTTTTTTAGGGAGAAGAAGACAAAGGGAAGTGAGGCTGTTTTGAGAGGGATTACAGATCAGTTTTCTTCACTCTAAGCCATTCATTATTTCAGGATTTTGCCCCCTTTCTCAGGGTTGCAAGAGCTAAATTACTATGTATACATTAATAAATCAAGTCATAGTAGATAGGGAGAGGATCCACTGACACTGTGTAGGGATTGTAGCCAGTGATGTCTGGTTTTATGACTATATTGGCCTCAATGCTATTCATTCTGCATTGATACCAGTGTTAGAAAGAAAGGAATTATGCATATTTTAAATTTAACCTGTACTGTTTTTCTTAGCTATGTACACAGAATGTATCCTTTCTCCAGTTTTGTTTTGGGCACTGTTAGTGGAAAAAGATACAGAAAGAAAATAAAAAGTTTTCCTGTCTCCTGATGGGAACAGCCTTAGATATCCTATGATTTTAGCAAGGTGTTGGATCAAGTGACCTCCAAGTTGCTGCTCTGCCTAGACAGCAGTGTATACGAGTATGTATTGTATATGGGGTTGTCTGCTGTTCAGATTCCTTGTAACACCAAAACTTGTGGGTGGGGGGGTGAAATGAGGACAGGATGACAATGTTCATAGCAGAAATACCTCGCAGTAATAGTTGTCATCTCCATCACTGTCAAATTAATTCTGAATTGTTGCCCATCATACACTGTTTAGCTTGAGGGAAGTGAAATGGTGGCTTTGCTTCTGTGGCAGAAATGAGAGTAGTTCAGCCCTCTGAGGAGCCTTGCAGAGTGGCAAAGGAAATGTCAAATATCATTTGATCAAAGAGTATTTTTAAAGTCCTCTGAGGAACAGTGCTTGCTCTATACACTTTATCTCCACTATATATATAGAACAGAGAAAGAGAAGAAGCTTTTTATTTAGGAAGTATCAGCTTTCAGACACAGCTGGGGATATTTAGAGTTGAGGCTACATTTGGACTGAGACTTAAGTTTTACAGACCAAATCTGCACTTTCAAGAAACTCTACTTGGATTTGAGAGCAGAAAGGAGCAGTAGATGGGACGACAGACTGAAATTCAGTATTAGAAGGCTCAATTTCAATAAGTAACTCGTCATGTGACAGTAGGCAAGTCCACTAGGCACTATCACCACTCCTTCTCTAATCCAGCACAGTGAGAATCTCAGTGCAGCATTCTAGTCCAAACTATCTCAATATTTAAACTCTTAGACAAAATCTAAGCCTGTGTTTAGGCACTCTGATCAATGAGATTGCACTTCAATGAGTGTTAAGTATCTCAATAAATGAAAGAACATCTCTTTAGATACCTAGCTAGAATCAAAATCCCCAAAGCGGTTTGTTTCTACCTTTGTAGTGTACATATTACGTCTAGTGAAAGGGAAAGATGATCATATGCTGAAGAGAAAACAAGGGAAAATGATCCCTCTGTGGACCTTAATCAGTTTTTCCTTAGATGCCTCTCTATCGTGTTGCTGGTTCATTTAAGTTTTTTCATCCCTCACTTGAAAATCTACGTAAGCTCTTCTTGGATCCTCCAGCTTACCAAACTGAAATGTGATGGAAACATATTGAAGAAGAAAAAGTTCTGTCTCTAAGAGCCAGTTAGAGGTCTTAAGAAAGAAGCTAATGGTGCTGAATGAGTTTGATATGATGGTCTTGTCTAGAAAGCACTGTGAAGTTGAGCGCTACCAGACCTGTACGTTAATACTAGAACTATCTTAGATGTATGGAGTGTGAGATTAGGCCTTCTTGGTCTATGATGCTGCTGGTGTACTGTACTTAGAGAATTAAATGTTTAAGAGTCACTTGGGGTGATTACACAAAACCTGGGTTATTCTCTGGGGTCAAGCAACTGTTATTGTTGCTTAAGGCTTCATAGATTAATGGCTACCTTCCATCTTGCAAAGTGACCTTAAAATTGCAGTCAAAAAGGGACTTAGAAATTATGATGACAGTCTGAAGTAATTACTCTGTGTGCAAGTAGTTTGCTACATATGCATTCTATATGCCTGGCTAAAAACAATGCAAGACTCTCAGCAGGTGCTAGTGAGAAAACAGCTAATGGGAACCCAGGTGCAACCAGTAGGGTCACCTCAAGGATAGAGCAACCCCTGTAATTCCTGGCACTGAGTTTAGAGGCTCTAGGGATTTTGCCCTCTCCCTTTTTTTTCTTCCCTGGGCTCATAATGGTGGCTGTGTGGCTCTCTGTGGCCAGCGGAAGAATCACTTTTTCTGTGGTGAGCAACTCCGGTAAAGATTTTATTTGCAGGGTCACTTTGACATAATTCTAGGAGGTGGCATCATAACTTCTGGCTGTTAAATGCTTCAGTCTATTCTATATAAAGCTTTGGAGCATGACTAATTAATATAATAATCACCTCTAGCAGAGAACACATTAACTGCCTGAACTCTCAGGACTTAGAAGATCTGAGAGAACAAGTTGTAAGACACTGAGAAATTGAATTAGCAGATTCTCAGGATGGCAGACAATAAGGGACTTCATGCATTCATGTGTGGTAAGGGATGAGCTCTATGCCCCCAGGACCTAGGCAAAGCTGCTGTCTTCTCTGGGATTACACCATGTGGGCACTTCCCTGAGGATAAAAGGGAATGAACTCCGGAGCACTCTGGAGCCATGTATTTATTCAAACTAATATTCTGTGACTCAAATGATCTAATTAACTAAACATGCATTTGACCACAAAAATGTTATGTTACTTTTAGCTAACATTGCAAACCTACATCAGGGTTGCTTCTTTTTCTCACTGAAACTCTTCATCTATTTTCTACAAAATTCCCCTATTTTTCTGATTTAAATCATCAGTAACCTGTGTGGCTGCTCTTGAATTTTGATCCTCAGAGCCTGTTATGTCTGTTCATCTTTTTTAATGATGAGATAAGCTTCTAACAGAAAGATAGACAGAAGTAATCAGGTTCTTTGAAACAAGTTGTAACCAACAATATGGGTACAATTAAAGTTTTCTTTCTGTTTTCAAGTATTAAAAAAAAGAGGGCAATTACAGATCAATGTGATCCATAAAATTATATTCCAATTTGGATTTTTATTATGGATTTCCAGGCTTCAAGCTAAGTTCCAGATGATACTGAAATCACCAAAATCGAAGCAAATAAAATAGTGTGAGAGTATGAGCTTCAGCCCCTCCAAAAAAGGTATTGTAGAAATCAGATTTCACTTTGAGAGAGAGAACGTCTCAATGGCCTTAAGTATTTGTCTGTTGCATACCACAATAATTGTTACCATCTTAATTTTGCAGACTTGGGGACTGTGGAGTGCCAGAGGTGTCAGCAGCCACTACTCTAAACTTTCTTTTACGCTGTAGCCGCTAACAATATATTGCCCTACTGTGTAACATTGCTGCAACATTTTGTTCCATTCTCAGTTTCCAGAAGGATGATAGCAATCTGGAAGGAAAAAAAACCCCAAATATGATCAAAGGCTGCACAGATGGTTTTGTAACAGCTGATAGGTAGCTGCAGTTGTTGATGAGTATTTTGGAGGTGACAGACAGCAGCGGCAAAGAAGAATTACTGCCAGCATTTAAAGGGACTCTGCCAGGCCACAAAATAATCCTGATGAAAGAAATGCTTCAGAAAATTTTCCATCACTGAGATTTTTTAAATGGGAATAAATTCCCCAAAAGACCAGGACATCTCTCCTCTCCTCCTCTCCTTCCTCCTCTCCTTCCTCCTCTCCTTCCTCCTCTCCTTTCTCCTCTCCTTTCTCCTTTCCTTTCTCCTTTCCTTTCCTTAAGATGATTTAAAACTGTGCTGTGCAGTAGCTTTCAGAAAATGTGACCCTGGGAATATAAATCTCTTAAGTGTCTTTCACAAGCTATTTGCTGTGTACTGCTGTGAACAATTACAGAATTACCTTCTGTTGTAACATGGTCGATGTAGTGTCTTCTAGGAAAGAGCTCCAGTTCTAACAAGTAATAACCCAGTTCCTATCAAGTTGACTTTTGACAGAGTACCAGTCGTGTATCACTGCAAAGTGCACAAGGGGCTTACTATGGAGGCTGTTTGACACAGCCAAGTAGATCTTCAGGGTCCTTTAAGAAAAGCCTTGATAGGCATCATGAAGCCTAATCCATCAGCTAGTGACTCTGTTCACACCCAGGAGTGCTCCTCGGTCAAGGCCCAGTTGGTCAGACTGCAAGACGTAAGCATGCCCAGCAGGTGAGAATGGTGCCCAAGGCGTCATGACATGTGCAGCAGAGGCTCAGGACTTCATGCCTACCCAGAATCTTGTAGGAAAAGTGTTACACAACCATGGCCTGAGCCTGCAGACTGCACCTCTTTGCAACGCTACCACATAAAAAATCTCAGCCATGCAACTCTCCCATTTTCTGCTGCAATGCATGTTAACAGCAGCAGGAGGGCATATGTACCACCTGGACATGCTAAACAGACAGACTATCCCAAATTATTGGATGTATGATTAGACAGTTGTCATGAAATATCGAGCATGGTTTCAGTTTTGGATATGTCCGAAAAAAAAGAAGTTTGTGTAAGTAAGTTCAACATGAGAACCTAGAGCCTGATTAACAGCAATCAGAGAGATATTCTCTCAGACTTTGACATATCCAAGGCTATGGCCTTCCCCATAAACCCAGCAGGTTGACAGGGTGACTGTCAGATTGAAGGACAAGAGGTTTTTGAACACAAAGGCATCCTTAAAGAACAAAAGGGATACTGTTGTTCTACCTCCAGAAGCCTGCTATCCAGCAGAGTTTTTTAAGGCAATTGGACCTTTCAGCAGCCTAGGCTTGCCACCCACCAGAAATCTAAGCAGCCAGCATGTTCTACACAGAAGATTTTTCAGCGGCTTGGAGCCTTTCATGATGGGCCTTGGGGTCTTTCAGGTAGGTGAGTCATTCCATCAACTTTCCTCTGTCTTGGACAGCGATGGAGGACTTCTGCCCCAGAAATAATCTCTGAACTCTGAGACAACATTAAGAAGTGGGATCAAAACACAGGCAAGCTGCTTTTCATGTTTCCCCAGTCATCCTTAGCAGTGGGTTTAGCATGTGATACGACAACCAGACAAGATTCTGAGATAATGCTCTGAAACATTAAACAATGAATGACAAGGACTGATGTTGGTTTAGGATGCTGTCTAGTGAGCTCGTCCTCACTCCTCCAAACTTCATGCAGTCATTCCTGATGCATTTAGCCTCTTTAGACAGTTCTGCTATTTTTATAGGTGCCCTTGCTCTGTTTGAGGGCCCATCTCATGCACAGGCAATTGAAGCATAGTTATCTGTCAACTGTACTGAATATGTCCCTATTAGACTTTTTACTTAAGCACTCTGAGCTGCCTCTAATTTCTGATGGTATAGTCCAGCCTTTCCAGGAAAGCCTGGCAATAGATATTTTTATTTTTATATAAAACTACGCTGTGCTGCAGTTACTTTTTTTCCGATGTGGTCTGTCACAGGGCTGAGGGCAAATAATCCTGCTGAACAGGTAAGCCCCTGGAAAGTGATATCAGCCCTGAGTAGAGATCTTTCATGCGGCAGGTTCTCCCTCTGGTCCCAGATAGTTCCAGGTAGCTTTTGACATTTTCTATTGTTGGATTTGCTGAGTGCCAAGAGAAGTCTCCTTTGAACATGAGAGGACCAGCTTCATTGGCCTGGAAAACTACAACCTGTTTCTTCTCTTCCATTTGGAAGATTAACCTTGAACTTCTGATGCCTGCCACCAGCAGCTCTCTGTTTGGCAAGTTGTGGTGGGTAGCATGAGTCATAGTGCTATGACCTTAGTGCTGAGCCTGCTTGATGCCTATGGCTATAGAGAAACTGCAGAAGTTCTCCCATCTATGATCATAGGTGTCCTTAGCTTGCTCACTGAGGAATGACAGCATTCTGAGTCTGACTTCCCAGTCCTAGCCTTACACCTCTTCTCTGCAGTGAGCTTAAGGTACATCTACGCAACACATCAGTGTGGGCTCTGAGAGGGTAAATCAGGCTGTTGCTACACGATGGCATTCAGGATCATGGGTGAAGTACAGAAGAGTCAACTACACTGTCAGTATTGGAGAATCCTACGTTAAAGGGCTGTGCTGGTTTTAAGAAACAGCCCGACTGACTCCCACTGAAGGCAACCAAATTTTTAATTGCACAAGAAATATATACACTTTCGTTTTGAGATGCTCCTTCTCAAGATATTTGTATATGAACAAAATCTGGAGAATGGGACAAGATTTCATAACCATATTGGCTGTATCAGTCCTGCAATAGCTGGCTTCCTGTTTTCTCCAATTAACCTGAATGTCTGCCTTTTCCATAATGAGTTCCACTCAGAACTTGGTGCTCCCTGGGCAAGAGGTCATATTAATGTCATTAAGTCTCTTCCTGGAATCCTGCTAAAGCAATAAGACAGAAAAATTGTAAGGAAAAAAGTAAGGTGGCCACCTCGCTCTTTAAAGACTTAGGCCTAACCACTGTATTTGTTGATTGTTTCAAATGAGGACAGCTGAAGATATTTAAACATATTTGAGCATGAAAGCAAAATTTGTTGAACTGTATCTGCCAGGTGCCAAATGTTCCACAGGTATCTAAAATAGATGGGCCCTGCCTTACCTGAAAGATATGCTGAGGCAATAAGTTCTTTAAAGAGTTATATTCAGACACAGTAGTTCCCTTCTGTTACTTCCACTGATGACAATGGCCCTCCTCTACAAGCCTCACTCCCCACCTCTTGTTTGCTTGTAAAGTTTAAGCCAGAAAGAAACATGCTCTCATCTAGCCTAACTTCCTGACTAGAAGATTTCACCCTGCTATTATGGATAGAACTTAATAATCTGTATATGGTTAGTTTATCTTTCAAAAAGAAAGATAAACTCACCTTAGGTGTCTGCTCCTAAGGTTACTTGCTCTCTCACCTAAAAATCTGTGCCTTTTCCTCTAATTTGTCTGACTTAATCTCCCAAAAATCAGTTCAGGTTATGCCTTTCTCCATTAGTCTAAAGAGCTTGTACGTACCAGGTGTTTCCTCCACATGAAAGCACTTATTCACTATAATGACCTTACTGTAATATAAGTAGGACTGGATTTCAGTTTGGTTTCAGAATAATACATGACAGATTAAAAAAACATGTAGTTCAGTAAGCAGTGAAGCTAATGAAGTTTGTTTTCCTGTGGATTTGTATCTCATGGTTAGATTCTCTGCTGTCTCAAGAGCACACATTAGTCAAAGGTTTTCGCAGCAGCAAAGCCATTCCTCATCATCATCATCACCATTATCCCTGTGGATTCTCTGGTCTAATAATATAGTTGGGCACTTCAGAATGTTTCTTCCCTCTGTGCTGAGTTATTTTCTTGGAACTTGTAGGAGGGGAAGGGATATAGAGACTTATAGAAATATATAGGTGATATGATCAATTAAGTTCCATTTCCATAGGGAACTAGTCAAAAAAAATAGCTCTATGCAAATAAACACTGGCTTTTAAACCTTTGCAGTGGAAAATGCCACTCCAGATAGTAGCATTTGAACTGTCTTGGTTTTAAAATCTTTTTTTGGTATTGTCATTGGGAAACGCACATACCAGGATCCCCACTAAGGCAATGGGTATTACAGTTTCTCCAAAATTTAGATCTTTCCTGTTGAAAATCAGGCAGCCAGTTTCTTGTAATTTGAGCTTAGGGACACCAGGAAGTTCTGTGCCATACGGTACCAGAATATTTGTCTTCTGCCAAAAATTTCTGTCTCCCCATCCTCTGCTCCAACCACATGGCCTTTTTCCCTTAACAGTCAATTACATCAGCTATAACTGATATTCTTGGCACAGTAATTTATTCATCTCCCCAAAGCAAAGAATTGTTATGAGGTTTCTGCATGTTTCTACATGTGGCTACAGTATGTCATGTACTCGTACTGTCCAGAGTCCCAACAGTGACAGGTGCCACCTGTTAAAACACTGCTTACAACTGTTTATGGATCTTGCTTCATGGAAAATATTGTCTCTAACCCATCTATCTATCTAATGCACTTGTAACCTTTAACATTACAAAATCTGAATGTGTGTTATGGGCAGTACCCAAATAAGACTAGGCATTGTAATTTGAGATCGTAATTTGAGATTGTAATGGTACGCAAACTGATTCCTTCGGTATCTGCTACAAAAAAAATCCCTGAAGCAGGTATTCCACTTGAACTAAAGTTTTCTCTTCTCCATTTGCTCCTAAATAAGCAAAATGTAGGACTGACAAGGACTAAACTCTACCTTTGTCTAAATAGAATAGGAATAGGGGTGGCACTGTGTCTCTGCTGGCAGTCGGTTTGAAAAATTTGGTCAGTGAGTGCATGCTTCAGCCAAAGGAAGTGTGGTGTGAATGAAGCTGGAGAGGGCTTGGCTGTCCTCCAAGCTTAAAAGCCGAGTTTGCAGAAGCTGTTGTGTCATTAAAGAGTCCCAAAGTATATTGAAGCCTTCCATTTGAAGGCTCTGCTGCCTGTCTTTCCAGGCATTGTAAGGCAGGAGATATTTGGCAGCAACTGCACACTATCTTACTGCCTTACTACCTTCTGAGTGTACAGAAAGATACTGGATTCAGAGTCAGCCTGAACTGCATGACATTTTGCTGGTGCAGTGACATGTGAGAGAACGTGGGAGAGAGTTTGCAGTCACTATTAGTGATTTCACTTTAACGTTTAATATGATCTCTGTGCATTTTTCTCCTACAGGAGAAACAAGGCAGAGGAAAACCTATTATTCTTATGCATAGCATGGGTCTATAGACATGGAGGGTTAGAGCAATAATGACTGGCCTGGTAATGAAAATATCTGTGACAGTAATGGTGCATATAGATCTGGTGATGGCTGTACTTGAAAACATTCTCCCAGTACATCTAAAGGGATAGCAAGTACAAATAAATTCACGGAAAAACATTTGAGACTGACTGTTCCACAATAAGAAACCCTAGAACTGTTGCTTTTTAAAAACTTAGGCAGCTCAAGTTAGCAAAATATTTACTTATTGTAGCACTTAAAACATTTTTTTGTCAAATATTTTAAGAGGTACTTCCTAGAAACTTTAATCTGCAAAGTAAGTATGCTACCTCCCTTTCAAAAGAGGAGAAATTGAGGCACAGATCCTAAACTTGCCTACTTTCCTAGGAATGAGTAAGTGAACCCAGAACAGAAATCACAGATTGTTCTTGCTTAGAGACAATTCCAGTTCTTCAGATTTTGATGAATTTAGGACTTAAGGTTACTCAGGAATTTAACTTTTGAAGTTCTATGAACCTCAAAAAAATCAGTCTCTTAATCAGTTTGAATACTGGTCTTAAAGATCAGTTGAAGCACTTTCTGTTCTTAAGGTAAATGAATACTATTTTGAAAATTAGCATATATATGAAGACATATATAATAGATAGAGCTGTTAGTTTCATTTCAAGAAACAGAGCTTAGTAATCATATGCTTTCAAAACGTCCGGCCATGTACTGTATTTAAATATTACTTTACAGAATATAAGGAATGGATAAAGCAAATCTGGAGTTAGTAGAATTCATATGCTCCCCTCTCTGAATGCAAAAACATGTCTTTTCTACTCTCCCCAGTCTCCTCCTCATTAATTCCCATGCTGTTAGCTTTTTGTTTTTTCAGTGTTTCATGTAAAACCTTAACCTGCTGCTGAATTTATTTCATGTGGGTTTATGTTTTCCTCATTTTAATGGTTTTTAATGCAAAATCATAAAAGTATAGCTGCTGCAACAAACACCATTATCGAAGCTTACCTGCTGCACACATTGGTTTTAGAGTCTAACTTGGCTTTAAATCCTAACATTACAAAAAAATGAAAAGTAGCTTGGTCTTCAGCACTGTAATTAATGCTTCCAAATTTTGGCCCTTTGCTGTCCTGTCAACAGCTGTGTTGTGCAGAATTTCTTCAATGAACACGTTCTTTGTTTTCCTCCCAAACCAGTAGAGGAAAAATACTAGGAAATTTTACCCTCTGATACTTTTTAGACAGTGCTTCTGCCTAATACCCCAGCATTTTTTATGTTTTTGTTAATCCTAGATGTAAATTTTGACATTAAAATTAATGGTTTTTAATGCAAAATCATAAAAGTATAGCTGCTGCAACAAACACCATTATCGAAGCTTACCTGCTGCACACATTGGTTTTAGAGTCTAACTTGGCTTTAAATCCTAACATTACAAAAAAATGAAAAGTAGCTTGGTCTTCAGCACTGTAATTAATGCTTCCAAATTTTGGCCCTTTGCTGTCCTGTCAACAGCTGTGTTGTGCAGAATTTCTTCAATGAACACGTTCTTTGTTTTCCTCCCAAACCAGTAGAGGAAAAATACTAGGAAATTTTACCCTCTGATACTTTTTAGACAGTGCTTCTGCCTAATACCCCAGCATTTTTTATGTTTTTGTTAATCCTAGATGTAAATTTTGACATTAAAATCAGCAACTAGAAAATTAGAAAAAAACCCGGTGTCACCTGTGTACAATAATGCTGGGTAAATGTAAAATTACTGTGCACGGACCAAATGAGAGAAGGTGAGGAAAAAACCCCAATGTGCATAAAGATATGTAAGGACTGAATATTAAAAACCCCAAATTACTTATGTGGTGAAAATGAACTAAAATAAACCACTCATGTCTCAGTCACTCCAATATTTATATTTCCTCTTGTTGTCATTTAAAAGTATTCTTAAGATCTCTTACCTTGCTAATATTAGATACTCAATTCCTCCTTTTTTGCTGGAAGACTCTGGCACATTTCTGCGATGCTGGAATATGATTTTACATGTCTTTCACCTTTTTGAAGAGAGAGGACAAGATTTTTCTGAGATATTTTTCTAATTCTTTTTATAAATTGCATTTATTGTTCATTATTCATCCTCTTTCTGTGTTTATTTTCAGTGCTTTTCTTATAAAGCTTCTTTTCTCTTTCTGAACCTGTACTTCCATGCAAATTTCTCTGATTTGCTAACAAAAGAAGTTGCCAGAAACATAATTTAATTTGCTACAGTGCTTTAAATACTTTTTTGTTATTAATCTGTACAATTATACCGGGTTGGACTCCCAAAGCAAAGTGTTAGCCATTTATTTTACTTCTTTCCATGTGCAAAAAAGAAAATATATGAGGAATATCAAATTACCTTTCAGAGTTGAAAATACAATACTTGACAAAAGGGGGCCCCATTTCAAACTTTATATATATATTTTGAATCATTGGACTCCGGGTTCTCTTATATAGCCAGCATGAAAATCAGAAAGAAAGAAAATGGAGTGCCTACTGAAAATTTTAATGACCACTTATAGAAATGCCTTTTTCTCAAAATTACCCAGCTATTTAAAAATAAGTATAATCAGAAGTAAAATGACTGTGCTATTGGGTTTTGGAGCATGACATTTTGACATTTCTCTGATTCAAAACATCATTTCTAAAGAAACTTTCAAGACAGTCCCTAGACAAAACACAGTATTGAAAACCTACTGCATTTCTTCTGTAATAGAAAGACTCACATTGATAACAGTGGGAATGCATGATGACCTTTTGCTAATTTGAAAGTACAGAAGTTTGAAATGGAGATATTTGAAACCAGAAATGAAGCTTACAGCCTGAATAATAAGTACTGTAACTTCTGTCATTTTTATTGCATAATGTCGTAATTTATTTACTATCCTAATGGTGTATGTGAGGATTTTCTTTTAAGGTAATTAAAATCAATTGTAAAAATGAACCATTTAGAACACCCTGTTACTCATTAACAACAAAATTAAAATGTCTTTACACTGAAGAGAAGGCTCCGGGGAGACCTCATTGCAGCCTTCCAGTACTTAAAGGGGGCTTATAAGAAAGATGAGGACAGAGTATTTAGCAGGACCGGTAGCGGTAGGACAAGAGATAATGGTTTTAAACTAAATGAGGGTAGATTTACACTAGAGATAAAGAAGAAATTTTTGACAATGAGGGTGGTAAAACCCTGGCACAGGTTGCCCAGAGAGGTGGTAGATGCCTCATCGCTGGAAACAGTCCAGGTCACGTTGGACGGGGCTCTGAGCAACCTGATCCAGTTGAAGATGTCCCTGCTCACTGCAGGAGGGTTGGACTAGGTGACTTTTAAAGGTCCCTTACAACCCAAACTATTCTATGTTTTTTTCCTGTAATGAATAGGCATTATGTACAGATAGAAAGCTATAGGATTTTTATAATGGATAACAGGAACTTTTGTGCCTCCTGATGATGAAAGTAAAAGCTTAGATTTTTCTAAAGACTAATATAAGGATATTTCATAAATATTCAGTAATAGCATGACACCTATCCCCCTCAAACCTTTTTCAAAGCCTGAAACAAAATGGGAAAAGAATTAATGAGACCACGTGGAGTTGCGATATGAGAAACTACTCTGCCCTATTGCTGAATTTCTAGGTCAACAAGTACAACTGTTCCCTTTTACACCTGATTCAGGCATTACACAAGTGTGTTGCAAGTCTTTGCTGAAGAACTAGGAGTTCTTGTTTCAGCCATAACCTCTTCCATGTAGAGGGAGATTAAATTGCATTCAGAACTGCACTTTGGTATCACTCCAGCATTATCCTAAATGATGGTAGAAAATACACTACACGCTTCTTAAAATTTCTGTAATGTTATTTAGTATATTGTGCTGTTACGTAGTGTCAATTAATGTAATCATAATAATTACTAGTTCAACTTTTGGATATGGACCCATGCATTTCTGTTTTTAAATTTACGTTTTAAATTTTAAATTTTTTTTATTTTTTTAAATTTACATTTACATTATTTGGTTTATTTTCAAGAGGTGTTTGTATATGTTACAACACAGGTGTTCATATATGGTGTAACAATAAAGCTACCATGACTTTCAGAGTTTTTAATTAATAATTTCTTGAAGAATCATGAGGAATTTACCTCATTGGTGTTAAAGGACAATTTTCCAGAACAAATTTCTACTATTTTAAATAGCTTGAGTTTTTTTTAAACACTGCTCAATATTTAAAAACCCCTCTCTGTTAAGATCTTCCGATTTTCTATCGGTATCTGGTCGATAGAGTTCAGTATTTCAGGAGAGGGGATAATTTATTGTTATTTTTACGGGAACAAATGTCTCTTCCTGAGGAGCTCCAGTACGTTCCGTATTTACACCTACACGTAGGGTGGTTTATCCAGCCCCGCCGGGTGCCGACCGCCCCCTTCTTGAGCGGCGCCGACACGGGGTGGCGAGGGGAGAGACAGGCCTAAAGCAAAAGCGGGTCTCGGCCTGCTGCCGGGGGCCTCGGGGCGGGCCCACCCCCGTTGGAGTTAACAAGGGAACCCCAAGACTTCCTTTGCTGGCAGTTTCACACCTTGTTCTCCTCAGCATACCCTCGGAACGAAAAGATGTCGAGCTGGCGGAACCCCGAGAGGCCGCCCAGTGCCTCACCCGGTCTGCGGGGAAGGACGGACACCCGCTGCCCGCCTCGCTCTGGGAAATCGCCCGGGTAAAGGGCCTGCCCGCCTCAGGAGTGGGCCCGCCTCCGTGCCCTGCCCGCCGGGGAGGCGGCCCCGCCCGCCGGGTGTCTCCCGGAGCCCCCGGCGGGTAACTAGCAGCGCGCAGTGAGGCGGAAGATAGCGCGGCCCCAGCTCTCGCGATGGCTCCCTGACGCCGCCGCCCGGCCGTTGTAACGGCCGTAACCTGGCAGTCGCTGTTTACGGTGGCGTAGCCAATGGGAAAGCGGGGCGCGTGGGCAGGGCTGGGAATCCCGGCCAATGGGAGGGAGGGGCGGTACGTTTAAACAGAGCGGCTGCCGGGTCAGGCTCTTAGGGAGTTCGTGGCGGTTGTGTCGCCATGCCCGGCCGCCCTGACGACTACGAAGTGCTGCTCACTATCGGCACTGGTTCCTACGGCAAGTGCCGGAAGGTGCGCCGTAAGGCCGACGGCAAGGTGAGGTGGCGGTTGCGGTAGCGGTAGCTGCCATGGGGGTTGAGGCACCGTAGCGTGCCGTTGCTGTCGGTTTCAGCTGGGTGGTGGCGGCTCTCCCAGATAAAGCGACGAGTGGTTTTGAAAGCCCCTCTTCCCTCCCTGCAAAGCTCTGCCTTGTGTAGAAGCCACTCCCTGAGTTATTTTTTTCCTCCCTAGATCTTGGTATGGAAGGAGCTTGACTATGGCTCGATGACGGAGGCCGAGAAGCAAATGCTTGTTTCGGAAGTGAATTTGCTTCGTGAGCTGAGACATCCGAATATCGTCCGGTATTATGATCGGATCGTCGACAGAAGTAGCACGACCCTGTACATCGTGATGGAGTACTGTGATGGTGGTGACCTGGCTAGCTTAATTGCAAGGTGCACAAAAGAAAGGCACGTGAAATCTGTTTGTGGCAATTGTGGAGTATCTAGCATGAAGTAACTTGGGCAATCAAACGAAAAGTGAAATGTATCTTTTAGCAACTTCTGAAAAATTTTAGGTTTAATCCTTTGGACCCAACAACTCTTCTGAAATGTGAAAGGTTTTGTACAAAATTACAACACCAATGGGAATTGCACTAATGAATGCACTGACTGATTGGATGTTTATGATGAAAGAGTAAAAAAACTGAGCTCTCTTTATGGGGCAGAAGCTGTTGAAGGGTTTCTGGTTGCAATGCTATGCATGGGGTTGAAAACATAATCTAGAAGGTCATAGTTCCTGCAGATAGGTAGCTTGATCTGTGGATTCTTCTAGCATGCCCATCAGTAAAACCACTTGTACCCTATTTTTTTGTTAGAACACCAAAATACATGAAAGGGAAAAGTGATTTTGAACATCATGTTAAAAGCTACTTTATGCACCTGCATATAAAGCTTGTGGAGACGCCAAGTTGATAAGACTTCACCTTAGTCTAATACTAGACTTAGCAGCCTACTTCTTAAGAATGTGAAAACTGATATTATACATAGGTTAAACAAGTACATGACGCTACATGTGTTACTTTGTGAGAATAGTCTAAAATGGTATTGCAGCTGCCCCCAAAGATCGTTGTTTTCATTTAATGAAGGTTATATTAAAAATCAGTCCTGTCTTAGCTCTATTGTTGTATGTTGCTCATTAGAAACAGCTGACAATATACTGTTATCATCAAAGGGACAGATTGCATCATAAAAGCATCAAATTGATATTTGTGTTATAAGTAATGGAAATGTAACATATTTGTTAGACTCTTTAGGGGAGGAAGGGAATATTACAGGGGTTCTGCAGCAAAAGTCTAGATGCCTTCCAACATATGTGGAGTGACTTTAAAATAGCCTATGTAGATGCCTGTTGCTGTTACCTTTCTATAAAGGTGCTGGGGTTGATTCAGTGGTTTTTTTTATAATAGTATTTAAAAAGTTATGGAATTAACACTGGCAGCAACTACTTAAACTGATGTATGCTACATTGTTAAACAATGTGTTCATCTTTCAGGCATTACTTAGAAGAAAGCTTTGTTCTCCGAGTATTGACTCAATTGACATTGGCCTTGAAGGAATGTCACAGACGGAGCGATGGTGGAGTCACTGTGCATCGTGACCTAAAACCAGCAAATGTCTTTCTAGATGGCAAACAGAATGTGAAACTTGGAGATTTTGGATTGGCTAGAATATTGCACCATGACACCAGCTTTGCCAAAACATTTGTTGGAACTCCGTATTATATGTCTCCAGTAAGACCTCCCTTCTCTGCCTTATCTTTGCTTTTGTCCTCCAAGATCTGTTTTTTGTGGTGTTGGTCTCAGGGTGCATGAATGTTTGCGAGGTTTTAATGAAGAGTTACTAGTCTTAAATGCAAGTGACTTTTTTCATACAGTGTATATGTTCTGGAGGCAAGGCTATTTTGCAGTTATTTTCATCTCCTTTCTTCCCCACGCTGTCATTGCCTTCTAATTAAAGTTGTTCTTCACGGCTTAAGTTTTGATATGTTCTTGGAATATTAGAGATATGTTGAAGTATATTGTTCCTGAAAAGGAACAGTGAAGCTTAGAGTGCTTTTATGTTTCATGTTTTATGTTAAGGTAAAGAGCTTATTAAATTACCTCCTGATGGTAGGATTTTAAGTTGCAGTGGAAATGAGCAAGAATGAGTTATTTCCCTGATGTGGTGGACTTTCTGTGGGAAAGATTAATGTTGACTGAAATATGGAGTTGTACCAACTGATGATTGGTGCAACACTTCAATCTTCTACAGCATAATATTGCTGTAACTTCTTAAAATCCTGCTAGTAAGAGTAGCTGTGGAGATTAATTAAGCTGGAATCTTGAAAGTAATGGTTTAATCCAGGTTTGAGCAGTAGCTGGTTATCCTGCAATAGTAGAACAATGTCTTAGTTAATAAACCTAAGATTGTTCTCTTTCTTTAGGAACAAATGAACCACATGTCATACAATGAAAAATCTGACATCTGGTCTCTAGGATGTCTCCTGTATGAATTATGTGCTCTCTTGTAAGTACAGTAGTGTGGTAATGAACATGGAAACATAGCTGTTAATGCCTGTATAATTAAATTTTGTAGAGATGAAAGCTTAATGGTTTCAGAGACTAGTCCTAGATTTTTGTTTCTGTATTGGTCTTGACATTAGGTAGTCAAAACAAACCTTTGATTGCAGCATTTTTTAGTCTGAAACTATGTGCTGTAAAACTGGTGAAAGAATTTAAGAAAAATGTTGTTCTTCAGTCCTCCATTTAGAGCTTACAACCAAAAGGAGTTGGCAGAGAAGATAAGGGAAGGGAAGTTCAGACGAATACCCTATCGTTACTCAGAGCAGCTGAATGAACTTCTCAAAGAGATGCTGAATGTAAAGGTAAGAATCAATTACTAATTTTTCCCACCTATAATTTGAACTAGTACTGAAATACTAGTTCTTCTCAATTATGAAACAAACTGATCTAGTGTAGTGGTTGCTATCATTTTGTCTCTGGCAATATCACTTGTAGGGGAAGGAGGGAGGACTTGCACTTTGAGTCTATTAAAGGCTTAAGTGTTATGCCAGGTTCATAGGATGCAAAAAGGCTGTCTCAATATTGGCTTATACTGAATTTCCTAACAAGGAAAACAAGGCTTAACAAGGTCTTAACTTCAGAGTTAAAATGGCTCCAGTGTTTTTGGAAGTAGGAAGGAGTGGTTTTGTCTTAGTTTTGGATTTTGCTTTATATGGCTAATGTATAGCTTGTCCCCTGTGGCTGGCATGGGGGTGTTGAGAAATATACTGTATGGGACAACAAAGCCATAACAAGAACCCAAGTCTCCAACAGGTATGGATCCTTCAGGAATCAAGTGATAGGTAGAAATACAGAGTGTTAGCTCCCAAACCTACTGACAATCACCTCTGTAGGCTCACCACCCCATTCTGGCTCTGAAAAGAGTGGGTGCTTGGGCTGGGAGAGCCAGACTTTCAGCTTCTGGAGCTGAAGGCTGGTAACAGCCTCCTCCCTCAGCTTTTGTCATCTGGTTGTGCTACTCCTTCCTAACTCCATTTTTCTCCAACTTCTCCTTCACTGTGTAAGACCTTAGCTGGTTTCTACCTGCAGTGGGTCTTGCTTGGGAATCCCTGGCCTTGTAACATTTCTTGGTTACAGATGGAACCTGTTGGTAATGTCTTTCCTTTAGGATTATTGCCGACCTTCTGTTGAAGATATTCTACAGCACCCCTTGATAGTAGACTTGGTGACTGAAGAACAAAGACAAAATTCTGATAAAAGAGGACAGAGATCATGGGAGCCAGAAAGGCTGCAGCACTCGGATGCTGCAGTGAATGAGCTGAAACGGAAGGAACAACAATTACAGGAGCGAGAACAAGCTATTAAAGAGAGAGAGCAACGTTTGGAGCGTATGATATTCAACTTTGGGAAGGGGGTAGCAATGGGATTCTGATTAAAAAATAAGTGTGGAGGAAGGAAAGGTAGAAAGTCTTCAAAACCCTCATTTAAATACACTAGGATATTGTACTCCTGCATTCACTGACAGAACTCTGTCTAAAGACTAAAACAAGAATGCTTGGGCTTACTCATCCATACTAGTTCTTGTTTTAAGTTACTAAGATATAATTAGCAGTTTGGATATAGAAGTCTAGTTTGGGAAGATTATTAAACATGAGTGGCAATTAGGAAAGTATACAGAAAAATAGGGTCTGAATATATTGTGCTGTGCAGTGTGTTAACTCTGTGTAAGTTAACATTGGCTATATTAATGTGTAACCTAAGGTAAGCCTGACGCTGGAGCAAAATATACTGTCAACTGCTTTTATAAAAGCTGCACCCTATACGTAGCTTACCTGTGAAACACTATAGATGGCTAGTCCTTGAGTGTTGGGATTTTTCTGCCCTCTTAAAATACCGCTTTGCATATGCAGTAGGCTCTGTAGTACAGATTTTAACCATATATATTGTTTTCTGAGCCTGAATAACAGCTGCTGTAAACAGGGTGTTTTGTCATAGCTGAATTGTAGTATCTAAATATTTAGAACTAATGTGTAGAATAGAAAGCTGCTAGAGTTTCATTGTTGCAGATATTGCAGAGGTTGGGGGCAGGGCAAAGACATGCTTGGCATTTCAGAGTACTTGTTCAGTGCTTTA
This sequence comes from Phaethon aethereus, assembly GCF_964289735.1. Classification (NCBI taxonomy): domain Eukaryota; kingdom Metazoa; phylum Chordata; class Aves; order Phaethontiformes; family Phaethontidae; genus Phaethon; species Phaethon aethereus. The sequence continues at coordinate 104,185,641 of NC_138576.1, read as the reverse complement.
TCAGTGCATTGATAAAGGTGTATCCACACAGCTGTTACCTTTTGTTTAGAGCCATAGAAACAGAAATATGGGTGCATCTGACAGGCTATTACTGCTGTCTTTTTCTGCAAGAAAATAAATCATGCACAATCACTCTAACACTTACATTTTTAACACTGTGTACTACCGTATTTCTCCTTCCAGTGAGAGAACGGGAACTCTGTGTTCGAGAGAGACTGGCAGAAGACAAACTTGCTAGGTATCTTACTAACCTATAATTGCCTATATTAGAAATTCTACAATCTTACAACAAAAAAACTTAAACTTTTCTTTTCAAAACAGAGCTGAAAACTTGATGAGGAACTACAATCGCTACAAACAGCAGAGGATATTAGCTTGTGCAGATGGTCCAGGTATGAAAATAGGCAAGGAGCTACTTGCACTGATAAATGTAGGCTGGTATGACCAGAAGAATGCCCCTGATGCTCCACATGCTGTACCTAGTCCCATTGTAGCAATACAAACCCAATTATCTCTGCGTGGTTGGGAAGAAACTCTTGATTTTCTACTTTTGCAGAAAGACTTGATGAGAGATGCTCAACCATGAGTGTGAGTTATGACTGTCAGCACTGCAGTCATGTGCTGTTTTGAAAATTGGGTTCTTGTGGTAAGCTAATAGAAGTGCTGACTTGTAACCCAAACTTTTCTCAAAGCTGCACTTATTTTACTGATGGATGTCTTTTTATAGACCTTTGATTTAGTTAATTTTAATAAAATTGCATATGTCTAATCACATCAGCTGTAGCTCAACCTCCAAAACTTGAAAGTGGGAAATATTTGTTGCAATTGACACAACTGTGACTGGTGCATCATATTAGCTCTGAAGAATACAAACTGCTATTATCATATTCCAGTTTAACTCACTAGGGGAAAAAACAAAACAAAAAAACACCAGCTTTGAGAATGGACTACAGGTAGTCAGGAAGCGTTACAGCACAATCAGTTTTACAGTAGTTATTACCCCATAGGTATTTGACACTCACTTTGGTCTTGATTGTTCAGTCCTTGCTATCATAAGGGATAGTATCATCTGTTCATTGCACCCAATCTTTTAATAGTAAAAATTATTTCAAGTATCTAAATGCATTTTAAATTGCTGGGTCCTAAGCAGTACTCTAGAATGAAGAAATGTGAATACCCTTTAACATGCAGCAACAATCTCATTTAGTTTTGGTCAAATAAAGCAAAATAAGCATGTCACTTCCTCTAATACAAATAAAACTGAAGGTGCATCTTTTGCAAGAAGTGCCTATCACATCAGGAAAGAACACAAGTAAAATGTCACCAGAGGTTAGTGATACTTGAGCCATCTCTAACATTCCTGTCTATTTTGAGAATTCCACATATTGTCCGACTTTGAAACATTAAAGAATATAAAATTAAGAATAAACTTGCCTTGGACTTTCCGACATTGCTTCTAACACTGGATGACTGAAGGTGTATGAGCTTCAGCATTTACTTCTGTTCTCTTCTGCATCTCCCACCCCTTTACATGATATTTTGACCTTAACAGGGCTATTAGTTTTTGAAGATGGGCAAAACCCCTTTGCGTAGTTAACACGACAAGAGAAACAATGCAGAAAAGTGAATATAGTTATTGCAAGACTGAACAAATCTTGCAATAGCTGTAGATAACTTGATTAACCAGTTGTCAGTTTGCTATGCTTCCATTGGTACTCTGGTAATACTGTTTCTAAAATTCTCCCAGTTCTGATATCAATGGACTAAGTGTTTCTCCAACATGCTACCAAGTTCACTTGCTTCTGTTATATTCAGTTACTCAAATATTACTGTATTTTTCACATGTGAGAGATTGCATCTCACACACCTCTTAGATCCCCAATTTCTCCTCAAAGTCAGTTGTGTGGTTTACTTCACAGTAAAATGGAATACCAAAAATCCTGGTTTCTAAGAGTGTGTCCTAGATGCTACCCTATTTTTGCAGGGATTTTCTGATTCTTAGGGAAGGATTTAATGTTAAAACAAATCTAGCTTACTGATATGAAACTACAACATGCTGAAACATTCACTAGCCTCTTCGATTTGGTCCTTCTCACTCCCTGTGCTTATTGCATCCTTGCTCTAGCCTAATGAATTGAAAATTAATGCTGCTGCAGCATTAAGATTAGGAATAGTTAGACCTTTGATTAAAAAAAAAATTAAAAATCACACCTTAAGTTGAGCCTTGTCAAGTTGGCTTTTATGACAGGCAGCTCAGCTGTTTTAACAGCTTTTGATGGTAGGTTTTTGTATCCCAAGTCATTAAAAACAAAACAAACTCACTGCCTTTTGATTGTGGCAGTTCTATACAGATAAAGTATAGCTATACTATGAAATTTCCTATTTTGGAGGCTGCAGTGAAAGTAACTTGTTGATTTTTAATGTACCTAAACTCATTATTCATCAGAGCCTAGTTTGTACCTCATTGACTTAATACAAGGATAGAGCTGGAACAATGTGGGTAATGTAGAAAGACCACTGGACATGTTGGGTCTGCCCCTGCTATCAAGGAAAGACAAGAGTTTTTGGTAGCTGAGAGCCTAATTCCCCATTTCCCTTTGAAACTGGGTTATGTCACTCTTTAATTTCTGTCCTTCAGAAGAAGCTCCAGGTCTTTTCTCCTTATGCCAATTAAGGGAGGTGTTGGGAGGTGTGTCCTAGAAACTACAATGGCATATATCCTTTTTCCACAATCATTTTAAAGGCTTGTTTTGAATTTTTTTCCTCAAAAAATGGTAAAGAATTGTTGCTATGAACTGAAGTGCATTTAATTAGATCACTTAAAGCAATAGGTAGATAGCAAAATGGGTAACAGGGTTAAAAGACATAAGCTAAGCAAAAAAAGCTCAAAGATGCACTAATTCAGTACTTTTTTATTTCTTAAGATAATGCACTCCTGCTCCCCTTTTCTACAACCAAGAAGAAAGTACACTGTGATGGAAGCGAAGAGAATGCTGTGCCTCCTGTTAATTTGGAAAACTATCCCATTTCTAAAGGGAAATGCTCTGATCTCAAAAAACGTCTGTATGCTGCAAATCTACGGGCTCAAGCACTGTCTGAACTGGAAAGAAACTACCAACTAAAGAGCAGACAAATCTTGGGCATGCGCTGAAACTGTAACATAGATGTAAAGTATTTAACTTTTAAATGTGATTAAATATACAGGAAGATACTTGTGCCTCCCTCTTTTAAGCTGGAACCTACTGAACATTTATTTTAACAGTTGTTACATAAACTCTTAGTCTATGACAGGTAGTTCATGATAAAGGCATAAGAAATTATATTATGAAAACAAGTAGTTTTGATACCAAATCAAACAAATTGAATTAATAGTATTATTAAAGAAAAAATATTGTGCTCTTCCTCCTGTTTACCATACATTACTCTTCTGAAAATATAAAGAACGAATATTGAAAAACAGATTTTTTTAAAATCTGGTGTGAAAAACTTTTGAGATGAAAAATGTACAGACATTCACAATCTGTAATTTTAAATGATGTTGTATGTAATGTACAGTACTTGATAAAAGAAGTATTGATATTTTGTATATGTGGAAAAACAGTAGCTTTTTGTCTGCACTTGTAAATATTTTTTAACTACCAAAAGAGCAAAAAGATTTCATGCTATCTCTTCCTACTAAGTAGGTGACCTATCAAAGCAGGCTACTTTTAGTTTAATGTTTTTGATGAGTGGAATGGGTCAGCTCAGCATAATCGATGAGTTTTTACTCCTTTCTGCCTGGGCAACTGAATAGCTTGTCCATCAGCTCCTGAAAGGTCTGCTTCAGGGCATAGCATTTGAAATAACACCTTCTTTGTTTTGCCTTGAAACAGTGTCATAAACTGATGCCCTGAGACACCATCCGGGGTATTAGCCACCTGTGTTTTGGGGAAGGGCAATTGTACTTTGAATAGAAAATCCTTATTTTCTTGAAGCTTTTTGTATCCCAAGTCATTGGGTATCTCCATCTTTCCCTTCACATTTCTCTGCCAGAGTAGGAGTTGCTCGCTTAGGGTGGTTTAAGTTTCATGAACTAACTCAGACTCATGAATTTAAAAAAATTCTTTGGAACTGTAATGTCTGGCATATATTTTTTATATAAAGATTTTTTTATCTCTGGGTTGTAATGCCATAAAACATACATTCTTAGAAAACAGCTGATTTTCAAAACATTTGTTTCCTTATTAGAAGATGAATTTTGTCTAAGGAGGTATTCTAGATGGTTTTTACTTGAAAAAAGATAATCTTATTTGAAACATCAATTTAATTTGACATATTTGCTGGTAGACAAATACTTGTGTCACCAACCAGCAGTTCTGCTCTAGCAGATTCTTAACCACCCAGCAGAGCTGATCATATTTGCTTGCATAGTGGTTACTGTTTTCATCACAACCTTTGCTTAAAAGAATTAGAATGTGACCATTTTGTTTGCTAGTCTAAAATTACCACTATTTTGGTGGTCGTTACCCAAAGTAGCTGTGCAATAGGGACCAGTACAGCTTTCCTTCTGCATTCTTTGATATTGTTGAAGATTCTCACATGTATTTGGAGGGTGAATCTCTGCTTTCTCACTATGCTTATATGTTCAGATTTTTCTGTTCTGTGCCTCAACCAGCAGATCTGCAATGCAGTTCTACTGGCATTCATGTGGATCTTTATTGTATAGCCCACAAAACATCAAAGGGTAGAACATGCAGTGGTGTTAGACTAATCTGAAAAAATATGTAGGATGCAAGAACTTTGTTGTGTGCTTTGTCATCCACAAAATGCAGGTACCAATTAGTGAAAGGGGGAAACCAAGCAACCAAGAACATAAATTAGTAATTAATGATTCAGGAAAGACTGTATTGGGAAATTGCTGGTGTTTGCAAATGCTTTGCTTGTAAGAAGACCAAACTAAGAAAATTGCTTGAGAGTATTTTTTTTTTTTTGGGGAACATATAGATAGAACAAATAATTTCTGTATTTAAAAGTAAAATGCCTTCAGAGCAATACCTGCAGCTTTCCTCTTCCTTTAATTCTCTAGTGACCTCAAGATGGCACTGTTGCCCTGTAATTGTTGGGAATTTCCTTTAGCTTACCGATACATTAATACAAAATTTAAGATCAGATTTAAATATATTTTTACCTATTTTGTTTCAGCAAATCCTAAGTGTGTTGCTGCAAGATGCTGATTTTCTTAGGCTACAGATGCTTTAGTACTTGCTGTGGCAATTAATTGTAATTATCTTCGATTTGCCACTTTGCATCTTTTATGCATGTTTTATAAAAACAGTTGAATCAAAGTCCTAGTTAACAGATAAACTCTTATGAATAAGAAATGCTATGGAGAGTGCAAACTATATCAATCACAATGGCATTAATAAATGAGAACAGCTTAAGTTACATCTGTAGCATTAAGCTATTTAAGCTGCATTACTCACAATGTCTTCTTGAAGTATTATCACTCTAATATGATAAATGCAGTGTTTCTTGAGGTTTTTGAAGTAAGAACTTCCTACCAGGATGTGTCAAACATAGGGGAAGGCATTCTGGAGATGGTCTTCATTCTCTCTCAGGATTTTTGCTTTGGGACCCTGAAATTCACGTTTTCCTATAAAGGCATAATTGTTTTTCCCAGAGCACATGTACGGCATTGGAATCGCATTCAGGATGTAGTTTTCAAATATACTGAGGAAAATAAATAGATCATTTATGGGAATAATGACTGCTTATAGAGTGCTTGCAAAACATTGCCATCATGCTGATGGGTATACTTATCTCTTCAAAGTGAAGGTAAATTTGTATATATGTATATGGTACAGCTTAAGCCTTACAGGACGATAATAATGGTGTACACTGTTGAATGTTGTGAGATAAATTTATTGATGTTTAAGATAGATACATATTAGGAATTTTAATAATATGTATAGTTGTGGGCATACAAATGATATATAGAGGTTACTTCTGAAGTTGCAGAAGTTTTATGTGCACAGAACATAATTTAGCTCAAAGATAGACGGGAGAGGAAGTTGCACCATCTTTGAAAAATGTGGACCAGATCCCTGATTTTCAGTCGTCACATGTGACCTTGATCAGACCCTGGCCCAGGCCTTACGTTCCCATCTGTAACAGGCTCGTCACAGGGGGGTGCTCAGAGACAGCACTGGGGTACTGTACAGGTCTGCACTTTGGGCTGATTTGTGGTGGCAGTGGTGCAACCACTTTGGTCTCCTACTTTGGGCAACTGTGCATACACTTGGGAATGGAATTTACTGGGAAAATAGCAGTGAGTTACCAAAGTAATTTATTTAATGATTAGCCTGGTCCCCTCTGCAGCCAGTTGTCAGGCCATTCCATGTGACTACAGTGCTTAAAGAGAATGAAAGTACTGGCTAGCTGGGCAGATAAAATGCTTAAAGAAAATCAGGCTTAAGCACAGAGGGCCGTCAATCTTCTTCCTAAACATAAATATCAATAAGACATTTAATCCATATTATATCATTGAACAGATGAAGAGATAAATCCCGCTGGAAAAACTAATTATAAAATACTTTATGATAGAGAAATTCACATTTTTGACTTGCCTCTCAGTGCGTAACCCAGGAGGAAGTGATGTGGTCCTAATAACGGCAGAAGCTGGTTCACAGGCACTCACTGCAAGAATCAATCTCCTGCAGTTTCCCACAGGTGCAAGAAACCGTGCAGAGGAGAAGCTCGCTGCTATTACTCGTCTCCATCTGAAAAAGACAGATTGCTCCTCACTTACACTGCTCATCATCCCAGCACCTGTGTGTACCTTCTCGCTGTGCTGATAGAGATGAAGGCCGTTTCCCGGTAAGCAATGCTTCTAGCATTTGTAGTCCAAGATACAGTTGGACACGGTAATGGTACAGTGACAGCCTTTGGGCTGTGTCTTTGTCATTCTTCCCCTGTATAATTTGTGTGAAGCCAGAGGAATCCTAGTAGCTATGAAGCTGGTGTTACTGGGCATAGAATCTGAAGCCTGCCCTGGGAGCCTGCTTAATAGGCATTTCAGCGCCGTGGAAGACTTTGGCCTAATTAAGGCTACATACAGTATAATCCACATCAGGTATTAGAAGTGAGTGTTATTTATATATTTACCTCAAAAGTTAGCTGAAAGTTAAATATTAATCTTTACAACTTTAAAAAGCTCCACAGACTGATAGCATAATACCACGTATTATTATACTGATTTTCCATTTAATCTTGCTTTCAGCCAGATCAGCAATGCTGAGAAGTTACTATACTAGAGGCAACAGCGCCTTTATCTGACATATTATTTTGAAGGCAAAGTGCACTTCTGAGGCTCAGCTGCCATGAAAGGATGAAGCTTTGGAAAAAAAATCCTTTATATTTTACAAAATGGACTCAGGCCAGAGTTTTAGGATATAAAGGGAAAAGAAAAGCTACAGACACCCCCAGAATTAGCTAGTTCCAGATAGTCTTATTTTTCAATGGGTAATTTTTCTGGGTAAGAAAACATATTTATGAAAACTTTTGGCTAATTGACTTACATTTTTGACTGGTTTAAGTTTTGACTGATGGATGATGCTTGTTGCGGGGCTACCTGGTTCAAGCAGAGGTAATTTATGGGCCCAGTTATTACTGCATTGTTCTCTACTGTGAATATATTATTGGTCTCTGCATTATGCCTACTTCCTTGGCAACTGAACCTCTGACTTGGACATGACATGCAGTGAGTAATAACCAATAATGCAGCTTTCACTATCAACTTTCATATGTAGTTTTTTGTGGTAAAATTAATGCAATATGCAAATTTATGAGGAATAAGGCAGGTACTTAGCAGGTACTTGAATACTTGGCTAGAGATACTATTTTTTTTCCATTATTCATACTAATCTAAAAAACTTTATTTTCAAAGATAGCTGCTAAATACTTTTTTACTGTTTAATCAGCTGTTTTAGCAGGTCCTGCTCTTGCAAGGTCAGCGGATGCAAGCACATACATAATATAAATTTTTGTATATGTGTCTGTCAGTCAAAGACCCAAGGACACAACAGAAGCCCAGTAAAGCCAATGACAAGCTTTCCTTCAAATTCAGTGAACCCTTGGCTAGACTTCAACTTCATTAGCATTGGACATACTAGACATTTGTAAATACTTATACTTGTTTGATATTTGGGGAGGAAGAGCATTGCCAAAGGCACAGCAGGAACAAACGATCCCTCTTCCTCAACAGAAGTGAAGACAAAGCACTTTAGGTAGAGCTCTCGATCTTGGCTTCTACCAAATCAGACTTTCCTTGACAAGAATTGCATAAATAGCCCTCTGGCAAGCCTGGGCATCACACAGACCTCTCTGGAGTTATATGTAGTATTAGGGAACAGTGAATGCATTTTTTTTCTACTCATAATGTGTTTTATCACCCAATTGCAAATAGAACCACTATTACCTACTTGCACTCTCAACTCTTCCTAGAGCATCAGGGAACACTCCAGTGACCCCAGAACTAGATGGCTATTTAGGTCATCCAGGAAGTTTAGAAAATCCTTCCTGACAAATGCAAGTGTTAAAGTCACTGACCGACTTCAGTGCTAATTGCCATGTAAAGTCTTTTCTAGCTACTACTAATCAATCTTTAGATGCCACTAGGGAAAGATAATATGGACTTTCTGAGACCTGGATGATAACATAAACAAAGCCATCAGGGCAAATGGCAGATCATGACAGATAATGATTTCCTGGGAGGTGAAGCAAATACCTATGGCAATGATCCACATTATTAGCTTGTACTGGATTATAAGTATTTTGTGGTTGCAACTAAAAGCAGGAGGAAGCATTAGCATTAAAGAAAATGATATCATCAAGGAAGTATTCAGTTGATTGGAAAAATAACATCTTTTTATGAGAATTATTACAGACTTACCTTTAGGGCACATTTTAAATATTTCTCCCCACGTGAACTGAAAGCTAAGAAAATCTCACCATTGTGCCAGTTTCTAGAGGGACAAGTGTGATCAGAGAACTGCTGCTGTATGATGTGCTCAAAGGGATCCATCTGCCTTTAAGGCAGGCTGGGACCTCACTCTCATCAGGTGTAAGATCATTTTTCACCAATCTTAATTCAGTCAACTTCAGCAATGTGATGAATACAGGTAAGCAACTAAGAATGCATCACTAAATCTCTGTGTAAGAAAGATGCAATGAGTAAAATTCTCTGCTCTAAATTTTCCAATTTTTTTCAAAGCCAAATTCCTGTCTCAGTGCTTGAGGTCTCAAGATGAAACTGGAGGCTACAGAGGAACCAAATTTCTGTGCAAAGCCACATTCAGTGGAGCTCCATGTGTTAACAAAAGCAGAAAGGGCATGAAACTGTATTTTCTAGTTACTGATCTTAAGTAAGGGACTGAAGTCTAGACCCTGCATTGCCTAAGGTTGAGAAACATCTCTGGGCAGAGCCCTGGAAACCATGTTTCAGAAGCTTAGAATGGAATTTGTGTATGAACAACCACAGCCTTCACTTGTGCATGTTTTTAACCCCCCTCTGTGTTCATTTTGCCATTTCATGTTCTGGCTAAAAGAATCCATGGCAGAATCCTCTTGTAACTGCTGCTAATTTGCACTTGCTGCTGGCATGGCTGTGGGTGCAAACCAGACAGTTAAGTGTTGGCAAGAAACGGTGAGTTAATCACAGCCTTGGAAGCGTGGTCCTCTGCTTGTGCTCCAGGGAATGAGCTCAACTGAATGGCAAAGCCCAGCCAGAGAACTCAGCCTTGGGTTTGTGGCAGGCAGTAACCATGAGTTTTGTTTTCAAATCTGGCTCTGCAGTAACTTCTTACATAAAATCCTAGAGCCTGGCTCAAATTGACCAGATGTTCTAATGGTCACTTGCTTTTTTAATCCTATTTTCTTACAGTTTAGATTCCATCTTCAAAGCCACTTTCTGGAAGTGAAACAGCGCTTGCTACAGAGGTCATCATTAGGCTTGCATTTACATTTACTTTTAAATGCTCAGCATTATTGCAATGATTTGCAGTGTTTGCAAGTGGCCTGCCATATCTGCATTGCCTCAGTTGCATGCAAAACTCTCAGAAATGGGAGTTGTTTCTAAAGGCTTGCTCCAGGTCCTGCCCCTGCACCCCTTACCAAGCTGTTTCTCCACATGTTCAGCTTGGGCAAACAGCCAACTTTCTAAAAAAAAAAAAAAAAAGAAATCACCTTTATAAAGTGGGCTTGAAGAAATTACTAATGCTGTGGCGACGTACTTTCAGATCTGTATATCCTGAATAATGCTATTTAACTCTTCATAACTTTGGAGTTATTAGTGAACATGTAAAGATATACTGTGTGTAGCCAATTGTCACTGGTACAAAGTTGGAGGAAAACTGTGTATGTTTTGCATGGATTTATTATTGTTACTATCATATACAAACATGTACTACCAAAGATGCTGTCAGCTTTAGTCCTAATCCAGTACCCCACAGTACCAAGCTGTGAACAAACATTTTTTAGTGATCCTACAGTAAAATCACCAATTGTACTCTTACAGAAAATTAGAATCATCAACAAAAAAAGTACTGAATAAAATCAAATCTTTGCAATGGTAAGGACAGCTTTCAGCATATGCAAACATAGAATTGTCTTCTACTCTTCTTTCTAGTAACCAAACACTAAACAATTAGCCTCTTCTCCCATTTACAGGCTCATTCTCCCTGGTGACTCGGCCTGGAAGAATAGTAACTGCTCACTTTAATGCCAAGAGAGCTCCTTATCATGCTGTAAATCATCCTGTCCTGTTTCAGCCTCAGCAGTGCTGAGAAACAGGACACATACTCAGTCGCAGCACCGCATGTCCCTAACTGCATGCAACACATTTAAGACGCCTGATTACCGGTGAGGTCCCCTCCTGTCCTTGGTAAATAATAAATAATAATAAATGCATGAAAAGAACACTAGGTATTTCTCAACCTGGGAGTTATTCTAAGGAAACTCGTATTTGGGACCTGCATTACCTGGCAGTGAGGTTTTTGGTTTGTTTTAAGCATGTAGATAGTAGAAGCAAACCCACGCTGATATATTGTCTTTGCACAGCTACTGGGTCCTTCACAACACACCAATGCAGGCCACTAGGTAAACTGGAAATCTCTTCATGGCAACATCTACCCTTCTAATCTTATTACTTAAATTAATACCAGCCTTCTGATTGACAGCCCAGTAGCCTGACTTCCTCCCTTCACAGGAGAGAAGTTCACTCTGAATTAGCAGGGTGAGCCTGCCTTTATATGCACTCGGTGCTCTGCTTTCTCATCGAGGTTGCTCAGAGTAGTGTCACTCTTGCTTATTTGTTTTAGGAAGTGGTTACTTCCTCAAAGAAGAGGAAGGACCATTTTAGGTAATTTTATATGCATTACTGAGGAGGTATCAAATGATAATATTTGATATCTTTTCCCTTTTTTTAATTTTGTCTGAGCTAATTGCACTTTAGCACGGGAGTGAGAGTGGCTGTTTAAACAACAGTAGTTTATTTACAGCTGCTTGGAGTTTCATTGTCATTTGTCTGGGATGGTAGAAACATTAACCCTAATTCAGCATTGTTGGACGCAAAGGATTTCCGTGTAATTTCCTTTGCAAGGTACATGTTATAAATGAGAATTATCATTTAGGACCCATTTCATAATCACTTCTTCCTCTGTGACTTCTGGGAAAACTTTTTGTCAAAATTTGGGCCAAATATCATAGTACATCCATTGACCCCTTCAGCTGTTGTTTTAGGGTCATCTCTTTGCAGCATATTACTTCCAGATTTCCTCTCCTATTGATCCTCATTAATATTTTATTTGTCTATTTCTGAAACATTCACAATATCTGGACTTGAATGATTGTGGCTGCTCTTGCCAGAAGACACCAGCAGCCAGCAGATAGCCAGACTGCAGGGCTAAGATACTGAGGAATGAGACGACTTCCCCATGCCCTGAAACCTTTCCATCACTGCTGGCTAGATTTCAAAAAGACAGTACACAGTTTAGGCAGGAGCCTTCGATGTGAGAATCTCTGAGTCAGGGTTCAAAGTTGTACCAATGCTACAGCTCCTAATAATCAACCTTTGAGCAATAACTTGAGAATTTGTCATTGATTTTATCTGTAAATTTTTCTTTCATCTCCCTTAGAGCATCTGTGAAGGACAGGGGATTCCCAAAGAAACCTGTCGGTTTTGGCAAAATATATCCTTCTAAGAACTATCAAACTGTTGTCCCAAATATGGGTTCTTCCACCCGGTGTGCAGAGAGCCAAAAAACACACAGAGTCGAGATATTTGCTTTTATTCCAAAATAAATTCCTTTGCGGTAGGTGCACAAAGCTAGCACCTAGCTCTGCACAGATTTGGAATAGTATCTCGACTCTCTTGTTTCTAGGCTCTCTGCACACCGGGTAGAAGAACCCATATTTGGGACAACACTACCAAAAGCTCCAGATAAATTCATTTCCTCCTCTTCCCCCACTGATGAGTCTTTTAAGCTTCAGGCCTGGGTGACATGAGAAGGATGACAGTGTGGGTGCTCAGCAGCTCTGGGAGACATCTGCCATATGTCAGGCTGATAAACAGAGGTTTGCAAACAACCGAGGAAAGTTGCTGCAATATGCAAAGCTAGGGCAAGATTAGTAGGCTTTGTCCTTCGATTGTAAATGCAGGAGGAATCCTGGCCCTGTGGGAACCATTGATGCTATTGTGGCCTGGGTCGCATACAAAGTCCTGCCTTTTTGATTTAGAGAGTTTATTTGTTTCCAAACCTCTTTCCCCACCATCCCTCATTTCTGCTATCCCTGGGGATGATTCAGTGGAATAAAGCCACATGAGTATAACACCCATCCAGCAAAAGCATTTGAGGACAGACTTTAAACTGAGCAAGTGTTTTATTACTTCCTGAAGAATAATGTTTTTATAAAGTGATACTCTTATGTCTATTTACAAATGATACATCTTATTAATAAGTCATTTTAGCTAAAGAGAAACCTGTGGAAACTGCCCCCACTGTCTAGCAATGAAGTGAGGCTGGCAGAAGGAAGCAAGAACTTTGGAATTAGTAAAAATAACTAACTCTAACTCTGCCTATTATTTGCTTTTGATTTTTTCCCCTCCTCTTGCTGTCTTTGCTCCATCTTGTCTGTCTGCTTCATTTCCTTTGTATTTTTCAGTCACACTGTTTTTTTTTTACTGGAACAAATAAAGCCCAGAATATTACATTGTTTGTTTGACCACCATAGTAGTCTCCAGCATCAGACACCCAACAGCATCTTCCCAGGACTTAGGAAAGCAGGGATCCTTGCTCTTAACCTTCCTCCTGAACTGCATCTGCTCTGCATCTGCACATGTGTGCACTAAACTGATGATGCCCCTGACAGTCACTCAGAGGAAAGATGACCACATTTGTAATTGCCAAGATTGTGTGCAAATAGATGCCTGTGCACATTTTATACTACAGTTGTGGTCATTTGAAATTTCCCAAACTGAGACCATCTTGGGAATGCAGCTACTTCCACTTTTCACTGTAAAAGCAACAACCTTGAGAATTGTTAAGAGGGCTGGAGAACTCACTGATCTCACTGAAACTGTCAGGGGAAGTAGATAGCAGCACAGAAATTAGCATGCTAAATGCAGGCCAGTATTTACCTTGGGTATCTGGATAGTCTTGTGGTGTAAAAAGAGTATTGTGTTGTTCTTAGTGCTTTGCTACAGAAGCATTTCTCCAGCAGTAAAACCGAAAAAGCAGGTTTAATTATTAGCTGCTTTGCCACCTCGGTGGCTTCAGGAGGCTGTGGGCAGACTTTGCAGATAATGGCACTCAGGCACACCCAAAGGCTGTGCAGGCAGTCTCAAAGGGAAAGGCTAGGGGCCACCATTCCCTCTAAAGGCTCCATCTCTCCCAGCTAGACAGCTGTACAAGAGAGTCAGAGGAACTGGTTGCAGTGAGAGGGTCCCCGAGCACGCGTGCTATCCCGGCGCCCCAGAGGGATGGATCCATGCAGGGTTCCCTTGCTGGGTAAAGCAGATAATACAGAAACATGAAACTGAGTGGCGTCCAAGTTTGGGGTTTCACTGAAGCATGTCAGTCAGAGGATACGGCACTGAACTCCAAGCTCTGTAACCAGTTGTGCTCTGCCCTGGGCTCCCTTTGCTGCCCGTGGCCTTGCCTTTTGGGCAACCCTGAGGAGGCTTCTTATAGACTGAATGTGATCAACACGCACTTTTTTACCCGTGGCTGGATTAAGGTGACATGCAAACTGTTGGGTTTTGGCTGCCAGAGAGGGATGTCCACTTGCAGGGACCTGTGCTACCTTCCCAACCAGCACAAACAGGCTGTGTGACACAGTTCTAGGGGGTGAGGGAAAAACTAAGGAGGTCAGGAGGACACTATGGTATGTGGGGCTAGGATGAATCACCTCAATATAGAGAAGACTCTGTCCTGCTACATGCCCTGGTGGGAAGTGCTGGGCCATGTAGCACTGCCAGACTGCCCCAGATGCCCTGACTACTAGCTCAGGCCCTAGTCAATGCCAGGAAACCATCGCATATGACCATGGTGAATTATAATGACAGAGATCAAGCAGTTCTTCCTCTCCCTCCCATAACACCTCCCAGCCTACGTGTTGCCTGCATGCCACCATGCTGAACATTTCAGGAGGGGCCCGTTCCATGTTCACCCACACAGCATGTCCTGGAGGGCAATCCGCTGTACAGATCCACCTCCCACAGAGGACTATATCAGCCCAGCTTGTTACGACTCCCTGGGGAAACATGAACACACAAAACGCTATCAGCTGCCTTTCTGTGTGCTTATAGGCTGCAAGCAAGTCTCCAGGAATCTGAAGTATCATGTGGGAAACATTTTTCCCATTTAGAACTAGACATAAAGGTGTTGGCTATCATCATTAACAAGCACAGAAGCTCTGAAGACCAGCTTGAAAAAGATCTACTAATTCATTGATTTTTAACAGTTAGTGTCTGTATAGATGTATTTTGATGGTGCTTATAGTGAATCTATACAGTGATATAAAATGCACATACCAGTTCATTAAACAACACTGGTGTGCTGTGATGCTGCTCATCAAATAAGCACATATTTTGTTTATTTACCTATTCCCTTTTTTACAACGAGAATGTCTTCCTACAGGGAAATTTCCAAGAAACAGATAGGCTCTGGCACAAAGTATGTCTATTACATGTGGCTAATAAAAAACTGAATAAGCATATTCCTAGAACTTTAGTTGTCACTGTTCACAGTCCTAAGGTTATACATAGTTTAACTGAAGCTTTTTGCACAAGAGCTTGACATATGGCAGGAAAAAGACCTTTATGCCCACTGTTAACTAACCAGATAATATACATTTTTAGTCAGTAAGGGAGATGGACCACCTGTTTCATAAACAGATTACTTGGAAACGATGGACAAGTCCTTCCTGGGACAGCCATGGTAACTGCTGTATTTAATATTTGCTTTGTCATCTTAGCAATGGTAGAATTGGATTCCCTCCATTGGCTCTGTAGCTACTGTGGCACATCATTGAATCCATCCATGCTGATGTGAACTTTCATTTCCCCAAACATTAAGACAGAAACATCTGGCTACATATAAAGCAGGTCAACACAAACAAAGCTTTCAAGAAGCAATGCTCACAGTCGCTATTTCGCTGTGCAAATAGCTGTTCATAATGAACTGTATAGAATTAGCTTGTAAGATTTAGATGAAGGTTTTTTGAAAACTCAGGCCTGAAGTGAGGCTCCTCCATGATTAGTCATGTACATAAATGACCTGCTTTCCAAAAGCAGCCACCACTCCTATTTGCTTCTGAGGGAACTGTTGGCTGCCCAGGATTGATTAAATCCAAACACCTCCTCTATGTTTGTGAATTTTAGCTTGGAGACACAACTTTGAAGATCACATTTCTAGTATATTGGTATAAGCATTAGTATTAGCAGGATGGGCCACTGGATTCTACTCTGCCTTCTGACATTATTCAGTTTGTGGCATTAAATAACTCACTTAACTCATGCTTTAATGTACAAATAAGAAAAATCCTTGTGTTCCAATGGGCAGAACTAACACTTGGGGGCAGGAGTCACCTCATTAGCCATTGACCTAATCTCTGAGCTGTTCTCACCAGGCTTTCTTTATAGTTAATGACAGAAATGGGCACTCTAAGGATGGGTTTCATCTAATCAAGTACATAGTACTGTAGGAGGAGATAAACCACATTGCAGACTCCACTGACAAAGCTGATTAGATCTCCACTGACTCTAAAAGGAGACTCGTGATCTGAAGATGTTTGTGTGTCACAGCTACCAATTCCCAGGCTTGAATCCTTCCATTATTGTCCAACTGAGGCTGTGGTTTCACGATCGGCAACTATGGGCTGTTGCCAGTATATGGTCACACACACTTTCCCCTGTCCTAATCACATGGTCTTACGTGTCAGCTCTAGCAATCCTGCAGCCCTAGATAAATAGGATTAACTTGCTGAAAACTAATGCTGAAGAAAAATAATTTGGTTTTGGTTGCACTGGCAGGCAGAGATGATGCCCCTCATGGCATCACATGCCCTAATTGCTAGATATGAGGCCTGGCTGGGGGCAGAAATGTAATTTCTAAAGGGTAAATGTGACTGCTGTTTTTTGGCATCAGCTTTTAGTTGGACCGGCTTAAGTTGACCACAAAATGGCCTCTGTGGAAGGCACTTCTGAAATGAATAGATTTAGTTACAGAACATAAAGTTAACATGTTTATGCTTGCTGTCTTGGAATATGATTTGACAAACATCAAATACAATTGGTCCTTGAAAAGAAAAGCGTGATGAGACATAGCACAGACCTTCATGTCTCCATCCTTATGTGAAGGTCACATTTGGAGCCTGGGGAAAGGAGCAGTGTCCAGCAGGTCTCAGAGTCGGGATCGCAGCACGTTCCAAATCACAGCATCAGCCCTGGAGAGAGACAATGTTAAATGATCAGGACTGGGAAAATGTTACTTCTGCTCTGGGCAAAAATGCTTTTCAAACAGGTCTCAAAATGGTTACCTGCAGAAAATGTTTCTAGTGGGTGCAAACTTGCTTTTCGTAGATGGCATTAATTACATGACAACATTTGCTAGAATGCTTCTTTCTAAATATCTCCAGCTTAGAAAGGGCAGTCTTTGTCATGAGCTTGGCTAATGGCTGATGAACAGCTATTAACAGCATCTACAGACCTAAAGGGGATCTAACGAAAACAATTCAAGCAGCAAAATATATGGTGTTTTTTACACCATTTTTACACAGATATATCCATTTGTGTAATAAAGGGACATTCATCCATCTCAAGCCGATACAATTACTTTCTAATGTATAAATGGTAAAACGATGAGCATGCTTGAGCTCAGCCACTTGAAGGAATTCACATCAAAAAGACTTTACGCCATCAAGACAGACGGATGCAGTTCTTGCCTGACGTGTTGTGGCAGCAAAAGCAGCAGAGATGTGTGGGTAGACGAGCTGGCTGGAAACACCAGGTGCACCTGGGTTGCCTGCTGAGGATGAGCCTGAGGCTGCCCTCCAGATGAGACCTGTAGGTGCTGGGTCAGGGTGGGAGCCTCTGAACGTGTGCTGCACAGGGGCCCCCATGCCCAAGCATGCCCTATTAGTCCTGTACCACCAGGCTGTTTGCCATGCTGCAGGCGGGCCCTGTCTTGCAGCGCAGAAATGATAGGATGTGCCATATCCTGTGCTCATGGCTGTTCCAGGAACCACCCTGTAATCTCCATATACACACAGCCAGTGTGATGGCTTTCATTCCAATCTGCCTGGGGACCTTCCTCTTCTAAGCCGCTACTGCTCTCGTACTAAGTTCTTACGTTGCCTAGTTCAGCCCCTGGGACTGAAATCAGATCTTTGCACAGTGTGCCCTTGGTGTCACTGAGCTCCCAGGAGACACGGAGGTATACCACTGTAGCCCATTCCTCAGATCAAAACGTGCACCATTGGGCATTTCTCCTTTGGCAGCATTACACAGAGGTGTTCTGCAGCCTCACACGACTCAAAGCTGCACTTGTTGAACGAGTTTTGACTGACTTTTCAAATGCCAGAACATGCACATTTATGATTTCCCTACAGTATTAGCTGTCTTGTAGGGACCTCTAGGGACTTATGTTGAAGGACCTGAGTGACCTTCTTCCAGCAAGACACCTTTAGAAATCCTACACCAATGAAATCCAGCATCCTACAGTGACAGTGGAAATCCCTGTCCCCAAATAACCAACTTTGACACCAGAAATATGTTCTCTGACAGAGCCTGACACTGTAGGTAGGTGGAGCAGGCGCCACAGCAATTAGCATACATCTCTCTCAGTGTCTGTCCTCAGCAAATACCCATTGATTCATTGATACTCATTGCCAAAGGTCCAAGAGAATTGGCTTAGATTAGAGCTAGCAATCTCATGTTCTTTCTAAAGGTAATACAGAGCAGAGCTTAACAATATGATTTATTAAGAAAGACATATGAAAGATAATTTATGTCAGTAATAATTTAAAATGTTACCAACGAATCAGCTGCAAAGGTAATACTTCATTCCATATGAATTCCATATTTCCAGAATTTTCCTGTCCCTGTTGAATCATTGTTGCTATCTTTCCAGCAGAGAGCTGCACTGTGTGCAAAAGTAAATAACACCACTTTTTTTTCTGACTTTTTTCCTTTAATGATTAATATGGTGGTGATTTTTCTAGTAGGGATCCACTTGAGCATTGTCTGAATATTAACTTCACAGCTGATTAGAGCAACTACTTTGCCTTGTCTACTTGTGAATGTTAAGACAATACTGCTGTACCATAAGCAGACAAAGTGGTAACCAAAGCAGCCAGGAAATGCTTTTAAGTCCACCAAAAAAAAAATGTATGTTTATTAAAAGCAGTTATAGATTGGCTGTGCAGTTAATTGTGCCAGAAGTTACAAAGCAGTTGCAGGCTGCCAAATGCTATTGAATCAAAGGAATGGCTTGATAGTAAGAAAGCAAAATAACTAACCTAGAAAGGAAAGATCAAAACTGGACATAAGAAAGGCATATTTTTTAAAAGAGTTATTCCTTTATTAGGGAGAAAAAATTCTGGAAGGGAAAGAAGTGGGTTTTTTAACCTGCTTCACAAGGCTCAGAAGAAGTACAGTGGATGATATACTGACCGCCTCAACTTGTCTGGAGTTCTGCCACTGACTCCCCAAGAAACCAGATTTCAAGGACATGGTAACCAGGTAGAAGAAGAAATCTCTTTATAGAGCAAGGCATTCTTCATTTCCTATCCTAATGCCAATTACAGCTATAGTCTGTCTTCACAGGTCACAAACAAAAGTATGTAAGCACATGCTTAACTTGCCTCTGTTCAAAGGCGGCCTTTTAATTAACTGCAAACACGTTTAAATCCTTTCCTTGATAAAGGTGCTTTCCTGAATCAGGATATAACAGTGAATTTGACATAGAGCTATGTGAACAGTATTACTCACTTTTCATTTGTACTGTTTTTCATTACAAGGAACAAACTTGTTTATGTAGGTAACTAGACAGCGAATGCTTCTGTTGGCTTTGGTGTTGCTGACTGGATCTAATTTGAAGAAACCTTGTAAGGACAGCTACCAGAGAGAGACATTGCCTGGAAGAAATGCAGCTTAAAATGAACACTGACAGCCTTGAAGTGGAACAGACAGATGGAGTCATGTTTGCCAGAGTCCCACAAGCCTTTATTAAAAGCAGACAGGTCTGATGACTGCACAGAAAGGGAACAAGTTAGGTGTTAAAAGGAAGCAGTGCGCTCTGTAATCTGTGCCTAATGCACATATAGTGATTTATAGAGAGAGTTTCACCTTTTCCAAGTGGAAAGGCACAGAGTGATAAAGAGCCCTCCGTGGAGGAGATCTCTCCACTTGCAAACTTGCACAGAAATTCAAAGGAAAAAGCAGTGACTTTATTTACTCAGCAAACATGCTGAGTAATAGTGAATCTCCCAGCCAAAGTCCTATTCTTCCCACCATGCTCAGCTGACTTAAGAGAGCTCAGCAGCACTCAGTGCAAAATATTTACCTCAGAACAGGCGACAAGCAGCATCTGCCTAGTCTTTCCCTATCTTGTAACCCAGTTCTGGGGTGGCATGAAGCTGCATGCTGGAGATTCAGAGTTACTTCTCCCCTCAGAACACGGAGCATTTACGGTAAGTAAACAGATTTGGAGACTGGTCATTCCACATGTGCAGACCGGAAGCTGAGCCGAGAAAGAATTGGGCGAGTCACAAACAATGCCTGGAAGCCTAAAAAAACCCACCAAAAAAACCTGAGTCCTCCCTACTTTGAACACATAGTATTCTCCCCAAAAGCATAAGCAGGAACAAAATGTTCTCCTGTAACACACCATTTATGGCTTCATTAGCTGCCTTTTTCAGTAACCTTTCCCATTAATGTTAAAATTTATAACGTTGCCAGACGGACATCCCTGAATTTAGGAACTATCCCTGTTCCTCTTGGATGCTGATGTATGGTAATACAATAGAAAAGCCTGGAAACAGGAATGTAGAGCACACTGGTTTATGGGGAAGAGTCTGGGGAAGAGGTGGCGACATGAACTCTTGTGTGGTCCAGCTGCCGGTCTGTGCCTGACGTATTCTGCAGAGGGACTGGGCTGCCACAGGGTATTATTCATCAAAGCCCCTGTATTTGAAGCAGATGAAGGTGATGGTGGCTGCTGGTGGCTGCTGGGTCCCATAGGACAGAACTATATGTCCAACCCTATTCATCAGCCTGAGGAACCATTGTTACTTCCCTCCTGGGAAGAAACCTTGCCATCCCACTCTCCTGAGGTACATGGTCCATGTCTTGTGGCTTTTGGCCCCAAGAGGAATTCGGTATTCAGCCTGGTATAGTAGGAAGAAAAGCTATCCCTGGGCAAGGGCAGGATCAAGAATGTGCCATCCTGTAAGGGTCAGCAAACTGACCAGTGGTATGGTACCCTTGGGCAGATTAGGAGGTCTCATGGTGAAGAAATGTTAAAAGGACCACGAATTGATCTAGACATTGTTTACATACCAAGAAAGAAGCCAAAAAAGCCATAACCCACCTCCTGTAAGTCAGCCAAAGCTCTTAACATAGTTTATGTTCAATGCCGATTAAGTTTTATTCATAAGGGTGGTACTGATATTGATATCCTGTTTATTTCACTCAGGAGGGGACTGAGTACTTTTAATCAAGAAAACCATGACATCACAGGAGCAACCAGCTGTTGGTTGCTCAGTTTCAGTAATTCCTGAAGTCCAGCCAATAGGAGACATCAAACTCCTTGTCCTCCCTTCCTTCCTACCTAAATTCCATTGGATTAACACCAACCCCTGTAAAACCCCACCCCACCTGCAGGAATTAAAAAAGGTTTGAGCTGTACCAGTTTCTTTGACCCATATATCCTAAATTTGGGTAATTCTTCCTTATTAACTAATGGCTTTGTGCAAGGGTGAGGAGGAGAGGACATGGGCATGTTCCGTTTCAGTATAATTGCTGGTCAGCTTCCTGATTATTTACATTATCTTATTAAATGATATTATGGCATATGGGAAGCCAGGTAAATGAGAAGAACGTTATAGCAATCTAATTACCAACTCTTTTGGTCATTAACGCATTCCACATGGATTCCTACCACTAAGCTAAAAACATAGCAGACCTAGATTTTTACATAACGAACAATCTCACAGAGAACAGGGTTCAGGGTCACAGGTCAGTACAGCAGTGCCTGCAGTGCCCAAGCTGTGTCCGCAATGTAAACAGCATTAACACTGCAGCATTAAGTGAAGAAGGGATGGCACACGCAGATTAGAGCAACGTGTTAGACAGAATTGGACTCGCTGGGACTCTGCTGAGCTTAGGGGAAGCCTGTGCTGAACTACTGGTCTCAGTTATGCCTCTCGAGAACTCTTTTTCTTGTGGAAGTGTCAACACCTTCTGCCATTTTACTAATGAAATGAGACTCACTGTCCTACTCCAGCTGTCAGGAACCCTGAATCATGATCCCTTTGGAATCTCCAAGTATAGCAACAGGCTTTTACATTCTTGCTAGATCTTCCTTTTCAGGGCACCAGTTTTCTTACTGCCTCTATATATTCATACACACAGCTACACCTCTGTATCTACAAATAACTGTGGCTATTTGCTTCCTCTCCCTCCATTTTCCACT
Organism: Phaethon aethereus; assembly: GCF_964289735.1. Classification (NCBI taxonomy): domain Eukaryota; kingdom Metazoa; phylum Chordata; class Aves; order Phaethontiformes; family Phaethontidae; genus Phaethon; species Phaethon aethereus. The sequence continues at coordinate 104,163,412 of NC_138576.1, read as the reverse complement.
CATGGAATATTCTTGGACACTCTCTCTCTTGCTGCCATGCTTGTTGGCTCCCTGGACTACAGCAGGCAATGCAAGAGGTCAACTCTGCCTTTTTGAAATTTTTGTATTTTTGGGGTGATTTTGCTAGATGTCTCAAAATATTTCCTTTCCCTTTTTAACTACAAGAAGTTTTATAAAACTAATTGTATCTAGGGACTGATTTTTTTAGCATTTATGTATTTTTGTGTTATTACAGCTTTTCAAAACTTCCCCAAACAAAATGACTTTCTTCTTCTCTCCAAATTTTTTAACCATGAATGACTGCTCATCAGGTATTATTGCCTCATCATTCATCCTACTGCCCTCAGTGGCACAAGCAGAAAAACTAAAGGGAAAAAGGCTTGCAAAAAGGCCAAACCTCAGACAAAACTAGGGAGCTAGAAAGGCGGTAAGCTTTTGGGATGTACTGTGGCGTGTGCCATTGCTGCAAAGTGGACCCATTGATTTGACAGCTAGGGACGGGTGCCGAGTTCCTGTAGTTTGCGAGCTGGTCGCTAGTTCCTTCTCCCTCTCCCAAGCAGGCAGGAACGGAGAGGCCGCGGCTGGGCAAGGCCATTTCTGGTGCCTCTGGACCTGCAAGGCCGGCGCGGCTCCTTTCCGTGTTTGGAACCAAACACGGACAAACCACTCTCCAGCAAAGCCAGGGCTCCAGCACAGTCAGAGGGGGGAGGGGCCGACGGCCCGGGCCTGAGAAAGGCTGCCCGGGGCCGAGGGGACAGCGGCCAGGCCCGCGCCGCGGCCCCTCCCCGACACCCGGGTTTCGCGGTGCTGGCGAGGGCCTCCCCCCTCCACACCCACCGGCGCTGGCCAGCTCCCGGGGCTCACCTCCTGTCGCGCCGGCCGGAAGGGGCGGCCGGCTGGGCCCTCGCGGCGCCCGCCCCGGACCCTGATGGCAAGGCCGTGCGTAGCGACCGACAGCCGTTATCCCGCCCCGGCCCCCTCAGGAGCCGGCCGGTGCTGACCCCAACGGCCCCCACGTGACGTCACAAAGGCCCACGGCCCGAATGCGCGACGACAGAAAACCAGCCGCCACCCCTGCGCAAACCCACGGCCGAGTGGGCCCTTCTCCCGCCCGCCTCGGCCCGCACGGGGAGCACCGCCCCCAAGCGCGCGGCGGGCCGGGGCCGTGTGAAGCGCACCTTTTGCACGAGTCCCGCTCGCCGCGGGGCGGGACTTGCGGGGTGTCGGGCGGGGGAGGTGGGGGGAAGCCGACGTGCTCAGCCAATCGGAGCCGCCGCTCCCGAAACGTCACGTGCGGCCCCGCCCCCTCCTCCGGCCCGGTGGGGCGGGGCGGAACCGCCGCGGCGTCAGGGCGGTACCAGAGGGGCGGGACCGTCTGTCGCGAGGGCGCGAGGGCCAATGGCGAGCGAGGCGGGGGGTGGTGGCGGGCGGGTACCACCAGGCGGGGGGGCGGCGGCCAATGGGGCGCGGGCGAGGGGGCGTGGCCGTGCCGGCTCGGGTTCCGTGTGGAAAGAGTGAGGGGGCTCGGGTGCAAAGTTTGCTCGCCCAGCGTTTGCGGAGGGAGCGGCGGTGGCCGGTCCGCCGGCGGCGGAGAAGGGGCCGCGCTCGCCCTCGGGGCAACCGCCGCGCCCGCGGGCCGCTCGCCGCGCCGACTGCCGGCCGCTCTCCTCGCGCCTCCGCCGGGCCGGGCCGGGCCGGCAGCCGCTGCCCCGGCGCAATGTGCGGGGGGATGGCGGCGAAGGGGCCGGGCGGGCCGAGGTGGTGGCAGAACCGGCGGGCGCGGCTGCTGTGCATGCTGGCACTCACCTTCCTCTTCTTCGTGGTGGAGGTGGTGGTGAGCAGGGTCACGTCGTCGCTGGCCATGCTCTCCGACTCCTTCCACATGCTCTCCGATGTCATGGCCCTGGTCGTGGCACTGGTGGCCGTGCGCTTCGCCCAGCGCACCCGTGCCACCAAGAAGAACACCTTCGGGTGGGTGCGGGCCGAGGTGATGGGCGCCCTCGTCAACGCTGTCTTCCTCACTGCTCTCTGCTTCACCATCCTGCTGGAGGCCATCGAGCGCTTCACGGAGCCCCACGAGATCCAGCAGCCGCTGGTGGTCATCGGCGTGGGGGTGGCAGGACTCATCATCAACCTGCTGGGGCTCTGCCTCTTCAACCACCACGGTGTCGGGGGCCACGGCCATTCCCACGGCCACGGGCACTCACACAGCAGCAGGCAGCACCAGCGCAGTGGCCCCAAGTCCGAGCAGCCTCCTGGGGATGGGGAGGCCGCACTGCACCGGGAGGAGACCAGCACCTTAGTGGAGAACTGCAGCAGCTCTAACGGAATCAGCCAGGAGAAGCTAGGTAAGCCCCACAGTGCCTCTGTCCCATCCCAGCATAGAAGTGCCAGGAAAGCGGGAGAGGTCCCTTCCCTGAGCAGGGTGGTGGGCATCCTGGTCCCGCCTAGTGCAGACTTTGTGGGGACCACCTGGCCTTACTCCTGGGGAAGAGGCAAGAAACTTTCTTAGCAGTGCTCTTAGGCACTTGGCTGTTGCACCTCTACCTCACACCTTTCCTTCAAGTGCTAGAAGGAGTGTCCTAAAGTTGTGTATTTGTCTCACAGACAGGTCAGAGTGTGGAAGAGTCTTAGGGTAAAGCAGTTAGCCTTGGAAAAAGGCACATGACAAGTGTTTTTTGCCTAGCGACACAAGCTGTCACAAGACACTGCCCTAATGCCATCAGAACTGGCTGCACATCAAATAGAGTGCAGCCCAACACCTTCATCCTGACAGCCGGATTTCTCCGTTGGGTCAGTTATTAGCTACCTGAGAAGCTAATCTCAATCTGAACGTAACATCTAAAGTATATTCCATTGCAGTAATGTTAGACTTCTTCGTGACAGACATATTAATAGGAAGAAATCTTGGAAGTTACCAATCAGAACTGTGGAAGTGGTGCAGTAGGCACCAAATGTGGAGCTCACTGGTTTCAGAGTACATGCGTGGTTTCTTTGAATTAGTTTTCTGTAGCTTTTTAAAGCACGCACCTTCCCACTCACTTGCAGATAGAGATAAATTTAAAATCTTTCCTTCCCAGTTGTGATCAAACTCTCTATTTTGTGGGAGGGAATTTATTGGTTTTTTTTTTAATGGATCCAGAAGCCCAGATAGTTTATTTTGAAGTCACTTCGTTGAAGCCAAGTACTGAGGGCTAGCAGAGTGAAAGGTGTGTAATTGCAGCTTCTCTACTTTAATCGTATGCCATCCCTGTTACCAGGAGGAAGGGACTTCAGTCTTCAGAAGCCGTATCTCCCCTCTATTTTCAGGGTGACATCAGGAGACCACTATTTTAGCTTAAGTTGCACTTCAGTTGAGCAGAGTGAACTTTGCTACAGTTTCGGTTTTTCTGTGGTCAGAGGCTCCAATACACATTGGAGAAACTTAGCAGTTTCTCTCTGTCTTTCTCTTTAGTGTTTTGACTTCATGTTGGTTTTGAAAAGACAGGTTTTGCAAGAGGATAGGAAAGTTCCTCTGAATATATTACCCCATTTTCTTGACCACATAATAAGCTCTTAATGTTGGTTTAGTTCCAACAAAGGTATTCTAATAATTAGTTTCAAACAATGTAAAATTCCCTTAACCGTTGATCTATTAGATATCTTGGCTTGTGAATTATTCTTGCTTGGTGAAACTTAAGTTGTGCTTTTAGCCAAGTTTTGGACTAGTTCTAGATGAAAAGATTAACTTGTACATGGATTAAAATGTATACTGTTTTGAGCTAGCTTGTCTGGAATTTCTCATGGATGTCCTTCTGGCAATAACCAATAATTTGTTGTGGGTATTTAGCTGGTAATAGGGCATAATTTTGGTCACAGTGAAACTTCGAAATAAGTTTGTATTTCCTTCTATGCCCTGTCATGATTATGTAATGGATGGAGTTATTCATAGTTTACCCATGGAAATCTTACAGGTGAAGACTTGTGAGAAGCTGTAAGATGTGTCGGTGAAGACTAGGGAAATGACTGAGAGTGGTACTATGCCTTGATTGGAAATGACAGAGGGGTAGACCCTGATTTCCTAAGGTGGAAAGCTAGTGATAGCCTTAAGGGCCAGTCCTACACAGGTCTCTTTGTGCATGCACTTCATGTGAGGTAATGGGTTTATAGTTAGATTTAAATGGGCATATTTGAAATGGACACATTTGGCATTGAAAACATCTCAAGAGCTTTCTGGAGCCGTGTTGCCTGTTATCCACCCTTGTAGGTAAGGTCTACTGACTTTTCAAATCTCCTTTGCTCCAAGTACTTGGTATGCAGCAGACAGTTCTTCTTTCCTTGCTCTCATCATGGACCCTGAGGTCTGAACTCTGTAACCTGAGAGATTTTCCTCTAATTTATTGATTTCTCTGGGAAGTTACAGGTCCCATATTCCATAACTCCTAGAGGTTGTGTGGGAAAATGCTCCAGCTGGAGCTTTAGGACAGAAGTGTGATGCAGAGGTAATTAGCCTGGGGCTTGGAACTGACCTGCTCAGCTGCCTTTGTAGGAGCCCGCCCCTTCTTGAGAGAGGAAAGAACTTGTAGACACTTTGATTACAGAATTGTAGCCATGAGATCAGAGTGGCAGAAGCTGCAGGTCATACTAACATGTTAATGTTTACAAAGCTTTGAACTGAATAACCACGGAAGCAGTAAGAGCTCCTTATTTCAGTTTCTCAGACCAGGGGCCAATTACATTTCTTTAACACTGGAAGTTTTCTGTCTAAAGAACAACTTTTGAAGAGTTTAATAATGTAAGAGGTTAATAATGTAAAATACTTTCAATTTTGAACATTGAAAAAAAATTTTTTCAAAAAACCCCTATTCTTCTTTGTAATGATGTGTATGTTTATTCCTATATAGCTAGCTAGGTGTGATGGAGCAGTAATATCACAGACAGTTTTGACAAAGGAAGGCACTAAAATGTTCATTTCTTCATTGCACGGTCCATGACATACAGCTTTGGGCATCAACAGCTGTGTCACTGAACAGCTGTATTTCACTTTAATAAAAGTACTAAAAATACGTTTTTTATGTATTCTGAAATATCAGTAACGCTAGTTCATAGCCACCGAGAGCTTCGGTGGTAACTTACACTGTCCTGTAGTCAATACTGCTGATAGATACTGCGTTGTAGACCTAAAAGCTCATCTCATTGTATCACAGTTCTGCTGGCTCTAGATGCTATCTCAGAAAAACTTCCTTTTCCTTGAATTCAGAAGTCTTTTGGAAATGAACTACTAAACCTGAAAAGAAGTGACTATAAAGCAGTATCCATACACCTTTTGAGCTTCTGGCCTCATCAATTTTAATATAAAATAACAATGCAGTCCTATGGCTTAAGAGAGATTTTAGCAATGTGATTAGCCTTCTGGCTTTTCCAAAGAGGGAACAAATGTAAGTTACTTGGCTACTTAACCAGCTTTTTTGTATATGCTTTGTAATTCTGCATTTTGTTTAAGAAATGAGCAGTGAGTTGTCAAATGGTTAAACAGATAGAAAACATGAAAACAGTTTTTCAGTAAAATAAATTCAAATGCAGTCATCTTCGTACTTTGCCACTATGCATCTTTAAGCTCCATGTAGGAACAATTGCCTTCTAGACTCTTTAGGTCATTTATTGGGACAACTGAATATTTCTCAGCCAAAGAAAATGTTGCTAATTGTTACAGGTAGAGTTGCTTGCTTCTCAGTTTTATACTTAATGTGGCAAGCTTAATGTTGGTTATTATTTTATATGGAATTATAGTAATGTGTAGTATTACAGCATATGCCTAATCATTTTACTATTTTCTTGTCAGGTGATATGAAAGACGACATGACTGACCTGCAGGTGAATGGGAACGCTGGTCATTACCCTCTGGATGTAGAGGAGGTTGAAGAAGACTCTAGTGCGCAGCTTAACATGCGTGGAGTTTTTCTACATGTTTTTGGAGATGCCTTAGGTTCAGTAATTGTGGTAGTGAATGCCTTGCTCTTTTATGGGTTGTGGAATCCATGCCCCAAAGATGGGCCCTGCTTTAATCCATGTGTCAATAATCATTGCATGGAAAATGCTACTTTATCCCAAACAGTTGGCCAAGCAAACATGTCTGAGCAAGAGAGCATTACGGTGGCTGGTCCATGCTGGTTGCTATATTTAGATCCTGTCCTTTGTTTGATGATGGTTTGTATACTCCTTTACACAACTTACCCGTTACTTAGGGAGTCAGCCCTTATACTTCTACAGACTGTTCCCAAACAGATAGATGTTCATTCTTTGAACTCAAAATTACGTACCCTTGAAGGAGTCGAAGCAGTCCATGAATTACACATTTGGCAACTAGCAGGCAGTAGGATCATTGGTACTGCTCACATAAAGTGTCCTGACCCTTCTACATACATGATGGTGGCAAAGCGCATAAAAGAGATCTTTCATGACGAAGGGATTCATGCAACTACGATTCAGCCTGAGTTTGCCAGCGTTGGCTCTGAATCAGGGAGGGGGAAATGTGAGTTTCCTTGCAGGACTCAGTGTGCTTTGAAGCAGTGTTGTGGAACAGGAGAAGATAGTACTGCAAAGAAGACAGAAAAATCTTCGTCACTTAGTATTTCTTGCTCAGAAGTTATCATTGAATTTCCAAAAACTAGGAGGACTAAGTCAGAGAGCATCCCTTCAGTTAAGCTAGAGCCAAACACCGATCAAAACGAGCAGTTTGAATCATCTTTGTAACTCCCTGAATGGTGCTACCTGAATTTTGGTGACTTTCACAACAACTATATTGCAAGAGGAAGAGACAGACGTTTGAAATGCAATTTTGCCAAGTAGTGTAATTGCTGAAGTTCTTGTTCTTGTCATATTGCTAAATCTAGAATGCTTGTTTTAAAGAACATGTCACTGTCATGATACAATGTGTTTGTGTTGACTTTGTACTGAGACAGACAGAAAGTGCACCAATGCTGTAACAACTTCAGAAAACCAGTTTTAACATTTCAGCAGAGACACTTTTTGCTGTGCTTCAAATTAAAAATATTTTTTCCAGTGAAAAGGTATTTGAGGGGGTAAGCATGTAGGAACTCAATTTGTGTAACAGATTTCTTGGACCTACTCTTTCCTTTAATATTTGATTTGTAGATATTTTAATATATTGCTTATTTAGAAGCCCTAAGGAAACCAAAGTTCATAGAACATTTTTAAAGACGTAACTACTTAAAACTGGAAACCACTTTGCAGTTTCACATATTTTTCTTAAACCTATATAATAATAAATGTGAAGGCTTTTCTAATGAATTTATCATATAGCATATTTTAAAGAGAACATCATGTGATTGTTAGAAACTGTCCCCACTTTTTTTGGTAAAGTAGTGAGGTGACTAAAATGAACTGCTTCTGAAACTATCAGATGTGAAAGGGTTTTTTTTCTATTGGAATGGAAGTTCAAGCTACTGTACACTGCTCTGTGATCAAGACATGAGACTGATAAAGTAACACTTACTTTCATATTTTATGGATTTTCTGGTGTTTTTCCTTATTTCCAAATTGTTTCTGGTCATAAAAGTCTTTGAAGTTTAGAGAGTCCTTAACTCAGTGCTGTGAATGAAGACCTGGAGCTTCATTTGTAACTGATGCTCGGTTTAGTAAGATAAAAGAATTAGTTATGTCAGTAAGTGCTCTGTCGGGGAAGGTCTGCCAAGCACAGACAGTATAATTCATGCTTTTAAGCACAGATAGTAGCCTCCGTAACAAGTAATTCAAGTGGTGCATTTTGCTTGTAGTTGAGTGTGTCTAAGCACTTGCAGTGACTGCAGTCCTGGTCCTTTCAGTTCTTTGGGAGCCTTCCACTGACTTTTGAGGAAGTGGGGCAGGGAGTAGAATTTTATTCACTGTGTTTCACACGTCAAGATGTTTATGTATCACATAGTTTCACTTATTAAGTATCTGAATCTATGGTTTAAAATGTTAACTTGACAACTGGCTCTAAAGAAGCTGTTACAGTATGCTGCCAACTTATACCTTCACAAAGGAGAAACTGGTCTATGGACTCTGAATTTGGCAGAGACTAGATAAGAGTTGAAGGTAAAACATACAAGAAATCTAATCTAAAACCCTGACCCTTTTGATCCAACCTCAAGTTATGTATGGGAAATAATGTCCTGTGATTTAATTGACTGCTTCTATGCTCAAAACTGGAAAACGACTCAGATCTTCCATTGTTTGCTTTATGACTCTGGACATGATAAATACTCTGCCTCAGTTTCCCTGTCTTAAAATGGGGATAATACCTACCTCACAGGGGTGTTGTGAGGCTTAACTCTTGTGTGAACAGCTCTGAGATCTGTTACTGGAAGGCACTGGAAGGAGTATAAGATACTAAATTATTTACTCTTTCTACAAATGTATTGCAATACCTAGGCACAACAGAGGGAACTGAGGATAGTTTTGGCCTTACGAAATTCTTTGATGCTGTGGTTTTCAGGTTTTTAACAGTATTTAAATGTAGATTTTTTTAAAAAGAATGTTTTGTTAGTGAAGGGAATGTAGCTTTGCTTCTGGATACAGAACACCTCACTAGTTTGCATTTCTGCTATGTGTCTCATATGATAATTGCTCCTAAGTAGTTCAAAATAGTTTGCTGCTCGTCGGACCAGGATTGGCCCAGGTCACGTCAGTGACCTTACCCAACTTCTCGGCAGAGCATTGCAGTCAACTCTCGATTATCCATGGGTGGATTACCAGTGTTGTGTATCAGTTGTGCAGTCTACAGGGCCAGACTAGCTCTGCATTGTATGCCAATGGCGTTGGCCAAATGCTGTGTGCCGAAGCATTGGAAAAGTAGAGGAGCTCAGTCCAGTTTCTCATGAGCCTGCTCTCACGGGGTTTGTTAGCTTGGGTGCAGCACAGCACTGCGCAGTTCTTTTGCCTCTTGGCTGCTCAGATGCATCCACAGGAAGCTGCGGTGGGTGGATGAGTCGGTTCAGATTTGCGCTAGCTCGGGGATGTTGGTGCTTCACAGCCATCAGCATTGCTCACCTTTTTCTGTGTTTATGATAGTTGTATAGTCTCATAAACTAACTTAAATATGTTAATATAGTATTTATATATGGTTTTGTTTTGTCTGAGTTATCTTAACTCTTTCTCCTGTTACCTGTATATGATCTAGAGTTGACTGTTAAATGAGATCTTGTATGAGACTACATTTGCAAAATATGCTACCACTGCTAGTATACTACAAAGTATTAACCAAGTAAATCTTGAAATGAACAAAGTACTTTTTTTTTTTTTCCTTTGGAAATGTGTATCCTTGCTTTTTATGGTAAACTTTCACTAATTATTTTGCTCGCTAGTTTAAAATTGGTCTTGGTCATTATTAGTATGAATTATTGAGGTCCTGCTGTATATCACTAATGCGCCGTAGAACTACTGCGCTTTATTTTTAAAAAAAATCAAGACAAACCACAGTAGCACCGAGAAGCCTGACTTATTTCTCTCCTATTGCTCTTCTGAAAAGAGAGCAACAGTTAAGTCTTGACAGTTGCCAGCATTGGTTAACAGTCTCAGTAAATGCATCTGAATAGATGGAGTTGTAGTCACTAATTACATTGTAACTTTTTTTTTTTTGATGCCAGAAGTCATATTTTTCTATTTCTGTGTCCATTGCAGGCAATGGCTACCTTAAAAGACAAAAAGCTCTCCCCCATGTTATTTTTATCAGGACAGGATGCAGACATGATGATGATGATGGGGACAGAAGGGGGAGTTGCGTGGCCTCTGTCATGCGCCATATTGCATGTGCAGCACCAGTTAGTGTTAATGGGGCCCTTTAGTTTTTTTAGCCCTCGATGGTAAATTCCCTGAAAACATATAATCAGGTCAAGGTGGTGGCTGTACAGCAGCAGGAACACAGTTTTTGTGGCTGTATGAGACCTGACTGTAACCTGCTACCTTGCGATAGAACTTGATTTTTTTAACCTGATCTGTCTGTGCTTACACAGACTTGATTTGTTCTGAAGATCACAGTTCCAGAATACTGACAGCACTCAAAAACACTGCGCAGTCTCTTTTTTCTTTTTTTCCACAAAGCATGAAATTAGTGAATCTCATGTAAGCGAGCACTGCAGTGGTGGGGAGCTAATTGTATTGTGTATCACATTCCTGAATTTTTAAAATAAAAAAAATGGAGCACTGATTTTAAGGAAAAATAAGTTTGTATTTCAGTGTCTAGATTGTTTATGCTTCTGATTAAATGTGTCAGAGATGTATCAAACATCATTGGGTAAAATATTTTACACTTAGTACATGTCTCATCCAGAAACATGCTATTTTAGAATCACTACTTAGATTCCATCTGCACCTAAGGTTGCAGTGCAGAACGAATTCAGCTGCTGAGTGGGATAGTCACAGTACCGTGAAGCTTTACTTTTTAGCGGAGTAAGCTGCTTCTGTGGAACTCCTTATAATTTTAGCTCAATTGCATTCAACATCCACTCCAGGCTTTTTGGTAATATCTGTTATTGCTGCGTCATGGTATTTGGTATGGACATACAAATAGTTATGTAAAAGACAAAACTAGCCCCAACTTGTGACTCCCCAAAACTTATGCCAAGGGCTCAGTCCTGTAAATTTCTGTATTCATGAATAGTTTCTTTGGGCTGACGAGTAGTTACTTGCATGCAAAGGATTACTTGCAGGAGGGAGTCCAAAGCTTCTGCCAGGACAGCCTGGCTTTTGAAGAATGACTGAAAGTACCTAGATTTTTATGGGTGTATTAAAATCAGGAGTACTGTGGTGGTTCTAAATTTGCTGCAGAAATACTATCAGTTTGTTATAATCTTAATTCCAGGATTTATTCCTTTTCTCCATTCTCCAAAAATAAAGAACAACTAAAAAAAAAGCTCACTGAGTGTTCCTAAGACTTGTTAACAAGTTTAGCTGAACTGACATTGCTGTTTGCTTCTGAAATTGGGCCATCTGAGCTTATTAAACACTGCCTAGTGGAGTTTGGGGAGGAGGGATAAAGATTCTTGCCATTCTCCTTCCCCTGCCCCCTGCTTTGACTGCACTTTCTAATCTCTTCAGCTATGGAGAGACGGAGGGGAACGGAGGGGGTGAATTTTGTAGCTAGATGTTCTGAGTTCCATGTGGAGGGAATGGGAAATACTGTTAACTATATTTAAAAGCATATAAATATGCTTTGACTATTTTAGTTTCATAGCATAGCATCAGTTACGCCCTTTTTAGATACGCATTTAAGTTATTCAGCTCTGTAGTAACTTTGGCTTTTTCTTTCTCTGCTGGACAGAAAGAGGTGGATGCGCCATTTGCCTGAGCTAAAGCCAGTCTTGACAATTTTCCAAATCAAACGTAGCTTTGCTGATAACAGGAGGTCTGATTATTCCTTATGACCTTTGCTTTGTGTGGATAGCTGCCTGTGAGGTACAGTACCATGTTTTAGCACGCTTGCATTTATTTTTTTTTGCATTCACGGTGTTATCTTAAGTAGTTGAAGAGCAAAACCATAAATAAAGGTAAAAATACCTTTTATCTATATGTCTCCAAAAAGTACATGGGATTAATTTGGCTTCTTTTTTTTTGTGTCCTGGATCTGAGCAATGTTAAAATATAATGGGCATAGCTAGTGTTCATTGATGGTATTTCTTTTTGCCTTCTCTTAAAATAAAGAATAATGTTCTTTTTTGTTCTTTTTTTTTTTTTTATTAAGTATTGGAGTCCCAAGAAAATAAATGGAGCGCTTGAATGTCAAATACTTTTAGTTGGGATTTCTTTCTCAGGTCAGTTCCTAGGAAGAAATTTGACTAGTAGCAATGCACTTTCACCGTCTTCCAGAACCTTTCAACCTGTACTTCCAGAAACAAGTACAAAGAGCACAAGTAGGAGAGGAGGTTAATAAATGGGTTGTAAAGGGATGGCCTCCAACTGTCTGGATTCCAGGTGCAATTAAAAGAATAGTTGCTCAGTTCTAGTATCATGTTAAGAGTTAATTATGCAAAATGGATTTTTCTTCCTAAGAAAAACAGCCTTTGAAAAGAATAAAAAAATCTTCCTGTCCTGTTAACTGGCCATGGCTAAATATGTAACATATGGGTCAATAAGATAGGCTTCCTTATAGAAGTCTGTACTGTTTTATTTGATGTCAAAGTCTTTGGAAGATAGCTACTTTAGAGCAGAAGATGCTTTGGTGGTTTTCAGCTTCCATTTGTTTCAGTTCAGAAACACTGCAGTTTGTAAAGCTTGTTGGGAGAAAAGTACTGACTGCAGAAAAAGATACAGCTGCCAGCAGTAATACTGGGGAAGGTGGGATCGTGATTAATACCTGTCCTGAGCTGTTCATGAGCTTGCAACGAGGAGTTCATTTTGGAGCCCTTCACTGCTGCAGCCTCAGCAGCTGCTTTTTCTGCTTCCCACTTCCCAAGAGGGAAAAGTGGTCCTGTATTGTTAGTTATATAGGAAGGAGGGTGTTTGGTTGTACTGTAAGCGCTGCACGTGAGCTTGAATTTTGCCATTTTCCGAAGCTGCTTCTACCTTGTCATGAAAAAATGTGGTTTAAACTTAATGTGAACATCCTTTAGGAGACATGCCAGCATGGGGATTTTTAATTAACAGGATGGGTAAGGAAACTTCGGGTCTATAGCTTACTTTTGCTTTACATGGACCTTTACCCATGCCATTCCTAGAGTGTAATCTCCTACCCCAGATGGTTGCCTGACCACCTCAAGGACCAGATCCAGCTCCCAGAAGAGCTGGTGCCACAAGGGAAAGGCAGGATGGGAGGGAAGCCGTGTCTGACTCCAGGCAGGCAATCCCTTTCAGCAGGAACCTTCACCTCAGTCCGGTCTGTGCTAGCATCCCAAACCTGGCATGAAACCCTTGCCACCGAAACTTTGGTTAGCATTTATATGTACCTATTTTCTGTTACCTTTTCTTTTTTTTGTGACAATCAATACAAACTTTAAAGTAGTGCTCAGGCCAAACTGTAATCCCCCCTCCTGTCACACAAGCTCCATTTCTAGTCACAGCGTTGGTAGGCATCCCAGCGTTTCCCTCACCCCAGCTAAGAATAGCCGTGGCGATGCTGTGGAGCAGGATGCGCAACCTGCTGGGTTTCCTGCCTTTGTGCTTGTGTCGCTGGCCTGGGCTGAAGCCTGTCCTCCTCCATCTTCCCTGATAGCGCTGCTGGACTCGCTAGGTGAATATGTTAGGTTGGATTTGTGAGATTAGTTTTGCTGTGCTGGTTGGCCTACGCTTGTTCCAGTTGCATTCTGCGGTTGCAAGGCGATTGCAGTCTGCAGTATAGGCAAAACCTCAGCTGAGTGAGAGAGTTACTCGCTGCCGGTCTTTCTTGCTTCAGAGTACGGCTGCCGAGCGTAAGCGGTTGCTGCTGGCCCGCTGCAGACAGTGGCGGAGGAGGGCTGCGGACCTGGATGCGGCGTTGCCGGTTGGTTTGATGTTACCGTGTCACCCTTCTAGCTGAGGGTGCAGCTCGGCAGGGGTGTGCAGCAAGTACAGCACGGTGAGTCTCAGCAGGTAACTGGGTCATTGGCGCTTACCTGATCGTGGTGCTCGTACCCTAGTTTAGGAGCGAACACCGCTCCCACAGATAAATGCTGCACATACTGCTATAGCCTCAAGATTTTTGCATTAGGCAGCGTTGGCCGGAGGCGCAGCCCATCGTTCTTGTCCTGGGGTGCTCTAGGACTCTTCCTTCCCCCAGTCAGCCGCAGACAAGCTCATTTTCCCTTGAGAAAGGGATTATGTGAATTAACAAAATTTGGGTGATAATTTTCACTTGTATTTTTGTGGCCAGGTCGGAAGGGTCTGACCCAAATGGATGGGGTTGATTTTGTGTGCTTCCAGCTGAGTGTAAGGAGGGGTTGGGTTAAAATACTAGGTAACATCTAGGCTCAAGCAGTTCATCTTCTGAATATCCATGGGGGCAGAGGTCTTAGACTTTTATATCATGCTGTTTTGAAGGGATTTGCTCTTCTCACATTGCTGTTCAGAAAAATGAAAGGAAGAATTGTGTTTAATTATCAGAAGAATTATTAGCCAGCCTTGGTAGCTGTGTTTCCAGTTTGAAAATCTCCCTGCACATAGTAGATGCACAGTAGAGACATGATGAGTTAGTCGGCAAGCTATCACTGAAAAGGAGGTGTTTGGTACATATGCTTCACCTTGTAAGTGGAATGACACTTGGCACCATAATGTCCCAGTTATCTTTTTTTGAAGAAGTAGGAAAACTACAGAACTGAATATCGAGTCAAACTGCGTGGGCACAGCTCCTGTGTCAGGATCGCGCTGATGTCATGGTTGCAGTGTGACATCACTAGCCATATGTGAAAAGCTCAGAGCGTCACCCAAGCCGTGTATGTTATTTAAAACCTCAGTAACATTTGCTGAAAACCCGCACGGGTTTTTTGCCCTTAGCATATCCAGAGAAGTTCAGCCACGCAGCTTAAACATCTCACTACCAATTTACATGTTCAGCTGGAAGGCTTTAGAGCGCGGTGTGTAATTCACCTGCGTTGCAACAGTGTGTGCTGCTCTGGAATGAAAATGTGCTATTGAACCCAGCATCTGAATGCCATTGCCCTTGTGTGCCCTTTCTAAAAGTATCTCTGAAAATGAGGTGATGTCAAAATAATGTTTCTCTACTGAAAGCTGTTTGGATACTAAAGTCTACAGCTTCTGCAGTAGCCTTCTGTCAACAAGAGGCTGGCTGTCTCCCTTGCAGTGCTCCTGACCACAGATGCATTGCAAGACCAGCCTCTGTGGCGCTCTCAATTGCTGGCCTCTGCCCAGACAGTTATCTTAGCTATTGCTGCCTCTTTGGGAGTTTCGCAACAATTAATGTGACGTGGAAAAAGAAGGGGACTGGCACTGGAGTTCTTCAGATTTTTTTTTTTAAGAATGGAAAATTTGATCTGCGAGATTTTTGCCAAAACTTTTCAACTCTGGTAGTATCAGGAAGACAGATCACTTCTCCCATGGTGGTCACTCTGGTTAGCAGAGAGCAAATGAAATTATAGCTTTGGAGAAATGGAGAAAGATGAGCAACGGAGTGTGTATGGATTTTGCTTTTGGACTGATTATAATTTTTTTCCCCCCTGCAGCTGTTTTGATGCAGGTAATGATGTTCTTTGGTCTTCCTCTATAGTTCTGCAGTGCTTAACAGCTTATTACTGTGAGACCTACACGTGATGTCAGTGGAAATCAAAGTTAGTGAAAGACATGGAAAAAAGTGCTTAAACAGATCACAGCTGAAACTGAGACCTTAATCTTTCCGAGACTGAAAAGGTATCCAGCACAACCTCAGCTGTTACGTCAGGAAAGGATAGTGCGAAGCACCAAGTTTAGCACACTGCTATAAAAATGGTGTAGAAAATCAGGTAACAGTAGTTTTGTTTCACACCTGAGCATATGAGAAGTGGCCTATATGAAGAGATTGCAGCGTGGCAAAAGTAATTTCTTTGCACGGAGGCTTTGTTGCTGGCAATGGTTAAAATTCTGATAGAGCAGTATTTCTCAAATTAACTTAAGGTAAAGTCAAATGTAGAGAGTCCTTATGCAATATGAAGTTCCCCTTTCGAAACAGCAGTTTGGAGAGAAAAAGTCATTGGTCTGAGCTAGGACAAAAATTGCTTAAACAAGATAAACAAGGCCATCTTTCCCTTCCCCTTTATCTCTAAACCTTAACCTTAAATTACAAACCTAAGGTTAATGCAGTGCAGTGCAACTGCAACTACTGAAACTAGCTACATTTTAATAGATCTTACTTATTTTGATAATGATAAAGATTTGAAAGTTCCTCTAGGTAACAGAAATATTTCTATTCTTTTAAGGTTCAAATGCAAGTATTTTTTAATATTACCAAGAATGTTTTCAAATTAAATAATTAGTTCTCCCAATAAAGCATTTCATAACACTTTTGGCCTGTATCAGACATAGTGTGGCCAGCAGGAGCAGGGAAGTGATCGTGCCCCTGTACTCGGCACTGGTGAGGCCGCACCTCGAATACTGTGTTCAGTTTTGGGCCCCTCACTACAAGAAGGATGCTGAGGTGCTGGAGCGTGTCCAGAGAAGGGCAACGAAGCTGGTGAGGGGTCTGGAGCACAAGTCTTACGAAGAGCGGCCGAGGGAACTGGGGTTGTTTAGTCTGGAGAAGAGGAGGCTGAGGGGAGACCTTCTCTCTCTCTACAACTACCTGAAAGGGGGTTGTGGCGACGAGGTTGTTGGTCTCTTCTCCCAAGTAACTAGTGATAGGACAAGAGAAAATGGCCTCAAGTTGCGCCAGGGGAGGTTTAGATTGGATATTAGGAAAAATGTCTTCACCAAAAGGCTTGTCAAGCATTGGAACAGCCTGCCCAGGGGAGTGGTGGAGTCACCATCACTGTTGTTCAAAAAACATGTAGCCGTAGCACTTCGGAACATGATTTAGTGGGCATGGTGGTGTTGGGTACACGGCCACGTATGGCGTAGGTGTAAAGGGAGCGATGGGCTGGTGGAAATGGCAGCACCAGTGATGTAGCAACTCTGATACTGGGCTACCAGTCCAGTTGTTCCTTGGATTAATGCCTCTGCTGAGTTTAGATCTGACGTATGAGTCTTGAAACTCAATTTATGCAGAAATGACTGCTTAAACCTGGTTACTACTTCTTTCCTTGTGCAGGTGGCTTTTCTAGGTCATCCGCTTTTTCCACGATGACTTCGAGGCACTGCTTGGGCAGTAGTTGCCTCCCCCCAGCGTAGCACTGAGCTCGCAGGTAGGTATCCGCCAGGCAGGGCTGCTGCACGTTTCCTACTCTGGTAACGGGGAAAAACATCCACCACAAGTGAGTTTGCAACGCTTCACTAAATAAGTAATAGATACTAAAGTCTCCAGGACTTTGGAATCACGTGGACTCTGACTTTTCATGCAATGCTATATAGTGTTTAGGTAAAAGGTTACAACTATACTTACTCTAAAATAAACCTATATGTAACATGGAGGCAGAAAGACAGACAGAATTAGTACTGCTTCTTCTTTAATAGGAGTCAAGCTGAGACAGAGAAGGAGAGTTTATAAACGTTTTCCGTTTCATTTTTTTCCTTTCACACTTTGCATGACTTCTTGTTAGAAGGCTGGAAACAGACTTCTGTTAACTTTCGGTTATTAAAAAACCAAAGAGCAGTCTTGGAAAAGAAATTGGGGTCTGAGAACACAGCAGGGTAATGGGAAACTTAATAAATATCCTGTTGTTATAACATCTGTCATTTTAGCATTAACAAGCTCATGACTTTAGCTGTTGTATGATCACAGCTCCACTCTGCAGATTAAGCGAAAGGCTGTTAGACCTTTCAAATAAAAGCTTTCTGCACGGTAGGATGCTTTAACCTCTTGTATCCTGAAGCTATTTAGCTAAAGCAGCCTGAAAGTGATATTGAGACAGACTCCTGTGTGGGTCAATTAGGAGGGATACAGAAACAGTTAAGGGGTTTCCTCATTTTGTTCTCTTTGATGTCCAGAAGAGCCAGAAAAAAAAAAAACCCAAACTAAAACCAAAATAATGATGTGGGTTGTTCTTTGTTTTAATTTTGATTTGGCCATACTCCGATTCTCTTAAAGGTTGTGGAGAGGAGATTTAAGACACTGTCTTATTAAATGAATAAACATCACTGGAGCAAAACTGTGGTAGATGTCCATTGCTTCTAAGGCAGTAAACGTATACCAGACACAAACACAGAATGGTATTTACATTCATTTAAAACAGGCCTATGTAAGGACCAGAACAACTGTACAAATACTGAACTCCATACAGCATCTCTCGCCACCTGTTTCTGTGATTTCTTTAGCCTGTTGACTCATATTTTTCTTTTCTGGAAGCTTAGGAAAATGCCTGCCATGCTGAAAATGCTCCTGGTTTGGTTTTAATCTTGGATGAAGTTCATCCAAAAGAGTTCCATGGTGATAATGTTTCTAACTTCTTTATTTTTTGCTTTTATGTGTCAGGTGGTGAAATGAGAGCCCTCCATGAACTGTACGCAGCGAATGCTGCAAAGACACAGCAGACATTGCTCCCCTGGTACATGGCTTCTTACACAAGGAGGAGCGGAGGGGCTGAAAGAAAGAGGTTGTCTTGGTGGTGGTGGTAAGTCCATAGCACATCGGGTGCAAGCACGAGCTGTGGTTTTAGAAGAGACCTATAGCTATCTTGTCCCAGCGCGCTCTGTTGTCCTCCCTCAGGGCAAGGAAGGACCATGTCCAGCTCACAGCTGCCTCCAGGACCGGTGTCAGTCTACCGAAGTATCGGTGGATGACATGTCTCATAGGACGTAAGGACAAACCACCATGTTCACATGCTGCTTAGATGCTTCTGAAAAGCCCAGAGGCATCAGTCTGCACTCCCAAGTGCTTTCAAGCCCCTGCGTACTTTAGGAGCCTACATCCCAAGTGATTTTTCATAGAATTTAGGCTCCTTAATGCATGTTTGACTTGTAGAGGCTCCTTAGATCATGTTTGTTTACTTTAAATAGGATTGAGATTGTCCTGGAAATGCTACTATTCTGTGTGGGGAAAAAAAACGGTTAAGGCGAGATGTACAGAAGAGATGGTGTCTCATGTGGCATGACTGGAAAGCACAGACGTGATCTGGGGCACTGGGGCACACAAAGCTCTTGCTCAGGTCATTAATAAGCCACTGGTTTCCTTCATGTGCTTGCAACTTCTGTGCCTTTTAATGGTGTTAAGGCAAGAGCAGGAATCTACATCCTCCCCTCACGTTTTGAAAATACCAGCACAAACATTTCAGTAGTTGGAGGTGGTTTCACTGCAGTGACAGACTCGGGAAGGACTTTTTTTTGGTAAAATGCTTTAACTTCCTGAAATAGTTAAAAAATCCACCTGGCTCCAAACCACTTTTCATTTTGAAATACTTTTCCCTTTTGTAAGTGAAATTAAAAGTTCAAATTCTTGCAATGTTTTGAGTAGAACAAAACATTTGGACCCCAGTAGGTTTTGCTAAAGACTTTCAAAGCTGCTAACATCTAGAAAATCAGTTATTTGCATGGGGCTTATTAGAACCCATTGAAGAATGAGAGAAATGAATCCCAACATTGCAGTTCAACGGTAGTGCTAAGATCTTGCAATTAAACTGTGCTGTTGGATTATGCATATTAGCACATAAATTACTCTTTAAGTGATAAATGTTGAACCAAATAAGTATCTAAAGCTTCTAGGAAGGGATAATCAGTAAGGTTAGACTGTCAAAATGCAATGCTTTTCTTTTGCAGAATAGAAATAGAAGTACAGCTTACTGCAAACACAACAAATTGTTCACTGTGACTGAATTGCCAGGTTAATCCACATTTCTTCTTTTTGAAATAGAGGTGGCACCTTATGGGGGTTTTTTTCCCTTTAAAACAAGGCAAAAATTAGAATAATCAAAACCTTGAGGAACATCTACCAGACTTCCAGAGAGTGGCTGCAAAAACCTACGGAGGTGCTAATTCATGTTCTTCTCGTTCCAGCAAAGAGGGTGCTGGGAAGATCAGAGGCCGGCTGCGTGGCAGGGAGCGCGGCTGTGTGGGGATGTTGCTCGCTGTTTGGTGCCAGCGTGGGCGAGCGCAGCCTTGCTGCTGTGCCTGGGCTTGCAGGAGCCAGCTGCCACCAGAGGGGCTGCATCACCGCAGTCCTCGTCCACGGCTGCAGTCACCACGCACCGCTGCAGTCACCACGCACCGCTGCAATCCTCGTGCACCGCTGCAATCCTCGTGCACCGCTGCAATCCCCGTGCGTGCCTGCAATCGCCTGGCGCAGCGGCCGTACTTAGGCACAGCTGCAATCCTCGTGCACCTCTGCAATCACCGTGCACGGCTGCAGACCTCGTGCATGGCTGCAATCCTTGTGGATGGCTTGCAGTCACCTTGCAGGGCTGCAACACTTAGGCATGGCTGCAGTCCTCGTGCGCGGCGGTGCTGGGGTGGCCCTGGGCAGGTGCAAGGGGATTGATTACGGGGGCTTGGCCGCTGGCGCGGAGGGCAGCCCCACGCTTATCTGGCGAAGCAGCCCGGCACCACCCTGCCTCTCCCCTGGGCAGCCTGGGGACGGCTGCGCTTGGGCTTGAGCAGGCTCTGGCCGGCAGCGGTGCACACCTTGCCGGCCTCCATGGACAGTGGCAATTTACTGAGCCCTCCACCATTGCTCACTCACCCAGGAAGCTTTACCCCGTCCCTCTGCCCCGTGCCAGTGACCAACTAGGACATTGCCAGCAGGATCAGTCCCGCTTTCTCCTGATGGCGGGTCCCTGCCCCGCAACTGCCCCAGAAGACGCCGGCCTCCGCGGCGCCGCTCCGCCTGAGGACAGCCCGCGGCGGAAACCGGCGCCGGGGGGGTTGTGGCAAATGGAGCAACAGTGAGGCTTGCCGCAGGGCCGCTGCGCAACCCCAATGATGTGAGCGATTGCCCTCGCGCTATAAAATGCAATTTGCCGAAATGAAACCGCTCCAGCCGCATGCACCCAACCGCAGCGTCCAAGCAATGCCGGAATCACCACCACCACAAGAAAACAGGCGGCCACCATTAGCAGGGAAATTCATCTTTTACAAGAGCCACAATGGGCCATTAGCTTTTAACCAGGTTTTAGGGGTGGGAAACAGCTTTCCTGTTGGGCAAACCTTAACAAGGAAATAACTGGCTCCAAACATCCAGGGGCGGCGGGGAGTTCAGAGCAGAGTTAGCTCTGAACTCCGCAGCTTGAGCTCCTTGGTACAATGCAGCCAGCTCCCGCGCGTGGAGGAGCCGGTGGCGGAGCTGCAGGGAGCTCCTCTTATTTATTTGTTCCCACTGTACAGGCTGACACAAGGGCTGTGTTTTATGTTCCTCTGCAGGAAGGTGATAAAGGGCCTGGGAGCTGCTGAAAACCATTCACCAATAAATTCAAAGGGAAAGGCCATTTCTTGTGCCTTGGAAGGAAAGCTGAGGGATGCTGGAAGGCAGAGAAGACCAAAACGGCGCATCGCATGGCAGCGTGGCAGGAGGCATCAGAGCAATTTTTCTGGTTCGTTTTGTTGCTTGTTTTTTCTTTTTTTCCCCTCAGTGATTTTTACTCTGCCTGTGGCTAGGCAATCAATATCTCTTTGCCACCAATAAATATTCTGGGCTTTTAAATGATGATGTATTCCAGGGTGAAACAAATTAAGTGCGAGATTGCTGCCCTCTTGTACTCAAAACTAATTCTGTGGGTCTAAATGGAAACTCGGAAAGAGATTCCTGAACCAGGTGGCAGATCTGAACAGGGGGAAAACTGTCAGGTCTGGCTTCAGCTGTCAGCTCTGTCGCCAATCCCTCTTCTTTCATTGAGTCAAAGCAGAGATTGGGCTGAGCTCTGTGAGCAACTCCGCAGGCTGAATCCACTGGGGAGATGCACAAGGTTGAGTGTCAGCCTGCCCGGAGCACCGCAGCGCCCTTTGTTGCCCTTGACAGGAGTCTGAAGAGCTGGATACGGGTTCAAGGGGCTGGCATGACAAGCATAGCCTGGGCTGAGCTGCAACGGCCCAAACGCCCGGCCCCTGGGGTGCCACACGGGCAGGGACTTCAGCTTTGACCTGTTGGTGCAGTGGCTGGTCAGGGAGTGTCCCCTGAGGACCTGCTGCTGCAAGCAATCCTTCCCTTTGACACCCATCCCGGGGAGCAAGTTGGGAACTTGTCTGGAGCCCTGAAAAGTCTGCCGTGGCTGTGACAGCAACCGATCCCGTCCCCATGTGTCTGAGGGAGAGCAGGTCAGCTTAACTAAGCACGGGGGAAGTGACCTGATTTGCTTCTTAAGCAGCGTTGGATGATTTAGTGCCAAACATTGTTACAGGATCCACTATTCTCTTTGGTTTCCTATGGTGTTTTCCTGAGGTAGTAGAGGGATCGTGTAGTGACTGCCGCTGTGTTTCTCCCGTGGTGTTACTGCTGCTTGAACCCTTCAGCAGACACAGAAACTTTGCAGGACAGTTCAGGAAACATTTGACTCTGTTCTCTAACTTCTGCTGCAGCAAGAGCTGCTGGTTTGCGGGATGAGGACAACCACAGAAGACGGAGGGCAAAGACACTGCGCAATTTTGCCAGGAGCAGATACTGCAATGCAAAACACAGCTGGCCCTGAGCAGGCGGATGCGTCACGTCAGTGACCGGCCCTCCCTCAGAGCCAAGCCCTCACCGCGGGATCCTGGCCTCCTGGGGGGGGGACAGGAATCCCCATGGAGGGTTGTCTCTCTCTCCCCCTTCTTCGTCTTGGGGGGGGGGGGGAGGGGCGGAGAGGGTGCTGCCGTTTTTATAGCGGCAATAGTGTGCTACCTGTGCATTAATCCTCCTTAGCTTGTACATGTGTAAGGGCAACGCATGATGGGCCTTGACATTTGTCATCAAGAAAATGAAGTTCTCCCAGTTTCAGGTCACACTGTCCTGGTTTTCTACCAAAGCTTTTCATAACAACAGCCATTTCATTTCGATAAGCTAATAATAACCCCTGCAAAACCTGTATATCAGCACAAGGCTCGCCACAGCTGCAACTGTCAGCAAAACAGCAGCTAATGCTGCAGAGGGGCGAGTGCTGAGGAAGTCTGAGCCCTTGCCCATGGTTAGTCTTAGGCAGCGTTCGCCAAGCCAGGCCCATCGCAGGGCTTTGGCTCTGTCCTAGCCCGCCTCCACCATGCTTGCCGGTCAAGTTATCACTTGGGAGAGGAGGCAGCAGCGTAAGACCAGGCTCCACAAATAGAAATTTTTTTTAAATTACCGAAGTATTTTCTCATCCTTTCTCTCCAAGAAGTGCCTGGATGCCAGAGGAGGCCAGAGAAATGCTTCGGGTCTTCCGCTGCAAGAGGAATCAGCTCTGAAAAAATCTGCATTGGCATCTGGTGGGAATATTTGGTGCATCAGAGCTTGGCCTGCTGCTTCTCGTAGAAATCAGCAGGAATTTTGTGGCTTGCTTCTCTGGCCCAACTCCGCTCCCGTGGCTGGCAACCCCTGCTAAAGAAAAGCCGGATTTGCTGCGGAGGGTATTTCAAGGGGGGGGGTACTGGGGAGAGGGCAGGTCCTGCTGGCAAGTCCTTCGGCCTGAGTCCCCCTGTAGCCCTGAGATCTGATGTTCATTTTTCTTCCCCTTGGGCTTTGCCCAAGGGAGCCTGTGGGTTTGCTGCTGGCCAGTGTGTAGTGCATGCAGCTTGGGGCCCTGGGGCTGAGGACGGATGGGGGAGATAAGCTATCTGTGAGTATAAATGTGCCTTTAGCTTTGTGCACCTTGTAGTAAAAAGGAGAATTTCTGAAAAGGAGATGCCAAGAGAAGGGCTGGGCGGTGCGTGCCTTGTTTCTCACCCTCTTTCCATCAGCACCCACTGCTAAGTCCTTTTAGAGGCAGGCTACAGAATGAAAGACCCATCAGACCCAGTGTGACAGTCCCTAGATGACAAAAATACAAGTATTTATGAACTGATGAACGTGGGATACTTCCGACCCTGGGCAAAAGAACAAAGACCCTGCTTAGGGGATAAGCCCTGAGATCTTGTAATGACCAGGGCACTTGTGGCTTTTTTCTTGCAGTTCCTGTATCTGGCTACCCTGATATTCATCCACATGCTGCAAGATTTGAAACACATACTCTGCAAGTTAGTGTGCTGTTCAAGCAATGGTAATATGGGCAACTTTTCAATGCTCCAGCACAGTTTGGAGCATAAGTCTTACAGGCTGCAGTGAAGCTTCCAAGCAGGTGAGGTGGTTGAGCCAAGAGAGGTGTTCCAAGGTGCTGCTGAGCGCTGCTGCCACAGCAAACCCCATGAGCAGCCGGTGACTCAGGTCTCTGCTGTATCCCCTAATGAAAGGCCAAAGGATCTGGTGCCTTTGTATTAACCACTGCAAGCCCAGCTCTCCACTGTTAGTATCTACCCAGAGTTTTGTGTATCATGGAGTGTTTAGATAACCAAACAATTTTTTGAGTGCTCTGCTGAGAAAAAACACTGGTGGCAGACTCCTAGGAGGCAGCACCATGGGCCGTCCTGTGTTACCCTTCTTGCAGAGGGAAAAATACAGGACCCCTGTGCCATCGCCGTATGCTGCGCTCTATTTCGAAATGAGCCTGACGTGGATGAGCAAACAGATTCACAGCCCAGCAGAATGTTTCCACTGTGCCCTGCAGAGTTTCTGTGAGTCCCGTGGCCCATGGGATGTGTTAGTAAGTGAGCTGCAGCGTTCCCACTAATTTAGCA
Source organism: Phaethon aethereus (assembly GCF_964289735.1). Taxonomy (NCBI): domain Eukaryota; kingdom Metazoa; phylum Chordata; class Aves; order Phaethontiformes; family Phaethontidae; genus Phaethon; species Phaethon aethereus. The sequence goes on along the minus strand of NC_138576.1, from coordinate 104,139,175 downwards.
TAATAACACTCAGCATATCCCTTGAGAGGCTGTAAGGAACGAGCTGCATCCACTGCAGCCAAGGGGAGCTGCATCCTTTTGCTTGCTACGCTGCTGTTTTCATGGTACCTTTTATGTCTGGTCCAAGATGGAGAGAAGCACCTGAGCACCAGGGATTTTACAACGTGACCCCACTGTATGTGTTACGCCATGATCCCAATCTTCACGGCTCCCTTTTTGGCCTGGGTGCTTTTAGGTCAGGTACATAGCTCTGCCCCCAGCCTGCACACCTACCTCAATGTCTAACTTGCTGTGCTGCCTACTGCTTTTATTTGCACAAATTTTCAAAAGTGTTATAGTGGCCAGACTTGATGGATTGCCTTCCTGAAACAGATGGATGACCAGATGAAGTGTTTATTTGGGCATATCGATTCCTACTTGTGTCCTAATTTTTTAATTGCTGAGTTCAGCCTGCAAACTCTTTGGGGGAACTGTCTTTGGTATTCCCTTTTCCTGAAGTAAAAACCCGTACATTTGTCCGTACATTTCCTGCTTTCCTATATAAAGAAAAAAACATAGGATTTTATGTTTGAGGAAATAGAATGTAAAGCACTATCCAGCAGTTCAGTTTAACGTAGGGCTGCTTTCTGCTGATGGGCAAGAATACACTTCTGTGTGTTTTTCTTAGGTTTCCATGATATTCTCTTACTGTGAGAAATGAGCAGCGCTAAGAAGAGGTGACGCACGCGCATGACCCTATAGTATTTCTGGCAAGTCCCCGTCACGTGCCTGCCAGCAGCTGCCTGTGCGAAACATGGTGGTCAGATGTGCCACCAGCCTGGGGAGCCTGAAGTTTTCCTAAGGCACAAGCCCACGGATATGGAGGAAATGGTCAGGAAACATCATCCCAGAAAAACATCTTAAACAGGGCTACTGCCAACTCAGGGTTGGCATCTCTGTCCCTTCCCAAAATCACCAGATGCAATTGCAGGTGCTGATGGGCTAGCCAGCGTCGCCTGGCACAAGGTGGAGAGCTGGAATGAGAGGGGGACCTGGTGCGCTGCCGTTGAGCTAACGGCAGCACACCAGGTATCGCCTCTTCTCCTCCTGCTGCCAGAGAGGCGAGTAATTACCATATCCATTTTAGAAATGAAGAAACTAATGCATGCATAGGCGGAAGGGTAGAGTTTTAAGAATATGTGGGCGTCTGAGATGCAAATGCTTTGGGAAACACCACGTTGCACCTGATTTGCATCTGTAGGCATCTAAATACTTGTACTGATGTGACCCAGAGGGCCACGTGCGAGGGCGCAGGGAGCACGAGCAGTGGCTCAGGGTGAGCTCCTTCGCTCCCTCACTGGGGATCCCTCGCTCCTTGCAGTGCCTGGGCCAGTCGCTCCCCTGCCTTTGGACCCACTCCAGGCACAAGCACTCCTGAGTTCCGCTGAATGGCAGTGATGATGGGATGAGATGGGATGGGGCTGCGTTTCCCTCTTCGCCTTGCAAGAGTAGCCTGCATTGGCGGCCTCGCTGATCCTCCCAGCTCCTCCTCCATGCCAGCTTTCCTACTTCAATTAGAAATCTATGTAAAAACTCAGCAGATTTGTTTTGCTTCAGGAGTAGGAAACCTGCTGGTTTTGCCTGACTGAATATTACCCCAGCTCAGGCTGGATGCTGCATGTCACCTGCCAGGCGCCTTCAATGCTCCTGGGCAGGAGGCAAAGCCGATGCCCCATGTTCACCTCTCCCAGTCTCTCGGGACTTTGGACACTCCTTTTTATGATGATGACAGGGATGTTGAAAGCCATCACCCAAGCTGAAGTGCAAAAGAGTGAAGGAGATTACCTCAGCGGAAAAATAGATATAATTATCTGTAATAGACTCAGTAACTGTGTATGCAATCATTTCCTCCTGAAGACCTTGCTACACTTGAGAAGAGAAACTTCCTGGTTTCTGTGCAAAGAAGAGTGTCATCATGGTTTATCATTAATGAACCATCCTGTTCCAACCTTCATTTTCCAGTTTTCAGTACACCTGTGGCATCACTTGCTCTAGAGAAACAGACAGACTCCAGCTCAGATCTTTTGGGGAGCTTTGAGGGACAATTTTGATAAAGGTCAAGAAGTACTTTTTCAGCTGCAGCCAAAGGCTTTTCCTTTCTTTCTGAGTCCAACTGGTGGGTTTCCTAACTTTGTCATGGCTCTGAAGTTCACCTGCAGGCATCTGCTCAGCTGTTTCTATTGGAGCATGGTCCTGCCATTTTCCCAGAGGACATCTAGATGGGCAGCCGGATGTGGCCCTCCCTTAGCAGTGCCCTTTCCATGTGGTTTCACACTTTCTTTTTGCATATGAGCAAAGAAACGCTGGGACTTAGATTTATCCTCAGGCAGCAGGAGTGCAAAATGTTGGGGTTTTTTTCCAAAGTCTTTACCATACAAATATTCTAATTGCCTTCCCTGTGTTGTGTGACCTTAATACTATATTTGAATGACCGTGTCCTTTCATCCATGGCCACTTGCACCAGTCCATTTTTCAAGGTCCAAAATCCAAGCCCTTTTTTCACAAGTAATACTAAGATGCCTTTTAAAAAAATGGGTAGAAAGAAAACCTGAAGAAAAACATGAATTCCATTTTCTTTTTCCAGAAAAAAAGTATGAAAACTAATACGTGAGCAATGTGATGGAAAAACACAGCCTTTGTGTGAGATAGGCTTCTGCAGCTGAAATGACAAACTCCGTATCAGTCTGAACTACTGCCAACCATGTCTTCACCAAAAATATTCGGTTATTTCCACAACTGACTCCAGTTTTTTTACACAGACCGCCCCCCTGCAACTGGCAGGGGACTAACAGTAGTAGGAGCCCCGGAGGAGGCAGATTTGGGGAAAAGGCATGACTGTCATGGTGGCAGTGCCATAAGTGTATGGGAAATACCGTGCAGAAGACGTAAGAGCAACAGGCACTGCTACAAATGCCTGATTGCACGAGACTGGTAGTGTGGGAGCCTCACATGAGCTTAGGGGGTGAAATAAAAGGACTCCCTGGTGAAACTGGAAATTGTCAAGGAGGCTGACGTTCAACCGGGCGGTGGGATCAATGGGGAGCTCTTGAGAAATGTGTGCTGCAACCTCTGACATTTCATCCCTTATTGGGTGTGAGTCAGTCTTTTGCGGCACAGTTATGCGGTGAGGCAAGGTGGTTTTGGTGATAAGTGTTTTATTCTAATGACCTTGTTTTTGTTGAATGTCTTGGACCTTTTGCTATTGCTAATACATGTGCTGAGGAACAATGCTGCAATGCTAAAAAGATGCCAGTTAGAAAACCAGTGAGGTCATTTCACACCACTCTCCCGAGCTCTTTACCTAGGCTTCTCCAACATTTAAAAACAAATTACAAATATGCTTAAATACTTCCTCCCCAGGGCACTGGCCCTTTTGAAGGTTACCTGTCCTGCAGTGCCTGTGCTGCAGGGATTCTGTGTCACTTTGGGAGGGTTCAGGAGAACCAGCATTACCTCTTCATTCACAGTGGCTGGTATACAGAGGTGGCTGGGCAGGATGAACTGTGCCCTGGGGACACCCAGCAAGCCTTGGCTCAGGGTAGCCCTCACATCTCTCAGGTCCCTACTGCAGGCTAGAGGCCACGATGGGGCTGGAGGTGGCATGGTGGCTTGTTGGGAAAGGATGCCCTGGCCATGGAGAAGCAGTGCCCTATGTGCACAACTCTTCCTGGAGGTTTTTGGCACTGGCCCCTTGGTGTCTTAAACATTTCATACCTGTCACTGGTAAAGCTCCTGTACTGAAAGTAGAGGGTGCATCGCTGCTGCTCTTTCTCTCACCACCTTCCCCAGCAGCCTCTCCTTTCCTGTAACTGTTTTTGTCTTTGTGAAGCTTCCCCCCACTGATATTTAGCTATATTTCCCCCTTGCCTTTCATGTCCATCATTGCTTCTCTTACTCTTTCTTGCTTTGTCTTGTTTGGAGCCTCTGTGCATGGACAGAGGCAGAGCTAGCATCTTCCCTCTTCCTTGCCTAGGCCATGGCTCACATCATAATTTTCCTTCAGTTCCTGAATGAATTTATTGTCAAACAGCACAACTGGGTGAAAACTCACACCCCAAGAGCAGTTATGTATAGCTCAGTATCAGACTCTCATAAATTTACTCACTTTTGGGGTTCTCCTTAAAAAGTTGATGATAGAGCAGTGAATACACTACTTGGGGGTGGTTGGTGTTGGGAGAAGTTGTAACCCCCTTCTCATGAGGAAAGACAAGCACAATCTGAAACACCTAAGCTACAATCAGTGGCAGAACATCACTCCAGGAAGCATCATGCCTCTCCAACGGGTGTTGGCTTTCTAAGGCACCTCAAATACTCTGCCAGAGTAATTAGCAGTGATCCAAATTAGACATCGCTATGTACGCATCTGTCTACAAGGGTGACACGTTTCATCATACACCTGCAGTCAACAGCAATTTTGAGGAGGATACACTCCCTAGCCCACAGTAATCACCTGCCTTGTGCTCAGTGTCACCCTGTGCGGGAGGTGTTTGTCCCAGCAATGGGTCCTTCGGGTTCCTGTTCGGGGAGAAGCTTGGGTGCTCACAATAAGCACTGATCTCTACTGCTAAGCACTCTGAAGGTGGAGATCGCCCTTCATTTGTCTGCCTGGTATCTGCAAGAAGTCCTTGCTGTTCGCAGAGGGACACGCACTTAGCACAGGTCCTCGTGTTGTCTCCATGTCACTCTGGCAGTCCCAGGCTTGCTGGGGGCAGTGAATGCAAAGTAAAGGATAAAGCGTGAGGGAGGTGGGCTTAGCTTAGCTGGGACAAGTCAGGCATTGCCTCTACCAAAGGAAAGAGCAGGTTTTGATCTCACTGTGTTTTCACTTGTTCTGAAGGAAAAAAATCAGTTGTTTATTGGGTGCAACACAGACATTTCACTCTCAGCCCAGTGGCTAGGTAAACACCTTCCAGTCAAACCCTTAAGTCTCCCATAAGGAAGGTGGAAAATAGGGGATATAGTGGTGTTCTTTCACTGAAAAACATTAATAACATGCAGCATGGACTCTGCCTTTTCTCTGACTACCCTGTAAAATGCTGATTGTCGGGCTGTGGGATTGCTGTAACAACAGTCGTCAGGTCTAGACACCACTTCTTGCTCCAAGCACCCAGGCTGAGGTCATGTCTCCGTTCATTTTATTTTATTATTTTGTTGTTTAATTCTTTGTTTTCATTCTTTGTTTTCACAAAAGGCTTGTAATATGTGATGGAAGGAGAGGGAAAAAATTAACCACTGGACTTCCTTGCTGTCCACAGGAGCCATTTTGGAAGAAAAGAAGGGGACATGAGGCACGCGGGTGTCCCTCACCCCTTTGCGGTGCCAGCCGGGGAGCAGCCACAGGCCTCCTGAGGCCCAGAGGAGCGTCTGGCTGGAGACCAGTGGGATCGGTGGCCCAAGGACTACCCAGCTGTGGAGGCCACAGCCAGCGGAGCTGGTGGGGAGCCAGCAGCCTTTGGTTATCCCCTCTCCCCGGAGGTTGCGAAATTCCTCAGTGGGGAAGCACAAAATGGCAGCAGGGGAAAGGAAAGGGCGCAAGGCAAAAAGGCTTATGCGTCCTCAGGGCAGAGAAAAGTGGGAAAGGCAGAGCGAGGAGACCGGGAAGGAGATGCCGGCACTAAGCGGAGGGGAAGGGCAGAAGCCCTCCTTTCCCAGAAGGGAGCTATGGAGACGCAAGCGCTGCAGAGCCAGCAGTCAGGCAGGACGAGGGGTGTGGGTGAGAGGGAGAGAGACGCAGACCGGCGGTACCTGTTTTGCGCTGCTTCACCTGTGACTGTTCGTGCAGCTCTTCAGGCATGCCTTTGTGCTTCATTTTTTTAATCAGCCACCAAGATCTCAATGTAAACTTGCTCGTCTTACTCCGGCTAGGGCTAGCCCTCCTGTCTCCGTGGCCTCTGTGCCAGCCATGCTCCGTCTTCTACCCCAGAAGGGGAAGGCTCTGCCAGCCTGTGATGGTTGTCCACAGCAGAAGCACCCGCCGGCTCCATCCAGGCTGCCTTTCCCCACCTCGTCCCCCTCAGATGAAACATGGGCACCTGCAAGCAGTGCTGTGATTTAGATTTATTGTCACACTTCCAGGATGACTTACGGCTTTCAAGCTGCTTCTAGGAGGTGGACAAACATGTGCAATGTCCCCTGTAGAGCTTCCCGAGCTTTGGGCAGGTGAATGGTTTGCTAGAAAGTGGAATATGAGAGTCCTGCCCTTGGTGGTGCCTTGGGTTGGTAGGCTCTTCTAGACTTGAAGCTTTGAGACATGGCATAGAGGTGCAAAACTGCATGCGTGTTTGTGGTATATGCATACAAAGTGAGTGGGGATATCAGAAAGAAGGACTAGACGCCCTTGTCTTCCAGGAGGGAGGTGGCTTTTGATGAAGGCCCAGACAATCTCCTTTGAAACAGTACTAGTTTACAGGGGAAGTATGGGATTTGTGTTATTTTGTTGTTCTGTTCTCTGCTGCTTGTCCTCAGCACGGACTATGCTTGCCTGCAGTGGTGGTAGATCAGATTTATTCACATACCTTCTGTCTTGTATCTCAGTTACTTTGGCAGCTCTGTAACTCCTGGTCACGGTGGGACGTCGCTGTGGATGGGATACACAGGGAGCATTCCAAGGAATTTCTCAGGCATAATGCCTCTCGGGACACAGGATAGGGATGTCTGGGCATTGGGAAAAGACAGTCGGCAGGCATATGGTCATGTCACTTGCATGAGCCATGAAGGCCCCTGTCTCTGTCTGACCCCCAGAAGCCACATTGGGGATGATGGGCTGGGGGTCCCTGGCCCCAGCCAGCTGAGGCCTCATCTTTTCATGTCACAGAGGATCACTTGGAGGCGAGACCATAGCAGGTGACCAGCTGATGGTCTCCTGCAGCCCCAAGGGCACTCAGCCCCATACAGAGGTGGGTGCCAATGGACAGCTGAGTCACCTGCTTACCAGGCAGCAGGCACTGACCTGCCACAACGTCCCAAGCTGTACCAAGCTTCAACAAAATCACAGGAAATCACTTTTCTCTACCAAACATGGCCTGGTGAGCCCAGTCCTGCACAGCTCCCAGCCTGCCTGGCTGTGAGGATGACTGCCACGGGGGTGAGAACCCGCCTTGTCTCTCCAGGGTGGTTTGGATTATGGCCAAAGAAAATATGTTTTTGTCTGCTCCGTCGGTCTCCAGGCCCAACACTTGCATGTGACATGTTACTTGCTAGGTACTCCCATGTGACGCATGGCCCCAAAAATAATAAAAAAACCTAATGGGGAAGCTGGCCTACAGGGTGTTGCTTGCTTGCTGTTATTGTCCAGGGCTGGTGACTGCTGCTGAAGGACACCTACTGTATAATTAAAGCCCAGCCTTAGCAAGTCTGCCAGTCCGTATGGCGCTGCTGAGTGGTGTGTGTGCCTGTTGCTTCCACAAATGTGTCTCTAGAGGATAATTACATGCACAAGAGGAGGACAGGATAGAAACCTGACCGGGAGGATAAGGAGAACCTGCTCCATGCCACCACAGGGTTACATGCGAGAGCTTGGTATTGTCTGAAGAGAGAACAGTTGAGATACCATCGGCTACTCCTGTTATTACACCCCAGAATTCATCAAGGGCTGAAGACAAAGAGACAGTTAATTATTTATGACCTATGCATAAAAGGGGAAGGCAGGAACACGCAAAGGGCTATTTCATCATTTTTCAGCCTAGCAAGGCTGCTTGGTTCAAATTAACCAGCTCTTCTTCTTTTAAGTCTAATTTTGAAATATGCCAACAAATTCTTCCCCTCTGGCATCGGTCAGGCCAGTGGTAAACTTAGATTTCTGCTCTGCTTGCTTAATTGGTACCTCCGAACCCGGGGTTTATTTTGCCTGCCTGCTTCAGCTTGTCTCAGGCCTTAATTGCAAGGTCTCTGGGGGAGGGCTTGTTAGGTATAACGGGCTAACGTTTTTCAAATGGCACAGCTTTTCCCTTTGGAAGAAGCTGATTCATTGACGTGGAAACTTTTTGCACAATGGTCTCAACTTCGCTTAAATTTCCAGTTAAAAGAATGATCAAAGTGCCTCATTTTGAGACGGCCAAAAGCATTTCCTCTGGTCTCATGTTGCAGTGTGGGGCTCCGGACCCACCTGGTGAGCCAGGGGCCGTGCTTCCCCAGAGGATATGGAGGATTGTGCCTGAGTGTAGGCACGGGTGCTGTGGTTACTGCAGCAGCACAGCCCCATGTTGCACCTGACCCTGCCTGAAACCCATCAGCAAGGCTGGGAGCTGACGGGAACAGTGCTGAGCTTCAGGCCAGTCCCTCGCACTTCTCAGAGGTCCACCTCAACCATGGCCTTCTCCTGGGGACCTGTCATGGTGGGCCGCAGGCACACTTTCCATCATATGAAGAGTGTCCACAGGCCAGTGAAATGCATGCCTGCATGTTTTCCTCTGCTCAGGAACAGCTCTTGCTTTGCCTCCGAGCATTTTCCAGCAAGACTGAAGCACCTCTATCCTAGTGAAGGAGTGGTATGTCTGACTGTGGATTCCTTTCTCCATCAATTTATTGTTGTGCTCTTGATTGTACCCCCTTTTTTTGACCCATTCCTCAAGAGCACTTTCATCTCAGCATAACAGGAAGTTTTTAATGAGCACGTTGTTGTTGGGATCCACAGAGCAGGCTTTGAGCTGCTTCTGAAGAAAGTACATTTGGTAGAGATTATTCTTCTGAATGGTTTAAGTGGGCACATGAAGAGGAAACTGACTGTGTCCCCGCAGTGGTTTCCTTTCAAGAATGAAGCTGTCAGAAGGGCTGGAGCCAAGGCCAGCCTGGCCCCAGCATCTGTGAGTGCTTCAGGAGGGGCTCGTAGCTGATTCAGTCAGAGAGGCCAACCTCTCCACCAGGAGAGACAGCAGCTTGCAAATGGCGCTTGCCAGTCCTCATTCCAACACAGTCGCCTCTGACATCCTCCTCGAGCACCCAGGAAGGGTGTCAGTATGTCACCATTGGTTTTCTTCTCGTGCAGCATGCTTTGTAAGGTGAGCAGCATGCTGTGAGACGTGGAACTGAACATGATTTCATATGGAGAGGTTGGGGTGGCAAACCACGCTATTAATGCAGCTGTAATCATCAAACACTGCTAGCCTGCAGAAAGGAGCCAGCTCAATCCCACCTTTCTGTAGCTACTGGGAAAACAGCTGGGGAGAAAAAGTGAATTTTCAGCATGACCGAGACAGCGTGCCATGGAACTGGGCCATGGGGTCTTCCCTCCCAGGTCAGCCTGAGCAGAGGTTATTTGGAACCGAGCACTGCTGTGTATGTGATTAGCTCATGTGTCTAGTGTGTGTGTTGGACACATCAGTTGGGAGTCCAAGCAAAGAGAACCAGAGGTGAAGGAGTAGGAGCTGCAATGTCCTCCTCATCCTTGGTGGCATCCTGTTTGTCTGAGGCCTGAAGATATGGCTAAAGCCTCCTGCATATCTGACGAGTGCTTAATTTGACAAAATTGGAATAGGAGGCTGTATGTTTAAGGGATCCAAAAGCCAAAAACATGTTACCTGTTATTTCAGGACGTCATGGGTTGAGCAGCTGAACGTATATGAACTTCTTCCTCAGCAGGGGATTTTGGCAGGAAACTATATTATTTTAAATTTGGTGACTTAGCAGTAGTTTGCTTCAAAAGGATCTTCCTGCCCTTAATTATGATCCTTAGATCCAGGACTTTTATTTTGTTTAGGTGAACACGTGTTGTGAAATGCCTTTGTGAATCAAATCTAATCAAGTCAGTATTCTCCAGCTGGAGCCTGGAAACCTGCCCAGATTGCATGGCAGGGGAGGACGGTGCAAGAGGCAAGGAGTGATGACAACCTGCCAGAGGAGAGCCGAAAAAGGTGGAGCAGTGAACTGGCCCTAGCAGACAAGGAGATTTCCGCACTTTTCTTCTCTAAAATGCCTGAACTCCAGGACACACTGGGTGTGTGAGTTTACTCCAGCGAGCCTGAGGCAGTTTCAATTTATGCAACTGCTGTTTGCTCAGCAGATGAGAGGCCCAGCTTTCTCTGATCTTGGTGATGTTCAGAGAACAGACTCTTCTGTAGCTCTCTCCAGCGTTCAGATGGGCATCTGCCCAATGCCAGGTATGGATGTGTTCTGCGTTTTTCCAAGCCATGCTTTTGAGGGGGCTTGAAAATGAGCATCTGAGGACCCTGTAGAGACTTAAGAAGAAGAAACGATTAGTATTCAAAGGACAGAGTGAGCAGAAGGAAGGGACGTATTCCTGAGTTTTCATTCTGGATGCGTGATGGTGACTCACCTCCAGGGTTGGGATGACACATACCAAGGGGTCTTGGGCGCAGGGATATGCAGCCCTGTCAGCCTCAGCGCTCTGACAGGGATTGCTGGTACAGTTGCTGTAGCATTTGGAAGGAGGGCTGTCCTCCAGGGTCTCAGTGCATCCCCTGGCCTTCCTGGAGTGATCTGCCAACAGAACATGAGCAGGCAGTGACACTTCTGTCGTCTCTCCACAGCTAAAGACTTGCCCTTTAACCAGGTTGCTTTGAGGAAAACCTGGGATCTGATCTCTGCAGAAGTTTGTGTCTGTGGTGCAGCTCCACAGCAGCATCATGTGCCAGCAGCGTCTGCAAGCACTGGGGTGGTTGTTGGAGACGCTGGTAGTCCTGGGGTGTCACGCCCGTGGGGCAGGCTGGCCACTGAGTGAGCTGCAGCTGCAGATTGGCAATTCGGGATGTGCTGATGTATCTACTCTGTACTGATGTGCACAGCTGGAGTGACCAGCTTGACTTGACATATGCTAATCTGAGAGTCAGAGAGGAGTCATCTTGTCCTCCCATGTCTCCTCACGGGAGTCTCTGGTGCTGGCAGTACAGCGCCGTCCGGCACCAGTGCTTACCACATGCTTATTAATGGTAAAATTAGGAGAAAGGTACCCAGCATGTCAGCTGTGCCAGGCACAGCCAGGCTGACAGCCTTCGGGAAATGCTGCGGTTCACAAAGTTAAACGAGAAGACTGCATCAGCTCATCCCTCCTTCAGAGCAGACAAACAAATGGGCGCGTCCTCTGGGTGAGCATCGTACCCACTCGCTGTGTTGACATGCTGTGCGGCGCAGGGGTCTCAGGTCTTTTGGGTACGGTGAGGAGCCGGAGCCCTGCAGCGCGTGAGGCTGGAGGATTACTATTGCTCTTCAGTGTTGAATCCAAAGAGCCCAACGTGACCCAGAGCAGAATGTAGGACAGCCTTGCGTCAGGCCCGAAGTACACACCTGCCTTTTAAAAGCAATCAGCAAGTTCGATTACAGCACAGCATGGCAGCCTGAACGGGGAGACAAACAGTATGACTGGTGTTTATCGTCGGGACTGTAATTATGCCTGCAGGTCCCATGCTGCCTGGGCCCCAGTGCGGTAAGGGTTGTACGAGACACGATAAAAGATCATCCTTGGCCTGAAGAAATTAGAATCTCATTTCAAACATCCCAGGAGGGCGAGCCAAATGGGGATGGTGTAAGGGAGTGAGGTTGGGAAAAAGCGGGGCAAGTTTGATCACAGATAAGGCAGCTTCCTGGAGGCTGCCGCTGAGCCGGGAGGGTTTGCTGGCACCTTGGCCACGCCACGTCGTCAGCCCGCTGGTGGGAACAGGCGCGCGGGGCGCCGAGGCAAGACGCGCTGGAGTTACAGGCTTTGATGCGAGGAGGAGGGAGGTGGGCTGCAGCCAGATACATAGAGATATATATGGAGATAATATATAGGCGTGTGCGTGTGTGTGTGTATATTCAGAAGGGGAGGAAGGAGAGGGCTCCTTTTCTCGAGGCTGGCGGAAGATGAGAGCGGCCGAAACCGCTGTCCCCGGCGGAGCGGACGCTGCCACTCGGCCCGTGCCCCGGCGTTCACCGGGGCCCGCAGCACAGCCCCCGTTGGCCCCAGAGCCCCTGGGGCGGGAGGCGGCGGCCGGGTGCCGCCGAGCCGGAGCCGGAGCCGGAGCCGGTGCCGGTGCCGGTGCCGGTGCCCGCCGCGCGGTGTCACTGCCGGCCAGGCGGCCGCCGCCGCGGAGCGGGGGCGCGGGAAGGGGAGCGCGGGCTTGCGGCCCCCGGGGCGCCGGCGCAGAGCCTCTTCTCTCCCCCGCCCCGTGCCCCAGGCAAATCCCGCAGGCGGGGAGGGATGCTCCGGGATAGAGCCCGGGAATGCGTGGGCACCTCGGGGGTCTCGGCACCCGGGAGCGCGGCAGGAGCCCCTCACCCTTCCCATGCCGCCCCGCCGAAGTGATGGAGCGAGCAGAAGTGATGGGCGAAGCCGGGAACAACCCCCTGTCCGGGGCGGGGGCTGGCAGGCAGGAGAAGCCCGCATGGATACTGCTGGGTGCGGGGCCCAGGCAGCCCCGCTCGCTGCATAGCCCAAGGAGAGCAGGCAGGAGTGACTAACCCGAGCCTGGGGCAAAGCTGGGCTGAGTGGAAATGATTGCTCTTTGATTTATTAGTATTATTATTGATTTTCACTTCTGTCTTGGCGCGGGCTTTAGAGCAGTTTCCAACTGGCTGGTCTCCAGCTGCTACGAAGGCACCTACAGCTGCCGCCACCTCACCTGCCTGCTGCACCTTTCCGGTGGCTGGAAGGCTCAGGCCTCACATTTCTCTTGTGAAGGCACGGCTGGCATTCTCCGGGATGCCTGCTGGTAATTATTTACACCGGACATCACAACTTTCTGGTTACAAATGGGGCTTTTGCACTACTAGAAAGGAGTCCAGGGCAGTGCTCTTTTGCCGTATGCTGGATCCTCTTCTTTGGGCAGGGGGAGGCTGAATTCTGCAGCACCCAGGCTGAACGCGCTTTCCCCTGTGTTTTACTTTCAAGAACAGTTTTCTGCAGGCAAGCTCTATTTGGGAATCCAGCCACAGGGAGAAGGGAGGTCCCTCAGTTACACAGCAACCTCTGAGTGTGGTATTAACTCTCTCATAGAAGAAAGACGACTTTCCCCTTCTTGACAGAAGCCTGTTCAGCAGGGTTGCTGCAGATGAGTCCTTCCTTCTAACAAGCAAACATATCTGAGCCAGTAACCTTGCTCTCACAACACACAAAGGGCAGCATTTAACCATGCTACATTTTCAAGCATTCCTAACTTAATACTCCTTTAAGCAAATTTTAATAGCTTTTTCTTCTTCCTCTGGTTTCAGAATTTGCCTTGATAATTGAAGAGCCTGAAATTTCATATGTTTCTTTATGATGCCTGAAATTTCCTACAGGAATGCATTTTCTCCTCCAGTTTGAACAACTTACAAGATCTAATATGAGATGACAGGCAAGAATTCCATACAGCGGGGCATACACTGTCTCAGCAGGCTCCTGCCCTCTGACACAACTGACTCAGGGTGGCTTTGGAAGGAAAAGCTCAGTATTTCCCAGACATACTTCATCTCCAACATTCCTGCATTGTTTGTATTTCTGTGCACAAGTATTTTGCCATATGTGTTCAAAGCACTTTGCAAGCAGTAGATGACTGTCTTTAAGGGGCTGGTGGGTAATCAACCTGCAACTGATGGTTGCTTTGGGTGCTGGTGTGGCCAACAGTACCCCAGGCAAGGCAGGGAGCAAAACATGTGAGCAGCAAACCTGCTTCCTTCCTTAAGCTTCCTAGGGGTTTACTTCGTTCACTGTTTTTTTCCCTTTTTCGGGCATTCCTCAGTTTAAAGCCCCTCCCGCCAGATACAGGTATGTCTCAGTGCAAGTGATTAGAGCTGCAGCAATATGGGCTGCTCTCATCACTTCTGTGCAAGGTCTCATAATTTATTGTTCTCCCTGAGTGCCGCCACAGAACTGTGGAGTTCTATGACAGTCTCGCTTTTGGGTTAAAAAAAAAATCAATTCTGGCACTTGTCTTTCTGGAAAGAAGCTTTACAACGTAACTGGAGCACACCCAAGAAGCTAAAAAACCAGAAGATAAATTAAAATATCCTGATTTTATGTTAAAGCTGGTAATTTTGAAAGCGCATTTTATGTGCAGGGGTGGGAATGAATGGATTTTGATTCACTCCTTCTTTTGGAGCTGGAAATAGCTGCCTCAGTGCAGGTGGAAGTATTTGTTTCCGCCACATGTCTAATGCAGAACTGGCCTGTGTGTAAAACTACAGAGTAAATGATGGCTGCTGAGACTTGGCAGGACCATACTCATCTGAATCAGTTTTAGAGACATCTGGCCCAGAGACGCAAGCTGGCACTATCCCGGTTTTGCATTATGCCACCAAACCACCTCACGCAAAGCTCTCTTCCCACAGGTGGGTATTAACAAGCACCACTCGTTTTGGTGCTTGCTGGTGCCTTTTTTCACTCCCTTCTCTTCACCAGCTGTCAGTTTGCTAGATGATTTCTGAATATGGCAGGTGGATGCAATTTCCTTTCGTGACTGTTGCAGCAGCTCACAGCAGATCCCACTTACTGTCCTTTGGGGAGGTACAGAATTAGGTAGAGTCCTGGGGAGTCCCAATGACTTTGAGCAGGTTGAGGATCTGCCTGCCAGAGCACAGATTATCTATTTGAGGTCAGTACCAGACCCTCAGCACTCAGGAGACTTTGTGTGGTTTTTGGTGAGGGTGCTGTCTCTGTCACCAGCTAGCTTAGGTGTGAGCAGGACTGCCCCAAGTGTGGGACTGGACCCTAAGAGGAAGGCTGAAGAAGGGCAAGAAGAAACTTTCTGGAGACAAACACCTGGCAGGATTCCTCCTGCCTGGAGGGAGGTGGTGAGCAATTCATGAACGGTAGGTTTCTGTGGCATGAAGGGAGTAATGCAGCATATGGACAAAACATAAGCTATGCAGTCATTTTAGCTGTGTTAATGCATATGGTCCTGCTTGCTTGAGGTATTTTAAGAGATGAACAAATTCCTGAACTACCACAGACAAATTAAATGATGCTGTGTACAACAAATACTGTATAACAAGTTTATTAAAGGCTTGAGAAGTCTCAGGCTGCTATGAACAAAGTTGTGGGTAGAGATGTGGATTGATTTGAATGCAACTACATGATATTTTTGTGTATAGGGGTGTTTTAAAGCAGCTTTATAGTTGGCAAAGTTGTCTTAAGCTTAAAAAAAAAAAAAGTCAGACTGGATACAAGGAAGAACTTTTTCCCCCTGAGGACAGTTGAACACCAGAGCAGGTTGCCTAGAGAGGCTGTGCAGTGCGAATCCTCCAAAGTTTTCAAGGTTTAGCTGTATAAAGCCCTGAGCAACCTGGTCTGGCCTCATTGCTGACCCTGCTGTAGGCAGGAGGTTGGGCTGAGACCTCCTGGGGTCCCTTTCAGCCTGAATTATTCCCAGTCCTGCCTTCATTCCTGGAAGGATTGGGTTTTGCCGTGCAGCCATGGCTCAAATGGTCTCTGTGCCCACACCCACACAGACACGTGCTCACCCCTTCTCTCCCTGCCTCCCCAAGCAGCTGGTATTTTGCTGGTGGGTGATGTCATCCTATTTGCTTACTTAAGAGAGGCATCATTAGGGAGTAAGTAATTTATGTAATGCTGCCGCTAGTGCAAATTAAGGTAGAGCTGGGTTAAGCAGGCCCAGGGCAATGAGGGCACGCTCCCTGTGGTGGGCTAGGGAGAAAATTGCTGCAGAAGGCTAGCGGGCTAGATTACAGCAGATCAGAGGATCCAGGAACACAAGGTTTGTTTCCTATTCCTCATGCTCCACACAGCAGAGCAGCAATGTGAAACAGTTTTCTGTCTGTTGCGGTAAGTAAAGGCATGTTCCCTGGCAGTGCCCTTTACCCAAAAAGACCTGCCTTTGGAAGTCAAATACAGGCTCAGTTTTTTAAAAAAAATAGTTTAAAAAATTGGTCACTGTTGTAAGATCACTTTTTCTCTCTGCCTGTGTGGATTCCTGTACCATTTTTGCCTTGTGAGGCTGTGCCAACCCCCCTGAACTACCAAGGTGTCGTAGCAGCTAACATGTGCGGGGGAATGTACGGACCTTATGGCAACAGTAGAAGCTACTCTGCGGATAAGAGGGAAAACTTGAAAGGCAAAACTTGGGAAAAGAGGGAAGGAGGTGCTTTGAGGTTGGTTGAGCAGTAGATGCACCCTGGTGGTTTCTTCTCCCCGATTTGTGTACTGTTACTGTTTATGATCCAGTGGCGCTTAGAAATGATGGTGCTGTTGTGGAGCAGAAATGGTGCACAACAGAGCATTTGCCACCAGGGATGTATCTCATACCAAACAGAAAAGACAGATAAAGGAAGGACAGCAGCTAAAGAGGGCTGGCCAGGGGACACAGCACCCTAAAGCACCTGTCTCCTGGCTGTACCATACCCCTCACATTCGGAGATGTGTGTCAGACTCTGGATTCTCCTGAACTCTGAGGGAATTTGAGTGTAGAAGGCTTTTACCTGTCACAGCTCAGGTCAGGGTCTGACCCTCCCCACCTCATGTAATTGAGCAGATGATGTTCCTGCCCAGCTTAGCCTGCACAGCACCGGTTTGCTCATGTTGCTAATAAAGGTCTGGTTTGGATTAGCACACCGGGGTAGGTGATCAGGGAGGAAAAGAAATGCAAACATACAGTCCTTTGGTAGGCAGGGTAATAATCATTACTCAGTGCCTTACTAACAAGGGTCTTGCCACTGTAAAAGAGTAAGTGTTGTTGAACAGCATCCTAAAGACACCGTTCTTCATAAGGAGGGAGACCAGATCCATGGAAGAGAGGAAAAGAAAGCAGAACTGGTGAACTACATAAACATTATTGATTTTCAGGGTTTTAAAATGTTATTAGGAGAGCTGTCAGCATATCTTGGGTGACTGGAGAAAGGCACGGGAACAGCTTCTACCAGGGTTCAGGGCAGCAGTCTGTTCTCCTGCTGATCCAAGACCCCTTGGTGGGAATCTGGCAGCTGTGAGCGCTGAGTGAGTGCGCGCTGAAGGCCTGGAAAGCCACCAGTGCCAGCTGCAAGCCAGAGGAGCACTGCTGGGCACACAGCTGGGGTGCAGGTTGGAGGGTGCTCTGAGATGGATGTGACATGCTGGTTGGTCCCTTCTGCCAAAGCAGCGAGTGCCACGGGAGCTAAGCTGCAAGCCCTGCAAAGAGGAATTACAGTAGTTAAGCCTGTGCCATGAGTGCATGTGTTTCTGCTGTGAGACCCTGATGGGATCTAATGAAGGGATAATGGGAGAGGGATAACTTCGAACCACATGAGTTCTCTCAGGCTTTCCTAGGAAAGGAGGGGCTGAAAGGGCTGTGGAGGCTTGCCTTCTGCATCCACCTCCACCCTATCCCTGCCAAGAGGCAGCTGGAGAGGAAGAGGGGATTTTTGTCCTGCCAGCATCTGCCAAGCACTGCATCCTTATATTGGGGCTAAGGACAAAGGATCCCCCATTCACCGGGGAGATTCCTGCTCACAGTGTAAATCACAGCGCAAGAGACACAGCTGGTTATTAACCTAACCTTACACCCTTCCCTCAGCCTAATGTGGGCACGACCCCTACTCGCAGTTCTGCTTGTATGTTTAATCACACGTTCATTTACTGCTGGGGACTGATGTTGGCACTTGAGCCTTTTGGGTACGATTCCAGCAAAAGGGGGAGCGCACCTTTGTCCCTCGAGCTGGAGCCCACTGAGAATGCGATGCGTCAGCTCAGCTCCCCTCTGCAAATGGGATGAGCTCGGGATCTGGAGAGGACCCACTTTCTTGCACTCGTCCTGGCGGATGAACACCGACCACTCCCCTTCCCTAGGGCAGCCTGCCTGATTTGGGAATCCAGCCCCAGGCTCTGCCCTTGGGGCTGTCTGGCCAGGGAGAGCTGCTCTCACCTTGGCTTGGTTTCTGTATGTTTTGGGGCATCCCAAAGGGCTGCATACTGTTGTGTTCAGCCACTCTGAGGGTAACTGAGATTGCATGGAGTTTAAAAGTAGAATTATTTATTATGACACAAACCTAACTAAATGCACATTTATTGTGCTATGTATTGTTTTTAAGCAAAGCTTTTCTTATAATTGCATTCATTGACAATTAAAAGTTTATATATGGAAATCTAACTAAAAATATGAATGTTGCTTCTTGATTATAATGACAAACTGCAAAAAGAAAAAAAAAAAAATAGTAGTTCTCTTTGTTCTGCCTTTCTTACCTGAAGTAAGATCCTGGTTAAATTAGTTAACTATTATCCTACACTTCAGAATAATGCTGCTAAAAATGAAACATAAAATTAGCCTGTCATTTTTCTGTCACTCACTTGAGATTCGAGCTGTCCTTCTGCAAAGCTTTTAATTTCTATGAAAATATCTCACAGCAAGTGCACAGAATTTCAGCAGCAGCAGTGATTGACCCCAAACTGGTCCAGCCCTTACCTCCTTTCAAGCATACCCTGCCTGGCCAGGACAGTCCTGCTTACTGTCCCTCAGAGAGAAATTTTGCTTCTCCTCCTGTAAAGACCTTCTTGAAGCAAATCCGACCGGGAGCGCAGCCCCACGCTTGGGCCTGCGTGTCCGAGCTGTGCTCCGTGGGATGTCCAGCCCTTCCCTGCTGTGCCAGGGAGGCTCATGGTTACTCCACGACCCTGGCACGGACAAGTGGGGCTTGTGGCTCATATCACCCAGAGAGCCACGTGGCTGCACTGCTGTATGCCGGTGCTGGGAAATGGGGACCTGCTGGGGGGTTTTGCCGGGAGCTTTGTGAGGCCAGTGGGAACCTGCTGTGATCTGTGGGAGCAAGCCAGGGGAGGAGCCCAGATGTGAGCAAGAGTGATCTCTTCTCCTTCACAGCAATTCTGGTGCCGGGATGAAGCTGGACTTGGCTCAGATGGCACAGAGACCAGCCCTGGCAAGAGCCCAAGCACCCGCACGAGAGGGCCAGAATGAGAAAGACAGGCGAGCCGACGGTCTCGGCACGTATCGTAAGGAGCCAGCTTACTCTGGTGAAAGCGAGAGGTGCAGGTCAGCCCTAAGGCAGCACCACCCCGCTAATGCCAGCCAGAGCCCCTCTGGAGAGACAGTGCCGGGACTTCTTGCCGCAGGCAGGGCGTCCTGTCAGGTTTTGCAGCACATCATGGGTTATGAGTGTGCCTCAGCTAATGGATGGAAGGCAGTTCTATTTAGGTAGTAACTCACATGCACATTTGCTTTGGCTAGTTTGGTGCTGGAGGAAATTATTTTTTCTCTGCTGGACCATGAAGAGGCCTGCACTGCTCCCATCTGTTCAGATAGCGAGAGTCTGATCGATCGGCTAGGCAAACCAGATAAACTCCCTCTGAGATACTGCTCCTTTGGTGATTTGCTTGTCCTGCGCTTCTTAGTTTTATCTTTGAGCCGTCAGGGTGAAACGGAGAATTTTTTAAAGCCTGAGGAGAGTCTAGAAGTGAATTTGTTTCTAGTTTTAGCTGGAGGACTCTGTGTATTGGCTGGCGCATGGCTGATGCACAGGCCCTGCCCAAAGCCAGCTGAAGCACTTCACCTGATAGAAGTTCTCAGTCTCTCAGTTTTATTTCTTCCATCCACAGGCTGCCACTCTGATTTTTCAGACAGTCCTGCTTAATGCTAATTTTAGGATTTCACCAGTAGTTTCTAGATCTTAACTTGGCTTTGTTCTCCCTCCCCAGGTTGAAACGTCTCTGCATCACATCACTAGGACCAAAAAACATGTGCTAACTGAGAGCGGTTTTAGCTATGGTGCAGTCTCCAATGAGTCCTTATGTGCAAGCTTTCATGCCAGGTCGAAGCAGGTATGAACCAGCATTAATAGCAGTGACCATTCCTAAGGACACACCTAAGGCAAAGTCAATCGGTATTTTCCATCACACCAACTCCTTCCAGCGCAGTGCTTGAGGACATGACATTAGTAACCTGGTACAGACATGTTAAGGCATAGGTGGTGCCTGGTGATGACCCTTGAGTTGTTTTAAGTTGTTTCTAGCAGTTAAATAGCTGGTTACAGGCTCAAAGGAAACCATGAACCAGGGTTTTTACCTGTAGGGGAAGCAGGCCATGGGAGGAAGGGACGCCTTGGTACTTACACCTGCCACATTCAGAATGAGCAGTAGAAATTTTAAAATAGCTAAAAGCCTGCCCATGGTGCAGGGGGTGCTTGATCTTGCAATAAAACTGCCCTGCTGCTTGTAATGCAGTCTGTATTCCTGTTCACTTAAAAGCTGTTGCATGCCATTGGTGCTGCTGACAGTGAGTGCTGGCCAGGGCCAAATCCTTCCTCCAGCTCTACGCAGTGTCTCACTTTTGATGTGTAATGTTTGGTGGGCTTTCTTTCAGCAGAAACTATCAATCATGTTAAGCAACATGGAGGACGTATCACAGAATCACTAGGTTGGAAAGGACCTTCAAGATCATCAAGTCCAACCATTAATCCAGTGCCACCATGTCCCCTAAACCATGTCTTGAAGCGCCACATCCACACGTTTTTTGAACACTTCCAGAGATGGCGACTCCACCACCTCCCTGGGCAGCCTGTTCCAATGCCTGACCACCCTCTCAGTGAAGAAATTTTCCCTAATATCCAATCTAAACCTCCCCTGGCGCAACTTGAGGCCATTTCCTCTTGTCCTATTGCTAGTTACTTGGGAGAAGAGACCAACACCGTCGTTGCCACAACCCCCTTTCAGGTAGTTGTAGAGAGCGATGAGGTCTCCTCTCAGCCTCCTCTTCTCCAGACTAAACAACACCAGTTCCCTCAGCCGCTCCTCATAAGACTTGTGCTCCAGACCCCTCCCCATCTTCATTGCCCTTCTCTGGACACGCTCCAGCACCTCAACATCCTTCTTGTAGTGAGAGGCCCAAATATGCTACTGGTAGGCAGAGATCATCAAGGTTTAGGACTGGTTTGCTTATTGTCACCTCTAGCCTGAGTTACGTCAGAAAAGGCTGCTCATTATTGGGCCCCTGCGTGGTTTCTACCTAGGAAGAGATGTCAGCGCTCCTGGCAGCTCACCTCTGCTTGCAGACATCAGCCCACGCTTGATCCCAAGCTCCCTTGGAGTGCAGGGAGCTCAGCTCCTCTTTGGTTTGATAGCTGTTTTCTTTTTAGAGGTGGTGGTGACTGCATTTGAAAGGCACTGGTGTCTAAAGTAACATCCCTCCTTGAAAATATAGTTGTTAACTTTCTCAGAGAGCCTTGAAACTTCTGCTAGAGTCACAGGAAGCAAAAGTAGCGATGTTAGGAATGAATGAATGAAAAGTGCCTCATCCACCGCTGAAGTTCATTTGTGCTCAGAACTGTCATGCCTGGGACTCCCCAGTCAGCCCATTGCAAGCCTTCGGGGTGAGCAGTGACTCATCCCCCTCATTCGGCTTTTTACACCTCCACACATCTGCCTGTGTTTTTAGAGCTACGCTCCAGTGAGAATAACAGTTTGTTTACTCGGTGAAGGCAACATTACCAGTGCCTCAAAAAGCTCTGAATGGTCCTGCTACTGGTGAATGGCACTGGCGCTTTCCTCAGTCGTGTGAAACTGTTTTGACATGCTGTCAGAAATACTATAAAGAAATAAATGGAGGGTATTTTTGAATAATTGTGGTTTGACACAATTTGCATTCCTGTGGATTGCAGGTTGCTAAGCCCCTCACTGACCAGCCCATACTGCATCCTGTTACGCTGCAGAACCAGGACCTGGGGTAGTATGTGACCTCCCCCAGCAAAACATTTGGGAGGAGAGGCTTTGCTTTTGCAGAACCCAGAGAGACTGAGATGCAGGAAGAAGCAGATTTCCTATGTGTTTCCCTGGGACTCTGATTGTGACTTCCAGGTGACAGCTCGCTCCCAAAGGCCAGGGAGGTACAGGACAGCTTTGCATTAACCCACACGCCAGAGCAACTAGGGCTCACCTGCCAGCCTGGTACAACAAGGATCCCTGCAGGAGAGATGCAGGTAAGTTCCAGTGTGTCAGTGGTCCCCTCACAGACCCTGGTGAGTTGGTGCTGGGCTGTCTTGTCCACTGGGGAGCAGATGCAGCTGTGCATGGGAGCTGCTTTCCACACAGATGGTTTCATTAGATGAAGCCGAACTCTTAATATGAAGCAGGGCAGCGGCGCTGGCTCCAGTGGAGTTTCAGCTGTCTGCAGCAGAGATGAGGTCTTCTCTCAGGACCAGCGCTTGGTGTAACTTCCTTGCAGTCAGTGTGCAGAATGAAAGGAGGGTTTGGCTTTCCACAACCGTTTTTCTGAAGTGACCCACGTGCTCACTTGGAGCAATGCCCTAGTAGATGCCTAATCTGAAACCTGCTATTAAAACAAAAGGAGCACTGGTTTTTTTAACTTCAAACATATTGGACCATCTTATAGTTGAGCAGGGTTAGTAGCTTCCTCTTTTTAAGTTTCCTCATTGCACAATTAATGTAAGGGTCACAGAATAAGGGTTTTAATTTGTTCCATTCAAGATGGCTGCTAAATAAGTGTTTAAAAACCCCAGGTGTGTGTCTGCAGGTTTGCACATGGCAGGGCAAGGGGGAGGGAGAGCTGGTAATGGAGGACAGCACGGGCTTTGGATTTCCTGCTTTTTTTATTGCTTTCAGATACCTCTAAAACAAGGTGCTCCACAGCCATGCAGTGCAATCTGCAGTGATGAGACTCTATCTTTGTCATTTCAATGTCTGTCTTTCTTTTGCTGACCTGAAAGACTAATTCCATGCCTCTGTGCTTTGCTGTCACTCAGTTCCTGCAGCACAAGTTCTGACTCCTGTAATGCCTCAAATACAGTTTACCCAGTTACATGAGGTCTTATTCCTCAGCCCAAAGCCTGAGAGGACAGCTAAATGTACATAATCAGCTCCCAGAATTGTTGTGTGTGGAATGTACTTTCCTAGACACGTCCATTATTAAATCATCCCAAACAAAGCTAAGAGGGCACACACTTTTTTATGCTATTACAGAAGAGTTGCTCATTATGGATTCCAGGACTTCACATTTATCAAGCACGAGGTAAGCAACATGCCAGGTGCCAGCTGTGCACAGACTGTCATCCTTCACATCACACATCACTTGGTATGCACTGGTTGACCTCTGCCAAAACGTTATCCCAGCAGTCACGCCGCATTTGGCTGCGTAAGGGGTGCCAGCGCCCTCAGCCAAGCAGAAGACCATAGCATTGCATCTGTTAAATGCAGGCTCAGAGAAGTGGCCAGATCCTTGGCTGCCATAAATTGCTAGGGTTGTGCTAACCTCAGAGGAGCTACCTGCATTTGCAGTGCATAATCACCATTTAGGAATCTGGGCCATTAAGGAGACAGATGGTCTTAAACCTCTTCTTATTGGATAGCTGTGCACATCACAAGTAAGACTTACTGGACTGTTACAGGCAATCAGCAGAGACCTCAAGGACTAAGTGTCAGTGGAAGCTGAATGATTTCTGCCTCTGCAGATGGTTCCTCCCAGCCAGGTTGGAACAGATGGCAGGCGAGAAGCTCTCCGTATGGTACCTGTTTGGTCACTGAAAAGACCAGTTCTCAGGACAGTTACAGCTTCCATAAAGAATAAATAAACCACCCACTGAGCCGAATAATAGCTCCAGTAGCCAGGAAACACCTTAAAGAATAAATGTGCGGGTAAAACCTGTCCCACAGCCATCTGAATAAGGATGCCGAAACCCCTGTGAGAGGTGACTGGTGTGTTTCTGCTGAAAACAGCATTCTTCACTGGTATTATGATTTCATTACAGTTGGTATCCTAACTCAAAAAAGCATTATCTGTCTTTGTCAAGCACTAGTATAGTATGACAAGGAAAAAAAAAAAAAAAAGCAGTGCTGTTGTACAGTGGACACTTCAGCTTACCACAATTCAATCTTTCTTTCTTTCTTCTTTCCCTTGTGCTACTGCCTCAGCCATTTTTGAGTGCTGGCCCTGCTACTTATAAACTGTCATAGTGCCCACGCATGCCCATGTCCACCTTCCAGCTTTCTCTTGCCAGTATACAACAAATATCAGTTCAATGCCAAGGATTGGGCCCCATGAGCCAATGTGATTTTTTGGTCACTCTCTTGTGGCCCTTTTCAAATTCATAGCAGAGACTTTCAGTACAGTTAATGAATTATTCTGCAGAGGCCAGGCAGTTTCTGGAACGCTGGACTCAGACATCACAGAACTAATCCTCTGGTAGACCCATCACTGAAAACACATCAGCGTTTCTGCCCTTCAGCTTCCTTGCATTTCAGCTACTGGTACAGGACCGGGTTCATTCTGGCTGATTTCATGAATCATGGCAAGCCACTCCTTGCAGAGATGATAATCATTCTAATCTTCTATCATTATCTCCCAAAGCATCAGGAATGTGCTGGATAAATATTTAAAGAGATGTCAACTCTGTGTGGCTGAGCTGGGTTAAAATCTGACCTTCTGCTTTGAGCTCATCTCCAGTCTAAATCTTGAGTGTATGACAGACACAGATTATTTGCTCAGAGCAGGGCTGAAAGCAGCATAAAGTGAGGGTGAAGCCATCTCAAGCCAGAGATTGCTCTGATGTACACATGGGTTAGATCCCATGCTGTTGCGAAGAGAGTGGAGTCAACACAACTGTGATGGTATACCTTAAGTTGAATATCAAGTCCTTCAGGGTAATATCTACGGAAGCTATTACTGAACTGCAGCCATCAGAAATGTACCTCCTCGAAAGGAAGAAACCTGAGACATTAAGTCACCAGGTCTGCTGTTTGACCTTCTGGAGTGGAACTCAGACTCCCTCACAGGCACACAGGCCGTCTTTGATGCTAGAGCACTAACTGCTGCTGCACTGCTTATTTTAGCCTATCTGCTCCTCCACAATCACTAGATCAGCAACAAGATGTCAAGACGACCTTTTTTCCACCTGCTCCTTCTGCACAGGGCAGTGCAGCCCTTTGCAAAATGGAGCAGCTTCACAGATGTGCAGGACCCATGGTTCCTGCAAGGAGAACGGTCAGTGTGGGCACCAGGGTCCAGCCCCAGAGCCTCTCCACACCATGTTTCATATGAGGATGTAGGGCTGAGCTCTGAGGAGGAACCAGAGCCATCCGTATTGTAACTCAGTGCAGATCCCAAGGTCACCGTGGTCTGCAGGTTACTGGGAGGCCTTTAGTGAGACTTAGGTTATGAAAGACCAAGACGGAGGAAGGCAGAGCAACTGAGGAGCAGTGTCACCACACAGGCGTTGAAGAGGTTGGGGCTTGATGTATTTCTACACATCAAGACCATTACTTGATGGCAATATATATTCATAAGCACATCAGAAAACCAAGGCAAGTTAGGCAGGTCCAAGGCTCATTTCTCTGGCTGAGCCATCCTGATAGATGAGGGGCTGTTGGGGAGCCTGGGCAGGGAGAGGTGCTCACACTGCCAGGCAGCGGAGGGAGGCCAGTGCCACAAGCCACAAGCTGTATGGTGTGCCCATTCTGGGGCAGTGAGGAAGATATACCACTTTGCAAGGAGGCACGCTGGGTACCGTAATATGAGTCAATCTGCCACTGCCGAAATGCAGCCCACTCCACAGAGCCAGCCGTCCCCCATGTTCGTGCAGCCCCTTCACAGACCACCACCAGCAGGATGGTTTGCTTTCAGGTGCAACTTGACAGCAGCAGAAGGGAAAGCTAAGATGGCAATAGGACCCTCTGCTTTGAATGTTGTAGCTTGTCTGCCCATAAAATGTCACTCTAGAAGTTACATTGCCCCTCAGCATTATGGCTGTGTGTGCGCTTCCCTACTAAAAGCACTCAAACTGTCAAAGAAAGATGGTCACGGCCCACAGGAAGCCGTGCTGGTCTCTGCTCACAAAACGAAGACAATACGAGCTCCCAGGCATGGACAACACACTGTACATTTATATCCTCCTTGCTGACAGACGATTTCACTTTAGCAATAAGCAGCTGAAAGTGAACCAGGTTATTTGGTTTGCATTTTACTTTTTGTCAGTAGTTTTCCAGGGGAATCTCTCTAGTTCTGCTACCTGCTGCTAAAATGGGTCCTCAGAGACAGCAGTGCCCAGCCTTCCCTCTTTAAGAGAGTAGCCTGGTCATTCAGGTTTCTGTTTGATCTTTTGCAGGCATTTGAGGCTTGTCTGCATGAAAAAAATGAGACAGCATTGAATAATGAGAGGATCTCTTCCTCCTGGTAGGCACGCACTGAGCAGGCTACCATTTCACAGTAATATCAGTACTCAGGAAAGAATGGGAGCTTTCATTTTTGAACCTTTCCTTTCCTACCAGACCGTCAGCCCTTGGTAAGCAGAGCTGTGGCATCCATCGCCAAACAGGCAGAGCATGGGAGAAGCTGTGCAGGTTTGTGTGCCCACTGCCACGAAGGACCTCCGACCCCTCCGAGGTGCCAGGCTCCAGCCCAGGAGCACGGCTCAGTCCCCGTGCCCAGCT
The DNA here is from genome assembly GCF_964289735.1 of Phaethon aethereus. Classification (NCBI taxonomy): domain Eukaryota; kingdom Metazoa; phylum Chordata; class Aves; order Phaethontiformes; family Phaethontidae; genus Phaethon; species Phaethon aethereus. Next base: position 104,112,852 of record NC_138576.1, on the reverse strand, counting down.
CCATGCATGGCATTTCTCTCCAGGCCACAAGCACTGGAAATGGGGTGTGCAGAAAGTGACCCTCTCGGAGACTGGACTGGGAACAGTACCCACTGCTGCATTTCAAACCTCTTTTTCAGACCTCCTCTGTAAGTCCATGGAGAGGCCAAGTGAGTACAGTGGGACAGAGACTCTCTTTTTACAGAGAATTACTTGAAAGCAGTGTTGAACAGAGAAGTTCAGTATTTTTTTGTAACTTCCACGAGGGAATGGCTTGTCTTTTCTTGATATAAGGGGGTGGACAGCTTTTGCATATGAAAAGAACTTCTTGCTTCTACATTTTCTCTCCAGACTGCCTCTGCTCTTGCTTGCAGAGCTGCCTGATCACCCAGTCCTCAGCTTTTCAGCAGCTCCAGTCCTTTTATTTCAACAAACAATCCCACCTACTAAACTGGTATTTTCCACATTGGGCATCAGGTATCAAAATCCCTCACTTTCTGGGATTTTCTGGTACATAAGGGACACAGGGAGCTCAGTACTTCACAAAACTGGAGCCTGCATGTTCTGAATTTTCTTCCTGAGACACTAATCATAGAAAAGAAACAAAATGCTTTGGTACAGTCGCTGCAATTTGCCTGGCTCATCTACAGGAAGAAAATCTTCAAGAAAGTCTGTATTAGTTCCCATTTGTCCCTTCAGGTTCATGCACATAATCCAGGTTCATATCTTCCTCTGAATTTGCAAGCAAGTTATAGCTTCAGCTTGGAAGGATGCATGCTATGTACTTCTGAGGCTTTGTATATATATATGTCTAAATGGGTGGCCTGGGAGTTACGGTTGGCCCTGACTGCCTCTGTCTCACAAAAAGGCTGTGCTTTGGGGGACATAGTTCTCTTCTTTTCTTGCAACTCTGTGTATTAATGCCGTTCCTTAAGCTAAGAATAGATAGTCTTCATCTTGATGGCTCTTGAAACAGCATGGACCAGAACAGCAAATCTTAGTAATACACAAGCCAAATCCTGCTGTCAGCTGTGGAGACTTCTGTGCAACAATTTAATGATGCACTAGGGACACTGTGGTTTAGACTGAAGTACCATAACAAAGAAGTGCTGGTTGCAAAACCACTCTCAGAGCTCTCTCTGGTTCCTTTATCTCAGTGTAGGAGGTAATTTCAAATAAGCTCTCATGGGGATATGCTCTGAGCCTGGCTCTACTGGGTATTTTTGTTAGTGTCCAGTGGGACTGACTGGAGAATATATTTATGTCATTTTGCAATGGTCTTGCCAGGAAGGACTGAAAGCACCTGGAGTGAGGGCCTGAGCTAAAAATTGTCTGGACTAACAGGGGACATGGCCCAGAATGAAATTCAGTAATGACGAAGGTGAAATTATATATTTAGGAACGTAATGTGGGCCTGAAGGGATAGAATTTTTATTCTGTGCAAATTGTGGGACAGTTGTGCAAACTTGCTGAATTTCTCCATGTGGAAGAAGAGGTTGTAAGAGGGTATTTCAGCCACCACGTGCCTGTAAAGTCCTACATGGACTTTACAAAAGGAAAAGTGACAGTCTTGTTGCCATATGTTAAGAAGAGGCAAAAGAGCACTCACCAGGCTTTGAGAAAATAATTTAAGAGGATTGGATTTTGAAGCACTCATGTACACTTTGAACAGCTCCCTCTCTGCTAAAACCCAAGGTTATTTCAGAAAATTGCCAAGCAACACAGAGGCCATGTATTGTAAAGACTATATAATCCAGACACTTGCTTCTTGAAACACAAAAACAGGATCTGAAGGACAGATCAGGAAAATCTTGCTTTTCTGAGCCTCTGTTGGGTTTCTTGTCCCTCTGCTCCTTCCACACACAGGACCTTCTCCACTGACCCCAATAGTCCTTCCTTGCTTCATTTTCTGTATCTGGAAGAAGATAAAAACAATGTGGTCAAAGAGACAACAAAACACTATAAGAAGAGGCAAAACAAAGTGTGACAGCATTGCAGTAAATAAGGAAACACCAGTTAAGTTAGACATTAGCAATGCAGTTTGTATTTGAGCATTTCCAAATAGATCTTGATAAATGCAGCCCAGCTCTGCATCATTTATATATCCCCCTTTGCCAAAAGGAACATAGTTGCTGTAACGCTCAGAGGGAAGGAAAGGGAGAAAAGAGATGGATTTAATAGTACACTTTTTGTCATTTTTTACTACTTTTGATACTACTCTCTGAGGGAGACAGTGAACGAAAGGCTTTAAAGCTGCTGCCTGGCACTACTATATAAATGCTGGGGAAATGCATACCTTGTGTGAGCAGAGGGGTGGCAGGGACCTGTGCATAGTCCCCACCGTGCTGCTCCTTCGTTTCTTCTCTGCAGACTAAGCCCTAGGAGCCCCTTTCTCTACGTTCTGCACCACACTCACTGTTTCCCCGGGTCACTGCAAATGCCAAGTAATAATTGGGATACTCTTCTCTTTTGAAAGTCTAGATGTTTTAAACTTTGTTTTTCATGAACAGGTTGTTGGAAAAGTTGTTACCCTCTGAAATGCAGTTAATCTTTGGACAAGTAGACTTTAAATGGTGCACTGTTGTCTAGCAACTATGCTATAAACAGCCCTCCATTTGTCTCCTGTTGGTAATCACTGATTTCTCGGGGATTAAAGCTTAAGTAACACTCCAATCTAGGTGCGTGCATCAGACCATGGCGTATTACAGCAGATTACTTTTCCTAGTATACAGCTTGCTTAACCATTTAGAATCACATCAGAAAACCAACAGCTGCAATGATAAGAAAATGAGCACTAGCCTGTCAAATAATTAATATTTTGAGTTATGATGTAGAACATTTTATGGCAGGCTCAAAAGGATTTCTGTCATACAGGAAGGTGGGGTGGCAGATAAGCATCAAATTAGAAGATCTCATCTGGGCTGAGCCTGAGTTATTTCAAATACATCTTGATAGCTGCTGCCCAACAGCCTCTGCATGTTCTTTTGCATTTGCTGCCTCATGCCGCAGGTATGGAGTTTTACCTTCCAGTGGTGTGCAGGACCATGCCACAGTGAGATACTACAGTTCACTTGTGGGCACAGAGGCTCAGGACTGGTTGAACTGATTCTCTACGTGTTGTGAATACAATTTACTAGCTAGATGCATCTGTTTCAATAGATCACCGTCTGCTTAAGAGACTCAAAACATGTGCTGTTGCTAAATCACTGCATTTAACACCTTCCCCAGTGAAGATCCCCTGCGGCATGTACTGTCTTTGGTTGCTGATAGTCTCAGTGTAATGGATGAATGAGGTGGCCTGGGGCGGGCCATAAGGAAAGAGCAATTGTTGAGTTGAATTTAAATGAAATTAAAAAAAAAAAAAAGTCACAGGCTCTAGATTTAGAATAAATCTCAGCATTTGTGGGATTAGAGTTTCAAATGTTGACCTCCCACGCTGAAAGAAATACAGGTCTGTGGGTGGGTAATGCTACATGTCTTTTGGAAAACAGGCTTTTAACTGAAGGAATTATGTTCAAGACATTTATCTTAAGATTTACCTTAAGAATTTGCATTTTAGAGAGAACAAGTCTGATAAGATCTGAAAAAACAAACTCATGCTGGGCTTCCCCAGTTCCCCACCCTCCCCTTTCGATCCTGCTTTAATGGCTTGTTCATGAACCAAGCAGTGACTAAGATCTCCCCTTGCCCCTGCAACGCTCAGGCTCTCCAAGCTTTAAATCCGCAGTCACAAGGCAGCAGAGGCAACACACTCAGCCTGTCCAAAACTAGTGTGCAGGAATGGGTAAATTCTTGTGACTGCTCCCCACTTTTCCCAGCCCCACTGAGCTGGGGCAGCTCTTGCGGCTTCTGCAGCAACAGACCCCTCCGTCTGCAAGCTCAAGGAGAGAAAGCATGGGGAAAGCAGAGAGCAGCCCCCATGAAGGGAAAGACCTCTCCAGCGCCGAGCTGGTGTGAAGGTTGCAGTACGCCATCTTTTCTTTTCAGCATTTGGTCCTTATGGCCAGGGTTTGAGTGCTCAGCAGGCTGGTAGAGCTGTGCAAGGGGCACCCCAAATGCTGGGTTAAAACCTATGTAGATACCAGTGCTTTCCACGTGCTGTGTGGGTCACCTGGGAAAGAAGCCATAGATATAAGCGATATTCCAGGGAATGTGGGCTTAACTCAAATGCCCACAAGGTGCTCTCCTCTGAACCACCACCATTTCAGAAATCTTTATTCTTAAGTAGTTGTTGGCAAAGGGAAAGGGGTGATCCTACTTCCCTAACTGTGGGGTGTAGGCTTTAAGGTCTTAGGATGTAGCAACAGCGAGATTTTAAACCCTGCATCTTTTCTTAAGTGTTTAAAAGAAGCATCTGATAGACCCATCGAGAATACAGGCACGCTCCAGAGTGCTCTCTGCCTTGGAGTGGGAAGAGTTGGCACAACTTTCTTTGGGATTCACTACACAAACAGTGTGATCACTCGCTCCCCTCCTCTTTATCTAGTGAGGATATATCAAGCTGTAGCCCTATATGTAGTACCTATATATAGTACCAGGACTTGTTTGAGTTTTCAGTTCTTGCCTCCAGAAGGTCTTCCCGTTGTTGTGTCCTCCAGTCTCAAATCCCCAAAGCAGTTTCGTGGGTATCCTTTGTCTTCTTCCTACTGATCTCTCCTGTAGGGGATGTATCTGATAAAGTTAGTATTTCTTGCACAATACATCCCATAAAGTTTTTTTACAGTTTATACACTGTATGAAGCAACAGTTAGATTCCCTGTATGCTCTGTATTTATGTTAAAAGAAACTACAGCACTACCATCTTCCTCTTGCCCACTCGCCACCTTTTTTTTCCCAAATTCACTTCCAAGTCAGCTCAAATCCCTCCATTGATTTCAGTAGACTCTGGAACAAAGTCAGAGTATGGACAAAGTCTTGGTCCTCTTGAATTTAAGGGCAAAATTCCTGTTGTACTTGAATGGACCCAAAAGAGAACAAACAATTCAAAGCCCCTAGGATTAATGAAAATCTGTCAGCTGCTGTCAGTTAGATTTGCATCAAACACTGTAAGAGAAAACAATGCATATTTGGGTAAGACAGAGGAAAAGGGCCTACAAATATGGTGTGAAAGCAATTATGTTTCTAGAATTAGAGGTATATTCATCACATAATGAAAACCAATGCTTAAAAAATTATTACCCCTGTAAAGGTGACATTATGGACTGTGTCAACTTTTGATATGTGGTCATTTTAAAAGCCAACAACCTTGATAATGTCCTTTGGAGATTATTGTTTGTTAATAGTGTACATTAGGAACCAAGCAATCATAGAGAGTGCAATTAAGCAGATAATCACAGATACTTTTGACATCTGTCTACTTTTAGGCTCCAAGGCATTTTTTGCATCTTCCCCCCTGCAGCCTAGTGTCTTCAGTTAATTTAGCATGACCATCTGTGTTGTAATTTTTGCTGCTCAGCTTGCCTTTCTACATCTGTTTTTTGACTGAATATTTCATGACACTTCATCATTTTCACTCACAGTGCTAAAAATACGGAACTAATATTTGCTCAGTTAAGTTGCTCGGTTAAGATAATCAGCAATTAAACAGACCACTACACTTCTGTTAAATGACTCTTTATAATGGCGAACAGAAAGGCAAGGAGGAAGCAACATTTTAAAAACCGTGTATCAGGTTTTCTGGTGCTGCTTACCTCTGATGCACAGAGGTAAAACCATCAGTGGTTCTACCAGCTACTATGGTGCATGCTCTGAATCTCCAATTTACAGGATGTTTCAGAGAGAAGGGGATATGTCATGGCTGGAAGATTATTGGGTTATTGTGCTCTGGATAATCTCCACGAGTGTAAGTGTTTTTGAGGGCTAACTACACTCCCCACATCAGGGCTAAGGATGCTCTGAAGTACACAAGGATCAGCGTACATCCAGCCTCTCCACCGACTACAGCGTATCAGAAGGAATAAGCAGTTAAAGCTGACTGCATTGAGTGGGCAATGCATGTAGCAAAGAAGAAAGATTTGTAGGTGTTTACTTCCTAGTGCCATCGAGGTTAGGGGTATAGTGCTCCTGGTAGGTAACTCATTCCATGTCCCTGTAGTGAAGCAAACGTTTTCTATTGCTTTCCCAGAGCCCTTTGAAATGTTTAGCCTGAGGGGTCATCCACAATAAATATTTGCCCATGATACAAATCTTTTATCTGAAGCCACTGTTTCTGCCTAATTTTCTTTCCTTAAATTTCTTCCATTACTCTAGTTAATACTAATTTTAAGCAATCTTTTTTGACTGCTGGCATTGTAGCACCCCATGATTCTGTTTTCTATGGCTTCAGGATCTCTAGGTTTTCATGAACCATGGCACAACTGTCATCTCCTAAAAGAGGGAAGGAGAGCAAAAAACCTACATCAGAGCCTACAGTAACAAACCTGTCACTCAGGAGCTTGTACAAGGCAACAGGAGAAAGGTTTTTCACTCTAGCAAGAGCTATCCTTGAAAGAACATTATGGTATGTTTGTCCAAAGACAAAAGTCCTTGATGAAGTACATCCCTCTCTGTAATAGATTTAACTGACAAGTTTTCCTGAGAAAGGCCTGTATACCATGTTCTTCATCCAGCTGTTCCCTGGAACACAATATCCAAGTTTCTACCTCTTTTACTGACCCAGGGAACTACTTTGAGTTGGGTTTTTTTTAACCTTCTGGATTGGTGGTGATGTCATACCTCTCGGGTGAGGTCACACTCTGCATAGCTGAGGTAACAAATCCAAGTATTTAAGCCTTGCTGGGCACAGCCCCATGACCCAGAAACAGCATGTAGAGGGAGAAAGGGGCAGCCCCACAGTGAGAGAGGGGAGAAAGAGATATTCACTACCAGAGACACAGTAACATTGCCAGTTTTTCTCAAATGAGCCACAGCTATGAAAAGGCTGGGGACTGCTGCTAAAGACTGAATGAACTCTATCTTTTTTGCTCATAGTGCACTTCTGTGTGGATGGGCTGACTGGATGTGAAGTAAACAGCAGGAAGATGATCTTCCCAGTGAATGAAAAACTGCTTTGCTGAGGGAAAACAAGTGCTACAAAAATATGACAAATAGCTCTGGAAGTGGCACTTTTCTAGGCAAGGTTTTAAGCCTATGAAAAAGGCAATGTTCTCTCTGTGAGCCCCATTACATTCATTGACACACTTCACCAAGTCAAAAAACAGTGGGCCAAATATAACCCTACCACATTATACTTGCTTTTTGACAATGATTAAGTGAGATTATTTGCTTGTGGTTGGACCCATGCAGAAGATAGCAGCAGCATGATTGCTACTGATTGAAGAAGTCCATCTTTAGTGCCCGTATCAGAGGTGTGTGGCTTTGATACGGAAATAGGAAGGCTCTGTAGCTAACAATCACAGTGGCTGCAGCTGCAGGGTTACTAATGTGCTCAGGTGAGTCAGGGCAGCATCTGATAAATCATGAATAATAGCAGTCCCAAAGGGACAGCACTACAATATATGGTGAAACTTGATTGTCATGGAATGTCCAGGAAAACGTACTGCTGAATAAAGCTTTACTCCATCTGTGTTACCAGAGTGCTGCTACTGAGCAAATGATGATCTGACTGATGACTGATCAGGTAAGTCATATCAGCACAACAGTATCAGAACCCTTGGATTCAACTGCTAAATCAGGTATAGGAGAGATGAACTATTTTTCCATTCTGAGGCTTACAGATCTGCAGAGAAATGCTCCTGAAGATATTCCCCAGTCATCAGTGTCTCTGGTTCGTGGCAGGAATTTTCCAGGAATTCACTGCGTTAAAAGCACAACAACTCATTTAGCTGGTACGTAGGTATTTTCAAGATGGGGTCTGTTCTGCCTGAGTCAGAGCTGATGACTTTTGAAATAAGTTTTAATGGATGAAAATATTAAAGGTCTTTATTCATGTAAGATGACTTTTAATCAAAACTCAACAATCCCATGTTGAGCAGAGCATATCCATAATGTTATAAACCCCTGCAAACCGGGTAGTATGCTGGGCTGGAGCTGAAACTCAGGACAGACACATAATCCTCCACAAATAATTAGAGCAGAAAATGCTTCTAATCTCTTTGTTAGTCTAGTCGTGTTATTTGTTCTAATAATAAACTAGACATTAAAAAACCCCTCCTCATACATTTTAATGTAGACTGCAATGGGCATCTTTTAACCTGTAATTGTTTAGCTGGTCTGTTTTGAAGTTTAGGTTGCTCCTTCCCTCTGTTTTGATTTATGCATGTACTGTACAGACGTACATGGTCTGAAACACCTCTGTCCTCTGGCTGTGCGAGTACTGCATAAATAACAAGGTATCAGACTGTGGGCTCTAATTTATGAAAGCTTTTTGGCAGGGACTTGGTGGACTTTACACACACACACACTTAGGTTCACACGTCCCTAAGCGGTGGCACCAGTCTGTGTGCTTTCCTTAAACAAGGCCGTAGCTCTGCAGGTGCAGCTCAACTCCCCTTGAACTTGGTGGGGGTTTGGCCAATGACACTGGGGATGTTTCTGTGCGTATTGCGCTGCGGGAAGAGGCAGGGTGAGGAGCCATCGCGCACACGTGGCTGGGACCGCGAGCGCGGCCCTGTCCCCTGGCATGAAGTGCTCCGTGAGGCGCAGGTGCTTGCACCCTCACTGCCCACAGCCCCATGTAATTGCCTGTCTCTCAGGCGGCCTCCAGGCCGCTTTTCACTCCTTTTCACCTCACTGCCCCTTAATAAATACAACTTTCCTCACTGACCTCTTACTAAATACAATCACTTCGCAGGATTTCCAAAACCTACACATCCCTTGCAGCTCCCAGTGCCCGGACTCTTGCTTGCAACGTGCTTATTTCCCAGCTGAAGCACTACCCTCCGACACTGCCTGTCTTTGACCTTCCCAACAGCACAGCTGCCCCTCCTCCTCCTCTTCGGCTCCCCCATGTCCTTCAGCTCCCACGCCGACCCCTCGTCCTTCCTCATCCCTCCAAACCCAGTGAAACCCGTGTGACTTTTGTGACTGAAGCCCCTTGGGCAGCTATAGCTATTACTGAAGGCCCTGGCGGGAAGTAAATTAAATAGATCCATTTACTGTGCCGTTATTTATCAGTGCAAATTTAATCTATAGGGGTAAATCCCTGCGGGGGGGCGACGCCGTCCCGGGGCCGTGGCCGGGCGGACGCCCCGGCGGAGCGCGGGTTTAACGTAGTCGCTATGGCAACAGCGGCTGCCGGCGGGGGAGCGGCGAGCGCGCCTCCCCCCGCCTGAAGCCGGCGGCAGCGGGCGGCCAGCGGCGGCTCCGCTCAACTTCGGCGAAGGGGCGGTGTTGAGGCGGTGCTGCTCCGGCCGTTCGCCGCAGCGTCGACGGCGGGACGGGAGCGGGTGGCCGCGGTAAAGAGGAGGAGACGACACTGCCGGCGGCAGGTGGGATGCTGTGGCCGTGGGGAGCCCGGCGGGACGGGGGTGGTGCCAAGCGGAGGGGACCGCTGTGTTTCCCGGCCCTGTGCGGCCAAGAGTCCGGGGCTGGGGTTTCCCAGTTTCCGCCTTTGCCGCCGGTGTGGTTATCGCTGCCTGTGAGGAAGCGGCGGCCGCGTGCTGCCCGCCCTCCGCCGGAGCAGCGCCGTTAGAGCCAACGGCCGCCCGCCGCCGCGAGCCGTGAGGCGCGGAGCCGGGGTGGGCGGCGGCAGGGAGGCGGAGGTGCGGGGCGAAGGCAATGAAATGGCGACCCTTGCCTTCAGTGACTTTAGAAAGTCCGAATTCTGTGGGTTACGTTCAGTTCTTCGAAGTATCAGCTCAGCCGCAGATTAGAAAACCCCACAAAGTTCTCATGTTTTGGAGGGATTTTTAAATAGGTACCGAAATCTGCCTGGGCTGAGAGGCATCAGCTTCTTGACGGGTAGCTGTATCTTGTAGAGGTACTGGACCAAGCCCTAATAGCTCAAAAGCACTGCTGTAAGCCCAGCTGTTATCCCTCGTCACCAGGGCTAATCCGTACCCCAATGTGGGTTTAAGCTTGCTGTGCCAGTTTAGAGGGCTTGACTTCAAGCCACGTCCTCTCTCAGGTACACTCTTCGCTCACTCTGGGTTCGTCTGTCCGCACAAGCAGCAGGAGGGCTGCTGCTAAAGGTGAGGTGGGATGGGTGGGCAGGGAAGGGGGCTGGGGTGCTTCAACAGTTTTCCCGGGATGGGCTCGCACACGGCACCGCGGGGCTGCCTGTGTGGCTTAGCACTGGGTAACTGGTTATGTAAAGAACAGGCAGTCGGGGAGGAAAGCATGGTTTATGCTGCTTTATGCTTATTTCACTCTTGCTTAAAATCTCTCAGATTAGTCACCTGCTCTACTGAGTATCTTCAGTGTGGAAGTCCAATGTGTAGTAAGGCCAGCGTGGTACCACTGTGGTCAGTCAGGTAGCTTTGGTGTTACGGCAGTGTAACTGAGAACAGACTGCACTGTACATCTCTTAATGCTAACACATTAATTAACATTTGTCTCAAGACAGCACTCTTCACTGCTTGTATGGCTGCTCTCTGTGGAAGGGTCATACAGCTATTACGGAAGAGAAGCGTGAGCTTTCCCAGAGCTCTGCCAGTTGCTCCCTATGCTGTATGAGATCTCTACAAAGAGAGGCTTAAGTTTTCATACTGTAAACTTAGCATTCTTATTTTGGGTGCTAATTTTAAAATAATGTGTATTTTTAAGTAACTTCTGTCACAAGGAACAAACTTTAACACTGTTCTTGGTATTCTCCAGTGTGGGGGAAACTCCCACATAGGTTAATAGTTCTGCAGTGAATTGAGACAGAGTGAGACTTGGGGATCTCCAGTAAATATTCTGATAGGTACAGTAACTAAAGTTCAGTACTGAATAGAAATGTACAGGTATCTGTTAAAATGCATTCTCACCTTATGATGCAATGAGTTACTCCTGCTTTCACAGCAGAGTCAGTCCTCAACCTGGATGGAGACTGCACATCTCACCCACCCATTTTCACAGCACTTAGCCTGGTCTACACCACAATACACGAATTAAAAAAAACAAACTTCAGTGGACCTGACAACAGGTGAAATATTCTTTTGGGCCTGAGTTTCAAGCTCTTACCTCTATCTATAGCATTATATAAAGTATCTGCAGTGAACGACAGAGTTAGAAACTCCGGTTCGTGACGTTACTGCCCCTTTAATAACGTCGTGTAGTTACAGTGATAGTAGAATAGAGAAGGGTGAGCTGGGGATCTCTTGGAGTGTTAGTATTGAAAGCCTTTTGTGTGGGAGCCTTCCATCAGCTGCTATTGCTGCTTTATTGTAGCAATACTTTTTTGTGGTTTGAGTAGTTTTAATAACAGGAAAGATGTGTGTCTGTGTTACCTTCTGAACTCTCATTTACATGGCAGAATGTAAAGAAGAATATTTTAGTTCCTCTGTCCTGACTGGAAACATGACTTTTTAGTTTGCAGAGATCAAAGTAAGATACAGAATTGAAGGTGTGTTTGGTCCACCATAGTGAGACAGCCATATATGAGCAAAATATAGGAGTTTTAATAACAAGTTAGACAAACAGAGCAAATCAGTGTGTTTTAACTTCCTGGCTTCAGTAGGTTTAGGTAACAGTCCGGTATAAGTTGTATATGATAGAGTGTTTTTATGATTGCTATTAGAAAATATTGTTTAAAGCTTGAGTGGGATTTTGGCAAGAAAATAGTCCTGTTTCTCAGCAGATGGAACTCATTTGCTCTGATAAGTAGACAAACTGTAAAATGTTACTCTGCTGCATAAGCAGATTTGAGTAACACCCACCCTTCTGCAGATAACAGGAAGATTATCTTCTGTAGAGAATCCCAACCATTAGTAGAACTCTAGGCTATTGGGCCCTTCCTTCACTTTTTCTTTAAGATCTGTAGACTGGATTTTCATCTGGAGTTAATCAACACAGCTCTTTTATTTATTTCAGTGAGGCAAGTCTGTTTTATATTAGTGCAGCACTACTGAAGATGAAGCTGTACCAGTCTACTGAAGATCATGAAGCTGTACCAGTTAGATCAGCTACGTCTTCTCCTCATGCTTTGGCTAGTGATTGAAAAATACCTTTCTCATTCGTGCCTGAGCTTGGAGCCCAGTTCATGCCGAATTCTTGTTTCTTTACTCCTCTTGCAATCAAAGTGCAGGTGTAACATGCACCAGATAGACTTGTTTTCTAAAAGATCGAGGCTCTAAGAATGCATTACAAACTACACAAATGCTGAGGAGGTGAGAGCAGTATTTTTCGTGTGTTCTCAATTTTAAAGAGTGTAATTACAAAAAGTCTTTAGAGGGCTACTAGCTGTAGAAAATGTGACATATACCCATGTATACCATAACTGTCGTGATATTTTCAGAAGGCCACTCAAGCCTTCCTTTGGTAGAAATGGTACATTTTTGTTTCTCTCTTGTCTTGCAGCACTTTGTGATACGCTCTGACTGTCCTTCTGTTATACTACCTAGTGGTGATTTTTACAGTCGTGCACATTCACAAATGGCTTAAGTGACTTGTAACTCTCTGTGGCAATTATACCAGACAAAGAGCCAGCTTTCTATAATGCTGAGAATGCAAAGTCTGCTGGAGAAAAACTAATACAGAAATTAGATTGTATACGGAATGACAGCATGGTTCTTGCACATTTTGAGAGCACTTGTCATTCAGAAGCAGACTTGGGCAGCAGCAGGACCTGTCAGCCTGCAGCAGGCTGGTCGGACCATGCAAGGGCCTGCTGGGTGCCACAGTGCCCTGTCACGGTTAGCTCACTCTTGGACACCGCTGTGATGCTCTTCTTGCTGTCCTTAAACACCTGCAGCCATGAAGACTTGACAATAAATATGCTGTATTACTATAATGATATTTGCATTGCTTTTAAGTTTCTTGATTGCAAAGCTCTTTTTCAGCATTAATTGCCTTGGAGCAACTTTGGGAGATAGGTGTCTGAGGTTATAATAATTTCCATGGCAAGTAGCTGTAAACACCATAGTCTGCCACATCACTAAACAAGAAGGGAGATTGCAGACAGATAGGAATTAGGGTTCTTTGGGCCCTGGTAAGGTAAAAGTCTCTGTACAGAGAGGATAATGTTAAGTAAGCCTGCAGAAAAGCAGTGAACAGAGAACAGGGATTCTTTTACAAAGCTATGGTAGACTGTATAAATAAAATTGAGAAGGTGTTGGCAGAAGTTTCTTAATTAGAACTTGCTAAGAATCTTCGGTTGGAACAAAATTAAAATATGTTTATCACAGGAGAAATAGAATTTGGGGTTCATGTATGATGCGTTCACTACTTGTGCTACTTCATGCAGGTATAGCTAGCAGCATAGCCACGACCACAAATTCTGCGTGAAAAGTTGTTTAAATGTTGTGTCGTTTAGCACATAGAGACTTCAGAGATGGGTGTAGCCAAAACAGCTTTAATCTACCTCTGAGTTGCAGTCCAGGGAGTTACTTAGATGCCCTTTGCTATCTGAAGGACACTGGACTTTTCTGGATAATGTAATCCAAACTTTACTGTAGAAGCAAATAAAAAAATAAAAATTGAATATGCTCCACAGTTTCACATATCTCTTTTCCCCATGGCTGCATGTCTTTTGAAAAGTATGATTATGAGCACAATTTGGGGATGGAGCTTTTCCCGCTTGTTTTAGAAATAATTTTCCTTGTTTGTTACCCTCTGATCTGGCATGTATGGAAAAAAGTTGAGTAGGTATCGTGCAGGAAGAAATTCTGTCTTTCTGCTCGCTGACTGTAGTAGTAAGGAACTATCACCCACAGGAAGGGAGGGAAAGCATTTCCCAGCTGTTCAGCCCAGTTTGTTGGTGTGTTTTGCCTGAATAACAGTGGATTTCCTGTGACTCTATCTATAGCCATCTGAGTGACAACATTTCCATTGTCATCACTGGACTTTGGATTAGGCTTGTACCCATCCAGCCCCTTAGGGCTTTTCTCCTTCTGCTCTGACACATACCCCTAGGAAGAGTGAGAGTCACTAAGGATTGTCACCAGTACTCCTGGACTGACGGACTGTGAAGGCAAAGGCAAACCACAGGAGACTTGTCAAACTGAGGACATAACTTTATAGGGAGTCCAGCTGTATTCTCATTTTTTTGCACATTTCCCACCCTAAACCTATTCCTTTCCTGTCCTGGAGGGCGTTGGAAGCTGGGAACCAGGAAAAGCATCAATGGAAGCAAATTTTTTATTCTCCGAAGTCCATCTTCTCCAAGGCAAACAGGTCCTGCTGATTGACTCATGGTTTACCAGAAGGCAGCCCTGCTGTAACAAGACTTAGCAAGTGGTGATCTAGCCTGCAAGAGCCTGAAGGAGACTGACCTGTTGGCTTACATGAACAGCCTCCAGCTGGCTCAAGGACAGCCAGGGAGCAAGCTACAGAAACATATTCCCTTTGTTAGTAAAAGAGCTAGGAAAGGCTGAAATCCTGTTTTAGGAAGATGAAAAAACAAATAAGGCGTGCAGACTTTGATATTTTTAATGATTCTTTGATGCATTCTCTGAAGTGAGAAGAGGAAATCACATGGAGAAATATGGGAGAAGGTAAAAAAGTGGAAAATGAGGTGAAATTGTACAGAACATGCCGTGAGAGAGAATGGAGAAAGCTGTAAAGTACATGAGGAGAAAAATGCAGCAATTGCTGAATGTGGAGAACAAAAATGAGATTTGGAGAGAGGCAAAAAACTTCTTTAGAACTAAAGCTAACAGTAAACTTTTACGTGAGGAAGTCTCCGAAGGACTTACTAACAATCACTAAAAATTGAAGAAGCCCCTCAGAGGCTGTGTGAGAAAAAGCAAGCAAAGTATTCCAGACTTTAACGTAGCTAAGGTAAATGTATGCTTAAAACTTTGTGAGGTGATTGGCCAGACTTGCAATCCACAGTGTGAGGGAAAGGTTTGTTCTCTAGACAAAGGTCTAGGGTCAATGAGGCAAAAGTCTTGAAACCCAGATCTGCTTCTGGAGTGGAATTTACATAAACCACTCTGAAATTTTGCTTGAATAACATCAGAGTAGGTCATCAACTGGATTATGTCAGCTCCCAGCATAGCCTCTTGCAAGGAATCAGAAAATGGACTGATTGTACAACATAAAGATCTGTATTCAGATGGGGCAGTGTCTCTTTCACATTATTTAAATTATTAAAAGAATGCTTGCGAAGTGTAAATTTGTCCTTTTCCCCAATAAGAAGGTCAGGCTGAAACTTTTGCCTGCCTTTAGGTGCCCACATCCTGACAAGAATCCTTTGAGTCTTTTCTAATAGGAAAGCCATTTTGAGTCATTTAATGATTAGCCTGCATGCAAACTTTAAATTAAAAACAGCAGCT
This sequence comes from Phaethon aethereus, assembly GCF_964289735.1. Classification (NCBI taxonomy): domain Eukaryota; kingdom Metazoa; phylum Chordata; class Aves; order Phaethontiformes; family Phaethontidae; genus Phaethon; species Phaethon aethereus. Next base: position 104,097,517 of record NC_138576.1, on the reverse strand, counting down.
ACAATTAATGGAGCCCACAGTATCTTCTGCAGGCTGCAAAGAACAGTAGTGGAAGTGCGGTGGCTTGTCAAGCCTGCTAAATAGAAATGGCCATTTTCCAGCTCTCAAAAGGAGGAGATGATGGATGAGAGATGGGGAAGGAAACAATCTCATATAAACAAGACTCCCTTAGGAACAGCCAGCACAAGCTGCCAGTGTGGATGAAATGCTTGGATAGGATTTTCCTTCGTTTGAGAACAGGCCATTTAAACTGCAGATGAGGTTCTTTCCTTACTTTATACTCTTGTGGAAGCAGATTTTTCGAGGAATGTATGGGAGACAAATGGAAGTCCCATTCAGAATCAGTCGTATCCATGTTCCCATCTCAAAAGCAAATCTGCCTGCTACCAGGACTTTATTAAAGCTCTGGGTCAGGGCAAAGCTCAGGTTCAGCAGACCTTGTTCAGACAAGGTATCCAAAATATTTTTCTAACTGATTGTCCTCTGCACTACTAGTGCTAGGTAAAATGGTTCTTCTCATGCAGAGCTACTTGCTTTGAGGGAGACCTGCGAGATAAAACATAAAGGCAGTAAGAACAGCCCAGGACCAGGTGAAAGCCAAGGCAGGTCAAATGAGAGTCCAGGTCTCCTTGCTGTCTTTCCCAGTTCTGACCACTAAATTCCCCTCTTGCTCCTCTTCTAATGAAACAGCTGGTGCGCTAGGAAGAGCTGGAAGGACATTTCCTCAGCTTCACAGTTATACTGCTTTATCCCTAATGCCACTGAAGTCAGCAGTCTTAAACCAATGTGAGACCAGGTCATAGCCAGAATAAAAGCAAAGCAAGCTAACGTTTGCTGGTAAAATACAGAAGGGCGTGCTCACCTTCATCGGGTGAAGGTGCAAATGGAAATAGAGATACCTTAATTGGTCAGATACCTGTAAAAGCTTATGAAAAATTGCTGTTATCATATAAGCTGAAAAGAAACAGGAGACTTTTACATCTTTTACAACACCCTGTGGCCTGTTCTGCTACTTACTTTTGCTAGCAGAGGGCTCACCTATGTGATACATAAGGGGTGATAAGACCAAGGAAAAAGGTCTTAAGTTTTAAGGATCTTCATCCTTAATAAAGTGTAATGGTGAGTGGAGACTACCATGTAGCAAGATCCAGGTGCATGTTAGGGTGGTGGGATTACGGACTTGAAGCTGTCAGCACATCAATTCCAGCCTGAGTTCATTGAAGTGTCTTGGGCAAGTAAGTCAGCGGCAGGCAGCCAGAGTGCTGTGTGGTGATTTGAGAGCTGTTAGCTGGAGTCACCCTGGCGATGAAAACAAATGAAAGGACCTGCTGCTCCTCCTCCTCCAGAGCACAGAAATGAGATAGGAGCAGCATCACTTCCAGCAGCTGCTGACTATGGCTGCTATCATAAGGATAATCATAGCTGATATTCCAGGGCGAAAACAGTCACTACAGCAATCCCTCATGTATAAGCATGGTAAACTAGCAAAGTTGTTAATATTTATACAGTCTCAGCAGAGTACCTGCGGCCTTACCTAGGTAGCTAGATCTATGTCTTGTGGAAGCTTGTAGCCCTTTTATGTCTTCCTTCTGAAGAAACTGGTATTGCTTGCTGGGAGAGGTAGGATATAGGACTAGAGAAACTAGTCCTTTGATGCAGTTTGGCAAACTTGATGATTCTAGAAAAGCCTAAGCATTACACCCTGAAGTTGTTTCAAACTTGGGACAATGTACAGACTATCCAGGTTTTTGGAGAATTTTCCTTTAATGGTGTGACATATTTACATATTATGAACATTTTTGAAAGAGAACAAGGCTACATTATGGCAAGTGATAAAGGCATGAAAGCAACTGAAGCACCCTTCTCACCTGGTGCAGACGGCGACGGTTTTCCAGGCACTGAAGGCAGAATCCTATTGACCATTGCTTTTCTAGGGAGCCTGGGAGCTCGTGTCTGGAGCTCCCAGTACTGGGAGTACTGGGTAGTTATGAGCTTCTGGTGACTTGCATTGCCACTAAAGGCTCTAGGCTCCGATATGGCCGCTTAAATCAAAAGCGTATTTTTGTCCCTTTTACGTCTGTCTTCATGTCTGTGTCTCAGTAGGGAGGATTTGCTCAGGCCCTGCCAAATCAGGCTCTTTAATCCATTGCTCTCACATTAACTTCTGACGCCATGTCCTGATTGAGCTGCTGCCAGGAGCAGCCTTTTGGTAATCCCAGCTGCAGCCATTATTTGTGCCACCCCTTCTCCCTGGGGGCTAATGGAAGAGAGCAACAAGGCACGTAACTGTGCTGTGAGAAGAAACAGATGCTGTTTTGCTCCTGTTCAGGTCCCTAGTGCCTGCTTTGGACTCTATTGTGTTTAAATACAAATACAATAGTTAATAACTCTGTTGCATGCATTGTCCTCTTGAAGTGACTATGTGAAAGGATTGGCTGTGTGGTGAGTTAATTCCATCTTTTGCTTGAGCTGATTTGGTGTGCGGTTTGTTCTGCCTGCAAGTGCTGGGTAACCCCCCAGCAGCAGAAAACTCTCACTTAGAAGTAGTAACAGTTTAAACCTTGGTATTCTGTCACTTCCCTCAGCCCAGCCTCAGTTCCCTTGGTGCTGGTGGTAGCACCTAAGGTGTATTCTTCCAGCATAGCTGATAGTTAGACTTCAGCTTGTAGCAGGTGGTGTAGCCTCTCCTGCATGCAGTAACACTTCTGCTAAATCATAGAATCATTAAGGTTGGAAAAGACCTCTAAGATCATCAAGTCCATAATGGTTAAAGCTCTGCCTGGCCTTCTAGTTAATGCAACTGTTGCTCCTGCCAGTACTAGCGAAGTACAGACAAGCTCTACCACTTATGCTACAGCAGCAGCAAACCTACCCAGCTCACCTATCCTGCCCTCCCCCCTGAGGATCCCTTGCTTTTTAGAACGTGGCTCTCAGGAATAGTTTGAGTCCACGTGTTGAGTTTTTGCATGTAGGGTCCTGCAAGGTCATGCCCTCCCATGAGGGTTCAGACAGGCAAGCCCTAGCCCCAGCTCTTCCCTGTGGGCAGGAGAACGCTTCCCCAGCCTAACCCTGAGGGAGCAAGGTATCCTTAGAATTTGGCTTCACACATAAGAACTGTGACTGTCATTTTAATTACGTAGTGACTGGAAGTTCAAGGGAAACAGTATCTCTTCACACTTTGTCTCGCTGTCTGCACAAGTTGTCTGCTATGGGTGAGATTTCTCAAGGTGCTCAGCACCAGCTAGTTCTAAGTGGCTAATCCAGTAGCACTTTTAGGTGAACCACAGACTTAAGGGCTGTGCAGGGGAGAATGTTCTCATCTGAGGTGTGTTGATGATGACACTGTTGTTTTTCTCTCCCTCCCCTCAACCCACTCCCAGCAAAGACACACACAGAGCACTATGTCACTGGCGTCCTGGTTCAGGTGGAATGACTCCCCAAACCGCATTTCCCAGAGGAACCCCACAGAAATGGTGGTTGAGACACTAATGATGGAGCTGAGCTGGCAGACCAAGCAGGCAGAGAAGCAGCAGCGAGAGCGGGAGAATGAGTATCGCAAGATCAAGACTGGGGTGGACTACGGCTGGCTGGTCAGCTATCCAAAGCAGAGCTATGACATCAGCCCAGCACAACGGCTGCAGCTGGAGGATATGTGTACCAAAATACATCCTTCCTACTGTGGGCCTGTCATACTCAGGTACAGTAAAAGATCGGATAGTATAGAACTTTCCTTTCCCCATCTCCATCATATATGAGGAAGGAACGAGAGTTGTTAGGACCAACAGGTCAAAAACTTGGCATCCTATATCATGAGTCATGTTGTGACAGTGTCTTCACAGAAATCCAATGTTTTAAGTCAGTTTAACATGGTATTATTTACTCCAAAAAGTTACTAAATACCATCTCCCTCTGAGACTGACTTGAGTACTTCATGCTCCTGAGCAGCTAGAGCAACTTTGTCTTCGCTGGTGAACAGTTACCATTTCAGTATTGTGATGGCTTTTGCTTCAGACTTTAGAATCAGAATAATTGAGGTTTAAAGGGACCACTGGAACTATATGCTTCAACCTCCTACTTGAAGTAGGGCCAACTTCAAAGTTAGATCAGGTTGCTTAGGGCCTTGTCCCATCCATTGTTGAATACCTCTGAGGGTGGAGATTGCACAGCCTCTGAACAACCTGCTTTGGTGTTTATCCATTCTCACTGGAACCTTCCTTCCTCGATTTAAGTTGGCCCAGCAGGTCTGTTGAGGCACTTGTCCCCAGTGTCCAGACTAGCCAAAAGGTGCTATTGTGTTTTTCAGCCTGTGAGCCAGATATTTCCAGGGAAAGGAGGGATTGCATGCTTCTCCTTCCCCTGCCCTCCCTCCACACCTTTGACATGGAGTAGGATGAAGGGTGGGGCATGCAGTTGGCTTGAACAGCAAGGTGGTGCTTCTGCCTTTTGCAGTGTAGATGTAGACACAGACTCTAGGACTTCTAATTGAGCCTTTCAGGTGCTAGACATAGGATTGCTGCTTGCCAGCTGAGTAACCTTCTGTGAGAATGCCTTTCGAAATAGATCTAAGCCTGCTGTAGCATCCAAACTGGAAGGGAAGGAGGTGACTCTTCCTTGGGGTGGGGGGGCTCTTCCAAGTTAAACCCTCTCACTTAGCACAGTGCAAGTGAGTAGTGACTCTGAAGTCCATCTTAGCCAAAGCAAAGTTGTGAAATGGGCCTTTATAATACACTTTCCCTGTTCCAACATATTCTTCAGTTAGGATTAGAAAGATGACAGTCCTGGCAGGCTATATACAATGGGGTGCTCAGCACCCTGCAGTCCCTCACTGCGTATGCTGGCATCTGTTTTCCCTTGAACAAATGAATCCACTGCTCTTCAGCTACAACCGTAAGAGGCCTGGAAATAGCTGGCCCTCTGTCTTACAGTGGGGGTAGCCAGGAAGAGATGCCAAAGCTACCTCTCTAGTTCTCATCTTGCCTGGGGCTGAACCTTGGAAGCAAGCTGGCACAGGGCTTTGGTTTTTGCAAAGGTTGCCATGGTGGCAGAATCAGAGATTTGGGATCACTCAGTAGCCAAGCTCTCTCCAGTGAAAGTTTGCTGGGAACAGCACCTGCCTTGTATTTGTATAACTCCGAGCTATGCTGTAAACAAGCCACTACAAAGCCCTGGGGGTTCAGAATTATTTTCAGCATCCCCAGGGCTACTGAGCAAGGCCTGTCTGGCAAACAGATTATTTCCATGAGAGCAGGCTTCAGTCATTGGAGTTGGGAGGCCCCAAGGTTCATCAGCTCCTTCAGAAAAGAGTATTAAGCTGAGCCATATGCAACTTGCTGCTGCTCTGCTTTTTTTTCTTTTTTTTTTTAACTGAGATCATGCAAGATGTGTGATTTCAGTGCAGCTTGTAGTGGTTGTTCACTGTTGTTCAGGATTCAGCATGCTGTTGACAGTAGATAAACATGCTCAGCAACATTGGTGGGCTCTATGTTGGCATAACTGAAAAAGGATAAAACCATCTTCTTAAAAATCCTCTTATAAATTGCTATTATAGGCTATCATAAATTGTATTACGGTATGATTCAAGAAGTGGCATGGTTTTGTTTGTTCCATACTATGCAGTTTGCATGGTTAGCAGAACCACAATAAAAAAATGAGGCTTGCATAACCTTTGTTGGTTCAATTCTGTGATTGAGAAGGGAATGTCATAGCCACAAAAATGGCAGAACTAGATTGAGTCATTGATCTGATGTGCAATCTGTATGTGAGATAGTGGCCAGTTGCATCAGTGTAGTGAAAAGAGAAAAGAACAAGGCAAGCAAATACAACAGTACAGATAATTATAGTATCTTGTATATAGCCTCCAACTTATTGTGCCCTGTAACTTGGAGACTTTTGGAGCCAGAAGTGGTCCCTCTGTCCATAATTGCCCTACATGGCTTTTTCTTTCAGTAGTTTATTTAGGTTTTGGGGTTTTGCTTTTGTTTTTTGTACTCATGTGAACTTTTAGCATTTGTGGCACCCCATGGCAGAGTTCCACATCTGAACAACAGCTTTGCTGGAGGAAACTGTATTTTGCTTCTCCCAAACTAACATGTACTACTTTTATTCAATCATCCCTTCTTCTTGTGTTAGAAATATGAACAGTTGACACCTCTCCTTTTCTGTCTTCTAACCGAGAGCACTGTGGTTCAGAAATCTTCATTGCTGATGCAGAAACAATGAAAAAGAATGGGGCTTGCCATGCTAGGAGCTGAAAATGTACAGGAGAAATAAGGAGCATGCAATCTAACTGAAAGACAGCCAAAATTGGATTAACTCTCCTGTCAGAAAGTGAAATAACATGGAAACTTCCCCCAAATTGCACAAGATGCAATAGGAATTCAACTGAAATTTTCACATGCCCAGTGAAGTACTTTAATCACAAGATCATTGCACTGCTGATGTTTCCTCCTGAGTACCATGTGACTTTCTAATATGTAGTAACTTTTAGAAAAAGCTTCCACAAAAAAAATGAGCTTGCACTTAGAAATTCAAATTTTACTGAAGCCCTTGATTCTGTCTGAAATATTAAGCTTGATCCTTCCCCTTCCATCGTAGACAGTTGAAGACCTGAATTCCTTTCTGATGTACTCAACAAGCATGTAATAAATAATACAAGTAGCATGCATCTTGCAAGACTGCAGAGTTTTTGTTTGTGTCATGCAAGCTGTCCTGCTTTGTGAGATTCTAAGCTCAAAGTCAAAGCCAGAACAAAACTTTTTTGTATGAGTTGTCAGAGATGTACTTTATTCTCCAAAGGTCTAAATGATTATCCAAATTGTCCTTTTCTGTGGCTACAGTCACGTTTACTGACAGGCAGAGTTTCTATAAATTTGTTTCTTTAGATGTGGAAGAGGCTAGAAAGGAGCACTTCTTAAATGGGAGGGTTTTTTTCAGATCCACTTTGCCTGTTTTGTATTTCGGGCCAACAGAAACTTTTCTTTGAGTCTCTTGAAATTCTGGAAGGATTCAAGTACACTGCCAATACCATCAGATACCTGGAGACTGACTCACCTCATACAGATAAAACTATTGCATTCAGGTGTAACTTAGCTTTAGGTTACTGGGTTGGAGATCACTGACTATAAAGTTAAATCCTGGAGTCATTAGAATGAAGTGACAGTGATTTTGGTGAGGCCCTTAGTAACTAACTGCCATGGTTAAACTGAACGAGCAGTAGCTTGCTAATACAAAATGCTGGATTTTGCCACCTTTACTCAGAGCTTTAGCTCTAATCAGAGCTAGTTATGGTCCGTTTCATTTCTTTCAGTTTCAGCAAAAGTGAAACAGTGAGTTTCTGTCCTCTGCCCAGAGAGAAACAAACAAAACACCCTAATATGGAAATATAAACCTGCATTTTGGTGATCTGAGATCTTATTAATACCACAGGCTAAGGACTGTAATTTAAAAATTACTAAAATCAGAAATTGATTTATTTACAATTATGAGCTTAAGTTTGAGGTGATGTGACATGAGGGTTACAGTTAGTGTGAATGCTGTAGCCCTTTGGGAGTCAAGTAGCCTTCTGGAGCAAAGCTGTTCATAGCTTTACAATGTAACCAGAATTCCTGCTCCAAATACAGATTCAGGAGTTAGCAGCTAATTTTTCGCACCAAGCAGCCCACATTTTCTTCAAATGACTAAATCTACTTAGAGGTCCCAGTTCAGACAGGCGCTCAGGAATACACTGAACTATAAGCATATTGTTTAAGTCCACAGACTTCTACTGGATTTAACAGGTCTTTAAAGTTCAGGCTGTACTTAGGAGACCTACTGAATTGGGGACCTACAGAATAACCCAGGCAGGTGACAGTGCTTTGAAAAAAGCAGTGCCAGTACGAGCCAAGTGCAGACAGATTCTTAAAATCTAATGGCCATATGAGGAAATGGAAGGTTCACAATTTAAAGAACAAATTTGTTTAAACTGTGATTAAAACACAGCCTGGACAGGGGAATGCGCTCATCCCTGTGTGTGCATATACATGCTCCCCAGGCTTCTGTGCTAGCTCAAGGTGAGTTTTGTTGACAGTCACACCTAAGACTGCATGACTCGCATAATATATTACAGGTTAGCTACCAGTAGTATCATAACTCATTTCACAAATAAGATAGGTATACTTTTCTGATGAGTAAGGAAACCCTGTTGAGGGATATCTAGATATGGTTGTGCAGTTGCCTAGTTTGAAACTATTCCATGCAAAAGTGTAAGGGCGTTAACCTGTGCTAGAAGATAGGTGAGCCTTGTGCAATTTTGTGTGCTTAATTCCACTGAGCAGGTTTGTGTGGAGTTTGTTTCCCAGGATACAAGCCCATATTCCTTGATTCTAGTGGTTTTACAGTTTTTATATGTTGTATGTTTTGTGCAGAGAGCAGACTGCTGGATCACCCAGTATGTCAACTGGCTTTCATTGATAGCTGGGGAAGATGGCTTCAATTATGTGTACACGGCTCCAGCAGACATCATCAATTTGCTCACACAGACTGGTTTAGCTAGACCTCAGCCCCTGATAACCTGTCCATCCTTTCTGCTGAGAAATATTTGTGGCACGCACACGTTTTGGTCTATCCCTTACACAAATGTGCTGGTACTGAGGTTACATGGGCATTAATAAAAGGGCAAAGTTAGTTCATCCTACTGGGGGAGAGGAAAGGCCCCCCTTTCCCTTCTCCATCTGAATAAGAGTGGCTTTTCTTTGGGTGACTGCCAGACAGTCTGTTGAATTTCTTTCTCTTTTGTTTCTTAGACCTGCTCAAATCCATATAAAGTAGTTTTTGTGTTGGTCCTGAAAAGTCAGAGGTAAATCTTAACAGCAAAAGCAGAGTTCACAAAACAATTCTTGCTGCCATAGCTCAGGAGAGTGCAAACAGCCAGATATCTATGAAGGTGGAAAGTTACACTGATTTTAGAAAATTATTTTGGCTAGATTGGTTGGGAATGTTATTAGCATTAGAACTCTCTGCTCAGAGGATAAATTTGGCATCATACCACCCATTTTCCCTCTTGCTCCCAGAGCCAGTCGCTGGTCCAGTAATAGCCTGACACATGTTGCTACCTGCTCCAGAGCCACAATCCAGCAGTATGACACACAGCCTCTCAAACTGGAGGCCTTTTGGGTGTACAATTGCCAGTACAAAAGAAGAGGATGTACTGATAGATATATGTATATAATATGCCAGCATCTTTCTTTAAAATACACATGGAGATAAAATAACGGAATGACTCGTTCAGTTCACCTCTGCAATAAAAGTCCATTGAAGGTGCTTTCCCTGGTATTATAATAATGTTGAGAAGACTTGGGTTTTGATAGACTCATCTGTCTATGCTTCTGACTAGCATAAAGGGAAAAGTGTATTTATTGTGAAAACTGTATTTTTGGCTCTTTGATAACACAACTGAAGTGCCTGCTCAGAAGGCAGAAAGGATGTTTGCAATGTACAGCGAATCTGTTACCGCTGTTATGTGCTAAGCCTCAGCAAGACGTAGTTTCTTGCTCATACAGGCTCTGCACAATTCAGTTTAGCATCGTGTAAGTAATTATGTATCAGCATGAACTACAGTGCCTCAGAGGCTTTTTGCATGCAAATGTTTAGAGGTTTTTTTGGTGGTGGGGTGGAGGAAGGTGATTAGGAATTCATCAAAAGCCATTGAAATGGTTAAGGAACATCTTCGTGACTTTGGTAGGTTTTGTATCAAACTCCACTAGCTTGACCCTGGAAGGGAGTGGTGCTTCTGCTGATACCAAGTTCCCTCAGCATGCACTGCTCGTGTCTCCAGAGCGATTGTATGTAGCTGCCAATACTTTCTATGAGAGAAGCACACTGAAATATGTGGGATACAGGATGATGTCAAGATGTATGTCCAACACTAGGCCTCCACAGTATGAGTCCAAAGGTACATAAATGTACAAAGAGGCTTTTTGTTTTATCTCTGGTTTTCTTTCTGTCCTTATTATCTTGGGTACCCTTTGGTACACCATTAAGCAGTGCAATTTGATAGTGTGCTAAACCCCTTGTTACATGCCTAGGACTTATCAAAAAATCAAGAGGCAGGTTCTTATTCTATCAGCGTCTTCTGTATTAGGCTTATTTAAATGCAATCCTACTGTTTTCCATCCTTGTTCAGTTCTGTTGGAGAAAAATATAAAAATGCTTACAGACCTTATACACTTCAGCTTCCATTAAGTATAAATACCTGGATTTTAGTGAAGTACTAGTTTATCTCTGTGTCTGCTTGTAGATATAATTTTTATGTTAAGAACTGAATATTTATTAGAAGGTAGCCATATTACTATCTGCATACTATTATGGAACAACTAGAATCTCTATGTGACCAGTGTGTGAGCCCTTGGAGTGGATCCAACACTCTCAGGATGGGAACCAAATCACCCAACAAGGTGTCAGGAATGGTATGTTCTCTTCTTGGCCCAGCCAGTGACCCACTCAGTGACTTCAAGAAAATTATCCTGCTCTGCATCTCCTCTTCTTCACCTGCAAAATAAAAAGTGATAATTCTTCACTTCCCTGGTATTAAGTTAGCTTAATATACGTCAGAAAACCATTTTGAGCTCTTTGCTGAGGAGGCACAGCATCATGCCACCAGTCAAGGTGTTGCCAGCTGAGCGAGTCCACTGTCTTACAGAAAGCCATAGGAGGATGAAATACCACTTCACTGAAATTTTAATATTGAGAGACTACCAAACATATAACAAAGAGTGTTACAGGATTTTTGTTTGTCTAGTGGCCATTGGGTAAGGGTCATGGCCACGGGTAAAGGTAATGGCCATGAGGGAAAGGCTGTGGATGTTGTCTACCTGGACATTAGTAAAGCCTTTGACAGCGTCTCCCACAGCATTCTCCTGGAGAAACTGGCAGCTCGTGGCTTAGACAGGTTTATTCTTCACTGGGTGAAGAACTGGCTGGACGGCTGAGCTCAGAATCGTGGAGAATGGAGTTAAATCCAGCGGGCGGCCGGTCACAGGCGCTGTTCCCCAGGGCTCAGTTTTGGGGCCAGTCTTGTTCAATATCTTTATCGATGACCTGGATGAGGGGATGAAGTGCTCCTTCAGTAAGTTTGCAGATGACACCAAGCTGGGTGGAAGTGTTGATCTGCTGGAGGGTAGGAGGGCTCTGCACAGGCTGGATCGATGGGCTGAGGTCAAGTGTATGAGGTTTAATAAGGCCAAGTGCCGGGTCCTGCACTTGGGTCACAACAACTGCCTGCAATGCTACAGGCTTGAGGAGGAGTGGCTGAGGGGCTGCCCGGCAGAAAAGGACCCGGGGGCGCTGGTTGACAGCCAGTTGAATATGAGCCAGCAATGTGCCCAGGTGGCCAAGGCGGCCAACAGCGTCCTGGCCTGTATCAGCAATAGTGTGGCCAGCAGGAGTAGGGGAGTGATTGTGCCCCTGTACTCGGCACTGGTGAGGCCGCACCTTGAATACTGTGTTCAGTTTTGGGCCCCTCACTACAAGAAGGAGGTGCTGGAGCGTGTCCAAAGAAGGGCAACGAAGCTGGTGAGTGGTCTGGAGCACAAGTCTTATGAGGAGCGGCTGAGGGAACTGGTGTTGTTTAGTCTGGGGAAGAGGAGGCTGAGGGGAGACCTTATCGCTCTTTACAGCTACCTGAAAGGGGGTTGTGGTGAGGTGGGTGTTGGTCTCTTCTCCCAAGTAACTAGCGATAGGACAAGAGGAAATGGCCTCAAGTCGTGCCAGGGCAGGTTTAGACTAGATATTAGGAAAAATTTCTTTACTGAGTGGAGTCACCATCACTGGAAGCGTTCAAAAAATGCGTTGACATGGCACTTCAGGACATGGTTTAGTGGGCATGGTGGTGTTGGACTTGATAGTCTTAAAGGTCTTTTCCAACTTTAATGATTCTGTGATGCTATGTGGGATAAGAACTGGAAATGGGAATTCTAGTGGGGGGCTTTCCCTGGTTTATCCTCAGCTTCTGGAAAGCAGCAGTTCGGGGACTACTTGAGCAAGGATTTGCATTTGGACAATCACATTTAATCAGCAGTGATGGGGACGTTTTCCACAAGCTTGTCTAATAATTTTGTTCCTTAAGCTATTGATAGCACCAAGTTCTGATTTAATAGGTGTTGTGTGAAAAGAGCACTTCCTTTGGTTTCAAACTTGCCACCTTCTAGCTTTGTTTGGTGTTCCTTATTATTTCTTGTGCTTATGAGAAATGGTGATTCATTGCTTCCTTACATTCTCTGGCTTGCTTGTGATTTTAGAGACCTTGAGCGTATCTTCACGGCACCTCCCTGTTGTTGTTCCCTTCAGTCCAGGGAGTCACATTTTGCAGGAGAGTGCAAGTTCCAAGCCTAGCACAGTGACTTGGCAACAGTCCCTAATTTGATGTTTTTAATCAAAGCTGTGCCTTGACTGTGCTTTCAGATTCCGGCAACTCATTGCTGAATATGAACCAGAAGTGCAGGAAGTATCTCGGCTTTTCCGCTCTGCCCTGCAGGAAGCTGCTGAGAAGATCAAAGAGGAAGAAGAGGCCAAGAAACTTGCCAGGCAATGGAACACAAAGAACAAAACCAGCCTCTCCTTAACAACGTTTAAATCCCGGTCCAGGATTTCCCCATTCATCAGCGACATCAAGACCATCTCTGAGGATGTGGAACGGGGCACCCAGCCCACCAGGAGGGTTTGGAGCATGCCAGAATTTCGGAATGCCAAGGATTACTGACTCTATACTAAACAAGGTTTTTAGACAGTGATCTTTCAGAATCTCAGTTAACCCTTTTTTAGCTTTAGAGTTTCTTCTTTGTTCCAGCTCTCTTCCTGCCCATCTCGTCTCTTGGAAGCTGTGTCCATAGTAACTGCTACTGATGCCTGTGGTGTGTGACACCATTTATTACCAAACATGCTAGCCTTTCCTTTAATTTAGTAGCTATTCAGTAACCTTAAGGGCAAGGCTCACTTACTATCTCATTTTTATTACTGCTTTCTTGTGGAAAATGAATTAGTTTTGTGGTGTCTGTCTTCTCCTTTCTCCCCTTAGCCTGGATGTAGTTACCTATAAAAGCTTTTGGCCGAAGCTAGTGAGAGCTGCTGGCTGGACCAATCTTGCTGAAAGCAAGACAGCCACTTACATGAGTAAGGCTTGCAGGATCAGGCCTGTGAGTTAAAGCTAGTATCTGATTTGGAACTGAACTTCCTTTTCCAACTAATAACTTTCCTCAGGTAACCTCAGCACTGCTCTTGATCAGCTTTTTACTGACAATTAGCAATCCAACCAGAGTAGAAACAGACCCAAGCTTTTTGAGATGAAAGACCAATATTATTCCACAGCAACTAGTTTATGCATGTTCAGGTTTCTTGGGTATTTTTGCTTTTGTGCAGGCAGAACCCCCTGAACCTTGCACCTGCAGAGCAGATAGAAATGTACCAACCTGCTGTGTAAATATACAGGCGGATCAGTGCTGTATCAAATGCTGTTCTTGGTCCTCAGTGTTCTGTGTTGCTGAGGTAAGTGCTCCACCCCACATCCCAGTAATAAGTCAGTGGGCTGAAATTAATGTTTGTGGCTAAGCCTGAAAGAGTACTGAAGTACAGTATCAATGTACAGAGAAGGGTGAAGGGAACTGGCATTCATCTGCAGGGCTCTTTGTACAGCTGCAGTAGTTGAGATAATTTAAACAAGCTGCTGCTGTGACTGAAGAGCTCTGGTAGCTGAAGGTTTGCCCTCAGTCTTCTCCCATGAATGCTCACAAGAGAGCTTTCCAGTATCACATGCTGCTGGCCAGTGAGTTGATACTATTACAAAAGAATCTTTAATGCAAACTGAGTGGCTTGTAGGCCAGCATGGTTCTGCTGAGACCTTGAAGGAACAGGAGAAGCCTGCTGAGGCCCTAACTCAGCATCTGTAGGGAGAGCTCTCACCAGCAAAGGAAAGAGAATGGCATGGTGTGAAAACCATGGGTCCTGTAGAGATGCCAGGGGCTAGGAAGCTTTGTGTTGACCAACAGGAGATGGGGAAGGAAGAGAGGGATTTCCCTGTATGACTGGCTTCTGGGGAATCATCCCAGTGGGGTATAGCCTCCTGGAAGACCCTGTAGATTTGTTTTTCTTTTGCCCGTTTCCAACTCTTTTTCCCTGGGGACCTTTTCAGCAGCATGTGGGTACAACAGCCAAGAGAAAACCCTTTGAAGCTCTGCCAACTCTGGGAAGAATTCCAGAACATGAAATCTATCCTAGAGTAGAAATGTGCAGTTTCTTCCAGAGATGGGGGGGCAGCATAAAATAAAGATCAAGATCAAACCCTTGAGAGCTCTTGAAGACTGTGGGATTCTGGCTTTTCTCTCTCCCCTCTGGGCTATCTAAGATTGAACACAAGGCTTTCTTAGTAGCACCAGGCTGTAGTTTCTAGTCCCTTGGTAAACTCTCCTGCCAGCAACCCTCCTAGGGACAGAAAGCAGAAGCTCACTTTTAATTAAAACTCAGGGCTTCCAATTACAGCATCCAGTTTGGGACATGCTATTTCAACTCTAGGTGAATGAGGGGAGCATTTAAAGCCTTCTGCCAGTCAGCTTGCTGTTTTTCACTGTATGTCCTTGTGAAGTAATGTGATTGATTGTGTATACGAAGTAAAAACAAAGGCTTGACATACTTAGCATAGCCTTAGCTGTCTAGATGTGGGATCTCTAGGAAGGGTTCACCACAATTTGCAGAGAAATTCCTGTTTGGAAAAAAAGTTAACCATCTTTTTTTATTGTATTTGCAAGTCACTGCATGGTACTGAAGGCTGAGATGAGTTCATGATTTTCATGCTACAGCTTTGTAGTCATTTTATTTGCACTCGCATTCTATTTTGACACCTTCACTATTGACTGTATTGATGCAGTATTTGATGGACTGCTGGGAGAGATGGGACATTCTGACACACTGACATAAAGCTCTTTGTTACAGTGCAGTGTCTGTAATGTGCTCACTCTTTCTTAAGGAGAATGAAGAGTAACTAACTTCCGTACATCAATGTACAAAGCCAAGGAAATCATCTGAAGGGTGTTTACACTATCACAGCAACCTCTGATTATACTGTGTCCTTCATTAACAACCTCCAGCTAGCCGACACCATTCTTGTTTAACAGCCAGGAAAGGGAGACAAACCTGACCTTTGGTCAAAGCCATGTATGTTATGGAGGCCAGGTTCTGGCAGTGCCTGCGACAGCTGTTGTGCCTCAACTTACCTTTAGTTTCTACTTCCATGATAAAATGTAATCAAAATGTTTAAACAGTATCATTCTCCCCATAACTCTTCTGCAAGTTACACTGGGCTCACAGTAGCATCTGATGATAAAGGGATATTCAGATACCAAGCTATGAGGCTTCTAGTCTTACTACATGCTATCTAGTACTCTTAAAGGTATAGAAGTAGTATCATGTTTGCCCACAGTCTGCTGCTTGGAGACTGACTGTGACCTTCTGCAGTGTGTGCGCACCAGCAGGTACTAAAGGAGAGCTGGGGAGGTGGTTAGGATACACAACTGCTGCATTGTACTTGTGGTGCTCGTTGTTCTAAGGAATCCTGTAGACTGAACCATAAATGATCCTTTGGTCACAGAGTGTGGCAACAACTACCCACCCATGCCTGCCTTGCCCTAATTCTACATTTTGTGTGACTAATTTAGCATTTTAGTTCAAATCAGGAACATGCAACTCCTGATTGTCCCCACCTACTGTGCCATGGTCCGTGGGTAGGCACAGTAGGCAAACCAGATTGCTTTTGGAGGAAGCTAACTCAAGTGATCCATTGCAGCTGGCTCACAGACCACAAAGCTGGACTAATGCTGGTCTGAAATAAACCCTTGTGAAACTTGTATAGTGTGAATATCAGGTCCTCACCGACAACTGTCTGACTCCACAGCTCTGCTCCTCCTGGGCTGCACTATTTGCTAGTGTAGAAAAAACAACATTTCTACACAGCCTTGATGAGACTCTCTGATCTGCTCTTAGCCCCTCCTGAGAGCTAGTCCAGTGTCTTAATTCATTGAGAAGAATAAAAAGTGAAATAGCAGCACAACATCATTAACAAACAAACAAGTGAACTGAACAAGAATCATTCTAAATCCTCAATCATTCTCTCACAACTGAGCAAGGATTTTGGTATCGGCCCAGAGCATCAGTTTCCTCCTTGTTGATATTAGGCTGTCCAAAGGACATTGTTACACCCAGGAAAAAGCAGTCCTAGACTTGCTATACATTCTAACACCACCTCTATAGCAGCTCAGCTGCACTGCTCAGCTTCAAGGGGCCAACACTTCAGAGTCGCTACTCACCTGAGAGAGACTATGCAGCCCTGCTTCTATGGCTTCTACAGATGAGCTTGGCCCACAGGCTGTGGCAGCCAGAAAAGGTGTGCAGGAGGTGAGGTTCCTCACCCATATCAGCATATAGTTCAGACAGCTATCACGCCGTGGGGAATTGGAGTAAGCTTCGCAGGAAATACCTGTCTGCTGAGATTGCACTGTTTATACATTTCATCACAGAAGCTCAGAGAATTAAAGCAAAGCTGTGAAATAGAAAACAATTTTTTGTACTTGTTGTAAAGTCTCCTGAAATATAATCTGTCCACACCTAGCCAAACACAACTGCTGTTTCAGTACCCTACTGTGCATCATGTATGTATCAAAGGCAGAAGGCAAGAATGGTAAAGGCACTTGATCTAAACAAATAAATAACCCCATCCTCTCTCTACAGGCTACAAATGCAGCTGCCTATTTTCTATCTTGCTACCTTTACAAACAGATCCCAAGATCTAAGGTGATAAATAACCAGGATTAAAGAAAGAACTGCAAAGGTCTGAAGTTATCTGAACCTAAGTGGTTTACAGATACAATCTTGAAGTCTTCATAAACATGCTTCCAAGCACATCTTACATTAATGAGTATTACCATAAAATGAGAAGCTATTTATGGCAAAATGGATGTTTTGTTTCCAGATACTTTTGAATCACTCCTGTTGATTCTGTACTGGGTACTAGAACACCTTAATATTAGCAGAGGGAGCCCTGAGCCTTCTGAGGCCATCTGCTAAGCCTTACACATGCAAAGCATGCGTGTGTTAAAAGGAAGTAAATTTTTCCCCACAAAGCATTACTGAAGTATGGATTGCTTTGAATGCTCAGCACATTCTGGAGATCAGACAAATGAGTGGCTCCAAAAGGGGACTACGCAAGTTCAGTGGGTTAGTAAACTACAGCGGTCAGGATGCAGTCTAACAGCACAGGGCTTAAGCTGTTCCTTGACTAAAGCTGTGGACAAGCAAATCTCTCTGTGGTGTTGCTTACGCTACTTCCCCAAAACATTGGTACAGGCCTCTCCCAGGTTGAGAGCTATGGTCAACGAGGCCTTGACTGGATGGCCATTCTGATATTCCTTGTGTTCTGCTACACCTCCCTGATAAAGGACAATGCACTGTCAGTCACTTTGCCTCAAAAACATTCTGACAAGCACTGGACTGCATGAGTCAATGCCTTTTTTGGTTGTGCCCTGCAACAGAGGCCAGGCTATTAAGCCTTCCTCAGTTCCACCCACCTGTGCCAGGCAAAGACATCATAATCTCAGCGCCTGCCTTTCCCTGGTACTGCCGTCCATGCTGTGGGCTGTCAGCACAAGGGACCTCTTGTTCCCTTTGTATGATCAGACAAGCCATGCTTCAAGCTGGCTTGCTTACATCAGAAAGATCCCAGGAGAGGCGGGTCTCCGGCCCAGGTCTCCCACTGTACTTTCTGTGCAGTTGCTGCACAAAGATGTTCTCAAACTTAGGGAATATCTTTGCAGGGTGAGATCTTAATAAACATGATGAAAAGGTGAGGAAAAGGGCTACAAGAAGCGATTTATGTTTATCTGTGTATACAGTATACTTCATAAAATATCAACTTCATAGGGTCTTGGCTAGATAACCAGAATATAGCATCTATATTTTAATCACAACTACATTTTGCCTCTACCAAATAAATCTAATCAGACTCAGTAGCAGATACTGCAGAAGTGTGGGAAAGAGCATATGTGTTTTCTACATCAGAGTATCTACTCTCAGAATGTAACTACTGTTACAGCTGCTTAGTGATCACAATGCCATATTCTCAGAGGCCTCTATCAGGTCACAGTTCGTGTGCAGTACATTTTCCAACCTTATTCTCTGCAGCGTCAGGCTGCCTACAGCAACAGATTGCATCTAATTTAGTCTGAAGACTATTTAAATAACTAGATGTGGTATGAAGCAGTGACAGCAAAATACTTCTCAGGTATATATATATTTTTTTTTTTCCTATATTCTGGCACTGGAGGTCTGAAATTACTTAAGAAATGCAGAAGAGCAGGGTGCAGTTTCTGAAGAACTCAGCAGCTTTCCAGGTTCCTGCTGGCTCTCAGCAACTTGCTCCTGTTGCATTCAACTACTTAGAAGTTAAAGGCTTCCTTCTGCCTTCAGTGCACTAGGAGAGACTTATTGTCTGTCCACAGCACAGCCAAGAGCAAGAAATGAACAAAGACTGGATTAAATTCATAGAACTGCAGTAACAAACGTTCCCCATAAACAACACATAATTAGGTCTTTGCAGGCTAATTATAGGCTTTCAGAATAAGAAAGTGCAAAGCCAATGTCCAAAGGTTGGAAAAAAAAACACCAAACCACCAACCCCTACAATTAATTTCCGACAGTCCAGCTGGACAGCAGTGCCACCTGCTGGCAGGTCTCCCACCTGTTCACGGCCACAGTGTTTAGCGCCTTATTGGAAGACAGCACCAGCGGCCAGCCTGCTGCTACCAGAACAGTTGTCATCTTAAACATTGTGCCTCTCTGATCAATGGATCAGACCAGATATTAATGATGTTCTTCACAGTGACTGAAAGGGCTCAAAAAATGCTTCCTTACAGCCCCCAGCACCATGTCCTGCTCTTCCCTCAGAAAACACTAGAAGTTTCATACTCCTTGTGAATCACAATTAAAGACCAAAATTGAACAGGCAGGGAAAAAATACCCGTTGTCAACAGCCAAATTAATCATGATCTCTGCACTGAACAGTAATTGTGATGATTCCTTTTGTCCAGAGACAGAACTAGAAGGCTGCGTGTTTGCCAGTAATTTTAAGAAACAGCTCCTCAAAAGCTTATCACCCAATAGCTTCAAATATAACCAAGTAACAGACTGGAGATTTTCAGGTGTGCCCAGGACCTCTCATTCTTCAGGAGGACTCACTACCGCTTAAAATCCAGCCATTTCATGGAGTGCCCAAATGAGAATGGAGCTCCCAACCTTGAGAGTTGAGCAAGAACTTTGGAAAATTGTTTCTAAATATGCACTGGGAAGACCAGGAGCACAACAAAGCGCATCAGAGCTCCATCCAGTGGTCAAAGCCACCACCCACACCTCACCAGGGCAGGTTCAGCAGGCGACCCCAGGGCAGGTTAGTTCAGCCTCTCTGACCTCTGCTTTTCTCCTGCATATAGAGCGCTCTCAGTTTTCCCTGCTGCAGAAGACGACTGGGAAGTTCATATGTTCCTGCAGCATGAAACATCCAAGTACATCAAAACAGCACAACTTGCCTAAGTTTAATCACACTAAATATTAACCAGGCTCTGTTCAGCACTGCAGGATGATACATCTTAGTTCAATGAAGGCAAGTACTTCCAAGACAAAGTGGTATTTCTAAGTATTTTCTCATCTTGATCTCTTGTACATTTTTGCACAAGCAAAGGAGTCAAGTTCAGGCAAATCATAAAGGAAACCAGAGTAACAACGAATTGCATTGCCCTTGAGAACTGGCTGAATCACTTAATTACTTCCATCAACCATTCTTTCATGTTTGGGCTTTTGCCTGTTTTTCCTGCATAAGAAATTTATGTAACTGTGCTCCATCCCTTTCCAATAACTTTTTGGACTACTACCAGTTGTATCAATTGTGGAAAGTTCTTTAGAAATACCTGGTTCCTTTCCTGCTTCACAGCAATTACTCACTAGAAACAGGAGGTCCAAATGAGCACCCTCCACCATGGGACCAATGAAAACCACACAGCCATTTTACATTTATGCCTAACTACAGCACAGCAAGTGGGAGGTAGGACTAGTGTGGGTAGCAAGGGCTTAAAGAGCAACAGGCAAAGAGATCCCAAGTCTTACCAATTCTGCCGCTTGTAGCACAACGGTGCCAAAGAGGATGGGCATGGCAGCAGCAACTCAGAGACTAGGCCCTTCTCCTTTCCACCCCAGTGACTTCTGTTTTTGGAATTTCTGTTATTAAAAAAATTCAGTTGAGTTCTGCATGATTCCCAGAATGACAAACAGTGCAGGGACACAGAAAGCAAGTGTGATAAAGACGACTGTCACACACACAAAAAAGTATGTTTCACATCTGAAAGACTTCTATTATTCAGCATTTTAGCAAGAATCTCAACTGGTCCAGCCAGGTAAGCATCTGCAGCCCCTTCCTTATCACCTGACCTCTGCCCAACTCCATGACTTTGGACAGCAGCAGTCTCCCTCCATCCCTACCTCATACCTTTTCTTTTGTTCTGTTGTTCCAGCCTTCATCTTTCCCCATGACATGCACTTTTTTGCATCCTGGTAGCAAGACTCTCTATCAGCCATCTGCGTATCAGGTCGACATCCCACACCACTTCACAGTTCCCTCATGCAAATTTCTCAATCTGTATTTCATCACATTCCTCTACATCTCTTACCTTACTGTCATAACCTTTGCATCTGATTCAGCCTTTCAGCTGCAGCAACAATAATCTGAAGCAGTTATTAAGAAGCTGTGCGTTAGTGAAAAGGTCAACAAAATTAACTTCCTTCCTGAGGCAGCAAGGCATGGACAATTATTCTAGCTGTATGGGCCTGTACTCACTAGAGACTGGAATCTGTTGGCCAGCTCCAAACAGCAACCTCAAAGACACTCAGTCCCCAGAAGATGCAGGTGATCTCAGTGCTTGTGGGGAAAGAAAGGATGCAACATGGATTTAAACCTGTTTAGAAACCTGAGAATCTACATGGAGATGGGTAGGAAAGAAAAAAGAGACTTATAAAAGCAGCAACTGCTGTGAAGTTTCAGACAGCACTTAAAACTGATGGGGCAGGAGGGAATAAAACGGAATCACTGCCACAGAACTTAAACAGCCTGGCTTTCTAAAAGAAACAATAGCTTAGCAGTAAATGCTGGCATAGAATTATGTTAAAGCATCACCAAACAATATCCAGTATGTCAAAACTGAACAGGAAAAATTCCTCTGTCCTGAAACAGATTTTAATTTTTTTTTTAAAAGAATTGGTCTGACTCATTTTGTAGTCAAGAGTTGGCAACTACCAAAACCCTAAGAAAGGAACAGACCACATCATATTACTAAAGGCCCTCTGCCTTTTCCGTACTAGCATGGAACAGTGAAAGGTGTTTTTACAATCTTGACCGATCTTGAATAAGGCAGCAAAAAGCAAATTATTTCAATTAAGTCTGAACTTTCCAACCAATGCAGGTCTTTACAAGTGCTGTCTCTGGTTTCCTATTACCATTTGCTTACCATCTTCCAAATTTCTACTCCCCTCCCCCACCTAAATTTTCAGGAAATGATACTATCTTTACATAAATTATAACCTAGGGAATGGCAAGGATGTTAGTGCCTTCTAAGAGTGTGTTTGGGATTAATCTTGTTAAGAGAAGCCCAGAGATAGAAGTTGCTTATTTGGGCAAGATGCTTTGGCATTGCTAGCTAGAAGATACCAAAACAGCATAAATCAAAGCATGATCCCCATGAATTTGTTTGTTTGTTTTTTCCCCTACTGACATTTCAGAACAGTGCTTCCAAAAAAAGCTTCCATGATCAGGCTAAAAGTCCAGGAAACTCCAGTTACTACCTATGTGTTTTCATGTTTCATGTTCATAAGGATGTAGGGACTTGCTCTTCTGGATCAGGGGCTTCAGCCTCTAAAGAGTTACATCTCTGCAACAATTGCTAGATGTTTCACAAAACCAAACCAGAACAAAAAAAATCTAGGGAACAGGCCGAATTCTAGCATTTTCAGAAGGTGTCACACATGAAAAGAGTTTTAAAATTATCCTTTGAGCAATGGTACAAATCTTCAGATTTACTTAAAACACCACGGCAGACACAGATGCAGAGTCTTCTGTTTGTTTGCTCTTTAATGAAGTCCCCACACTCTGACCACTGTACACCTGATACTCTTGTCAAAGTCAACTACCCTTGACTCCTTTTTTCAGGCATTCCTGAACTGCGGTTCCCGACAAGCACTTGCTACGCAAGGGATTCAAGTGGAATTGCCACATCAGGGTTATGTACACAGGGGCCTGCTGGGTAAAATCAAAAGTCAAGTGAGGGAAGAAGTGAGAAAGCACGGTGCAAAGTACCAAGTCTAACACACACAAAGTTATGTTGGGCTCCAGCTGCACGACCAGACCTGTCTCATCTCACCGTGGACTGTCAACACACCTGGAGGGTCACTGTCACTGCCTGCCTCAGCATCATTCCTACAGCTCTTTCTCTTTTCATTAGGCTAAGATAAGCGATACGTGTCTTGCGGCACTTCAGATGGAAGGAGAGTTGACACACAGCTCACGGGACCAGAAAGGCAGGCCTAAACTCCAGAGTTTTTGGATCTAGAAACTGCAACTCCACATGTGGAAGGTAAACTACCTATTGTGAACTGCCTTTGAACAGCTGATCCAGATAAAGAAAAAAAAAAAAGAGACCTTTCCTGCTTCTATTTCAGGATAGAAATCATTCAGCTACCATTATCGCTCTAGAGTGTTTTACTGTTACACTTTCTAGTGAGAGCAATGAACCATCCAGAGAAAAATCATCTCTCAAACTCTGAAAGAAAATAATACATGAGTAAATGAACTGTCAAAAAATTATTTATGTAAAAGCATGTTCTATTTACAACTTGCTCTTTAGGACAAGTAAAACCACTACTGGAAAAAATATACATATATAAATGCCTCATCTTTCAAATAGACATTTACAAATACTCTGCTTTGCTTAAACTACTAGAAACATTAAGACATTTGAAATTAAGAGTGCGTTCTGCATGCAGTTAGGATAGAAATTACATTATTCGACTTCAGTGTGTCATTTCTCATCATTGCCAACACCACACTCTTAGGCTCTTCTAAAACACCACAGCCTGGCTATTGCCTTAGGATCTCAAAAGGAGGACATAGATCTTCATTAACAAGTTACCAGTTGCTCTTCATTTTGCCATTAAAAAAGGACATCCCGACTGTCTTCTTTTCAGTCCTTTTCCCCGAGTCTCCTTTCAGTGTTTTGCTAGGCATGATGATCATTGGCTTGGTATATTTACAAGTCCTTGGTCAGCACTCTTCCCATTATAAGGCAGAGTTCAGAAATTCAAGGAGTTCTGCACGGTTCCGGTCTCTCTGTGGAGCAGAAAAGCAGAGGCAGTGGTTTAACAGACCTGTACTCAGTGGACCAAGGCTGCATAACCCTGCTTTCTGTGGGGCTTTCGCATCTCAGCATGCTGCACAACAAATGCTACCACATTCAAACAGCTGGATATGACTGGCTACCAGTTAGGTGTGAGTGCCTGGACGAAGTGCAAGGCAACTGGTACTCAGGCGTGATGCTATAGGAGACAAGCTGTCACTGTCACTATTTCGTGATACATTTTCTAAGTGTCTCCCCGTGGAGGCTCCATTGAGTTGTCATCATGTAGCTCACAACCAAGAGAGATGCAATTCTCTGGTGTCTGAGGCCACAGCAAGTCTTGTGCTTTGGGAAGTATCTTGGGTTTTTCTTCTATGCATAAGCAGCAGCTTGCAGCATAAGAAAAAGGGAACCATGAATTTAGGTTCTTTCTTTACATAACTGATGGCCTGAACAGTCAAAACATTTGTTTCCAGTGTTTTCAAAAATCACAATTTTTAAAACAATCATTGAATCTTAAACTATTGTGAAGAATGGATGTTGCTCAGTTCAGCATGTTCATGACCATGGACACCAATCAAAAAAGGACCAACATCAAATACTTGACATGAAATATTTTAACGAGCAGGTTACTGGGATAGAGCTAGCAAGCATTCAGCACAATTTAACACAAACTTCACTGCCACAGAAAGATAATGTATTTTTGATCAAATTTAACTTTGAATGCTCAGATCTGCTTTGGAAGCTATATAATGAACTTGTTACAGCTGAATCAGCCAAACTGGATACCTCAGCAAAGTAACACTTCTAACACATACTGAGTAGTACCAGAAGCCCTCTGCAGATCACTCTAACGTGTGGCAACTGCTGAAAGGAGTGAACATATTACTGAAGTGCTGAGTCCAAACACCCATAGCTATAGCACAAAATGCTATTCATGATACCTATTTCCCTAGGTATCTCAGCAAAAAGATGTGACTGCTTTGAGAGAATGCATGAGCATGAGGTCCTAATGCTACTATCATCTTTTTTTAATTCCTCTCTAAATAATGGCTACTCTCTCATGCGTTAGAAAAACACAGTAAAGCAGCAATTACCACAACTGATCACAAGAGACTGGAAGAAGATGAGGTCAATTAAAAACAGTGCAAATTAAATGAACAGAGAAAGGCACGAATCAGCTAAACATTATGGACTGAAATTCTAAGAACCTGCACAAGCATCCTTTGGTTTATCTACTCATGCCTGAGCTTTCCAAGCCCACTCACAACACAACACCTGCCAAAAGAATGAATTAGAACTTCTCAGATTGCATCATAGCCACATTAAAAGCAACAATCAATTTACAACTCCTAACTGTAAGATCTTCTCTTCTACAAAAGACTACTATTAAAAAGACACTAAAAGATAGAGTATTTTCCCTTAGGGATATACAGACTATTTTAACCCTTACCTCTTTATCCTTCTTAGTCTTCTTTATTTTCATCTTAATTTTCTTTCCCGTTATCATGCTGTAGTTTTCATTCTTCTTTTTGTTTTTAAAGAACTAAAATGAGATCACACATTAGAAAGACATAGGCTTTGCTTTATTTTGTAACGTTACAAATCTTAAATAAAATTACAGACAATGATCTTTTATACTCCCTAACTGTCCAAAACAAGAGATGGGTCTCTAGTTGCTGATGACAAAACTGGTGGTGTTATGACAGGACAGATTAAGTGTTTAGATAAGAAATATAATGGAACTTCACACTCACACAAGCATACCTTGGAAAGCTGGACAGGTCCTGTTTTCTCTCTCTTTTTCTTCTTTTCTTTCTTTTTCTTCATTTTGTTCTCTTTTTTCCTTTTCTGCAAGTATAAGACACTTATGCTTACAGATTCACAAGGGCAAAAAAAGGAAATCCACAAGTAGCTCTTAACACTCCGGCTAGTCATGACAGCCACTACTGCTTGCCCTTACCACTGCTGAATAGGTACTACCTGAAGTACACAGGAAGTAGTGCAGCAGGGTTGGCAACCCTTGAGATCCTGAGAAACAGAAATGGTCTGACCCCTAATTATATCTCTTTTAATGTAACCCCAATATACAAAAATCACCGAACAGAAGGTCCTAACGCAACGAGAAAGAAAAATTACAATAGCAAGAATCTGCCACTCTCTGTCTGACTAGAGATAGTTTCTTCTAACAGAACTTATACAAAGTTATCAAGACTCCCCACTTCTCTTTTCTTCAGAGACTACTCTAAATTCTAGCTGGACCAGAAACAACTGACAAAAGGAACCTTTAAATTATTTCTCCTTTAGTATACAGTCAAATATATGCCAACCTGTCAGCTCACCTGCTGTAATGCTAAAAGCGCGATTCAGATTTACATAGCCACAGACAAAAGCATTACATCTTACATGACATTGAAGGTTATCGAAATATGAAGAACTATTTTCTGTTTGTTAACAACTTATTTCTCTTAGTAAATGTTTACCTTTTTGTTGTGCTTTTCTTTTTTCTTTTTCTTTGATTTAGACTTGGGAGACTCTAAAAAAACCAAAACAAAACGCTCTAAGTTTAGTATTCTGAAAAAGGCACTTCGTTTTACAGAATGCACACAGAAGTGTAAAGCATTAGAAGAAAATGCTTTAATTCAGCTACATATATATATACACACACACACACATACACACACACACAAATGCTGGCTGAAACTAACCCTGAGGAAAGCAACACATTAACTTACTGCCACTTACTGGTCTAACATGGAAACTGAAAATACCTGATTTACTCCATGATTACTTATACCAATCTATTATATTAATAGAGACAATATTTCTCTCTTCTTTCCGCAGCTCATTGCTCTGAAAGTCACAGTTTTTTCACTCCTCCTCCATAATGGCAACTACCTACACCTATAGATCTGTCTTAGCTCTATTACTTTAGATCTTTTCTTGTCTAGATGAAGTAAATAGATTTGCTTAAACATGCCCTTGTAGGACATTTTGCTAGATTGTCTGCTTTCTCCTGTGAATGCGAAAACTTAGGAAAATTTTAGCTGTAAAGTTTTAGCAAATCTCTGAGCATGCAGACTGATAACTTGAGCCTAATTCAGAATGTTTTTTTCCTCAGACACGTTTCTTGACATCCCTCCAAAAGATGAGCCGGAAAGCATGTCAAGCATGTTCACACAGTCAGTGTCTGACATGGCATTTTAATTCTTTTTAAAGTTTTAGAGCATATCACATGGGGTAAAATTAGTTCAAGAAGAAAGGAAGACCTCATCCAATCAAATGTACAAGTTCATAGATTTGAATATTTTCAGAATTTATTTATGTCAGATACATTGAATCAAGCTGCTGAAGTATGAGAACAAGTAGTATTTCCATACAGACCTGCTTCAAGAGAAGTTTTTCTTAACTGTGGAATACACAGTCACAAATATAAGGTCCTGTACCAGATGGTGAAGTTTCAGCCAACACTGATGTTAAAACTTTTCATCAGGATTTCCCAATCATAGAAAACACACTTCAGTGTTTAGCCTGACACATTTTATTTAAAAATGGCAATTTGATCACTTTACCTGCAGTGATACCAAATATTTTGATACAGAATATCAAAACAATGCAGTCCTGTTACAATCAGCAGTGCATGCCCCTCGATGTCACAAGTTATATGCATAGAAAAAAACTGCACTTACTCCCGTATACAATCTACCCCAAGCCCTCCAAGTAAAAACTGGCAGCTTAGTATGGAAAGTCTCAATCCTGCACTGCTTGCATATGTGTTCCCACTGAACTTGGTCATTGGTACTAATAAACTTCACATGAGTCCTCAAAGTCAATGCTTGAAATGTTAAGACCAAAGGAAGACTAAATCAAAAACCCTATCTGGTCTTGCTAGATGGGTGAAGTAGAAAAAGATCTGTGTTTTGAAAGTATAATGAACACAGAGTTTTAAATATATACAGCATATTGTTACAAAGTAACATTTATTTGAATGGCAGTTTCTCTTTTGAAGTTATTTACATTAAGAGAGGAACGCTGCATACCATGTGTAAAGACGTACCTTAAGACAGCAAGAGGAAAAGGGTTCCGAGAGAAACAACCTGAACAGGCAACACTGGCATTCTACACTGTCACTTTGTGGTGGTTTAGCCACATTTAAAATTAGCTTTAAATGTTTCCAGGAGTGCTATCAAAACTGGTAAACATCATGTGTGCACATGGAGGGTAGCTTACCTCTGCTACTTGAAGAAGACGACCTTGATGATGAGCATGATGAGGAGGAAGAAGAGGATGTAGTGCTAGAAGACGATGCAGATGAAATGGATGATGATCTGCTTCTACTGCGTTTTCGTTTCCTTTTTTCTTTTCCTGAGGATAACACAAGGCAACAGTGACAAGCGTCCTAGTAACTGCCATCTACAAAAACGACTCTTCGCAGAACTTAAACGCAACAAACCTCTATGTTGAGGGGTTGGTTCCGTTTTTTTTGCCCCTCTTCAGTGTGCCATGGTCTACTACTGTTAGTGAGTGACAGCGCCCAACATCGGGGTCAAACACAGTAACCGACATAAAGGATACCACACGCAACGCCGTAGCATGGAAACAGATCACCAATGCCTACCTCGGACATTCAGCCCTTCCTGTGCAGCTGCACACAGTGTCCTACTTTTTTCATCCTTCCTGTTATCCATATCTAGTCAGAGACAAAAGCACATTCAGTAACACCACTCCCAAAAGACTTTGGGAGATTAAGAACAGAAAAGCGCAGTGCGGGCACAGCAGAAACCGGCGAGCACTGCTCGGGGCAGCCCCTCACCGCTCCTACCAAGCTGCATGCCGCTATGATGAAGGGCACGTTCAGGCTCTCATCCTCTGGCATCAGGAATCGGAGGCCAAATCTCTTTTCGTGGCCGTTAGTGCCTACGCTGTATCGCTCGCCACGGCAGCTGCATTTCAGGTCATCGATGGATTACGAGATCTCGCCCCGCGGCCCGCCTGCAGCCGCCAGCAGGGCCCCGAGCCCGAGGGCCGGGGCCTCGCGTCCCGACCCGCCCTGCGCCCGCCGCGCCGGCACTCACCCACCCACTCACGACCTCCACCAGCCTCGCCGGCAGCCCGCGGCCCGGGAGGGGCTCCCGCTCTGGCCGGGCCGCGCCGCGCCGCGCCGCCGACCAGCACACAGGCGCGTACGGGCCGCGCCGCCATTTCCTGAGGGAAGCCCGGCTCCCACCCCCGCCCCGCGGCCGGGTCTGGTGCGGGTCCGGCGCGGCGGCTCGCAGGACCCTCCTTGCCTAACCCGCCCCGGCTGCCTTCCCGCCGCCGCGCTTACCTAAAGGCGGCCCAGGCCCCGCCGCGCCCCGGCTGGCGACCCGGAAGTGCTGCCAAAGAAGGCTCCTTCGTCCTCCCTCCCCGCCTTTTTCACCGCACCGCACCGCCCACCCTGCCCGGCCAGCAGGGGCCGTTGCGCTTGCTCGGTTCCGGCCGCTGCTCAGCCCTGCAGCGGGCCCTCACGGGCTGCAGCCCAGCGCCTGCGCCTGTCGCGGCTCCCAGGGGGCGGTTCGGGCTGAGCCACGTCCGGCCGCGGCTCCTGCCATGGAGGCGCAGCACGCCCCTGCTGTGCACCGGTGCGCGGACACAGGCCTTCTGCACGTCTTTTTCTCCA
Source organism: Phaethon aethereus (assembly GCF_964289735.1). Taxonomy (NCBI): domain Eukaryota; kingdom Metazoa; phylum Chordata; class Aves; order Phaethontiformes; family Phaethontidae; genus Phaethon; species Phaethon aethereus. Next base: position 104,068,414 of record NC_138576.1, on the reverse strand, counting down.
CACGCACAGGTGTGGGGTCACACAGCATTGGCTGTAAATCATAGAATCATCGGATCTTTGGGTCGAAACGGACCTTTAAAGGCCATTAAGTCCAGCCCCCTGCAGTGAGCAGGGACGGCTTCAACTAGATGGACCACCTGACCTGGAATGTTTCCAGGGATGGGGCATCTACCGCCTCTCTGGGCAACCTGGGCCAGGGCTTCACCACCCTCATTGTCAAAAATTTCTTCCTTATATCTATATAATATATCTAAGTATCTAAATATAGAAGTATCTAGATATGTAAGTACCTAGTAAATCAACTAAGGGTGCTTAAGTCCTGCCCCAGGACCTCGTCTCCCGCTCCCTCCCACCGCGTGAGGGCTGCTCTCGTGCTGCCTGCAGCGGCACAGTTCTAGCGCTGTGCCTCAGCACCACCCTGCCGGCCGTGGGACAGCGCCTGGCACCCACCGGGTGCTTGTGCTCTCACAGGGAAGCGGAGTGCAATGCTAACATGTTTCCCAAGCTGGCTTCCAACGCTTTGGAACACACCGCCAAGCTTTCCATTCCCATTTTTAAAATACCATGTTCTCAAGCATGAAGTAATCATGGGATACTGAAGCAACTCATCTGTTACTGGCCTGAGCTGAGCAAATCCGACCTCAGCTGAACCCAAACCTGCTCCGAAGAGAAACAGTATCCTGTTGTGATTCCGATGGATCCTTGGACCTCACTGATCTTCATCTGATCTAGCTTAGCTTAGAACTTGCTGAACTTCTATGCACAGCTGCTTTATGACACGCAAGTATAAACCAAAATATCTGTGAACCACATTGATTCTTAATCTAAAGCAGTGTCGGGTTTTCTTTGGATTGTGAACAAATATCCAGTACTCAACATCCTTCTAAAAAGTCTGCTTAAATCCAGCCAAAAGGAATATATACCACACACAGTCCAGAAGGATGGTAAAATTATTTATTCTTACATTAGTTTATGTATACAGTGATGGCATTTGGCTAGAAAAATGTCTATTTTGTAGACTATATTGTAGTAAGGGATATTCAAACAACTACAAACTGTCAATAAATACATTAAAAACATACTGTATGCTGATGTAGAAATACCCTACGCTCTTTTGGTTGCTTACCCAGTACAATATTATTGAAAAGTTTTTTGGTGTTTTTCATGCAACATCAAAATTCTTCCTGACAGTTCATGCTACACAACTTTTTTTTCTTTATTAGGAACAGGATGAAATTTAAAATCCTGTTTAAAAATAGTAAAAATTGCTGAAAATTTTAACATAAATCTCTCAATTGTTGTGATAAAAAGAACCAATTTAAAGAAGGTTGTCTTTAAAAAAAATGAATTTTCTCAACTAATTCTTTACAAAACAGGCAGTATTTCAAAAGGGATGTTTCCCTCACCCAGGATGAATCATTTGTGCTTCACAATTTTAATAGGAATATTCGTGGCAAAAACCTAAACCCAACTGGTAGGTAGAGGAGCGGCTGCAGTACAGGCTGTCTAAAACCAAACATGCTTTCAGAGTCTGTCCAGGAACACACTAAACACCCACGTTACTATGCCATCACCTACTCTAACAATTAGAAATGGAGTTTTAATAATACTTAGCTCTTTTCATGGTCAAAATTGTTCACAAACATTTAAATAGCCCTAAACGCTTCTGCAAGTATTATTATCCCCATTTTACGCTCGGGGTGGTGGAGGCGGAGCGGGCTGGGAATTTGCCAGGACACAGACTGCATCCTTTCCATCTTGCCTCCCTCGATTGTCCAAGTTCTTTATCGCTTTCTGTATTTTACACTCAATGTACCGGAGTCCCAGGAAACACAGGTGGTACGCTTCCATCAGTTATTGGTGATTCTTATGCAACTTGTGCCACTTTGAAAGTTACGTGACAAATATTAAAGTAATAATTGACATGAAGTCCACGTCGGAGGCTCAGGATTGACGTCCTAGAATGCCACACCATTTTCAAACCAAGCTTGCTCTTTCTGTAACGAAGCATTAGGGACATGAGGCCTAATTGCCTCTGTCGTACTGCCAAAATGACTCTTAAAGTTAGTCATGGTGGTACACAAGAATAAAATCCGTTCCTCACCACCTGTCCCTGAGAACACGGAAAGCTCCTACAGTGGCCCAAGTACCTCCTGGCATCATACAACAAAAAAGACATCTAGATCAAAACAAAGATTTCAGATGTGCTAACCCACCATGAGGTACAGGTAACTAAGGTCTCTTCCTCTCCGCCCCTGAATTTGAAAATATTTGTTTCTGAATTACGTCCTAGAAACCATGTGGGAAAGCAGACGCCTAGCAATGAGATTGCAGATACAAAATACGATATTCTGCCTTTGTCTGAGTATCAATCCTCAAATCGTTTTATTACAATTGATATCAACATCCCACACAAAAAGGGCATTTTTGATTTTGCCACATTTGCCCTCTGGAATTTTCTACCTTATGCCTTGCAGTCTGTGCCCCATTTTGATTTTTATCCTACCTAGTTTACTCTTACTCTAAACCCAGGTTGGTTTTCCTGCGGTCTCTGGACAAGCTCTGGGTTTGCTCTGCCAGTGGACTGCAGGAGCAATGGATAACGTTGTGGTGTTTCACTACCTGATCTGTGAGAGATGAGAGACACACAATTCTGTCACTTGTAATAACAAAGTGACCGAGTGTGCAAATTACATCCCTCTTACAGGCACCCAAAAGGCTTTAAAAAGGCACGTGTGTTCTTTGTCACTTGTTCCTCAGTGCCTGATCTTGATGATTTTAGTGCGTCTCCAATAAACCCTGTACAATGCACACATTCCCTTGCAGTATGGAAGGAACTTAGAATAAAAATTAAGATCTTCAGATGTACTTCATAGTCAGCAGTTGTTCCTCAGTGCCTGTCCTGCCCTTTAACAAACAAGAGCTGCACTACCTGTGAGAATTGGCTTCTTACAGCAACCTCACTCCCTAATCCATTTTCCCCCCTTCTTTCCCAAACATCCAAATTTCTAGCAGAGGGGAACAGTGCATGTTACGTGGGCTTTTACCCAAGCAGATATCCAAAGCTCTTCCTGCCTTTTGTAGAGCTGGTAGGCCAGAAAACATCTCTTCTGCGCAGATGTGGAAGCAAAAGCACAGGAATTTTGCCACTCTTCTTCCAGCAGTGCAGCCAAGAGCTGGCAGGCTGGTCAAGTACCCTGCTTCTGGCCACGTCCTGAGAGGTGAGAAGCGCCCACAGCTTCTTTTGACTTCAGGTGGGGACTGTGGATGTTTACCACCAATGGAAATCAGTCCCAAGGCACTAGGCAGGAACGGAAAGGACATAGCAAAGCTATTGTGACCTGGGGGTACTCCATATAGCTGAAATCACAGGCTAGGAAAGTAAGAGGCATTGGCATCTTCCTCTGGGCTTTCTGGAAAAAAAAATATATTAAAAAAAAAAAGCAAGATCCCAGGCAAAAGTTTGCCCTGCCTAACTGAAGCCATTCTCCCCGCTTCAAAAATCTAAGAGGTGGAGGGATCAAATCCATTGATTCAAATGTGCTAATGTTGAAATGCTTCCATTTCAGACAGGTGGAATGCACTTGCATGCTTGGGCATGGCTTCACTTCTGCGTGAGGGACCCGAGCCCAGAGGCCTGCTTGGGCTCCAGGGGGCTTACTGGAGGACTTTCATCTCCAATCGCCAGTCTGGTGATAGGAGCTAAGCATTGCCTCCAGCCTGGGCTGAGCTGAGTCTGGATCAAATGTGTGTTCACATCCGACTGGACTTCTAGCTGCCTTAAAAACGCAGTCTTGAAAAAAATAGGTTAAAAAAGGAAAGGCTGATGCTTTGGCAATTCATTGTCTGTTGTGCAGTCCGAAAGCCTCAAAACATTATTAGTAGCTTGACTAGTGGCAATTCACTATTGCATGTCTGGTAGTCACCAAAAAATCGTTTCTTAATGGTTAAAGCAGTCACATTTGATTGGGCATGCTTTTCACAATTCCTCCAGGTCGGTTAAATCCACAACCACTTTCAAAAACAGAGTGTCATCTCTGATGTAGGTGTTCTTTGTGTTCTCCAGGACCGTGTGCGGAACGAAGCGTGGACATCCAGAGGCAATATTCATTTCTCCGTCCGGCCTTTTGAAACTGCTGCTATTGGGGTCAGCTCGAAAGACTTCCACAATGTGATTTTTTTTCCCACTTTGGTCCAAAAGCATAAGTGTAACTTTTTGCTTGAAAGGCCACAGTAGCAGTGAGTCAAATTCCCCCCTCATCACTACAAAGTAGAGAGAGACATGTGTTCCCTTTCCTGAGCCATCCCCGTTCAGGTAGGCTCTCGCGCATAACCTGTACCCACAGCGGCTGGTGTAAAAGGGCTGGCTGAATATGGAGAGGACACGGCCTTCCACCGCTTCTTTTTTCTTCATCTTGTAGTCTGTGATTTTCCAGATTAATTTCCCATTGTAGCATGTGCCTTCCAAAAGCCTAAACCGTTCTTCATTTTTATTGAGCTGTGCTTTGTGAATATTGATCTGGAGATCGTGTTTGCTGGACTGACCTTCCAAAACAACTGCGGCGGGGGGGGGGGGGGGGGGGGCAAAAACGAAAAAAGGAGGAAAAAAAAAAGAAAAGAAAAAATTAAAAAAAGAGAGAAAAACATTTAGTAAAATAAAACTGTCAAAGCACTGGATACAAAGAGCAACCAGAGTCGAGCTGACAATACTGAACTACTCAAGCCTGAGTACAGGCTGTTAATTAGTGTAACTAACACCTGTTCACTTCTTTTTATCGTAATTGCAGCTGGTGAATAAGGTAAATCAGTAACTACAAACCAGGTTTAATGCCTGGCAGTACCACTGCCTCCATCACAGTGCACCAGCCTGACCAAGGCCAGCTCTCTGGCCCTGCGGTGCCACAGGAATTTAGGAGACATTGTGGAGTAGGGGAAGGCAGGAAAAGCAAAAAGAAAGCCCTTTCTGGCTAGCAGCTGCAACTGACTGACTGTAGCACCAGAGCCTCTCCTTAGCCACCAGTAAGTCAGGAAAAACCCCCCACCCTTGCAGAAAAGAAACAAAAGTCCCAACACACCCAAGCGCTGATCGTATGTCTCCATCAGGGCAATCTTCTGCTTTACATTTTCAATTGTGTCAAACAGGGGTCGCAAGTCTAATTTACTTTGCTGCTGGTTTGCCATCTGTATTAGCTGTTTCACTTGTGATTCCAGGCGTGCAGACTTATCCAGGTGACTGGCCAGAGCCTTCCCAGTTGATGCCATTGGAAGAGGGTGGAAGCGGAGACATTGATAAAATCAGCCATTTAATTTGAAATAAGATAAAGAAGCCTTTAGCATGTCAGTAATAACCTTACGGTGCATTTGAAAGTACTCTGCTGGCTTAGGAACGTATCCAAATGCTCCTTCACAATTTGTTTGTCATTCTGTGACTGAGAAGCCATGCCTTAGATCCATTCGCACTGCATCACTTCATTCAACTGGTTATTCCAATTTGCACCCACATATTCACCATGGGGATCTGGCCATGAGGATTTATACAGTGCTTTTTGCCCAGATCAGATATCCAAACTTCTTTATTGGTTAAAATGAAAAGACAATACTGTATTGTAAAAAAAACAAGAAGGGCTTGTGAAGTGTCTGGGAGACCTTATTTGTTATTGCCCTGCTATTAGTAACAGCTATTACTGGATAAACGCATTTAAGGATACAAGAAGGCAATTGTCAAAAAAAAGGTAAAATTAATGTCTCACCTGTGTGCTAACCATCAAGTTGCTATTTTTACCAAACAGTTGTGTAAACTGTCTGAATTCTTTCTCACACTTTTTAATAGCCTCTGCTAGCTGCTGGATTTTAATCTCTTTACATTCCAGGCTCTTATACAGGTCAGATATCTACAGATGGAAAAAAACCAGTAAAAATGCTAAGGCGCACCAAAACATACATCAATCAGATTAAAACATAAGTGACTATATAGGAGAAAGTGGAAAAGTTTACAATGCAAAGTCTCTAACTTAGCTAGCTATAGCAGTACTTAATTCACAATTCATGGATGAGCGCTGGGAAGAACAGAATATGAGCGTATTCTTTAATAGATCTATGAAGCAACAGGTGCAAGGAGGCTCCTTATCTCTCATCCCCATCATGATGATCCATTCGTCTCTATAGGGAGATAATACATACTTACATGCGCACATGTGCATGTGTGTTTCTATGTGTATGTATATACATTTTTTTCCCCCCCTCTACTGAGGTCTAACCAGTAAAAGAGATGAGTCAGTGAGGAATACTAACTCCAAAATCAAGTTGTAGCACTGCGGGGCACTTATTTTTAGCATAAACAAGCAAAAGAGTAAGCCAGGATGTATTCACCTTAGTAGGGTTGGGCATGCACCCAGCGTCACCTGCTGGGAGCCGTAGAAGTGATCGTGAGTGGCAAGGTGCTTGCAACTGGCTCTGCACTACTCCGTGCTGCCTCTACAGAGGGGCATCTAAAGGCTCCTTTTCAGAGCAATCTGACCAGCCACTGAAACTTTAAAATGCTCTATCTCCAAACCTCGTATTCACTGTAAGCAGGTACCAAAAGCAAATGAGGTAAGAGATGGCAACGAGCCTCCCACTGTGCTTGGTGGAGAATATACGTGCCTGAGCACAGAGGGATTTCCATCCAATTGACTGACTTCACTAGAAGAGCTTATTCTGACTTCCGAGGTGTGCGAAGGCAATAAAAACAGTCTTTTAAAATGTAGCTGAGCTAAACCAGGCAACAAATGCAGAATCTTGTATTGTCGTCCAACCAGCCAAGCACCGCTGAAGAGTGCTCGTTAAATATGACTTACCTGTTCTTCCAACTTGGAGTTCTTGTCTAAAATCTGCAGCATGTGTTCCCTCAGGGCGCCGTTTTCATGTTCAGCAAGTTTCCCTCTTTTAACCTTAGTGAGGCAGAGGGGGAAGTGAAAGAAAAAATAGTAAGATACGCAGATTTTTGAAGCTGTTAATAAAAAATTTATTGATGCAAGCATTTAAAATGTCTCCTCTGTGCTTTGAAAGTGAGGGAATGGCAGTCCTAATTCTTTAGTACAGCACCTTAGCCAATACTAGAAATGGCTGTGAAAGAACAACAACGGGTTATTTTGAATAATTATGCCAATTGGTTTGGGAGACAAATTCCAGTCCCAGTACAGAGATCTATAAAACAGTACCTTTACAAGACAGCCGTACTGCTTATACGGGCAGTCCACTTCTGCCTCGGGACACACAGCGTGGTGCTTTTCAATCTGTGTGTATTAACAAAGAAACTTGCAATGAAATAAATATTAAGTAACTTGCCTTACGGATAAACTCTGAATGGCTGCATAAAGGGTGAATAAAGGCCAGTGTCATGACACCACCGATCATGTAAAGAGGAAAATGAGTATTCACAGTGAATAAGCAAGCCCAACATTCTCCTGATACTGCAAAATGCCAATGCTTTGCAGTGACCGAATACCTCGCTCGTAAGCTGGGCCATGGATTCCTTCTAGGACCAAACAAAGGAAACACTTAGAGCAGTGAAGCTTTATTGGCACGGGCCAACGTAGTCTGCAACGTAATGTTCAGTTTTCATAAACATGCGTGATCTGCTGAATCACAGTATATGAAAAAAATAAAAGTACCTCCTTTTTCAGAATTATTTGTGAACAGTTTTGGAGACAAGGCACAGGGTAGTCAGGACAGTCATTTTTCTCATGATTCTGGGGAAGAAGAAACAAAACAAGGCAATGGTTTGCATTTTTGTAAGGTGGTATACATAGAGGAAGCTTTTCATTCTAGCATGCAAAAAGTAATCCCAAACATACACGTGCAAGCCCCATATCGCATTGTTGTTCATAAGAGAGCAACAGTAATTGGTATTATTTAAAGCATGCTTATTATACTTTCTCCATCAGCTACTCAGCCAAATTTTGTTTCAGGAGTTGTTAAGCCCCGTTGCAACGCTGAAAACTTTTCCCTCAGCAACATTGAGAAGAAACATGTGCTATGGATTCCCAGTGAATGCTTTATAATCTTACCTTTATGTTTATTAAGACCACATATTCATTACAGTACTGACACATTTCTTCTCGAAATTTACAGTGCTGGTTCAAGTGCTCTTTCAAGTCTTTCCGAAGGATTTGATCACAACATCCGTCGTTAGTGCATTGCACGCTTTCAAACAAACACTGCTGAAGATGCTCCTGCAACATGCAACAGCGGATTAAACCCCAGAGTATTTCATCGCATCTCCAGTTGCCCAACAGACCCACAGAAACATTTGGCAGTTTGATAACAAACAAAACTCCAAACACTCTTTCCTCCATAAACTTTCTCCTTTTCCAGTCTCAAAACTAAAGTGAACATGAACATTTGGGGAGACCTTTGTATGACTTCCACTTTTCATTCAACTGATATATCAAAGAGAGGCCAAAACGGCCACTACACCTTGGCAGGTTTTCTTGAATCGACCATCGCGTGGCACCTAAGCATACAGTAGGTATGTATAGGCTCTATGGATATACTAAAGCTACATAAAGCAAACAGTTCTTATTAAACAAATATCTTAAGGCAAAGCTGGAACAAACTTAGAGCCATAATATTTTGAGCTTAACATTTGTTACTTACAGCGTATAGCTAAGTCATAATCTATGTACTTAAGCCACATTGCTATAATAACTCTGAAGTCTGAAGACAATCACTGGAATTTAGCTTATAATAAATACACAGACTCTGCCTGAAAATCAAAGGCTTCAAAATTTGATCAACCAAACTAACCTGATATCGTCCCAGAATTATTTTTGAATTGCAGTCAGGAATGTTTTTGCAGAACACATGCAAGTTGAGAACTTCTCTTTTACAGCAGTTGTCTTTGAATACCTGTAAAAGGACGCAAGCCAGCCTTCATATGCAGTCACAGAAGATGTTATAAAGAATATAAAAAAGCAAAACATCACAAGAGATCTTTTAAGCACACAAGTGTAGACTCCATAACTGCAAGTATGGTTCTTGATGATTCATATTGAAAATGTATACTAAAAATATAAATCAAAACATACATGAATTTTCTAATAAGCATAGGGTTTTTTCCCCTTATAGTTATTTGACAGATGCTGATCCATCCCACAGCCAGCAGAATTAGTTCAGGAGCTACAAAGCCACTGCCAGAGCCTGCCTGCATCTGGAAGAAAGCAGCTGGAGCTAACGGGCCCCAAAGGCCAAACCAGTTCTCTGCACGCAGCTCCAATGTTCAAGCACGCAGCACGCCTTTGGGATGGAGACAATGCTGAGATATCCCTTCTATAGACTCTGAGAAACAGCACCGTTCCCAGTTGTGTAGGCAGAAGCAAATTAAGGCCCCAGAGCAAACTTTCAATCTTATTTAGAGATCTTCCTATAAGGAGCGTTATGAAGCTGCTCACTGTTGCATGACTGCCATCAGAACTTGCACAAAGTAGAAGACAGCGAATGAAAAACAAAAATCACGTGGACAGTCTGATTACAGTCTCCTATCAGGAGCAGGAGAGAGAGGAAGGGGACATTTGATTTCACTGGAAAATTCATTCTGGCAGGACCAAGTATGTAGCATACTTTCAAGCCTTGGTGTATATATGTAATAAGGACAAAAGAAACCATTATGAAAAAAACCCCAGAAATAATCAGTAGCTTGCAAAATAAGCAGCATGAACTTATCTTTTCCGCTAAAAAGTTACCCAAAAGTAAATTAAGTCTGCAGGGTTAATGAGATATAATGGAAATCGTTAAGGCAGTAAATTATAACCAAGTCAAAACAAAGACAATCAAATAAACAAGATACCCCAGCAAGATGGGGCATTAAAAAGGCAATTCAACAAACTCTCCACCAAAAAAAAGCATTTGATGACTACGGAAGATTTAAAACTTTGTGAAACTCTTCAACAGTGTACTGGAAATACAGAAGACTAAAATGAAATCAGTTCAGAACATGATGTATAAAATAAAGCTTTAGCTATACACCTATACTTCCTTTCTGGGAGAGCACCACCGAATACACTGCTTCCCCTAGCATAATTTCAGAGACAAAACCCGCTCTGCCCCTGAAGACTAACAGACTACGAGCCATCTTGTTCTCAGCTGTCTTGCTCTTTCCAAGCAGATGTTGACTGCTGGAGCAACTGCCACTACAGCCACTTACCTCGTGCATTTTTATTGTTTCTTTGTCGACAGGACAGGTGGGTACTGCATTCAACTCTCTAGATCAAAAGAAGAGTCATGTTAACCCACAGAAAATTTCATTTATTTTATGAAATTGGGCTATGCTAGAATCTGACTCGGGCAGAAATCAGTACTAGATACCGTGAAAAAGCAAAAAAGCGCTTCAAAAACACTTTCATCTGGCAACTACACAGCCAAATTCTGCCCACAGCTCTAAAAGGCTATGAATCTGTGACACTGAATATGTAACAGAAAGCCGAGTTTGTCCTACGAGTGTTAATAAGATGGTTTTTAATTAAGAGGACTTTGTCACTCTCTGGCCATCTGCTGCTCGCAAATGTCATATCTGAAAAAATCCCATTACGTGCATTAAACCCAGCCTTTGCCCAACGCAAAGAGTGCACTCCTTGCTACACCAGCAAAAGCAGATCTAATGGCTCCTGTCTTAAAAGGCTTCCAGATAAAGGAAAATAAAATACGTATTGAGGCAGTGCAAAAGGGAGGCAACCCACAGAGAGAAAGCAGCAAACATCTAAAATTCATAAAAGGTAAATGGGGACATCCATCCACATAATCAGGCTCCTCCACAGCCTTTCTGGGCCAAATCCTGCCCTCGGCTACACCACACAGCACATGCTGTATTTCCAGCATTTACTTCTTTTTAGGAGGGGGAGGACGGGGAGCTTGTGGGCGCAGAAGAAGTTTGCACTAACCTCAAAGAAAGAATGCACTGCTGGCAAAATCGGTGGCCACATCCCGTCTGGTGGGGATTGCGAAGGACGAGGTGGCAGTAGGTGCACTTGTACCGGTCTTCTAAGGTTTCGACAAACTTGTAGTTGGCGTCCGGCTCGAAGTCCAGAGAGACGGCGCTGGCGGAGTTCTGGCGCATGAAGATGCCCGAGAGACCAGCGGGTTCGTCACAGGCCATGGGAGCTGCACCGGGAACCAGAGGCAGGAAGAACCCCTTCAAATATTCACTGGCAGTCACGCCGCCTCGGCTACCCCTTGCAGCAGGCTGCCGTTCGCAGGAGGGTTGTCATCTGCAGCAGGGTGCAACAGATTTTGGAGGGAACGTGCCAACAATGGAAGAACAACAAAATGCTCAGAGAACGACAAAATGACACGACAAGCACTGACTTCAGAAAGGAGTTTTACAATCTGAAAATTATTCCCCAGAACAGAGATTTTTATCTTTTTTTTTTTATTATTTTCTTGCAGCAGCTCTTAGTCTCAAAAAAATTACACGAGTCACAGACATGGCTGGGGAAAGCAAAGGCCAAGTCTTGGCCCTAATGTCCACCAGGAAGGTCTCCACTTAACATAGAGGCCATCCACATGACTTCACGCGTTCATTGCACTCATTCAAGCAAGAGACAGCTTTGTGGTTTCCAGCAAGGAGCATACAAAAATAAAAAAAGGCAACAAGGGGATTTTACCTTCAGTTCAGGTGTTACAGGAGTCAAAGCCTCTTAACTTGACATCTTTCTTTTCCCAGCTGATCACTCATTTATAGCGGTAAACTCTAGTCCTATTTTTTCAAAGTTTTATTTAATTATGTGCAAGTTCTTGGCTATATTAATCCTGCCTGAAAGAAATTGTGGGGAAAAAAAAAGAAGAAAAGCAAAATTGCAATCAGAAGTGTGATGTAAGTTTTTCTCTCAACCTACGAAAGCTCATACGCAGCATGGAATACAATCTTAGTTTTCCAATTGGAAAAACCAGCAACATTTGTTTCCAGCCCTGAGTCACAGACCTTGAGATTTGCCACCGGTCCCTTGATCTCGCAGTACTTTTTTTGCAAGCAGCTCAAGACCCAGAGCCACTCTGGTTTCCATTGCTTGCGGCTTTGCATTCAGAAGACACTTTTTCCTTACAGGATGGGTACCAAAGCACAACGCACCTGAGCTCTCGGATCGTTTCATGGGGAAGTGCTTCAATTTTACAGCTGTGCTACGGGATGCTATTTCTCCTCTGTGTGCATCACCCTCCCCGCCAGTCACTCGAGTCACTCTTACTGGCATCAGCACCCCTCGGAGAGCTCTGACTCAGCTCCTGTAAGGTCACCGAGGGTATCTGCTGCTTTCGGAGGGAAGCAGGGCCAACACATCACCATTGACAACCTTACGCTGGCATTAAACAGCATGCCAAGTACTGACACACTGCCCTACCCCCCTGCTGCGATGGATTCCTGGCCATGAAAGCAGCGATTAGTACCGTGCTATGCAGAGCTCAAGCTCTGCCACAGACCTCCTGGCCTTCAGAAAGCAACATCCATTTTCCTTCCTACTTTAAAATCATTTTCCTTGCTACTTTAAAATCCCATACTGGGGAAGGAAATCCTGCCAACAGGTAAAGTACCTGACTCAAAATCAAGTCAAAGCACTTAACCAGCGAAATGTATTTCACAACGAACATTTACCTGCTCCTGTAACTCAGCACCCTCGTTTGTGGTTGTACCTGGTATTCACCTGCCCAGCTTGCCAGAGCCTCCCGGTCCTCCACCAGGCTGAACGTCAGGCTTACTCCAGCACAGCTGATCACCTAATATTGGTAACCCACAGGAATACGAGCCCTAATCACATTCCAGGCATAAAGACTTACTATTCCAACCCTGCTTGGTCCCTCCAAATGAACAGCCCTCTGCTTCAAACCAGAGATGATTGTCCGTGTCGCTCCTTTCATTTTTAAACAGCTGACCTTTTCTCCTCTGAAAATGGGGTTCCTGGTTCTCTGACGCTTAATCGGGAGCAATTCTATCTTCCTCACATCACACCCAAACGCAGCCTGAGGGCTTACCAGCCTTGTGCCTGGGCCGCCTTGGTAGCAGACGCCAGCAGCAGAGCGCGCCTGCTGCCCCAAAGGCAGATGGAGAGCTGCCACCGTTAACTTCCACAGCGCAGGCTACCCACAGGACAGATTTCCTACAAACGCGTTCTGTCGTTGGTCGGCAAGCACCCCAAAACACGTTCCCTTCCTCTCTCTCAGTAGTGCTCTCTCCCATTTACACGGCATCCACTTTCCTGCGTTCTACTACACTCCAGGACTTAGATCATCTGATGGTATGGTTTAGCAAGCTAATGCCGCACTGTGTAAGAACACGTAAAAAAAAACCCCAAAGAGCCCGTTTTTTACCCATTTTTGCCTTTAAGGTTCTACCTTAACTCCTGAAGTACTTCCAGCTGGGGTGAACGATGTTACAAATGTTTTAGGCAGAAAGGTTATGTCATGCATTAAGAAGAAATGCAGTCACCAGCCTAAAATCCCATCCAGAGACGCCTTCGGAGCTCTTGCCACTAATTAAACTGCCCACATTCATTCCCACCTCTTTCTGCAAGGAGCACCCTGCTCTGGTACAATGCCTTCCAACGCTCTTGCTGAGATGAGAGCCTTTATCTCTTCCAGCGCCTTCAGGATGCACCGATACCCCCGACCCCATCCCATTCCTAAAAAAGGAGGCTCTCGGCATCTCCAGGGAAGCGCCTCCTCCCGCTCAGCCTCGCTCAGCAGCGCATTGCACAGCTGAGGGCACCTCAGGGCACGGGAAAGAGCACTTCGGGCAAAAGGCGAGCCTGCCTGCTCGGAGGGCAGAAGGGGTGCGCCTCCGGGAGCCCCGAGCACTGGGACGTTTGCCACGGCTGCCAGCCTCGCCAGGGCTTTGCTGCGGGGCTTGCAGCTCTTTCGCTGGAGGAAGCGGCTGCCCCGGGAGAGGGCCTGCAGATGGCAAGGCTTCACCCGAGCCGGAGAGGCGTCCGTGTGGATCAGCCGGGGAGACGGGCTCACAGGAGCCACGGAACGGCAGCCCTGCCAGACCTACCGCCAGCCAGTGCTCGGCGGGGCGCGATCCGAACCATTGCGGGCGGCGCGTAATTCCCATCTCAGCGCCCGCCGGTGACTCAGGGCGGATTGCAGAAGCTCTTCTTTCACTTCTGGCTTCCAGCGCCTGCGCCCGTGCTCCCTGAACTGAAACCAAAGGGAAATGGTCAGGGGAAAAAGTGCTTTTTTGTGACAGCGAGAGCACACCGATGGTTAACTGAATCAATTTCCTGCTTACGTTAACGCCTGGCCTGCGTAGGAGACGAGGTATGCTTTCACTTCTGCCTGCGCATAGCTAAGAGCAATGGGAAGGCGTCCCTTCTTTGCGTACACTGCAATTTTTCAGCACGTGTGCGAACTGTAACGCTGCTTTAAAATACTAGAGAGCGGCAGGCTCATGCTGCATAATGATGCTCTTGTGGCTGGTGCACAATGCATGCGGGAAAAAGGGATTTCCATAGCAACTCCACCGCGACAGCACACACACAAAAAACCCACCAATGTATGGACATTGAAAATCCACACGTCAAAAAAAAAAGAATTTCCATAGACTGAAATGAATAAAATTAGTTCTGACCGCGCATAGAAAAGTAGTACGAACCACAAGAAGCTAAGCCCAAGCCCTGTAAACGGCTACCAAAGAGTGGGAGCCCAATGGCAGCGCGGTACGAAGAGCTCCCAGCTGCCCCTTCCTACCATTTTGGCATCCCAGCCCTGCCTGCACCAACAGCAGCACGTGCAAAACACTTCTGGAACAACTCTTCATACGATGCAGATGCTTTAACCTCACTGGAAAGAATCCAAGAGGGAGAATTTTGGTAACAAAAATAAACTTTCTTAAATGTGGGATATCCTGTTTTAACTACCGCCACACCAAACCGAGCCCAAACGTTTTCCGTTAAAATGCTCCACGCTTGGTATGTCTTACTGTTCAGGAATGGAGCAAGACACGAGCAGGACATGATAATGAGAAAAATCATGCTTTCATGAAATACATACAACAGGCCCCAGAAAAAAAAGTTATACGCTTTGTTCCTATACCTCTAGCTCTAGTCCAGCACTATCGCTTTGCCCTGAGGCACTTGGTAGGGACAAGCCTTAGAAGATACCCTGTCCCTCCCTCTGAAACTTACGTACTTTTTACGGTACACCAGAACTGGAAGCCTGTCTTAGTCACACTGAGGAAAGTTTTGTCAAATTTAGAGGTCTAAGATCAATTCACTTCATTGCGAGCTGACAGGCAGAAATATGATGGAGGGGAACGTACCTTGCATTAAAATGTCCCTCTCCTAGCTGCCTTATAAACTAGGTAGATTAACTGCCTCCAGTATTTTTTAATTAAAAGAACAAAGTTATATGATTTACTATTAATAGAAGGTCCTCCACAAAACCACTACATTTTGGGGACAAGAAATATATGCCCCAACTCTTAACATACGGAGCAGAACAGGTAACAGAGTGCTAAAGAATGACCAAAAAAATCTATACACTTTGAACTACACATTTAAGATACAGCAGCTTATATGGAGACATGTGAAAACAGCAGAGGATGACACCTGACATCACTGAGGGATCATCCTTGTCCCTTCCAACCCAGGAAGAGTTACAACGTTTTGACTGCTGACCAGAAAAGGCACTTGCAGAGTCCTCATGGGGGAGAAGCACCCGGGCTGCATCATCTGCGCCCCCCCCAGCCCAGGGGCTGCAGAAGGAAAGGACCCTCAGTTGCACCAACACAGACCCACCACCACTGATACCCAGGGCTCGCTCCTACTTCACCCGGCAGCAAGTCAGCCTCGGGAGCTGCTCTGCTGCCATCCTCATCGCTTAAAAACCGCGGTGCAGTGACCCGCTGGTACCCAGGAGAGAACGTTTCTAACAGCAATCATTTTCCATTGGGTACGTGCCTGTGGCCCCGCAGGGGATGTTGCTACAGAAGGCAGCAGAACAAATTTGTTGTCTTTTGTATATAGACAGTATTTTCCAATTCAAAATTCCAGTATCACCTTATTCTCAAAGCACAGTAAAACCTTACTAAGCAAGCATCAATTTGCTAATCTCCATAGGCAAATTTTCAATCAGCAGAGTAAGACGGTAGGGTTTCCTTTGCATTTACAGTGAAGCATTACAATAAATCCCCGTAAGACTAGACTTCATTGGTTTTTTCAAGGCATAGATTACAACACAGATAGCAATTTAAAAAACATTTTTAAAAAACTATACTCTTACAACTAACAAAGTGTGTCTGGTGCTGAGGTAGCTTTGATTTTACAGCCAGCTTGCTTATTTGCTACATCTACGCTTTTCCCTGGATCTCCTAATCATTAATTACTTTTTGTTTTATCAAGAAATCTCTCTACGTCTAATGAACCCAATATTGTTACAGTAACATGGAAAACTTTTGCCTTAAAATAATCTCATTCTCAGCTGGAAAATAACTTTGTTCCCATCACTTCTGTAGCAATATCTGGATGTCTTACCACCTTCTCAAGCACCACCAAAAATTTCAGTAAGAAGGCACCTCCACTCACCCCTACGACACCCCAGCACCGCTTTGCCTGTTCAGGAGGTGAACTCGGTTCCTGAGATGTTTTGGCGTCTTGCAGCCTTCCCCCAACGCAGCCCCGTGCTGCTCACACCCCCGTGGGCCACGGCTCACCCCTGAAGAGCCCTTCAGAGATGAGAAATAATTCAAGCAACGTGAGGCTCCTGCCAGTATTAACGAGACAAGTTTTGGTAAAGCCGTACCTGAAAACAGTAGCTGGTCCTCAATGGGGAGAAAATGAGAGAGCGAGCAAGAGAGAGAGTGCGCCAGCGTAAGCTTTGTGGTTTAAACAACAGTACGAGCATTTTAAAACAGCAAGGCAGCGGAAATCCCCCAGCATAGCTTTGAAAAGATCATGTCTAAAAATGTTTTAAAAGTGTTGGGACAAAAGGCGAGCCATTGAAAAGTATCTTCCCTTACTGCGTTGATGTGGGGACTGCAGATTTTACCATCTGGAGCAACACAAGGTTACCAAGAACTTTTCTCTCAGGTTTTGTCTGAGATACAGAGGAGTTTTCACCTCTCACAAAAGCGGTGAGTGATGTGACCAAAGAAAAAAAGAATACAGGGGCAGCAGGAAACACATAAGGACGTAAGGAAAACCCAGGTCCAACGCTGTGAATCCCTCCACGCTAGCCCTGGCGAGCCCGGGCGGACCCGCTTGTTGCAGGAAGCCAAGGGACGGCTCCCGGGGGAAACGGCACCGGCTCGGTCACGGCGCGACTACCTCAACTCACGCTGCCGGCTGCACGGGCGTTTCGCATTTAAACCAGGACTCTCCAACGGAAATAAAATCCGTTTTTAAAAAAAATAAGTGTTTATATTTGGGTTTGTAATACATGAAGTGGCCATAAACCCTAATGATTTTGTAGCCCGAACTTAACTGGGCACACAGGACTCCTGGCAGCCTCCATCTCCACTGCCTCTGTGTCAGCCTCCTTCCCCAGACCAAAACGTGCTGCAGGGCCACGGGCTCCATCTCCAACCCCACTCTTCCCTTAGTCTTCTCTGCCCCCTCCCCTGGCTTTCTCGTCTCTTTCGGGTTTTTTTCCCCTCCCCTGAAGTAAGACATCTTATTTTCTATAAAAGCAATAAATTTTAAGTCACTTATTATTTAAAATACTAGAAAAAAGCTTCTATTCTACCTTGCAGTAAATGCAACACATACCCTCTTTAGCCTTTTCCCTTTAACTGAGCTTGCTCCCACAGCATTTCTAACCTATTTCAATTTCCATCACCCCTCCCAGGAGGCATCTCAACCCCCTGCATATTTTCCTGAACCTTCCCTGAAGCTCTGGAACAGACAAGTCATCGCTGAGGTCAGCGGCAAAGGGAAAGGCATCGATTCAAAGGCATGCTCCTTCTTTATGGGATCAATTAAATTGATCCAAGCTGTATTTCTAGACGCAGCCTAAGCTCACTTCTACAGTCAAGCTTTTTAAACCAGAAAATATTCCTTTGTCCTTGCCATGACCTCCTGTCCCCAGGGTGCACCCTGGTCAGGCTGTTGACTATACACAACTTCTGCACAGGTTGACATCAGAAGAGCAAAACAGCTCGTACGTGGGCTTTCCTTGAACCTGACCGCTGGGGAGGAAGGACCGACCTGGCCGGTTTCGTCGGGAGGAGGCAGCGCTGCTGAAAGCGTAGTGCTCTGCGAGCACAGCTCCAGGAAGCACCATCTGCTTCTGGGAAGCTTTGGGGAAAACCCCAAATGGAGAAGTTGAGTAGGAGCAGGATCTTAATTTTAAACAATTTCACTCTGCAGATGAGTAGAGAGCAATAGGCCGGTGTTACTGTTCATGGGCAGCCCTCGATCTCCTCCAGCACCAACTGCAGTGCTGAAACCCTGACCAAGTTTCAAGTAGGCTCAAGGGGATCAAGGTGGGTACAAAGACAGGCAGCAACAGCATTTAGGAAACAGAATGAAGCAAAAGAGACACCAGAACAACATAAAGAAACAAAAGTTACCGAAAAAGAGGCAAAAAGGGACGGAGAGCAAGACAACTAACGGGTTTTAATTTTTTTCTTTGAATATATTAGAGCCAAAGTGAAGTTCTCGCTTTTCCTAACATATGATAGGCCATTACACATTTCACAGAACTAGGTCTTTGGGGCTTTTAAGTTTATGTCTCCTTCTCTGCCCCAAGGGGACGCACTATCCAGGACTTCAGTTGCTTTGACCATTCAGTTGGTTTGGCTACGAATACCTACTCCAGGCATAAGAGTCTTGGTTTTAATTTTCCACAGCCCTGACCCTTTGACTTAGTCTCAATGAAGAACTTAATCAGCATGTATACAGAAACCTGTGAATCAGCTCAACGGTTATTCATCCAAATTACTAGGATGAACTCAAATTTTGCAAAGGCTGGCCACCGCAGCCTTCTAACGTGTTCCCTTGTTCCCGGCGCAAACAATTCCCCCCGCTGCGGCCTCAGGAATTCATGAGTTCAGTGGACCCCAAACACCCCAAACCAAACCAAAAACAGGGGAAAGGATTGTGTTCTTAAAGTCCTTCCCATGAGATCAAACAGGACGGGCTGGAGATTCCCGGAGGTATGACCCGGGAGCGGTACTTTCACACGGCCTCTTCTCCAAATGCGACCTGCACGCGGCCGCAGGCAGGCAGAAACGCAGCAAGCCCCGCCGCCGCCACGGACGAGTGCCCGGCGCGAGGCGCAGGGACATGCCGCGAGGGGTGAAAGGCAGAACCTCCCCTTTTGGCATCAGAGGAGGTGCTAAACGTGCCGTGGGCAGCACCCAACCCCGCTCTCGCTGTTGGCACCAGTTTTAGCTCTATTGCTCCCAGCAGTGAACCACGTTGCTCTTTTTAGTGACCTCAAGGTGCATCTCGGGTGTCACGGAGGTCCACATTTGTAATTCCTCAGTAAAAAAACTGCCATGACACAATGTTTTATGTCGATGACAGACAAACAGACTGGACAAGATTTTTTTCTTTATAGATAGCGCCCAGTAGCCTTCCATAATGTATTTCATTGAATAAGTGGCCTTGTAATCAGATCTTTGCACACCAGGTAAAGAACCCTGTTTTGGGACAACAATCTGGGAATTGTTTGTACCTGCTGTCTCTAAGGCAATATTAAGAAATGAAACCCTTGATTTTTGCTTCTTTCATAGTTAGGAAGGGCCACATTCCAGCTTCAAGTGCACGGATGTAGTGGACGAGACTGAAAACCGTATGACTTGGCACAGGTCTGATCATTGCGTGTGTCGCAGCCACTACTTCAGGAAAAACTGCTTTGCAGATTGTTCCTCTTCTTGAGGTTTGGTTAGTCACTAGCTGGCTTTGTGTAATAATAATAATAATAAAAAAAAAACTTTTACATTTCCATATTATCTTCTGCAAAATAAGCAGACAGCAACATACTTACCCTCAGAGAATCCCTGTATGCAAATATCAGTATATCACATACAAAAACTTGCTTTAACAGTCCCACCCACAGAGACAAACATGCTTTAACTACAGAGCGTTCTGGGCAGTCCCGTATCAAAACCGCTGTGGTTTAGGGTGCAGACAGTTTCTCACACACTTGTTTGTTTGTTGCAAGACCAAGCTGGGGAGACTATGGAAATTTCTGCAACACTTTTATTAACAATATGCATGACTCAAGTTTCCTCACCTTCCCGAGCTCAGCCACGCAGCAGGGTAAGGGGGTTAGCTTCCTTCCTGGGCTGAGGGAAGAGGCTGGAACAACTGCACTTGCGGCCCAAACTGGCAGAGATAAGGGACTAACGACTAAGTGTGAATATTAACCCTTCACAGTCATTCGCCAAGAAACTTGGACAGAAAAGGACCAGAAAGCAAAAAGAAGAGGTTCTGAACTCCTGTGACTCGGGGCCCAGACCCGAGGGCGTGCTGGCCGTAAGGTACCCCAGCCAGCCGGGGGTCCTGCAGCAGCACCCTTGGGCTGGCAGGCTGCTCTGGGCGGCCGCTAGCCGCTGCCGAGAACGGCATGGCTGCGAGATGAGAGGAACAACCCCTATCACTGCAGCCATCATCAACCGTCTCAAGAAGATCAGGAGCCCAAGAAAAGTTACAACTCACACAGATTCCCTGGAGGGCCAGAGAGAGGAACATCTCTCCTTAGTCAGCTATTTACTGATGATAAATAACATCTACTTATGTAAAATCAAAGGGCCAGACAAAGAATTGAAGAAGATAGAGAGGGCTATAGTTTAGCTTAAAGATGGAACACAAATACAGGCCGGGAGATCAAGCACCCTACAAGCCTGTAGCTGCCCACAGCAGGGATTTGGCAAAGTGACCCAAACAATATGCAGCACAGAAGGAAGAGCTCCTGACCTGCACCACAGCTCTGTGCTTTGATGGCTACGCAAAAACTATGCTCCCGTCTTAGTGAGACCGATTAGGGAGCCTGCAGGGTGAAATAAAGAGCTGTCTGGTCTCTGATCTCTGCACTCATTTGAAATTCCTTTTGTCAAAGTCTCCAACAGCAGCTTTCTAGCTTTCAAATCTTTCCTCCCCTGGATGTTAATTCCCCATCCTCTCTAAGCTCTGCAATTACTCCTTTGGTATATCCTCCTGTGCCCTCTGCAGTTTCTATGAGCGCCACAAGCTTTTCTTTTTTCCTTCCTGATGTTACCCTAAATCTTACCTTTCAGCAGCTTATACCTCTTCAGCTGAAGTTTCCTGCCAGCTACTCACAGATGTGCCCTATGGCCAGAGATCACCTTCCTGCACGGGCCTCTCCTCCGGTATCCAGGCTGCGGGTGACCACCAGCTTGGAGGTAGCCCGCAGCCCCCAGCCTTCCCCAACAGGCCTTCCTCTGCACAGCTCCACAGTGTCCCAGCCTAACACAGCCAGCTCGTACTCCACTTTGGTCCATAACCTTCATCCCTCTGTTGGGCTTAGAGCGTTAGGTCTTCACAATGTCTCACCAACTTCTGCTTCGTATCTCCATGTGATACAGTATTTCTTGCCACTTACACAAATAAAACTCTTGTCAGTCCTCCTCCGCTTCCTCTGGTTTTACAAATGCTCATTTCTCTTAAAATGCAATTTTTTACTTATTTATCCACCCAGGGTGCTGCCGCAGGGATCGTTTTTCTAAACCGCAGCTATAACCACATCACCTCTCTGTCTGTCCTTCCACTTCCTCACTGCACCAAAACCTCTTGACTTTCAAAGCCTATTCTAGTCTCCCTCCACTTGCTTCTGCATCGCCTCTGACGGTTTAAAAGGGCTGGTTTCATCTCATGATGATACCAGGCTCCACTGCGTCCTTGTTACGTATTTGAGCAAGCGTGTACTGGGAGGGCAGATTTTTTTGGGAGGGATATTAGCCAGCTATTCTACTGCAAATCTCCTCTGTAAGATCTCCTTTGCCAAGCTCGTTGTGGGAACAACTAGCTTCTGATAAGCTGCAACCCCCGGCTATCATGCCTGTCCCTCCCTCCCTCCTGACTTGAACTGTAAATCCCCTTCAGCCAAGGGCTACGGTTTTGCCCTCCGCTCATGCAGCTCCTGGCACACCGGGGTCCTCACCCACGGCAAACACTGCTCCACGTGACAAAAATAAAAAAGATAACCAAGGCTAACAGCAAAGGAAGTTACTCTGAGTGGTTATAGGCCGAGTGTAACACACGACCACCACGGCTTGCACCAAGATCAAAAGCAACAACTCAGTGCAGTCCTCAGATGAAGCAGGATGAAGCGCAGTACTAGCCAGGCCGGTAGTCCTGCACGGGAGCATCCCAGAGTGCCTCAATTCTACGTTCACCGTTAAGCCTGCGTGCTCCGTGTAGAATCAGCTGGGGCGGTTTAAAAAGACGACCGTGTTACCGCTGCCAGTCTGGAGCCATGCCTGACCTGAATACACCCAGCTATTTTTAGCACATCGTTGTGCTCCTTTCCGCCAGCCCGTATCAATAAAGCGGAAGTTGTGAGCAAAGTTGTTCTTGGCTGGCACCGGAAAGGTGCAGCCAAGCTAACAACAGGCAAAGCGATTCACGGAGTGCAACAACAGGAGCTCTCCATTTTTCCTTCTGCATCTTAAAGAGTGTTGGAAGTATCTGGTCAAAGCCTACCGCCTCGGGGAAAGGCCGGCTGGGTCCTCCTGCACACACACAGAGGGGAAATCCCCTCCCCCCAGCAGAATTCAGCTGGTGCCAGCGGGGATACGGGCTTCGGTTCCCTGCCGTCTAAAGAGATCCGAGCCGCCGCGACGGTGCTCATCCAAGCAGCCCCTGCTCTTTTGTTTCCTTCTCAGCCCCCAAAATTTGGGCCCTGCCACCCCCCCCGGCTCGCACCTGGCCCGCGCCTCCCTGCAGCATCCCTGGGGCCGACAGCGGGAGAGCGGAGCCACCGCCCCGCAGCGCGCCGGGCAAGGGCTGGGCTCGGCGCTGGAGGCCGGGGGGAAGCCTCCAGCGCCAGCGGAGAGGGGCTCTTGCACGCCAGCGCGAAACTCCGGGGGGCACCGAGGTCAGGTTCGCTACATGGGCCTCCTTTGGCAGCGAAGAAGCGCCGCGAAGAGAAGCGCCGCGGGGGCAGGGAGAGAGCCCACAGAGAGGGGGTCACCCACCGCCCGGGGCCTCCCGCCAGCCCCCCACCACCAGCGCGCCCCGGGGCCGGGGCCGGCCGGCACCAACCGCCGCCGCCCGCGGGCCCCGCGCAGCCCCGGCCCCGCTCCCCGACACGCCCTCGGCACCTGCCGGCGCCAGCCCCGGCCCCGGCCCCGGCCCCGGCCCCGGCCCCGGCGTGAGCCCCGCGGCACCGCCCGCCCCGGCCCGGCGCCCGCCCCGCCGCACCTGTGCTCGCTGCCTTCCCTGCGGGGCAGCGGAGGGGCCGCAGAGGCCGCCGCCGCCGGTGCGGGGCCGCCCCTGGCTGCGCGGGGCGCGGCTCCGTGCACGGCGGCGGGGCGGGGGGCGCGGCAAGGAAGCGCCGGTGCGGCCCCCGCCGCCCCTGGCTGCTGCCGCCGGCCGGAGCCGCTTTCGTTTTCATGGCAACCCCCGGGCGGGGAGACCCCGGCGGGGCCGGGGGGACAGCAGCAGGCCGCTCGGGAGGCCGACGGTGTTCCCGGGTGCCCCTGCGGCCTCGGGAGCGGCCGCGGCGCTCGGCTTTAATCCAAGGCGTTAGCTCCGGGCCGCCGCCGCTGCGGAAGGCTCCGCGGCAGCCCTGCTCACCGCCGCCGGCTCCGAGCTCACCACCGCGCCCCGCAGCCTCCCAAGGGCTCTTGGAAGATGTGGTAAAGCCAGGACAAAAGTCCTCCGCGGGCCTCGAAGTTCGTTTTCCTGGACGGGCCGAGGAGCACCGCCATGGTGGCGAGCATCAGCAGACTTCACCTGCTCGGCCTTTGGGTAATGCACCTGCCTCACATCCCCGCCTGCCTGCCTGGAACATGGTTACTCTTTTTTATTACTTACCTCTATGGTGCAGAAATGGAAAAAAACCCCCAACCCCGCTAAATATGCAAAGAACCCAGCCATTAGCTATTGCCGAATGCCAGTATTATTTGCGAATTACTCAAGATATACCAAAGGATTTTTTACAACCGCAGACAACGCAGCCATTCTCCGGCCAGTGGTACTGATGCAGTCGTTCTACCGCCCGCTCTCCACCACCTCCTGCTGCACTTTGTTCTGTCTCTCATTAAACCACTTCCAGGAAAACCAGTCTCTAAGGAAAATACTATGCCAGCACATGCACGAAAGCACTACAGCTGAAAAAGAAGAAACAATTGGAAAAAGAAACTGTTAAGATGAGCTCTAAAAAGAATAGCAATAAAATGGTTTCAGAAAGATGCTTCTTTTTCTAAAATGAGTCCGACTTGCCCCTCCCAAGGGTGTCAGTCCATATTGCATTAAGATTCTGGAAGTCCAGCAAAGGTGTAGAGGCTGTTACTATAACACAGACCTTTTAAAACACTCCCTCTTGCAAAAAAATTGAGGACTTCCTTTCTTTTTTTCCTAGCTTTTAGGAATATTCCGATTAGTCTGCGTACTACTTGTCCGGGAAGTTCACAGGAACATCCATCAGAACAACAGGTATTACATTTCTGTAACTAAGTATTTATAAACATAAAAGTTTTGGAGATGGGATCAGGTTCCCAAGACAGACATTTGCTGCACTCATGATCCTCTTTCTAATGCAGAAGGTTATAGTTCCCCAAAACAGAGCTTTGTGGTGACAAAGATCTGTCAAAAGAGTCATCAAAGATCAGGGTGCAGGTGCTACTGCTAAAATTGCAACTCTTAAGATGCAGCGAGCAGAAGAGGAGACCTGGTTTGCATGAAGACGAAGCCGTATCCCTGAATCTCAGTGCTTCTGTTTGGGCCAGTTCAAGGGAAAACTTCCAAGTCAGCAACAGCAATGAGGATTTGTTTTGCTGCCAGCATTCTTTCAGTGTACAAAACTACAACAAAAGAGAGCTTTAAGACTAAATGGTTGAGGCAAGTGAAAAGTACCAGCCTTCACTAGTGGTGAAAAGGAAGCAAATTTTTCCTGAAGTTGTACTTAAATATCAATTTTAAGGATGGCTGTTATATAACTGGCCAGTTGCTCATTAAATAGCCCAGATACTGTTGCCTGTATATTTTGTCTCTCCTCCCTACCCAACTATAGACTTTTAATGCCTAATTCATCTGTAAGAGATTGTAAATGGTGTTAAAGAGTTTATATATTTCCCATTTATCTCTCACATACAACTTCCTGTGATCTTAAAGCAGATGTCTGTCGTGGCGGTGCCTGCTTTTAACTCCCTCAGAGAAAGGCAAACTCCGAGGTTTAGCTATTTCAACCTCAGGAAAAGCTGGAGGTTCACCACATTTATTAAAACTACGAAGCTGTCTTCAGCACGATTTACCGCACACGGTTTTGCACTGGAGCTGTGACAGCTGCTAGCTGCTCTACAGCTTCCTTTGCATTTTGAAAGGCACCTCTAAGCAAACAATTTCAAGATGTTTGTCTTTGCTCAGGGTTTGCTTTTGCCCGACAAGCACATTTCTGCCTAGCACCAGCTGTAATCTCAGTGTATTCCTTTCTTTTGCTAGCAAGAGGCAACAACATCACAGTTCTGTTAACCTTCACCCTAAACTCTTCCTGCAACTCTTCCATTCCGCTCTCTTTATACACAAACTCCCACATATAAGCTACTGATTTGTCTTCTATGAACTGTGAAGTTTCCAGAATAAATACTGCATGATTTAAGAAAAATCCCAACACCACAAAGATGAACAAAAACCTCAGGACAGAGGAACTATAACTCCTTTTGCTCATGATCAACTGTAAGACAAATTACACTGCTTTACTATGATGTGCAATGTTTAGTGATTGTTTTATTAATGCAGAAATACCTGCTTAACTTCATACCCATTCTGCTTTAAAGTGCAACAATTAAATCTGATAATTCTTGTACATCCATATTTTGCAAGTGTTGTTCCTAGAAGACATGTCGTTCAGATTATGCCTTGCATTTGTAAAATCTGTCATTTTTTAGTACCGTTTTGCTTTATTAACTAAAATAAACTGTACAAAAAGCTGTAGAGTTACATTAGCTTTGAACAATGTAGGATACACGTTCTCTGCCAAACTTTAGTGTGCAAACATTTTACATTTTTTAAAGTGACAAAATTAAGCCAACCTTGAAGTCGGAGTTCATTACTACATTACAAAACAGGAGACTAGATACGGCAAAAGAAATCCCCCACTGAAATGAACACCATTGTATAATTTTATTTCTAATTCTTAAAAAAATATAAATGAATTTAGAAGAGAATCACAGTATAAGGGCCCTAACATATCAGACCATTACAAGGTACATAAAAATAGAAGACACAGATTTCTTTGAAACTTTAATCCTTTGATTAAGCAGCAAGCATATCACTCTCCAGGCAAACACTGCTTAAAACAAACCCTACCCCCCAAAACAGGACGTGCAAACTGTATGCACATATTCTGCGAAGCACACAATAAAGACATTTTGCTATGTACATACTTATTTAGTACTACAAATGCTAGGAGTTCCCTACTGTGTGCTACAGTGTATGTAAATTAAGAAATACTACCTATCTCTGACCCTCCCTCCCCCCTTCAAATACAGCACCTTTGCCCAGTTATAGAATATTTAAACAAGATTAAACGGAATTACAACTTACTGAACAGTTTTATAGCAGTTGGTGCTGGCCAACTGTACTGCAACACCCAACATTCTGCATACTGAAGTCTATCGACAAGAGACAAGACAAAAAATTAGCAAAGGTACAATACACACAACTGGGAGACTCAATGCTAAAAAAAAAAAAAAAAAAGAAATCCTGAAGATAACAATTAAATTGAGATACTTAGGATGTCAAAATGTACCAGATCAGTTTCATATCAGTTTTAACGATTGGGGAGCAGCCAGATTTGTGTGTAGCTTGCGAGGGGACACGACTCTCCGAACACAAGTTTTGGTGACCACAAATTCCTTGGTGCTTGTTTTATAATGCTGCTTTTCTTAGAGAGGTCATCTGATGCTCACATAGTGGCTAAGCATCTACTCTGATGCAAAAGAAAATTCATAAGGAGGATCTTTTACATGAGACCTCAGCACACCAGTGAGAGTTGGGGGGGGGGAAATCAAGTTTGGTCTGAAAATATTTTTAAATGAAGAACTAAACTATAAAGGTCAACACCTTAAGTGCAAGTCAGGCCACAACTATCAAACTTTAATACTGGATTTACAAATGAAATAGGATCTGATGGCATAAGAACTTCCCTTTGCACATAAAAAAAGACCTTAGCCAGCTGCTAAACTGATTGTTAGACCATTCAATTTATCTGTGAAAAAAACTAGGGAGAACATATTCCATTTTTAAATAATGTCTCATTTTAGTTAAGGGCAAATCTAATTAATAACAAAATGGATTTAGAAGGATTTTCAAACACCATTTCAGGAATAAGCAAAAATAATTTTCTAAATGCTATGACAGTCAACATGAATATTATTACATAGCCAAGAATGCAATATTTTTCAATAGATCAATTCAGATGAGACAGTTTCAAACAGCACTACTCAAATTTGCAGCCTGGTTTACTTGTAGGGTAGAGGCATCTACTTAAAATAAACCCCAACCTAAAAAACCAAACAAAAACCCCAAAACACAGACATAATCGTTCAAAAGAAAGACTGGGCTGGCTGGCAGCAGGTAACAACTGCCACAATATTCTACTGCCATCATCAGCCTCTATACTTCCCTCATGAATTCTTAGGCAAGATATCAATGATCTAACATACAGGAACTGCAGACAGCCATTCTAAGAGGAATGAAATTCTACTGTATTTAAATTAGAAGAATTAGTGGAATAACAAATTAAATTAATGGTTCTTACTATATTGTTCCTCTCCTGTCATCCCCCTGGGTGGTGGAAGTTGCTGCCTCTCTCTCCACCCTAGCCCACAAGAGGTATTGCAGCAGAAAAGTGGACTCCTGTTTTCGGTTAACTTCTACGAGTAGAACACGCATGAGATTTAGTAAGTTTGGTACAATAGCTCATTGAGTCTTCAGAATCCTCTTTCAGAGGAGTATTTAATAAGACAGTACCTTTTTAAACAAGAAAAAGTGTTCTGGGAAAAAAACATTAAGAGAAGAAACACCTAACATTTTACAAGTGCGTGAAATGCTTCTACTGTTACCTAAACAGGGCCAAAAAAATCAGAACCTCAGGCAATTTTTTTTTTTCCACTAAAAAGTAAAAAACCAAAAGTAATTCACACACACACAAAAACCCAATGCTACATTTAAGTCTCCTACAATATTACCTATTCCTAGATTTGCCAGACTACTTTCCTGTAGTTAGATGCTTGACTACAAAGAACTGTAATAAAATAAATAGAGTAAAAATCAGTTAAACAAAATCTTGGTGTGTTGAACATTTATTCACTTAAGAAGTTAGCTTCCTTCAACAGTTACTCATAGAGAGGAGGGCTGTATTGTAGGCATTGTTCTGCTGTACAAGTCTTCGACATAAAAATATTTTTATACAGGTGGTCATTCATGTGGTTCCATTTTTAGTTATTAGCTTGCTCCTCTGTAAAACTGGTCTGATACCTGTGAAGGCTTGCTCTTTTCTCCCCTTCATTATTTGGGAAAAAAAAAAAAAAAGAGTACATTGATACAATTTTTCAAATGTAGGAGTTAGCATAATTCTGCTTTATTTCTTCAGTGCAGAGTGGACTGGGATTCTGTCTGAATTCCAATGAGCGAGGGTGGCTGCTGGCCACTAACCGTGGTTAACACTGGCCTTGGGTTTAGACGAGGAGGCATGGAATTAGCTGGGCGGATGAGTGGTGGGGGAGGCTGATTTAGAGTCGGCCTTGGCTGAATAAATCGCGCCTGCTGTTGAAGCGGCGGAGGCTGACGATGGAGAGCAGGAGCAGCAGGAAGCGCTGGACGAAGTAACGGGGGCGGCTGATTTAAAGTTGCCATAGGAGCGGTAGGTGCTGGAGCAGATGCCTGTGCTGGAGGTGAAGGGCCTAAACACTGAGTGGCCGGAGTGCTTTGTGCCTGCACAAAGGACAAAGACAAGACTGCGTGAACAGCCGTCCCAGCCAGAACATGATGCAGTTGGGCTGCCACTGTCCACTACACAGGAAACAGCATTTAAAAAACAAAACCAAAAAACTGAGAAGTTACTGAAAAGAAATCACCAACCAAAATATTATAGACAGCAGAACTAAAAATATTTATGAAGCAGGAGTCTTCTTTCTAGAACAAGAACTGTATTTTAACAGTAAAACAGTAACATGATCATCACTATGAAAGGTGCAGTCCTGCTCCCAGCTGGTTAACGACATTGGCTGAAGTTCTATGCAAGCTCATCATCATTCTTTAGAATGCGGTTTGCCACTCCACACCAGTTAACCTTACATTATATCACTAAATAAAATGCTGTTCCTCAACCCATGCTTACTTATTTCTGGTACACAAAACACACCTCATCTTCTTCATCAGTGCTCTTTCCTGATGGCACATTAGAAGTATTTTTTGTGTCCTCCCCTAAAGCAGAAGCATCACCATTAGAAGCCAGGGTTCCTTGTTCCGCTTCCCATTCCTGCAATACCTCCTCTAAGTTAAACCGACGCCTGTAGTTTACAAAGAAGTTCTTCACTTGGCCAACAGTCTTGTTGCCAATTACATCTGCAATAGCTTGAAAATCTTTACCATATTTTCGGACACCTGGAAGGCAAAGTAAATAACATAGCTGTGAAGAATCAGTCAGACACAGCTACGTGTGATGTATTTATAGAGAGAACCTATGGGACCTGCAAACCAAGGACTCGCTAATTAGGAGGACTTCTCAGTTAGCAGAAGGCCTCAATTTCCATTAAAACAAAATAATTTTTAATTGCACAGCTATCAACATACAAATCAAGAACTTTATTAAATGATCATTACCCACTCTTCTTAAAGATCCTGGCTTACTCACCAAGCCTCCCAACCTAAAACCACAGAGATCTGGCCTCTGACGAATAAAGTAAATCCTTCAGTGTGCTTTCAGTAAGGGCAGAAGCCCAAGACAAGTTCAAGATGGGAGAAGGAGGGTGACTGAGCATGTGTGTATAGCTGTAAACAGGGCATAACACTAGAAATGTCAAGTGACAAGTGTTGACAGCGTCTATAGGTTCCCTCCATGCCAACACACAGATGTTTCTTTGCCCACAACCTGTACAGGAGTGACAGAGAGCAGTAGCTACTGCTCCAACCACAGGGCAGAAGAGGGGACACAGTGCCTAAGTCATGATATACTGCTCATTCCTCCACCTGTTGACATGCTCTACTGAGGCTACAAAGAGCAGCTTGCAAGCATTGACCTGACAAAGTCTTTTTAAAGCTTTCAGTCACCATTCAAGCTGGGTAGAAGAATCTGGGGTTTTGGGACAACCACCTTGGGGAATGTTAAGTAAATATAAACAGACACCAATAGCTTCTAAGACAGCCCAGCACAAGCCTCCAGGATCAAATCCTCCAGCGAGAAGCAGCATGACAGAAGATCTTTGAATTGTTCATTAATTTTCACATTGACATCAGTAGGTCATTTTTGTTTACAAGCACTTCCCAAGAAAATGCTGCTGGCCCTTTCCAAAAATCCCAACATATGCTTTTTAAAGTTCTAAAACTACATTTGCATATAACAAACCCTGCCTCCCTTGAATACAGCATTCCATAGTTTTTAACCTAAAACTGGAATTATAATCTAAAGTTTATTGATTTTTCTCTCAGTTGTATTTAGGGTATCTAGTTCCTCCTCTCTCCTGCTTAAGGAAAAAAAAAACCCTCAAACTCTCCAGCATCCTAGAACACAGCTTTTAGCTGCACAGAGTGTATTTTTAATCACAAGTGTCCAAAAGTTTAGAGACTAGACGAAATAAACCAGAGTTTTATTCCAGACTCAGTAAACAAGACTAGTTTTTTTGCTCTCAGCTATGCATGAGTGATTTGACTTCTTCTGTGAAGCTCCTGATAACTAAACTCATTCTGAACATTGTACACTGCTTAGGGGACAGGCACTCATTACAGGAAAAGAAATTTATGCCTGATTTCATGCCTCGCTTTAGAAAGTGAAGCAAAGGATTCAGAAAGTGAGAGTTGTTTCAAATCTGAAAGCTATGTTCCTTTTCAACTTAATTGTAAAGAGTATGACCTTCAGTTTGTTCTGCTCATTTCTACTTTCTTCATCAACAGGTACTTCTGACATGGTAATGCACACTCACTGCAATTTAAGAGAAAAGTTTGTCTCTAGGATAGTAATAATTTCCGTAGCTGAAGCTGGTGGTTCAACTGTCAAATGCACAGCTACGTGTAAGAACTTTTCTGGGGCATACAAAAGAATCCAACTATCCTGACGGCAAGAACCTTGGGAAGACAACAAAGGGACCTAGCAGAGCCACGTGGGAGGGCATGTATCTAGGAAAACACAGGGATTTGGCTCTGCTCTTTATCAGTTGTACACAGGATCAGCTACACTCCTTAAAAGCTGCGTGTACCCACAGAGTGCTCCCTCCAGTGTTTTAATACTCTCAGATTGCCCTATCATTACCACCGTTACTAATTTATAATGATCATTAAATGTCCACCACAACATATCTAACACCCTGTACAATTTATCAAATGAACAAAGTGCCCAGCAGAACAAAGCACATTTTTGTCTGAAACCTAATTCAGGCTTTTAGTGATTTCAGCCTTTTCTGTTATTTCTACTCTTTATACTTCTTCCTTCCCCTTAATCTGCAAACCAACTGAGCCTGTTGGCTAACTTCAACTTCAGTTGTCAAAAATAAGGTCTTCAAGGCTATTTCCAAGCAAACAGCTTGAGAACGGTATATCTTGCCTTCACTGAGAGCCCAACTGTAAGATAAGATTTAAAGAACATAAAATTCCCTTAGTTCAGCTACACACAGCACTACTCATTTTGGATTCTTTTCAGAGTGCTATTTAGTACTGCTCTAGCATCACCACAATGACTTCTACACGATAACATAGTAAAACCCTTTTAAGCTGCATCAGAAACAGAGGAAGTTCAATACATGTTTATGGAAGTTTTATACATAAGGTGCTGGCATATCTGTAAGAGTTGATGCCAACTCATCATCCCTTTCAAATTGATGCACATTACTTACACATCCTCATACATATTCTGTGCTAAACACCAATTTATTTCTGAAGCATTTAATCTGTTATCCAGTAAAGAATAATTTTACTAGGTTGCTGAAAGTGAAGCTCAAAAGATGACTGCATAGCCTCACTTCACATGTATGAATGTCTTTCTCCCAGCTCATTTGAAAGTAGCCCTGATCATGGGAATCCTTCAAGCTCTTCAAAACTTTGCCCAGTTGCAAAGGCACGCTTGAACATGTGCATGCTTGAACATGTGCATGCTCACCATTACAATGTTTCATCTTGAACGTCTAACTCTGAGAAACTCATAAATCCAAGTTTGATGCCGTCTACGCTGCTTAACATTGTGCAGTACAGCAAACACTGACAGGCACACAAAACATTAGCCTGGGTCCAAATCAATATAATACAGCACCACAATGAGGCAGAAATAGTTAACAGCAACCTCCAGGTTATGAGAGCTGCAGTTTCACCGTGATGGGATTACAGTGCTCCTGGCAACTACCTTACCTAGAGTTAGATCCTGGTTGTCCCAACTACTTTCCACTGCAATGCTAC
Organism: Phaethon aethereus; assembly: GCF_964289735.1. Classification (NCBI taxonomy): domain Eukaryota; kingdom Metazoa; phylum Chordata; class Aves; order Phaethontiformes; family Phaethontidae; genus Phaethon; species Phaethon aethereus. The sequence goes on along the minus strand of NC_138576.1, from coordinate 104,035,658 downwards.
GGAAGTCATGCACTGCTTTTCAATTCAACTTTTGTTTTAAGGCTTCAAAACAACATTTCTGAAACTGCAATTTTCATCTGGCCAAGATCTCAGTTTGAAAAGATGATCGTGCTCATGCATTTCTATACGTAAATAAAGTTTGTAACTTCAGAACACCTCAAATGATGAAATGGCCCATTACATTCAGTAACTATTCAGACAAAGTTGAATAGTAACCTGATAAATTGTACTGCAAAAAATTGGCTCAGAGATCATAAGTCTGAGTTCACAAGCCCACTGCAGGCAGCCACACTGCTTTCAAGATTATACATGTAGTTCTATTTTAAGGCGGTTTTTTTTCATTACCTCCTCTTTAGCTATTGCCAATCTCTTGCAATTAGCCCACAGATGACAAGAGTTTTTTCCATGTTTAGGAAAAACGGTACCAAAATTGTATTACTGCAGATTGTTTTTATTATTTCCATGTTAGGATTTATTGTCTGAATTCAAGTGAACAAATCACAGAAGTGCCACCTACCTGCTTAATACTTATGATTTCTGTGAAATTATTAAAATTTTATTAAACTTATTAAAATTATTTACGTGCCAAAACGTATCAATGCATTTGATGAAATAAATTTATTTTAAATGTACAAACTAAATGTCCCCATGCTAAAGTCTACTTCCAAGTTCAAGCCTAACACACATTAAGGCATCTTTTAGCACAGCAACTATGGCTACTTTCTTTTAAAATCAATCAGGGCAAAAGACAGCATGGCTCCTTCATGCAGAAGTCTACTAGCTGAAGCAATTATTTTGAAGCGAGAGATCAGAGTCCTTAGCCTGAGGGACAGGAGGTTAATACCTAGAGCACTCTTATTCCAGGAGGGAGACTCTACTACCAGGCAGTAGGTAAGGGAGGAGTAGGTAAGAATACTATGTCCCTGGCATTAAGGTGCTCTCCCATCTCCATTTTATACAGTGGCAAAGGAAGTGGACTAAAAAAGAAACAAATATAAGCAGGACATGTAAATTCAGTGAAAACAGGTTTCTTCCGGAAAGCCTGATTTCTCACCCCACCCTTAAGTATTGAGCCTGACTACCTTCATGAAACACAAAACGTTCCCTAGAGGAGAGACCAGAAGACCAGAACTCCTCTCCAGGGAGTCATCAGCAACCCTCATTCTTTCACCCATGCTCCAGTTTTATTATTTACCTTGTTGGTTACATAACAAAAGCTCAATGCAATCTTACCGCTTCCCAAACAGATGCTTAGTGAGAGCTCTCATAACTGAACTATGAAAATGCAAGATGGTTTGAATCCTTTCATGCTAAGGCTGGCACAATGAACCTGGGTTTTCCCCACTTCTCCGCCAAGCATTCTACTTACTAGACTATCATATTAAAGACAGTTGCATTTGGGAAGAAAATAAAAAAAAAAGTGAGCTTCTTAGCAACACTGAGAGGATGAACTGAGGAGAAAAAACGTTTTGGAGATGCAAATCCCAGTCTGAGGCACGCAGGTTGAAAAGCCATGGCTTCAGACACACCATGCTCTTCAGCATTTCCATTCGCACTTCAAAATAAATCTAACTTCAGGTTCAGTCACCTGGCTAATAACCAGGTGTGGCACACCTGACAATTTTACACTGATATCCTGATCTAACTGAAGGCTGTACAGTAAAATTCAGCCTTTAATTTTCAGGGAGATGAAGAATACAGAGAAATAAAGCAGATGTGTATAACTGAGCTGATTATATTATCTTAAAAAAGATGATCCATAGGAGCGAGTCAGTATACAGTGACTTCAAGAGAGCATTAGGCTCTCCAGATATTTCCTTTGCATGTTCCTGGATTACGCAGTGCATGTTAAAGCAAGACAAGAGTCAGTTTTCCTTCATATAAGTGAAATAACTGCAAATTAGCTGTATCAATAGCCTACTAGAAAATGTTGGTTTTTCTCCAATAAGACTGTTAGTCAAGTATCCGTATTCCGCTTCAGACTCTTAAAAGGCCTCCAACTGGGTAGGTATCTGCTCTTTTTATTCCCTCATAAGCACAGAAAACTAACTGTAAAGCAGTTTTACTTCTGCTTTTTCCTACTTTAAGAATATGGAGAGATGTCTTTCTAAGCATTTGCTTCAAATTTTATTACTTCAACTATTACTTCAGTCTTCCACTTTAGAGAAATTAATGTAAGGTGATTTAGAAGATGATTGAAGGGACATTTTGGTTTTACTACAGTTGTTAAACCCAGCTTAGCTTTTCTAGTTGAGATTTAGTATGGGTAACTGAAAGACTAGTGTCATGTTACCTGAATGAATGTCCTAAATATTCTCACTGGTTTTGCTGTTTTCCCAGTAACTTTCGTGTAAGACCAGATAAACTTTAGCTTTTCATTAGAGGGAGATACAAACATAAGTCTGAGTACCTCTTCAAATCCTTTGCATCAGATTTCAAGTCGCTACTACTATTAACATACCTTGTACTGCAAGAAGCTGCTCTTCTGTGGTCCAACGGGCATTGACTTTCTGATTAGACTATTAAAATTAGAAAAACGGCACAAAGATCATGAAAATGTTTCAACAGCTGCAAAATGTCTGAGCATCAGAATGTGTTTTACTTGGACTACATTTTGTAACACAAGTAAAAATCTCTTGCTTATAAGCCATAAATTTATAGTTTAAGATTGCTTTCATGACCAGGAAGTAGCATTTAAGGATTTGAGCTTAGAACCACAGCAATAGTTTTCCCTCTGTTTTATTGCAATTCTTAGTAGCAGCTATATCATAATTTATGCACAAGCTAATGATCTTTATGCAGACAGAATTTGAATTTATAGTTACATTTAGATTAAACTATTAGGACTTGGTGTGTGGAGTGTTTTGCATTCACATTGTTTCATATCCAAGCCTTTAAACCAAGCAAAAAAAAGAACTTCAACAGTAATAAATCTTACACTTCGGATGCCCAAATGTATATATAATCATGTTTTCACAAAGAACATAGAATTTACTGCTAGCAATCTACATTAACTACTTTTAATCAGAACTGTGTTCCCCGCCCCCCCCATACATCAGGGCTCAATTTCAGCTCCCTATTGCCACAAACAGAAATGACATTTCAATTTCTTCTGCCTCTTTATTCAGTCAGTTGCCATAAAAAAAGCCTACCACTAAATTCCTGCAAAGAATCCAGACAGACTCACCCCTGCACGTAACTCAACAGAACCTGTTTACGGGGCTGCATAAATGCAAACACTATGCTGCAGCAAAACACATTTCTGTAACTTCCCACTAATGTAAGTGCAAGGCCACAAGTTTTAATATTTATTCTGATTTACCTCAGGAGGTTTGAATTCTTCAATCCCGCCTTCCATTTTCTGTTTAAGTGCACTGTTTACTTGCTTAGCATTTTGAACCTTGGTCAAAAACAACAAAGTTAATCAGCTCCACAAAGAAAGTTGGTCACTTTACACATATATCTTCACTAGGATTGCCACAAGTGTACCTCCTAAGTTAGAAAGAGAAATATTATGGTTTAAGGCTTCACTAGTTTTAACTGTTTAAAAAAAAATAAATTGAAAGAATACAGCACAGTTTACTATGGAGAGAAAAATATTTAAGCCAGTCTTTCAAAAGAACAGTTCGTCTGCAGGAATATTAAAAGTAGGACATAACAAGCAAGTTTTGATAATGATGCATATGTTTTTGAAGAAGAATGCAGAATATTCTTGACACAAAATTTGGTTCCTAGAAATCTAAGTGAGATGTACTGCATATGTTAACTTCTTCCTTCTCCAAAAAGCACTTTGGGCGGGGGGGGGAAGAGAAAGATTTATGAGATGTTTCCAGTTAGTACCTTCTGACAGACTGTTTTTTATTGACCTTAGATCATCACGATTTCCTTTAAGTGTGATTCTTGAAATGAATTAAAATATTTAAATAAAATATCTTAGTCTATAAAAACAAGAGAGCTTCCAAATCGTACATATACATATCTATTAGCCATTTAAACCTGACAGTGATGCACATAATGTAACGGAGGTAAGAAAATAGTTTTGCATACTATGGTGCACAGCTATTACAAGTGTTCTTTAAGTAGGGACACAAAAGCAGACAACTCAACGGAAGATTCCAAAGGCTGCGTCTCTGAGATCACTGCAAGAAAGAAAGAGAAAACACAACCTCAAGGCTATAACTCACCTACACTTAGGCTACAGAGTGAAACCCACCTATGCTATTCAGGCCCCATGTCCTGCTGTGACAGAAAGAAGCATATTTCTCCTGTAAAAGAATACAAGGGAGCACAAACCCCATGAAACCCTTTATTTACTCTGTGAATTTGCAACATGGCAGCTATTAGCTGTCTAGAAGGAGGCAAAAATTCCACGAGATAAGCCTTGACTTTGTAGTCCCATCGCTCCTAGAAAGCAAGCATGCACATACTGCTGTCCCCTTAGAAGCTGAATAGATTCTGTGTTTCAACTTTAAGTGCCAAAAGTTAACTTCTTCATGCAAAGGATGCAGGCAATTGTCCTCTTAAAGATGAAGACTACAAAGCTTTTCTAAATTTAATAAGAAGTAGAAAATTCATCAATTCAAACAGAGAAAATAACTAGGCCCATGACTTCCCTCCCCCCATACTTTCATGGTATGTGGGGCCAGACATCCAGAAAAACAGCATAAATTTTAAGCATAACATATGCAACTTCCACTGCTTCACTGGTCTTATTCTCACTTGTCACACAAGTATGTTTAACAAAGTTAAAAACCCCTCAAACCAAATGTGACTTTGGTTTTCTCCTGTCCCCAGATCTGGAACACTGTTTTCATGCCATACTCCACCCTCCACTTCCCCCCTTTTTTTTTTTTTAAAGGAAATCATCTTGTTTCATGTTATCCACAAGAGCAGATGAACATAAAAAACAGAACTGAAGAATAGCTAGTCAGCTAGTGTCCAGCATTTCTGGTGATAACTGTGGAACAAAATTAGAAAGACTCACATTAAAGAAGTTTCAGAATCTTCATAGATAATCTTCAAAATCATTACAATCAGAACAATCTGAGATGAAAACAAAACAAGACCAATAACCCATGGTACCTGTCGCTTTAATGAGATTAGTTCCATATCCAGCTGTCTAAGAATTGTGTTGGCTGCATTGGGACTACAGGAAACAGCTATCACATCTTCCTGGGTCAGGTACATGCCTTTTGGTGGACGGCATTTGGAACGCTGAGAATGGTGGCGATGCTGCAAGCTCTGATACTCTCTTCTACCCAGACCTATTTTGCTGGTCTGAACAGGCTGCTCATTATTGCCCTTTAATTTACAAGAAATAAATCATTAAAGAATAACAGTGTCTAATATACAACTTTATTAAACTATCACATAACATTGTAATGTCATATTTATGACCAAGAAAATCTAAGCCAACATCCTCCCCTGCATGTACGACCCAAAGTCTTGCAGAGGAGCTGATGAAGCATACCAGCCATTTGCTGGATAAGCCTGCATTAGTCTTAGAAAGGCCATTTTTCAAAACTTTTTTTTTTTTTAAATGTCTAAAAATACAGTAAATGGTTTAGAAATCACAGTCTGAATACTGTGAAAGAGGGCAAAAATCAAGAACCTCTTATGTAAGCATAAGGTAAAGAATATATATATTACATCTTTAAACCAAGCAAGCAGTGAATTTACACATTTATTTCTGGTCAGATATGAAGAGTTCGGGTGAAGATCAGACGAGAAGAATGAGTGAAAAGTCAACCAGGATGGGCAAGAATGCAAGATGACACTTTTCCCTGCTGTAAGCACGATAACTTGGAAAGCAATAGTGCTGTTTGCTTTGGCAGGGGATCTGAGATTTGAAAGAGAGAGGATGGATTTACTTTTGCAGTCATTATAAAAATCCACGTAATTTAGCAAACTTAAGTCTTCGTTGTTTGCTTTTTTGAAGTGGAAAGGGATAGCAAAGAGGAGATGCAATCTTTGTAGCTGCTGTTTTGATATGTTTGAACACGTAAAAAATTGATTTTTGTCTTCAACAGGCACTGCTGCACAACAGCTAGTCTGCATGTATGTGACTCCCATAGAGCAACCAGGTAGGGTCCCTACAGACTAGGAGTGGAGAAGCAAAAATGACTTTCCCCGCAAGGATTTTCCCATTCAAAGCAATGCTAAGTACCAGAACAGAGATGAGATTCAGGCTTTTTGCTACTTCAAGCAGCTCCCTACTGTTCCTCCCTGCTGGCATCTATGCAGGTTAAGAGGAGGTGGTCATCTGATCACAGTGAAGAGAAAACAAATTGCAGCAGCCATTATTACTATGTTCTGTAGCATTAGTACAGATCAGCAAACAGTACTTTGCTCTGCTATGCTTGACCTTCTGCCACATCCTCTTCCCTGCTAATGTAACATCTTAATAGAGTCCACAGACTTCAGAGAGGCAATCTTAAAAGCACTTAAGATATTTGTTAAGTTTACTTCTAGCCCATTTATACTATTTGTTTTTTGGTTCTGCCTTGCTCTTTCAGTATGAAATTGCAGTTCCTGTCTGTTCAATCTGTATTTAAAGTGAAAATAGTCTCTCAAGCTTTTGTCTTGCCAAGTTAGAGTGCTTGGCTTGTTTTAGTTTCCTCCAGTAACAGAAAGTTTCCATTGCTCTGTGCATTTGAGTAGTCTGCTCAGTTTATATTTTGCTTAGAAAGTGAGAGTACGCAAATCCTACCAGAAATATTACTTCATGAAATTACCTTATGTAGATCCAAATAGCTGATCAGAAACTGCAAACCTATTTGTCCTGTTCCTAGAAGCCTATGAACACACTACTTTCATTCTGGACTGCATGTAGTGATTCAAACAATAACTAAGGAAAGTAAATTGAAGAAAATAGCCCTTATTTAAAAGTGGCTTGGGCAGCAACTCAAATCAACAGATTGCAAGAACATTGTTACAACAGCAGAATAAAAAATAAAAGTGTTCATTATCAGACCTTGTGCCATTTCAAATTCTACACCACATATCCTGGCACGTTAAAAAAAAAAAATCTCAAACTCTTTTACGGGAGGGAGTAGTTGTAATTGTCCTTCCCCCCCCACCCTGCCCGCCCCAGGCAGTTAAAGCCATACATTGAAGGTCACTGCAAAGCTGAGAATGGAATCTAAACTTATCAGTCTCTTATTCCGCATCATTTTTGGTAGCACTGCAAAGGTTTATTAATAATCCTAGATACCACTTCATGGGAAAGTTTTGCACTACCTCTCCTCTCATATTCTCAAGAAGCATGAACTCTACCATTTTAGGAAAATCACAAATGCATTAAGTTCATTGAGGAAATAATCAAACATTTACCTGCTTAACCGTGTTTTTCGAATCTTGTTCATAAATAGCTTAATGTTTACCAAAAGAACCCCCCAAAAAAGCAAAACCTGAACATACCTCAAACACAGCACTCATCTGTTAAGCTAACAGTAAGTGCTCATTAGAGGAGACAAAAATGTTGTTCTCCAATTGATTAGTAGGAAGTGTCTCAATAAAGCCACGTAATAGTGGAAATGCACAATCTCATTGTGGCTTTGAAAGAACAAAAAAGTTATTCTTGGAAAAATGTCATTTAATTTTAAAATGCAAAGGAAACATTTAGTTTCCAGTAATTCACAACCAGTAAAACTGTAAACGTATTAACGAGACAGAAGTAGGGGTAATGTTGTTTTACCAGGTAGTGATAGCCATGCATCTCTTACAAAACTTGGAAGCTCTCTCAGAAGATAGTGAAGGTAATGAGAGATGCATTTGTGTCCACAGAATGGCAAAAATATACGGTAAAATTTTTTTTCAGTCAGAAGTTGTCAAGACCTTGATCACCTAAAACCCCTGTGAATTCACCAGGCTGCAAGCTAAACCTCTTTACTACAAGTCATACTCTTCACAGTAACACGTTCACAGAAAACAAACAAACTGACATTCACCATTAAGCTATCTGTTACCTCCTTTTTGGCTTCTTTTTTGGGATCATAATCACTATCATTTCCATCCATTGGATGAGCTTCTTCTACGTCATCATCACTGAGGACAGATGATAAGAAGCTGGTAATTTTATCTATTTTTTTAAGCCCAAATATAAATGTGTATCAGGTAAGACAAAATTATCTACTCCAAAATACCTACTGTGTATACAAAGTATATGGCATCTCAAAGTTATTTGTAGTTTTCAAGAGAGCTGTTACAAACTTATTTCCTTTATCAAGTTTTAACAATTATTGTGATAAACAAGCAATCCTGAACTGTAGTTTCAAAATTACTTTAAGCAGTGCTGGTACTTGCTGCCAAAAAATTTGGTGTCACCTTTCTTCAGTTCAACCACTTGTGTCAGCATGAACACACACAGTCAACTATACCAAGGCTAGAAATAACCTTTCATTTCCCACGTTAGTTTTAACAGATCAATTTTCAAACCACTGCACCAGGTGTATGAATAAACCCTTGCTGAAGTCTGTGGGGAGCAAAAGGGGACAATGTAAGATGGGAAAATACAGGACTGCTTTTTTACCAAAGTGCTCAAGATCTAGCAATTTTTTTGAGGGTGAAATCCTCTGAATTAAATCAAAGAGAAAAGATTGAAAAGATAACAGTTAGTTTAGCTGAGTCCAATCCAGTCATTCACACAATATAATTTCTGAATATATAAATGTAAAAAAACCCCTAAAATTTCTAACCATTAAAAAAACAACAAAATGATGTTTTAGAAGCAAATTTATTTTCTTCTGTAATTTTTCAGCTATAGGGTCACTAAGTAAGCATATGAATTTTAGATTTCAGGAGTTTTTTTTCCAATAACATGTAATTAAATAGACCTTTTTGCTGTAGCTAGCCAGTTTTCTGTAGATGTAAAATCATACTTTCCAATATAAACACAATTATATTACTTACACATTCAACATACTAAATCACTTTTTAAAAAGTGCAAGTTAATACTCAAGTATACTAAATACAACATAATTTTAATTTCACAGTAACTAGGGGAAACTTCATTCCCTTCTATCCAAGACAATTTAAAACTATTTTGAGCTCTAATTCTCTTTGACTGATGGCAGTTCTAAGTCTCCTAAAATCAGATTTGTATTTATATAATGTTTTATTGTAAGACAGTACTTGGGCATTCTAATTGCTACAGCTCTTTACAGTGGTTGATCTTGCAGTTTTAATTCCATTCTAAATGTTCAAAAAACCCAAACACCCAGAACGTCTCCCCCCAAACACTCCCCTCCCCACACAGTAATATAGGGCTAGACTTCCCAAATACAGAATTATTTCTAAACCACATCCCCAAACTTCAGGTTTTTTTAAACCCTTGTTTTTACCCATTAAAGCACTCAAGTGTGTTACTACAACTCCACCAACTGGAGTGATACAGTTCTTAAAGGACAGGTACCAAACCCCTTGCTAAAAGCAGAGACATCACCACAGATGCTCAAACCTAAAAACATGGTTCATCCTGAAACATAATGGCTGGAAATTACTCTGACATATCTACGTAGAAAGACTTCAGTCTCTGGTTAGCTACTTAAGAATATAAAACTTACCTGTCACCTTGATTATTTCTATTAGCTAGTTTTCGAGCCTGTCGATCCATCAAACTTGTCCTAGAGCGAGTTTTTTTCCAAGAATAGTAATATTTTACAAGGCTTGCAATAGTCTTGTCTGGAAGCTAGAAGAATTCATTAACTTATTAATACTTTAAAAAATTTAAAATTCCACCCAAGATTATATTCTGCTCTATTTACAGCCACCTTTACTCAAATATCTTAAGTGCATGGATGAGATGGAAAGGAGGGATATGTTTCATATCCATTTTTAAAAAGGGGTTAGAGGGGGGAAAGGCTTTTTCTAGTCACAGTGAAAAAGCTATAGGTCCAAAAGACATAATGAAATTAACTTAAAACTTATATTCAAGGTTATTCCTGAAGCTTCTACACAGAAATCAACATGAAATTTTAGCCCAACAGGAGACTTCGTTCTTAGTGCATCTGAACTGTTTAATGCTTCTGATTAAAATATTACTTTACCATTTGCTGGATCCTGTGAAAGCTCTTTCCATGGAAGCTAAATGCTTGTTCAAATAAGACTTTATCTTCAACTGTCCATTCATCGGGGAAAGGAGTGAAGTTAGGGAGATCCGCAAGGGACTTCTCAATATTGTGTTTATGCCAGAACAACATGCCGAGAGCCTTTGAAAAGAAATAATCCCTTTTTGGATTTGGTCAACTTTCTAAAATGTTGAGACAAGTTAAATAAAAACCCTGCAATTTATTTATTTAAAATAAAATTTGACTATTAGAACCCCTTCTCAAAACGTATTTACAATTTTATTGGCTATGTACTATAGGTTACAAAATTCTCTTTGGAGACAATATGAAGAGTGGGCACATCTGTACTTTACTAAAGCTATGAAAGCTAGACAATTTAAGGTTAGTGTGGCAGTGGTAATTCTGAAGTAGCATGAACTAGGCTGGATAGGCTCAAATCTGACCTGCTCACTCTTTTTACAAGCATGTATCACCTAGACAGTTCAGGCCTTTCTTACTAGCCCACTGAAAAAAAGAAAATTAAAATATTTTTCAGCAGCCAGAGGATCATCCAAAATGGAAGTCTGAAAGTTCCAAGTGAGAGTCTTGGTCTTTCTACAACTCTCCAATCCACAAATAATAGCATGGCCACTTCCGTGTCATGAGCATCTAATAAGAATTGAAATTTAAATATATTTTCTTACATAGTTTAATTTCTCTATATTCTTAAAGAATTTTACGCTGATTAGACTTTCTGCCAGAGAATCAGTGACAGATTTGACGCCACGTCTAGCATGGGAATGGGGAAATGTAATCCACTCTGTTTCAACCATACAGTGCAGACATGATCACCAGTTGTTCATCAGCTCTCCAAACCCCCGATTTCACACCCTTCTAATAACCTGGACATATCAAACCTCTTTTCTTGTTAAAATGACAAGTGACAAGCACCTCTTGCAAAGATAATTTCTATGCCACTATGAAAAGTCTATAAATATTTTGTATGACAAGTTGTTTTGAAAATTAGCCTTTTTTGTAGACTTTTTTTGAGATCTCTCACTTTCCTCTCTCCCCTAATGAAAGCCAAGCCATAAACAAACATCACCAAACTGCAGGTATTCTGGACACCATAATCTCTTTTTCAGACAGCAGTTGACTAGCAAGTCTTTGCTATTATGAGCTTCCATCCTCCAAAACTTGATCATTCAACTTGTTTCCACTTGTACACCAAATATTATTTTTTGCAATAGGTTATCTCACTTTTACATAAATTAGTTAATTTATGAAGAAAACTGCAATAGAACTAAGTGCAGACCAGCAAAGTTTTATCCTGTACTTTTTACAGGATGGTGACTAAAGGTTATTAAAAAAAAGTGAACTTGTTTGTTACTCTGAAACCTAGAATTTGATTCCATTTTCTTGCCTCTGAAAAAACACTCCAAGTTGGTTTGCCTTTTTTTTTAAATATGCAAGAAACCTTTCCAGTGCTGTCCTTATGGCAATTAATGGTTCAAAATTGTACCATATTTTAATGCTAATATTAAGCGTTAAATTTGTAAGCTGCTTTCCTAAGAAATCCTTTAGCTAAATATACACACACAATTGCATGACATGCCCAGTGTATCAAAAAACATACCAAACCTTTCAAAAGTGCACATTACAAGCTGAGCATGTCATGAAAACAAAGAGCTCAATCTTTTGCAGAGAATCCAGACCACAACTGTGTGCAGATCCATTTAACTGCAGTGTTTGCTGCCGTGCCTGAAGAGAAACAGCGTTAATTAATGGTAACCAAGGGAAAAAAAAAATGAGTTGTGTTATACTTTTATATATAAAAAAAAATCCTTTAAATGAGCACTCTCATTTCACAGCACTTACCTGTTCCACATTGTATCCATGTTTTTCCTTTGCTATTGCTATATATTCATCCACTGTAACAAAGCAATGTCAGAATTATTCTTTAGTACTTTTACTGCTGTAAGATGACACAGAATTAGCCATCTAATGCGGAAAAACAGTTTTCCTATGCTTTAATATACTGCATAGATCCAGGTCCCCCAAAACATTAAATATATTAATAGCTTTATTAATAATAAATAAACCCACTGTCTTTAATCCAACATTTAATTTTATAAACTTTTTACATAAGCTAATTCTCAGGAAAAAGATTCCCCCCCCGCCATCTTTACTACAACAAAGCCACAGAGGGTCATCATTTATTTAAATCAGAGGCTAGTTGGTTATTGAAAGGCTGTTTCGTCTTGGAACCCACTCCTAAGAACACAGACACACTGGAGGTGTGTGCAGACACCTGTGTTAGTTTAAAATTGAACTACTTCTACGGTTTGTATTCCCAAACATGTTAAAAATTTATGTAAAGAGATCCTAGATCAATGATTATGCATATCCTCAATATTAATATAGTTTTCACTGACCAACGTGAATTTTAACCATGGCATAAAGTTAGTTTTCAATAGAAAATATGAAAATTCAATAATTAGGTCATCAAATGCACCAATAATGTATTTTTTAAAATAATATTTGGCCATACTAGAGTCAGCTTTGAGTTGAACACTTTCCATCATTTTGCAATTAAGTCCTGCTAGTTTTGATCTTCAATGGGTACTTTTTATTTTTAAAGAAACAAACTCTTCACATTCACCTTCTACAGTTCACAACTAAGTGGCAACTAAATGTAGTTGAAAGGAAGCATGGCTGAGAAAAGGAAATAATTATAACTTCAAGCATTGGAACAGGCTGCCCAGGGAGGTGGTGGAGTCGCCATCTCTGGAAGTGTTCAAAAAACGTGTGGCTGTGGTGCTTCAGGACATGGTTTAGGGGACATGGTGGTGCTGGATTAATGGTTGGACTTCATGATCTTGAAGGTCCCTTCCAACCTTAGTGATTCTGTGATTATTCTAATGGACCAGAAATGTCCTTGCCATGAACTGCTGCAGCAGTTAATTGTACTTTAAAGGAAGGAGAAAGTGTTTAATAATCACAGTTGTACAGTATTTTATTTCTAACTGTTCTGCAGTAGTAGAACGTCCCTCAAATGTAGCGGGACACAAACCTCTAACTACTGGTAATAGGTAGAAACTGTCCTGAGCACCAGGTTCTCATGACTGCATCCTCGAAGTTTACTCCCCTATATTATATATGGGAAATACTAGCATAGGAGGCAGGTTTAAACTAGATTAAACAGATAATTGATCATATTTAGTCAGATGATTCCTGTATTTCAGGTCACTTTTGAAGGGGGAAAATGCTGTTTTTTCTGAGCATTGCCCTTGAACTGGGCCTCAGCACATCTTTTCTGAATTTATCCAATGCAACTCCTTCTCCTAGAAATTTAGAGCATCAAGTCCCTCATGTTTAGATGTGTTATTCCTTTTATTAATAACTAAAGGTTTCACAGTAAATGATGATGATGATACAACACAGGCAGTCTGATTTGAAACAAAAACAATTATAAGAGAAGGTGATCTTTCCTTTCCCTGAAGTTCTCAAAAAAAGAGAAGCTTTGAGTCTAATTTACTAATTTGCAATTTCACTGTGTGTAAAATAAAGAGTGAACAAGTACACCAGAAACAATTATTTAGTTATACTTAAGCATCCAAATTCCCAAGCAGGGAAGGACTTACACTTGGCATCTGGAATATTATGATACGGAGACCATACAAGCATCCCTCCATTATCTTTATCAGTATATTTTGTGGCACCTATAAGAAAACAAGTCAGTCTCAGTATTTATAAATATGATCTAGAGAACAACTACTCACTGCACAGTAAGTAAAAGTGAAGTATATTAGGAAGTCCAGCCCAGCTACTACAGGGAGGAGAAAAAAAAAAAAAATCATTAATTCCACATTATTTCCTTAAGACATCAAATGGCTGAATTTGAACACTACTCTTAGGAGGTTAAGTAATAACTGGATACTAGACAGGATCCTGGTTACCACAACTGGAGCATGAAAGCACGTTGCTCAAGTCAGCATGGATGCAAAAAATAGAGGTAGTTGTGTTGAAACAGTCCTCCAGAAGTTATGATTGTCTGTTAGTACTCTAAAACTTATCACTATTGGAGGAGTACCAGGATCTACTGGGTTAAATCTGGCTTCCTTAAAACAAAACCAAAAAAGACATATGGGCTAGAATCCAGTCACCACCCCTGATCCTTTCAACAGGGAACTATACTTAACAACTATGCCAGAAACAATTGTGTTCATCTCTCTCTAGTTTTGATTTTCATAGCCATGTAATTTTGATATTCATAGTCAACCAAATTCTGTAGCTGTAGACTACTAAAAGCAGTCGTCTTTTGTTTGGTTGTTTTTTTGGGGGGTTGCGTGTTTTTTTGTTTGTTTCTGCTTCACCTCCACCTTGAGGTAGCAAGAGAAGCAGTCCAACCTACCTAACCTATCAGGAGGACAGAGCAATTTTTGCAATACTGATACAACTTCGTATAAAGCACTAAGTCACAGAGTCTTTGATTTTTAAAAACACGCTATAAAAGAAAAGGAAATTCCCCAATACTGGAAAAGCATTAACTAATAGTTATTTTTAATGAGTATTTTACAAATGTATGCTACTACATAAAGCGTTCTACAATCTATTTGTTTACAACAGTTTATCTTGCTAAGACATTGCTCAACAACTGGAGCATTTACACTTGTGTCAGTATGAATTCCTTGAGGAATCACCCTCAGAGGAACTTCCCTGGAATCTTGCTTGGACAAGGAGAGATATTTTTTTTTTATTCAGTGAAACAAGTAACTTTTCACTCCATTTTAAGCTTCCACACTTTATATTTAGGTTCTACATCTTGCTGAAGGAAACAAAACAAATCAATGTTTTGGAAAAGAGAACAACTTAGTGCTTTCTGATTACGTACTATGTTTTGTTGCTCTTCCCTCTTTGGCAGTGTTTTGTATTTGCTATCATCTTTGCAATCTTTAGATCCATTATGACTGTGAACTTGAAAAATCAGTTAACTAGAAAAACTCATGCATCTTCCAAAATGAGATGTCTAAGACAGATAACCTAAATGCACCATAAACTCTGTAACAAGTTAAAAATGTACATACATTCATAAAGCATCAGTTTCAAGGCATAAGCAGTACTAAACTCTGAAAGGTTTTGGTATATGAGAACAAATTCCTGAATATAACATTCTACTTTAGAACAAAAAATGCATGCCATTTTTAGTCATTAGGAACACAGTGTTTCATCAAGAGTCATGCAAACATGTTACAGGCACACCATTTCTCTTGTTCATTCAGTTTTTATCACAAGTAAATGACCACTACCCTGTACTCCACTCTAAGAGATGAGGAGAAAACAAGACCACTAGAGAATGCATCAGAACTTCAGGCTGCAAGCAAGAAATGTCTGCATGAGTATACCCTCAGTTTTTCCTTAATTAAAAAAAAAAAACAAAACCAAACCAACCAAAAGAACAGACACTTGCAGACAAGTGGGTATCATGAATACTATCAGGTATTGAATATTCAACTATTAAAGTGAAAAAAACTTAGTTTCAGAGTCCTATCACTTGCTCCTGCAGGAGATCATCTATGTGGTGACACTCCCCTACTGAGGTGCCACCCTCACGTGGCTAACAAGCAGCTCCCACCAGAACACCCCTTTTTGAAGCAGTGTTGTTTCTCCAGCAGGAATCAGACAACTATTTCTATTCAGGTGGCATCTTGACACTGCCAAAAGGAAAGCAAGGATGACAAAAGAAGGATGGGATGCATACAGGTAGCTCAAAGAAAGACACCCTGTCCTCAACACAGGATGTCCATAGCCACAGTACAGGGAGCCCTCCATCTGCATATGCAAGACCATGATCCACCTTTATGAGAATGGCTTCTTGTCCTTTGTGCCCCAATTATTCAAGCAGCACTCCCATCCTCCAAAAAAGCTGTATTGTATCTTAAAGGCAACATGACCGTTACCTGCGAGATCCACTCTTATGGACAGTGGCTGGAAATACCAGGCAACATGTTAACCTAAGCCAGTTAGAAGAGCAAGGTTGTAAGCCAGTAAGGAGGAGAAAGACGATGAGCTACATCTCAAATAGAGCAGGTCTCCCCCTGCCCAAACCCCACATTCACACCACTTGGTTAGAGGCTTCTGTACTTCAGCTGCTGCGCTCCTCTGTCGATACCACTTCGAAAATGGGGCTAGCTGAAGATGACCCACAGGTACTCTCCACTGCTGCCAGAATAGAGAAGCATACAAGACTTAATAAGGGCCCTCTGGGGCAATTTAAAAGTGTATTGTTTTCCAGCATACAAAGTACCATCATCTACTTAAGACTAAGCTTTGAAAGTAGGAATAGAATCACAGAAACTAATAGGGGGAAAAAGTAAATTTCTAAAATACTTATTTTTCAGATTTTCAGTCCTTTAAGTAAATAAACAAATAAAAAAATCAGGGAATGTGAGGACAGATGGCATAGAATAAATGGAAAATTTTATATACTTCACCACAGATTTTAATAATTTAAGAAAGCCTGTTTTTATCTAGGAAGACTAGAGGGAGAAAAATTATAAGGATGTACGCAGAAATGGAATTCGTAAGTGACCTTAAAAAGTGTAAAACATTCTTCTTGACACCCCCCCACCCGGCCCTGAGAAGAGGGTAAACAGGAAATAAGTATTTCAGAATTAACTAAGCAAAATTCAAAATAAAGTCTTTGGGAAGTCCAAATCAGAGTATAGTAAAACTTATCTAGCTGTTATCTCATGTGTGCATGACACAACAGCATGATGCCTCTCCAGTGCTGGCATTCTCCACTAAACTTTCTAAGAGAATGCAGACAGTCCACAACACAAGGATACCAGCTTTGTAACATCCAGCTACATCTACAGGTGGGTCAGACAGTACAAGCAGAAACAATTTCACTTCAAGAATATAAAGTACTATAGGAAAATCAGAAGGAGGAGACATATCTGGAGTGCAGGAGATGGTTTATTAACTCAGCAAATTAGGTAAGGAGGTTTAGGAGTTTTATTTTATTAAAACTGTTTTTTTGCAGTGAGAAAATTTACCTCATTGCAGTAGTACCTAGTGACAACTAAAAATGCTATTTCCCCCATGGCTCTATCTGAAGGCCTGCCTGTAAAAAGGTGATGGTGGGGGAAGAGGTAAAGAGAGTATGTTTAAATTAACTTTTCCTAATTGTTGCTTCCAAACAAACAGTTGATTCACTTTTACTTTAAAAAATTCTTATCGTATACATGAACTCAGGTTAAAAAAAATAACGATTAGTACCATCACAACTTTAATCATTAATGTTTTGTTCCTCTATCTATTGTCATAGAGCATTGCTTACAAGTATTTTTAAACACAGGCTAAGTGGGGCCAAAGGATTGGTATTTATTCTACTCATTTTAGCATTCTGTGTGTGTACCAGGGGGCTGACTTTGTATCTTAGACTTCTATCTAGTTTCATCTGTCACTGATTCCTTTCTCCCACCTATTTATTTTAAGGTGGTTAAAAAAATGCAGCACTCAAAGTACTGCAAATAAACACACATCTAATCTATCTGGTAAACCCTCAAAAAAAAAGGCATTGAAACAATTCCAAGAAGAAACAGCATTAAAGCTAGTAAATTAGAGATAGTGCCTAGGTCCATATATGCAAACCTATAAGTATGATGGAGTGTCCGTTACATCATTTGCTACAAAAAAATAAATCATCTAGGTGTAGCTATGATAAAAGCACAGCTTTTTGTCCAGCATTACTTCCATCTCTAAGAAACAATGCCTCAAGATTCATCAGAGAGAAAAAAAACCCCACAAACAAAAAAAACCCAGATGAAAGCATGAGATCTTGCTGAGATCTCCTCAAATAATCAATGTGCTAACATGGTAAGTATGTATTGTACTTTTACGCTTTAGGGACTTTAAAGTTATTTTACAAAATGCTTCAGTGTTCCAAAAAGTTACTATCTTCTTACCCTAATAATCAAAATACGCACACTAAGAAGAAAAATACTATACATTATGCCTCTTACACAAGACTTATGAAAGAAATATTTCCATCATTAAGAAACTGTTCTGATAAAGTAAGAGTATGTGTTAATCCCAGTTACTGGGGACAGGAGCATCAGTTGAATTCTACCCCCCCCCCCCCCCCGAACACTTATGAGCTCTAAAAAGTCTGGTTATGAGAGAGCATAAAATTAATTCTGTAGTTACAAACGCAATGATCCTATTGCATGTATAGTTTACAAAAGTGAAACCACAGAACCTCAGTTACCCTACAAGGGGTGAAGAGTCCCTTTAATCAAAAGAAAAACAAACACTACACGTTTTCCTAATTTAAGTGGCCTGTAGGAGAAACAAGCCCAGGCTGCACATTAGAGACGATCATTTTTATTTATGTTTGTTTTTATTTAGGCAATGTAAAAATAAAGGGAGTAAACGGTTAGTCTTATTGACAAAGAGACCTAGACTACGCGCTCCTCACTAGGAGCAAGGCATTCCCTTATGCCAAGATCATGCATCCATTTAATCCCACCCTCCCCCTTTCTTTCCCCCGGCCTTTTCTTTGGCCTGTGGGGACTTGCGCCCATCAAAAGGGGCTCGCTCCTGTTTTAGGAGGCACTATGTGAGCAGCTCTGGCCCAGTCCTCTTCCGGTAGGAAATCATCTGACACCAATGGAGCCTGTTTGGAGAACAGGAAAGTAGATAGCCTTCATCTGACCACTACAACAAAACTGATAAACGCTCCTACGGTCTCACTGCTCAGGCTAGTAACGCAAGATCGCGTTCTAGCTATTAACTGGCTAAAACCCAGTAGCAGGCTATGCAAGCGTGCCCGTATTCCCCGGGGAGGGGCTGGGGGGGGGGGGCGGTGAGGAAGGCGGAGGAGAGCAGCTCAGCCTGCAGCAGCGGGGCTAGCGAGGCTACCACAGCGCACAAAACCAGGGGCAGGAGTTTCCCACCAAGCGCATCTTCCACCCAGCGCCTCCCGCACGCAGCCAGGTCCGCTCCGCTGCCGGCGGGGCGCATCGCTTCCCACTCCTGCGCCCACCGCCCCTCCGCGGGTGCTTCTAAATCACCTCGCTAATCTATTCCATGCTTTAAGGGGGGGCGGGAAGGAAAAAAAAAAAAAAAAAAGAGCATCCAACCTTTTTCTGCTTCACCGCCTGCCTCCCGCCCGGAGACACATAAAGCGGCTGATAACGAAGTGAAAATCTCCCACCGCGATGCCCGCCGGCCCCAGGCGCACAGGGAGCGGCGGCTGCCCCCGCCGGCCTCCCGCCGCCCGCACCGGATCGCCCACACAAAGGCTCTTAGGCGAAATAAATACAATCCCGCCGCCGGCGGGAGAGCGCCGAGCCGAGCTCACCGCAGCACCGAGCCCACCCCTCCCGCTTCGGGAACCGCAAGATGTCAGGTTGCAGCCGAAAAAGCGATTTACCGGGCTCGAAGTCAGGAATGCGCGCCTGGTATTCCGCTCCGACCCTCATTCCTACATCTGCAAGGCAAAAGGGAGGGGAAGGAGGGAAGAGAAATTAACGGCTTGGATGTCCCCGGGCAAGCGGGCGCCGTCCCAGGCTACCGCCGTGTGGCGGGCGGGCTGGCGGACGCGCCGCCCGGGAGCCCCCGCCGCCGCCGTGCGGAATAAGCCACCTCCCCCCCGCCACCCCGCCCGCCGCCGCCACCGCCGCCGCTTTAAGCCCCGACGACCGCCGCGGAGGGGGCCGGAGAGGGAGAAGGGGGAGTTTATTTCAGCGGAACAATGGGGACGGCGGCGGCGGCGGCTCCCGGGAGACACTCCCCATCGTTAAGCACCGCGGGGCCGCCCGGCAGCCGCGGGGCCGCGCTGCGCGGTCCCGCGTACCCTCCTCCCCCCCCCGCCAGACGCGCGCGGCCGCGGCCCGGCCCGCCGCAGTACAGAGGCGCGGCGGCGGCGGAGGGGTAACGGCGGCGGCAGCGCCCGGCTGGGAAGGGGGAGGCGACTGGGGTCGGCTCGGCGCCCCTCCTGCCGCCTCCGCCACCCCCCTCCCCCCGCTGGCGGGGTGGCCCGGGGCCGGCCCCAGGCTCGCACCGTGCTCGTCGCCACTGTCGCCGCCGCCGCTCTCCGGCTCCGAGTAGTGCCCGTTGGAGGGGCTGCTGCTCTTGGTGCCGTTGGGGGCTGCCCGGTTCTTGCCCCCCAAGAGCTCCGCTCCCTTCTCCATCATGCCCGGCATGTCAGGGCTTGGGGGGGGAGCGGGGGAGAGCGGCGGCAGCGCGGGCTGCCGAGGGGGGGAAGTTAATACGGAGCCGCCATGTTGCCCCCTCCCCGCCCCCCCCCCTCGGGCCGCCGCGGCGCCGGCACCTCCTCCCCCCTCACACCGCCCCCCTTCTCCTCGCGGTCGCGCTCCCCCTCCCCCGGCTCTACACAGCCCCCGGGAATCCCTCCGCGCCGGCCCAGCCGGATCTAGCCGAGGGGGCGGGGATGCCGGCAGAGCCCCGGAGGCGCGGCGGAAGAATTGCACCGCCGCGCCGAGCTCGAGGACTCCGCCGCCGCGCCGCGGGGCTCCCCCGGCGGGCGGGGGTGGGAGGGAGAGGGGACTATTTCCCCCGGCGGCGCAGGGATCCCGGTGGGCGTGCGATAGTGTGAATACTGGTGGTGCTGCTGCTGCTGCTGCGGCGGCGGCGGCGGCGGCCTGCGGTGAGGGGCGGGAGGTGTTGGGCTGCTACGGCTGCGGCGAAGGGGTTGTGTGGGAGAAGGGGGGCCCGGTCGTGGGGCAGCGTCCGGGTGAGTCTGGGGCGGCGGAGTAGGGCCTGAGGGGAACGGCCGCGAGCGGCGTCGGAGGGCGGTCACCTTGTGGGGGCGGGCCCCGGCCGTGAAAGGCGATGCCGGCTGCGGCTGCGGCTGGGGCCGGGGCCGGGGCCGGGGCGGTGTGCCGCCTGCTTGGGCGGGCCCCGCTGCCGGTGGCCGCCTTCCTGGCCATGGCTTTTGAGAAACGTTTCAAACCGGAGTCAAGTCAGGCTGGGGAGGGGGTTTAAGGATACGGGGAAGCCGGCACCAGAAATGGGCAGCGTGGCAGGTAGTCACGAGTGCGTGTGAAACGGTGCTCATTTTTCTTTCTAAACGAGCAAAATAATTTATTCTTATTTAACGTATAGTGTGTGACCAAGTGCTTAGGTGTCACCATCCAGTTCATATGAAAATATCCAGGTTTTAAGAGGAAAAAGAAAAAAGGCTGAGACTGGCTCTAGATACTGGCAAAGTTACAGTATGGTAACGGTCTTGTTACTTAATCTGGAGATAAGCTAGTCTGGTTTGTTTCTATGCAAATAAGTTTAATGTTGTTGTGGCTATACTTTTAAGTTTGTGTTAAAGGTAGTTTTAATGATGCAGTGATAACTTGGCAGTCTGATTTCCTGATATGGGGAAAAAAGTGTAAACTTAACTGTTACAGATAGCATTGCTATATATTGTAGTCGTCTCATGTTCCAACTAAGACTATCTGGCATAATCCATTATACTTTGTCACATCTCAGCCATTCTTCTGAAACTTTGCCCTGGCAGCTGTCTGCGCTGAGTTGGTTGGTTGGTTGACTGATTGATTGAAGAGTGCTAGCTGGAATGGCACAGCTGCTTTCTTACAGTGAGGATAAGGAAAAATGACTACTTTTCTCCCTACTTGTGACTGCTAAGTGTCCCTGGTCCTTTACAGCAGGATTGTAACATGATGTTTGCAAGGTGCTGCTGTTTGATACTTGACTTGAAGTCGGCCCAATATGGTCAAGTTCTATACTTTTGAAAACCTTAGGTTTATGTGTGCTTCCTAGAATATAGCAGAAAAAATATTGTCATGATTCTTTCTGCTCTGGGAATATTGTGGTCTTTGAAGAATTGTTTTTGTGATAGGTTTTGGGAGCTGACTGTCAAAAATGGGAGAAAACAAGCTCTGACTCCTGTATGCTTGCTGTTCTCTCTCTCCAAGACTTGGAAAAAAAGACTAGCAAGGAGAAAGTAGAAGCAAAGGTGGTTGACCAACTGCAAGTGCTTCAAACAATTGAGGAAAAAAAAGCTGTAATGCAATCTTGCATTGTAACTTGCACAAAAGAATTCACGTAAGAGAAGGCACTCACAAATACCAGAACCACAGGAAAATCTTCAACCAATGTTTGCACACATTAGATGCAAAATCAATATGAGAACTTGCAGGAAATTGTGCTTTGTTATTTTAGTTCTAACTAAAACTAAGTATTTGAGGCTTTTTAGCTTTATATTCAAAGGATGTGATGTTTGGGCCTACAGACAGCATTATGACTGCATGTGTCTGTCATTTTTTCTCTTAAATGATAAAGCCACTGGAAATTTTAGTAAGCTAGTATAGCTTTCAGGAATGCTACGTTGTTACAAGTGTTGTGAGGATAATCACCGGAAAGGAAGAAAGATTCCTTGTTAGTATGGTTGGGAGGAGAATTCTCTTAAGAGCTTGTCCCTTATTGTTTCTGATATTCACATGGCTACTTTTAAAACTGCATTTCAGAGGTTACCTAAAGAGCATAGGTTCACTAAGCCAAGCGCTTAAATATTAGCAAATGCATGCGGTGAGATTTTTCCCCATGCAGTCTTAAAAGTTGGCTTGCCTTGGAATATGCCTTCTCTTGCATGGAAGCCTTCCTTTTTTAAAATTTTTATTTATTCCCCCCCCCCCCCCAGTTCCTCTGTCACGTTCAGTATTTGGGTGCTCCTGGATTAGATGTTGTATTCTAAAGCAGACTGTTGTTTGTGAGATTGGTCCTGCATTTGTTGTAGACAGTACATAGAAGGAATTAGTTTAAGACTTGTGCTGGAGTGCAAAGTGGTTTGCAACAGAGAGGACGGAATTAAGGAACGGAGAGGTTGCAAACAAGGAAGGTGAAGCAGTTGCTTGAGCCAACAGAGTTACTGAAAGGTGTCAGTAGAAATAGAAGCTCAAAGGGAAACAGCTTTCACTGTCCATGAATTAACTGAGCTTCAAACCCATATGGCTCCGGAGGTTGCTCCACACAAGTTTGAGGCCTCTTGCAGTCATTTTGTCAGAGCAGGTTCTTGGTATTCATTGCTTAAAATCAGGGTCTTAAATTGTGGATGTCTGCAATTCATTATTATGACCTTACAGTGAGGAATAATGATAGTATTACTGGTTGAGTGGTGAGTTATGGGAAAGCAAAGGCTGTTTATTCAGAACAAAATAATTTCTTAAAACACTAGATCGTTTCACATTCCTATATTACTATAGAATAATTTTGGTTGTAAAAGACTTTTAAGATCATTGAGTCCAACCCTAAAACTACCAAGTCCACCACTAAACCATGTCCTTAAGCACGACATCTGCACATCTTTTAAATACCTCCAGGGATGCTGACTCCACCACTTCCCTGGGCAGCCTGTTCCAATGCTTGACAACCCTTTCAGTGAAGAAATTTTTCCTAATATCCAATGTAAACCTCTCCTGGTGCAACTTGAGGCCATTTCCTCTCATCCTATCACTTGTTACTTTGGAGAAGAGACCGACACTCATCTTGGTACAACCCCCTTTCAGGTAGTTGTAGAGAGCGATAAGGTCTCCCCTCAGCCTCCTTTTCTCCAGGCTAAACCACCCCAGTTCCCTCAACCACTCCTCATAAGACTTGTGCTCTAGACCCTTCACCAGCTTCGTTGCCCTTCCCTGGACACGCTCCAGCAACTCAATGTCCTTCTTTTATGTTATGTCCATCTCAGCTATGAAGTTTCTCGCTCATGAGAAGTACTGCAGGTCACACACTTGGCCTTTTTATCTTACGGTGACAGTTTTACACTTTCTGGTTTTTTTGGAAAGAGCATTTTCACAGTTCCCTGGCTTGCGATGTCATTCTATACCATTTAAAATCTGTGTCTTTTTAGATCTTTTTAGAAACAGGTCAAATTAATTTGTGCTGCTTCTTCAGCAAAATTACAAGTTTATAACATGTTGTGTGAAACACAGAGAAAATGGGATGGCCATGAACTCTTGACAATATCTAGCCTGGAAACTTGTGCTTTATTGTGAAGATTCATAATTTCCTTTGGTATGAATGTTTTGTAAAGAAAAGTATGCTCTTTGTCTTCATAAACACATGAAGAAAAGCATGCCTGGAATCAAGGTAATTTCAGATAAATTACACTGCTTGGAGTCTGTTCATTCTACTGCTGGAAAATATATAGGTGTCATCTGTCAAGTACGGTGTTTTCTTTTATATTAAACACAACTCGGCCTGCTAGGTGGTAAGTGGGAGGCTTAGAGTGGACAGGGTGAGATTTATTAGATCTTTCAGACTGATGGTCGTTGCTGTGTTCCATGCAATGTTCTTGAATTTTCCAAAGACTCCATGTTTTAGTGGAACCAGTGGAAAATGACGGAAGCTATGGCGTTTCTACAGCTCTGGAAAATCTGGCCATCGGTCTCAATCTGGGAACTTATTAGTGTTTCTGAATTCTAGTATTAATGTCTTATTAAGGCAGAAATCAGTAAAAATTTGCTCTATAACTGGGTGGTGAAATGCAACAATAAAACACTCGCTAACTGACTTGCTGCTGTTGTTATCCCCCAACTGAGATGTGAGATTTTTTTTTCCATGTTTGCTTTATTTTTGTAGTGCTGTCTTCCAGCTATAGGCTTCAAGAGCTGCCTGCTCTCCAAATCTGGATGGAATTCTTTTGCAATTTAGTTAGCATCATAGAGTATAGACTGGCTGTATAAGGAGAGTCAGTAACTTATTCTTGGGAAATGGAGAAAATCATGTTGCTGTTTCTTTGCGAAGTCTAAGGGCTTCAGCAGCTGTAAACACTTTTCTGGTTTTTCAGCTGTGTATTGGGTTTCCGTGGCAAGGTTTTGGTAGCGATGGGGGCTGCAGGGGTGGCTTCCGTGAGCAGCTGCTAGAAGCTTCCCCTATGTCCAATAGAGCCAATGGCAGCCGGTTCCAAGATGGACCTGCTGCTGGCCAAGGCTGAGCTCATCAGTGATGGTGGTAGTGCCTCTGGGATAACATGTTTAAGAAGAAAAAAAATTGCTGCACAACAGCAACTGTGGCTGGAGGGAGGAGTGAGAATATGTGAGGGAAACAGCTCTGCAGGCACCAAGGTCAGTGAAGAAGGAGGGGGAGGAGGTGCTCCAGGTGCCAGAGCAGAGATTCCCCTGCAGCCTGTGGTGGGTGAAGACCATGGTGAGGCTGGCTGTGCCCCTGTAGGAGGTCCCCAGTGGAGCAGATCTCCACCTGCAGCCCATGGAGGACCCCATGCCAGAGCAGGGGGATGCCTGAAGGAAGCTGTGACCCTGTGGGAAGCCCACACTGGAGCAGGCTCCTGGTAGGACCTGTGGACCCATGGAGAGAGGAGCCCATGCTGGAGCAGGTTTGCTGGCAGGACTTGTGACCCCATGGGGGATCCAGGCTGGAGTAGTCAGCTCCTGAAGGGTGGCAGCTCGTGGAAGGGACCCACTCTGGAGCAGTTTGTGAAGAACTGCAGCCCATGTGAAAGGACTCACATTGGAGAAGTTCGTGGAGGACTGTCTCCTGTGGAAGGGACCCTGTGCTGGAGCAGGGGAAGAGAGTGAGTCCTCTTCCCCCTGAGGAGGAAGGAGCGGCAGAGACGCCGTGTGATGAACTGACCGCAACCCCCATTCCCTGTCCCCCCTGCATCGCTCAGGGGGGAGGAGGTAGAGAAATTGAGAGCAAAGTTGAGCCCAGGGAGAAGGGAGGGGTGGGGGAAAGGTGTTTTAAGATTTGGTTTTATTTCTCATTATCCTGCTCTGATTTGGTTGGTAATAAATTAAATTAATTTCCCCAAGTCAGGTCTGTTTTGCATGTGACGGTAATTGGTGAGTGATCTCTCCCTGTCCTTATCTCAACCCAAGAGCTTGTTATATTTTCTTCTCCCCTGTCCAGCTGAGGAGGGGGAGTGATAGAGCAGCTTTGGTGGGCACATGGCATCTAGCCAGGGTCAGCCCACCACAACCTGCCACCAGGTGATCAAATCATACTCTTCTGAAACCTTTGCCAAAATTTGAGACTTAGGCTGTGTTGTACAGTGTTTGTGGTTGATATGTTGAATGAAAATGTGAATGTTAGGACTTGGCACTCTGTTAAAAATAGTATTTTGCAATGGTTTGTTGCACTGTAGGAAGGCTTGTCCAAAAACTAGCATAATGGGTTAGTACTAACATCCATCTTGTTCAGTAGTTTGATCCTGACAGTTGCGAACAGCAAAGTCTACAGAGGAACTCGTCTTGGGGCAGATGCCATAATCTCCATTCTTTCTTGGCAAGAAGTCTATTCTTGGTTTTCTAAAGATTTGGTGAAGCTCTGAAGTGTAAAGCTTGGTATCTTTTTTGGGGGAAAAAAAAAATTGATTCCTTTAGATGTGTTAAGAAAATACCTGTTCAACCTTTACATATTTGTAGGTTCTTGTTTCAGTGACTTTCTATAGCAGTGAGTTCCGCTGACACTGCATGACAATTTTTTTTTTTTCTTTTAAAAGAAAAATGAAAAATTTTCCAAATATCCTCTTTTTCTTGATAGGACAGACAGGTATTCCTGATCAGCCTTTTCAGTCTCCTTATTTCATTTCGCTACATTTAACCTAAATATCTGGTAAGCTGTACTGTTTACAGAAAGTAAAGAGGGTTCTGTGTCCAGTTGATTATCATGACACACTGTGGGAAAAACCTGAGTTTAGATGGCTTAACCTTATGTTACGTAGGCAACTCAGGACAATAGGTCATTTCAGAAAGTCAGTTTACAGATGTCATTTAACTACTTATGTTTTTCCATACCCTCTTCAAACTAAATTTTTGTAACAGCTGGCGGTATGTCTTTGAATCAGAACATTGGCATTCAGTATTGTCAGTGAAGAATCTCAGTCTGTGTATGAACAACTTGTGTATGTGTCTGAAATGCCAGTATGTCTCTACAAATAATTTGGGTTTAGGGACAGTCGTTTCCCATGGGGGGGGGGAAAAAAGGCATTATAATTGTTTTGGTAAGCCAGTGTACTTTTACTTTGTCCTGTCTTACTGTTGCATACAGTTACCTAAACTACTTTTCAGAGGACTCTTCAGTAGAAAGCAGATCTCACCTAACTGATGCTTTAAAGCTGTTGGACTTCCATAAGAAATGTAATTTTACTTCTCTGGCATGGCTTTTTTTTTTTTTTTTTTTTGGTTTTGTTTGTTGTAAAATGGAAAGTAAAACAAGTGCTTTGATTTCATGCACTTAATGAAAGGTGTGCTAAACTTATGCTTTATTCTTTCTTGTCAGGTTGTCCATTGCTGTTGTACCTGAAGAGGTGACCATTTGCTGTGACGTTTCTGCTCCCTCCTATTTTTTTTCCCTCCTTTTCCTTCTGTGAAGTAACATTATGAAAGGAACATGCTGTGCAAGATTTTCTTGCAGTTAATAATACCAACACTCACTTCCTTGAGAGAAATGTCCTTTAACACATACCAGAATAAAAAAATTAATGCTCTGTTATGTTACTCTGTTGTGTGCCTAATCCTGAATAAGAGATAACCTTGCCCTGAACAGCTTACTGTTTAATGAGGATCCAGTCAGTGTTCCCTAACCAACATTAGGGAAAAACAAGGGAGATAAAGGGAAACATCAGTAAGATGTTAATGTGAACAAACCAGGTAAAATTACTGTAGCCCTGTACTGCCCATCCATTTAAGACACAGTGGTGTTGTAGGAGTAACCTTGAGGGATTTGAAAGAACCAAAGATAGTAGTGTTAAGAACAGAATTTGAGGAAAATTATGTATCTTTGCACATGTCAAAAAGTATAGAGAGTGGTGTATTAAGCAGTAGTGGCAGCTTGTTTTGCTGCATGTCTTGGGCCTTGGACTGTCATGACATTTTATACTACAGCATACTGGTGCCTCCTGCTAAATTTTGTTCTCCATTGCTTATGCTACCTGGCTTCTTGTGGTTTAAGGATGGGGGTGGGGGGAAGTGTAAAGCAGAAAATAACACTGATTGTGTATGACCAAAATAAGATTCCTGAGGTATTACAAGAGTTTGTATTTTTGTTTTCCATCTCATGGTTTCTATAGAAAAGTATATACAGTTTCTTAGAAATCCCTGTGTTACGGAGCTGTGCTGGATTTTGGAGGTTAGAGTGGCTGGACCATGTAGATACCAAAACATTATTGCTATTGAAGTGGCATATATTTTGCTACTGTAACTATTGTTTGGCTGACGTAGTGATCCAGAGTTCTGGTATGCAGTTTAGGAAAGATCAGCGAGAGGTTCCATTTTGAGAATATCTGTAAGATGGAGTTGCAAGCAATAAAAATATAATTGTTAATTAATTTTTCAGAAATGTGTAAGACTTCTTTTCCCACATGGAAATTTTTATTATAATACCATTTCACTGGATTTTTCTAGGAGTATAAATGGTTCTCCTACATGTATTCTGCTAATAAAAAAACCCCAAACCCAACAACAAACAAATCAATATGGTTGCATCTGGCTCTACAGGTTGTATTATATAATGCTTTCAGGAATGATGATTCTCTCTTCTGTCTATCTAAGGCATAAATACAAAACTGAAATCAACAATCTTGCATTTGAAGGTATGGATAAATACATAAAGGGTTGGTCTACACTGAGAAAATTCTTGTGAAGATTCATCAGTTCACAGTATTTCTGCTGGAGTGCTTGTTAAACCAAGAGGAAAAACAAAAACACATGCTTGTATAACTTTAGGGTGAAAATGCTGGATACCACTAGGACCTTGCTATTGTTGGTTTCTACAACAGTTTTTAGAAAAATACCCACTTCAAATTCACTCTCAACCAATGTATTAAATACTCTTATGCTGGAAGTGAGGTTTTTACTTGCTTATAATAGTTCACTCTCTTTCATCTAAATTATGTCCCTTTTAATGAAGGTGGGTTTTATCCTCGGTTTAAGGGTTTACCTAATTAAAACTTGAAATAATGTTACAGCCTGGGAGCGTGTTATGAGGTCCGTTTGTGTTAGACATCCAGAGGGATGATCCAGGTTTCAGAGTTACACACTAAGGCCACTGCTGGATATCCACTCCCTACAGACACTGCAGAACTGCCAAAGGCATCTGTGATAGACGTTCACCTCTAACAAGTGCGTGTCCCAGCCCAACCACTCATTCCCTAACTTTGCCTTCCTTTGTGCCGTACACTGTATTTTTGTAAGGTAGCTGGAGGTAGGTTTGGATATTACTGTGCATCTTTTTAAAAGAATGTTCTGGTATTTCACTGTACTGTGTGACTTTATACAGAAGCTTTTGTATCAATTAACTGCTAGCAGTCTTTGCTTCACAATAATCAATGGAAGCACAAAAAGGAATCCTGTTCTATTTGTTTAAACACTTTGAATTTCATAGAGCATCTATATTCACAACTGAACACCTGTAAAATGTGAGCTCCTTATGAACATTGTCCCTGGCAGTGCCTGAGCCAAATATTGTATAAAAATTAACCAAAATTACAAAAGGCATAAAAAACCCACAGCAGGTATCCAAGTGTTTACAAAAATTAATAGCCCATCAGACTTTAGGGTCACGTGATATTAGTCACTAGGATTAGGTATGAGTCTAGTGCTGATAAAGGCCCTGGAAAAACGCTATTAAGATGGGTTTAAACTCAGAAAATTAGGAATTTTTCTGAGTGCAACTGCAGAAGGTAGCAGTAAGAGATTAGTTAAAATGAGAAAATGGGTAATCGCTACATTTAAATTTTATATTAAAAAAATGGTGCTACTAAGCTAGTTACAATGTGTTTGTGTGTGTTTGCTTTCTTTCTTTCCAGATTTGTGCTCTTGAGTTGTTTGGCTACTTCTGTGTATCACTCCCACTGTCAAAGAATGCAGCAAAGTTCTGTCTACATAGAAAGCAAATCTTGCAAGTAATCCATCCTGTTGACGGTAAGATCAGTAAGTGGGAAATACATGATGAAATGTTAGGCTTGGTAAAACTTTGAAATGAAGTGAGAAGAGTTTGTTTTGCCTTTTTTTTTTTTTC
Organism: Phaethon aethereus; assembly: GCF_964289735.1. Taxonomy (NCBI): domain Eukaryota; kingdom Metazoa; phylum Chordata; class Aves; order Phaethontiformes; family Phaethontidae; genus Phaethon; species Phaethon aethereus. The sequence continues at coordinate 104,005,596 of NC_138576.1, read as the reverse complement.
CTTCCCTGTTGTAGGGTTTTTTTGGAGGGGGTGTTGGTTTCTGTCTGTTGACAAACCTTCTAAAATTGAAATTGTAGAAACAGCAGATATGGCCACTAAAGTTTGTGAGGTAAGAGATCAACTTTATAAAGTGTATCACTCCAAAACAGGAATTCTGAGCACTTGTAAGGCAAAAGTTATGAATTACAAGCTCTGTGCAAGAAACTTACTGTGTTGAGTGCAGTTATATACTGGGTACTTTTTGAGGTGTGTTTCTTGGAGAGGCTACTGTAAAAGGTATTAGTAGTGTCTTTACCACTGTCAGCCTCACAGGTAGGCTGCTTCTGTCCAGAGAACAATCAATGAGATTTTTAAGATTGTTCTGCTTTTTAAATTAAACTACGGAGATTAGGCTACGTATTGTGATTTGGGGAGTCTGACTCCGTATTGTTCAGGAATTCTTCTTCATATTATTACATTGTTGGAAACTGCTGTATAGTAGAATGCAGGGTTTGTTCAGAAAGCTAATCACATGGTCTAGATCAAGGGCAGTGGCTTAAAAGGGCCAAAGTAGGAAAAAAGAGATGGAAGACCTGCTGGCCTAGTGCAAGCATATTCCTAAGTAGGACTTACTTTTCTGAACTGGGCCTAAACCCGCTAGTTTTTCTTCTTATTCTTTGTACAGCATATTATGAAAAGGTAGGATTAAAAGTAGCTTTTTTTATATTGTTAAATCAGGGAATACTGGACCACAGTTAAGAGATTACGAATGGAGTCAGTAACTTAACACAGCAATACAGCCTGCAGTGCTCCTTGCTACTTAAGAAAAAACCATCACCCAGAACTATGGGTTCCTAGGCTTATTGTGGACGGGGCATGCAAATAAAAATATTTATTACAGTTACTTAGTGGGTGCCCTTGCATTGTGTTAGAACTCAACCAAGCTGCACCTGAGTTGCTTCGTTTTGCCTTGTTTTGTATTGACCCAGACACAGGAAAAACAAAGACAGCTGAAGTACACAATAAAAAAGTTACAAAAAACCTACCAGACCTGGAACCAAAGAAACTGTGGTTAATTTCTTTTCCTCCTCTGGGTAATAACACTTCCGTGGGTCACTGCCCCTCCTCTGAGACTGGGCGAGACCGTGGGCAGGGCAGGATGGGGTTGAGCCAAGAGAGTTGCGTAGAGACACTTGCAGTGAGGGCAATGGTGATAGTAGCTGATGTCCTAATGAGGATGTGTGGGGATTTTTTTTTTTTTTTTTGTGTTGAGTTGTGGTTTTGCTATGGGTTGGTTGGTTTGTTTTCTAAATCTGGAAGGACAGCATGCCACCTTCTGTTGAAATACATGGAGATGGACATGCTGTCCAAATGGGGATAATTCTTCTATGCCCTTTTGTGCTGTTCTGAGAAGGAACAGTTCTTCCCTGTTAGCCCACACTCCAAATGTTAGATATATAAATAAAAGACCGGCTGTGTAGTCTCTCATCAGTTTTATTTTGAGAATTTTTTCTTCCATTCAGATTGTAGTATTTTTTTAGCTATTTTTCCATATTTGTTATTCACGAAAAGTCTGGAGGAAATTCGGTAACTCCAAAACTGGAAAAGTGTCCATATTTATTTTTTGACAAATTTGTTCCAGCTATTTGGGAATAGTAACATTCCTCAATTCTTAGGTCTAGAGTCTGCTGTGCAACTGGGTATTTCTTTGAGTTAAATGTTTCATTTAATTTTAGACCGCAGAATAATTGGACCTTGAGGAACCTCAGGATGAATTTTGCCAATGTCTAGAGCATTTTGGTGAAAATGACTTGTAGAAATAAATCGAACCGTTTCAGTAAGATGCACAGATGTTTTCCCACATTCTTTCCTTTTGATAGACATGCGTGTACATGTTGAACCATGGACTCACCTTAATTTTAAGGTTTGACTTTTGTTTCTCATTTCTTTTTCCATAAGATTACAAATAATGTTAATCACAAGCAACTAAGTATTCATGTATGTGTGTACTTAGATGGGGGCCTTAGCATGCAAACTTTTGGGGTAAGAATTTGTGGAATAATGACTGCTTTATTGATTTCAATTTAAAAAAATAATAAAATTATCATTGTTTTTCCATCTTAGTTTGATTCAGAACTTCCTTTTTCTGTTTAATGTCTGTATGGCGGAGTAACTTGTGCATTATCTTCTGTAATTTGTTATCCTATTAGTGAATGTATTTTATTTTGACTGTTTAACAAAAGCCATATGGTAATATACAAATGGAACTCAATTTAAAGATTGAATGTTGTTTTTATTTTCAGGATTGGTGGTAGTTTGTTACAACTTCACGTTATTTTCCATTTTTGTTGTTATATTCTGGTTTTTGACAGTTTATTTTTTATGAAGACCTTATTTTACAAAGAACTTATTTTTACAAAGAACAAAAGGTAGTCTGCAAAACAGGGTAGAAATCAAAAAGGCCTTGAATAAAAACAGTGCTTTTCAGTATAAATTAATTAAATTTTGCGCTTATGAGACTTCCCTAACCACTGTGTTTGTTTACTGATTTGATGCTGGGAAAGTGAAATGACAAGTCCCAAAGAACTGACAGAGTCTCACAGCAAAAGTCTTGTGCAACTTTGGAAGAACTGGGTTTGTTCAGGCTGAAAGGCAGCAAGAGCAGACAGAGGAGCATTATAGCAACTCTTCATGCGTCTGAAAACTTGCAGAACGGTTGGTGAATTTTTTTTTTTTGTGTGTGTGTCTGCAGGAGAAAGAGTTTTTTACTAGCTTTAAAGACCAGGTGACTTGGCAGTATTTTAGGAAGAGCTTTCTTATGATATTTATTAGATGTTGGAACAGATTACCTAGAGAGACTGTATGGGTGACTAATGGGAAGGTTTTAAAGGAAGTTACAGTAGTATCTCTCAGGCGTGAACCTTGTGACAAGATGAAAGAAAGGAGCTCAGTCCTGTGCCAACATTTTTATTTCATAGATACCATGGTGTTTAGTGACTTTCCCACAACTAGTGCCTGGAACTAATATTTTTATTGATGATAGTTTTCAACATGTTTGTGTGTATCAGCACTGGAAGTTACGGTCATATTAGTAAATGGGTTGGCATAAATACAGGCTGCTGCCAAAAAGGGAGGTGTCTCAGCTGCTTTTACCCCATTCACCACCAGTGCTGGGTTTCTTTTCAGGCTGGTTTTCAATTCAAATGGGGTGACAAATACGCACAGCTTAGATGAAGGCAAATCTGTCCTTTTTGCAGCAGCAGCTGCTCAAAGTGACTGTGGAAGAATAGCTTAAGTCTCTGCAGGCAAGGGATGGTCACTTGCTGGGGTACTACAAATCCTGACCTAGGGCCTTTTTCAGGAAAAAACAACAGGCTGAAAGAGCAGCATAATAAAATACAGCTGAATGTCCTCTATAGCAACCTATGACCTTTTATATTAGCCTTAAGTGGAGGTGTTAGGTATTAATTTCTGTCCAATAGGTTTTAGCAAACAAGCAAATCAAGCAGTTTCAGTTTTCAACTTTCCAAGAAAAATGATAGCTGGAGAGGTAACCATATAATAATGAAGTCAGACAGTGTACATGCACTGTTTCAAGTGGGGCTTTGCTTCCACCTTTTATCATTTGCAAAATTTACCAATAATGGCAAGAAAATGAGTATAGAATTCAAAATAATCACAGGGAAACATTAACACAGTGTCCCTCTGTGCTAGTGGTGAAAAAATTCGTATCACCAGCAGGAATCATATTTTGCAGTGGGGAGAAAGTCTAAAGGAGGTAAAAGATAAAGAAGAAATCTTCCATTTGCTATAACATTTTATTAATTTGCAATGTTATGACGTAGATGTAAGCCCCAACCTAGCTCAAATGGTACCTTTGACATGGAACTTCTAGGATTAGGCATGATGCTCTGAAAAACTAGGTAATTGGAGACTGGACCACACAATGCAACACAAACTGCAGCCAGCCCACACTTTATGGAGCTCGAGAAAAAATACAGCTTTTCTTTCTTACCCTGTGTCCCCTTGCTCCCACTTCTGTGTACTTGCTGATTCAGTTTAAAATCTTTTTTTTCCTGAGAGGCCTCAAAGTTTCTGTAATGTATGCCAGCTGCCAGATGTCTCCAAATCATAGATACTCCTGTGGAGCCTGGCAGGAGCTAAGATAGCATGCACTTATCTAGCCCTCTGGCACAGTGGCTTAGAGGAATAACAAAACAGTCTTCCAGGTCCCAGTTTTTCCAAACCTCACTCTTGGTTGTTAGCAGTTGTGTAAATTAAGTGTCAAAGGTTACAGTTACAATTTTTATGGGGAAATTGCCAGAGAGTTTTAAGATCTCTTCAGGTTTAGCCTGTGCTGCTGAAGCCAGCAGGAACTAAGTAACCTGGGGTCTTTGCATGTGCAGTTGTTGGGGTTAGATTTAGATGTGTAAGGGTGCAAATAAATGCTTCCGTGCGATTCTTCAAAATCCAATATCGTTTCAGGGAGAGTTAGTAGCCTCTTTTCCCACTTCAGGCGCTTGATTTTTCTCTCCTAACCTGTCTCTCTCTGGCAGCACATCCCGGGGTGGCCAGTGTCGAGTTCATGACCAGTTCAGGCGCGGCTTCCATGGCACAAGCTCCTTCATGTGCCTGGCCGCAGGGCTGGGCCGTTTTGGGAGTCGCCCAGCGCTCCGGCTGCGTGAGGGGCTGCCGGCGCCAGGACGCCCTGGGACTTGAGCTGTAGCTCCTGCTGCAACCAATTTGCCACCTGCCTCCAGCCCTCAACTCGCCACAATACGCACCTCAGGGGGGGAGGCGGAAAGAACGAAGTCGTTTGATCCCTGAATGGAAACCCGTTGTAAATTAAATATTTCAAACAGCTGAAGATCTGTCAAAGGTCATATTTAAATAGTTTATCTCACTGCTTCCGCTGAGCTGTTCATCAGTTCGACCGCATAACGCTAAGTAGCCTTCTAAGAGAAATCGTCGTCGGGAAGCGTGAGACGCCGGTATTTCGCGGCGGTGTCCCAGCCGGGGCGGCAGGCGGAGGTACCTCCCGCCGCCCCGGTGAGCTGCCGCCGCCCTGGGTTTGTGAGTGGTTTTAAAGCACTTGGAGTTTCTCGGGCCCCCCGCCGCCCCTGGGCGGGAGACGAGGGGCCCGTGAGGCACCATCCGCCCGCCTGGCGGGACGCCGCCTTCCCCCAGCTCGCCGGCCGTTGGGGAGCTGGCCCTTTCGCGCACGCGGACGGCGGGCGCCGCGTTTTCCCCTGAGCTGCAGCCCCGAGCGGTACCAGGGGCGGCTCGTGGCTGCGAGCTCGCGGGGCGGGCGGGCTCCCGTTGCGCGCCCCCCCCCGCTCCTCCGCCCCGGCGGCCGCCCCCTCAGCGAGCGCCGCGTCGCCCCCAGACGATGGCGCTGCAGCACCGGCCTTGCGGCGGGGCGGCGCGGGGCGGTGGCGCCCGGCAGGGGGCGCTGCGGGGAGGTCCGGCGGCGGTGGTGCGCGGGAGGCGGCGGGCGGGCTGGTGCCGCACAGCCGTGCCGGTCCCGGCGGAGGCATGAGGCGCGCGGGGCGGGCGGGGAGCGGCGCGGCAGAGCGCGGGTCGGCGCGGCCCTGAGCGAAGCCTCCGCGGCGCGCTCCCGCAGAGCGACTATGGCCGGGGGAAGGCGAGGGCTGGTGGCGCCTCAGAACACGTTCCTGGAGAACATCGTGCGAAGGTCTAACGGTAAGGAGGGACTGGGGCGGCGGGGAGGCGCCGGCACCCCGGGACTGAGGGCGAGCTCTCACTGAGGCGAAGCAGCCAGCCGCTCCCTCGGCGGGGGCAGCCCCGGGCGGAGGGGCATTGAGCCCCGGCCCCGCTGCCGGGCGGTTCCGCCGAAGCGGCGCATCCAGGTGCCGGGCGCATCCAGCCCCTGGCCCGGCCGGGGAAGCGTGGCAGCCGCCGCCTGGCGTGGCTCCGGCCGCAGGTGCGCTGGCACGGCGGGGCGCCCGGGGAGACCTGCTGGCCGGGCTGCGCCCGGTGCGGGGCGAGCCGGGGGCAAGCGCCGGGGCCCGACCCGGCGCGGGGGGCGGCCGGGGGGGCAGTGTCAGGCCACCGGCGGGGTCCGGCACCCGGCCGGGGCTGCGGGAGCACGGCGGCTTCGGCCGGGGAGGCGGTGCGGGGATTCAAGATGGTCTCTGGGAAGGGGAAGCCTGGTGCCGGGGGATCGGCGAGGGCTGCCTGTCCGAGATGAGAGGGAAGATTGTCGTAAGTGGGGAGAGAGTTTGCCATTTTGAGGGCCGAGGGTAGATAATTTTTTTTTTTTCCTAGTGCACTGTAACCAGGTCTTTCTCTTGGAAAACTGCGGAGTGGAAAATGCCTCGAATTTCACAATTGCATGCAAATATGCATTAATGTTATCCAGATTCTTTCACTTAGGGACTTACCAAAAGCTGCTCCCTCAATAAGCCTGCTACCATGCAAACGTTTACGTATTTGCTTAAACCCAGGCATGTGCATTTTTTTTTAAAGCTATGAGCCGAAGTTCTGCCATTTTTAATGCTTCCATTGACTTCAGTGGGGTTACTTCAGGGATTAAGAACTTCTAATATGATTGACAATATGCAGGATCAAGCTCCTTTTGATGACGTGACAAGATGACTTAATTAAAAATATAGTCAGTTGTGATAAGGCAAAGACAATTAACCCTCTTGATAAGCAGCTAAAACCTTAAATTATTCAAAGAATGATTTTCAATTTTTTTTTTTTCAGTTAGGTGCTATTATAGGAGAAATAGCCTTTGATGAGACCATATTTTCACATAAAATTGTGAGGCTAGTTTTACAGGTTGTTTTTCTCTGCAACTTTCCTGTAGAAGGGAAGGGGTTGGAAGCTGCATTCCTGAAAAAATACTCGCCATTCTTACAGTGAATCTTGCCCTTTCTATTAAAAAATAAAATGTTACATTTCATCACATTCAGGCTGCTTCTCTAATCTTCCAACAACAGTTATTTAAGGCTCTTCTCAAAACTGTCCTGAGTTTGTAGATTATTTTCTTTATTAAAACCCAGTCTTCTCTTTTGACTTTCACTGCCAAAACCTTGATGCAGTAAGTCAGTTGAGGTTTGGAGATGGGAGGAATCATGCAGCAGAAGCTATGTCGTGTTTCTTCCTCTCTCTTCCCATTATTAAGAAGGTGTCATAACAGAGTGTTGTGCTAGACAGCACAGGTAAAATGACAGCACTCCATTTCCAAATGCTCAGCAAGTCCTGAGGGCTGTAATCAATACAAGTTTTTAGATTAAGCCTGGTAGGAAGTGATGCACAGTTCAGACATATTAGGAAAAGCTTAGGGAAGTGACTCAGGTTTAGAAGCCCATTTCTTCTGTAACTTGCCTTCTAGTTTTTGCTGTACCCCGTCCAGCTTTGCTCTAAATTTGGTGCCGTCACATATGAATGCTGTATGAATCAGTTCTAATGTTGGACCATCAGCCTCTTCTAACCTCCGTCTTGTTTGGGAAGCAAGGGTAGTCTCCTTTCTCTCATCGTCTGGCAGGGCTGTGCTGGCTGGCATAGGAGCAGTACGGAAACATGCCAGTTCCTTGTCGCCTGTCTCATCTTGGCCTGTCTACTTGGCCTTTGAGATGATTTGGGATGCCCACAGGATGAGTGCTTAAATGGCCCCATAAAGCTTGAGGTTTGGCTCCTCCTTCTTGGTTTCATTCGGTTGGGTAGTAATGTGACCCACAATGAAACGATCTAGGCCATCTGGGATTTTCCAAATAAACCTTGGCCTTATTGTCAAACTGTATTTGCTGGCACATGCAAGCAAGTCAAGTAGTGCCAACAGGTATTGAGTTGATACAGATATAGGAATGTTCCTAATTTGGGGAGGATTCCCTTAGAAAGGAGAGGAGTTTGGTCATAGAACAGAAATAGATACTGAATAAGTGCTTCACCTAAAGGTACTTGTGTATGACATGCATGTACCCACAGTCACAGGTGAACAGAGGAAAACACATTCTTGCTGCGTGTTACATTTTGGGACAGGGGCTGTTAATGTGGTAAAAGCGGCCATATGGTAATAACAAAGTAATTGGCATGAAAGCACTTTTGGAAGCGTTGCTATAAGGACAGCACTAATGATGCCATTTTTTTACCGGTAGTTTAAGAAGTAATTCTTTGGACAGCCTTTCACATTAGATGTGGGACTGGGAAGCTGATGCAGCTTCAATAGCTAAAGGTAATAGCAGTGTACATAGACGTGCAAGTTCAGGGTTTTTCCATCAGGGTTAGTATTTTGCTTATGTTTGTATCACACCACCTGCAACAAGACTCTCCTCAAACTCTCTTGGTCTGAACCATCTCCTTTAGAGTTATTAGGGACAAGAGCTGCTTCCTAGGTTGCAAATCGACTGAGACAGGTTCTCATGCGCTAAATGTCAGCCAGAAGAGCTATGCTAGGGTTAGAAGCTGCACAGTATTTCCTCTTTACACATTGGAGTAAAGAAGGAATTGAGAATTTTCAGCTCATCCTGGGATGGGGTGGCCTTATGATAGCACACACAGGAAAGAATATATAAAGTGTCATCTGCTTAGAGGCCTGTGGACCTCATCTGGTCCTCTGTGATTTCTTCTCACATGAAGACATTTCAGATGAAGTGTTAAGTTTCTTTCATCTTTGAAAGGAGAGATGCTGTAATACTGCTTGTCTTGTATTTAATGTTTAAAAGCTGTGTTTCTATACTAGCCATGTAGAGCTAGAAAAATAAATGTTGCATGTAGTGCTTGGTTGACAAAAATTTGTTTGGAGCATTGAAATATTTAAAGACCAGAACACCCAACGGGACAGAAAATGAGCCCATGCTGTAAAACAGTGCAGTATGTAAAGAATCGCTAGTCCCTGCTGGTTACTGCTAATGTGATATTAATGTTTTTCTCGGGTAATGTAATACACCCACAGTATACAAGCACTATGACAATAACAGTTATAACCTTGGTTCATGGCCAAGGCACCCAATTCAAATGGTGCAGTATGTTCTAGAGAGTACTGATTCTTTGTGATATTCCAATGCTTTATCAATAACTGGAGCAAAAATAATTTTCAGTTTATGTGAATGCTAGATAGATTCAGCAGCCCTTTCTTGGTCAAAATTCTTGCTGAGGTATGTGATAATTGGGCATGTGTAAGGATGGCAAAAGCAAGCCCTGTGTTTACATGGTCTTGGAATTTCAGTGAAAGTCACAAATGCTTTTCTGATTTATTGACAAAATGAGGAGGTTGGAAGAAGGAGGGGTTAGAGGGCATAAGGCTGGTGTGAATTTAGTCTTGCTTTCACTATATCCCCTGGCAACACCCTAAGGACATGTCAGGTATGGAAGCAAACCTGCACCCTTTGATAGAGAATGCATCGAGTTCCCTGTAGAAGAAAAGAAAAAGCGCCTTCAGACACAAATCCTGAGAATAACAGACATTTCCATGATTTATGGCATTACTTCCATTGGAGACTATGAAGTCCCAGTACAATAAACATTCTGCAACCGGGGCATGCTAACCTTGTACCATTGTCTGAGACCTAAGGCCTAGGAGGGGAAATTAACTTTATTATAAACAGCTCTGAAACTGGAAAACCTGGGTTTATGTTCAGCCAGAGAGAAATGCAAAGGAAGCTAACAGAGAATGAAGAATTAAACCGAGTTTTCTTTTCATACATCCTGGTGTGACCTAGTTAGGTTCCTTTGAATAGGGAAATGCATTTCAGTGACTGTTTTAGACTTGAAAGTACTGAAAAGGACAAAGTTAACTGTGCACAGGGAAGAGCAAATACTGAGGTATTCCTTATGAGGTGCAATGTCCAGGTTAAGCTATCCTAGTTCTTAAAGCTCCCAAATGAGCTGACTCAGAAGGCTGTAGCAGATATGCGGGATGTTTTCTGCTCCATGCTGCCAGTTTAAAGTCTCATCCACCTTCCAGACTTCAGTGGGTTAATTTCAGCATAACAAACCCAATGTAATGCAATAGAGGGGTCTAGCCTGGAGAATGCTTCCCTTCCCTTGTATGGAAAGCTTTTTGCCAGTGTCACACCTTGCAAAAAGTGCATGGAAAACTGCTGGAGCAGGAATAAGATGGTCTTATATGTATAGAGCGCCTTTAGCTGAAGATCTTGTTTCTCTTGCCATTACTATGGCTTGCCCTGTGCAAGGCAAAGTGAATGTTACCTTCTACAAATCCGGTATCCAGCGTTGAACTTGAGCCTGTACCCTTTTGTATCTAATCTTGCAAGACCTGGTTTATTCAAGATTTCTTGTAAAATCACTTTTGGCTGAGTAAAGTCCACAAGCGCAGGTCTGTCTGTTGGCACTGGTTAAAGCAAGACATTTAGCCATGAAAGCAGCAGACCTTCAAAAATCACAAGGGGACAACTTGTAGGTTCCGTGTCAATGACATTTTCCCAAACTGCAAGTGAAACAAAGGGTTTTGTTTCTTCCTGATCTTCCTTCTTTTCTAAGTTAACAACTGTAGAGATGCTTTTATTTTCATCCAGGTTTTTCATGCAATTGGTCAGTACATCAAAATATCTATCCACTATTGACAACTTTTTCTTTTTACAGTATCACTTGAGGTAAATATAAAATGTTTTTTTGCTGGCTTTTACTAGGCCAGAAGCTTCTAGTTTTGTGTGTGCCTCTTTATGCATTCAGAAGTGTACGACCTGATTTCCTTAAAATGACTTTTATAGATAGTAAGAAAAAAAAGTACAACACAGAGATGGTAGATAACATGTTTTAAAATTAATGTTCTGAAAGCTCAAGAAGTTCTACTGTGATAATTCAACATATCAATCCATTTCTGCATTAAATCCTAGAACAAGATCATAAAACAAATCTTAATGAAACCCATTCATTGGAGAATTTGTTAAGGCATTTTTGTAACTCAAATAGGTAAAAGTGAGCAGGGAGTTAGGTCTTGTCAAATGCTTTTAGGGCTTTTGATGGCTGTAGCTATCATCAGTAAATCAAATGGCTTCTTTAAACTGATGGAAGACCCATACAACTGATGCAACTAAGCATCATGCTAAACTGAAAAACATGCTTTTTCCTTGATTTCTTTTAAGATCAGGTGGCGGGGGGGAACCCTGACCAATTAAATGGTGAAGTCTCGCTGCTAAATAGCATTTTTGTCCTTTATTAAGAGTGGTGCAATATATGACTCTTACAACTGATGAACTTTCTAATTCCTGAAAATAATCTCATGATAACATCACATTTGTCTAAATGTCTTTTTTTAAAGTTATTTCTCAGTATGAACACTACTTCAGGGATAGGCAAGGAATGATGCTATGCATAAAATACATATGACAGCTTCTGTGCACTTGCCATTTCAGCTATTCTTGTTCCATTATTCTGCCCTAATTTGTTTTATTTTTTAAAAATACAGATGATTATGAAGATTTTACAGCTACTAGTGTTGGAAGGATGTATTCTTTTTGATTTAAATTCTTCTCATGGTAGAGGTCTGCTGTGAAATATTTGCTATAACAATGTAAAATAACAAATGTTGAGATGGAACCAGTAGTTTTTATCTGTACTGCTGGCTGAAATTAGCATTCATTTTCTGTAATGATTCAAACTGAGTCACTTGAAGTTGTTGTTTTAGTTAGTGTCTCTTGTTATTTGTGGTAAGTATGATGAAATACATTTTTTAATAATTCTTTTCAGCCTGTACTTGCATTATGCTCTGGAGTACACATGACAGTGTAAGTCATGTTTGAATAAAGTATGCAATGCCTGCATCTAGTGGATTGTGTTCATGCTGTAGCAGCCAAGGAGCTTTTAAATCCATTTTTGTTTCTGTAAAATAAGTACTCACATGAAACGAAGTGAACCCGTCTATGGGGTTTTATAATATGTTGTTTTGTATAGGAATGAGGCTACATCTTAAAATAATTCAGTCTCGATATTAAGGATGTACAATTTTGAGGCCACTATTCTGTAGAGAGATCAAGTTGTTCAATGGGGTATTTAAACATTGATGCACTCCCACTATAGGAATGAATACAAGGAGGTGCTGAGTGGATGTATGTATCCATGTAACAACATTGACTTCAGCATGAGATTGTGGGTGGAAGAGCAGAATTTTGTCTTATTACTTTTATTCTACCATGTGAATAGTCTTTCAGTCCTTTGAGCAGCTCTTTACTTGCTTTGAATGCAGTTACAGCACTTCCATTAGGATGAAAATTTGGTTGGTTCCTGTATCTTTCCTCCCTGAAGTGTGAGCCTTGAATCCTGTGTATGCAAAGAAAGGATTGGATAGGTGCTAGAAATTGTTTGACCTGTTTGTACTGATCAATGTGACTAAATGCTGCTGGTTTACTTTTTTCAAAGTTAAGACTAAACATGAGCAAAAATTCATACCTATCCTTTGCAAATTGTTAAAGCAAAAGCACAATATGAGCTGTGTAACTGTAGCAATTTTGACAGGCCTACTTATAAGCAACGTTCTACTTCCATCCATTGTGTTCCTTACCAAAAATGAAACCATCTCTCTTTTTCCCCATATCCAAATGATGCTACTTGTGCTGCAAAGTCACAAATTTGTAAATACCAGAATTGTTTAGAAACTCATCTGTCCCTTGTACTTAAGCTCTATGATACAGTCTTTAATTGTATGACCGTTGCACATGCACGTTTCTTACGCTGGCTGTGACATAGCACCTATGCTGCTTTACACCCAGCTAATGGAACAGTAGCTCAGGAGGCTATCCCTATCCCCAGTGACTATGGGTAGGGTAAGAAACCTATTTTCTAAGCAGTTCTTTTCTTTCTGCTGTAATAGTGGTTTGTACTTTGTAATGCTAGAGGTCTGGGTTTGCTCCACTGAAGATCCGTGGGAGGAGTTTGAGACATCATTAAAAAAGGCGTGTTGGTCTCAATAACCAGGGTTATGTCGTCATCCAACATGATGAAGGCTGTGGTCTGGAATGAGAAGACCAATTTCTCTTCTTTTGGCAACCAATGGGAGAAATTAGCAAGTTTGGTGAGGAGCAGGTCTTCCCACCACAGTGAGCCTGATTCTCCTTTCACTGAGAGGGGAATAAATTAGGAGCAAAGCTTTTGAGTTTTGTAGTTGTGTGATGACTGTGGGAAAGATATATTAATATATTTAAATTACATTTGTGCACTGTGCCAACCTGAGTACACTTGTGGGGGGCTTTGACAGACGCTCATACGTATCTGGAAGCGCAGTGGGCACCAGCCTCTGTTGTTACCAAGGTCTGCGCTACAACTCGCTGAGCAGAGTTGCTCCAAGTACTTCCTCTGCGCAGGCAGCAACGTGGGAATGTGTCTGGCAGCGTTCTGGTGTCTGACCAGCGTGTCCCAGAAGAGAGCCCATGTGTCACTGAAGGGACAGGGAAGGCAGAACTGGTGTACTGGCCTCTGGAAAGGGGTGGGGAGCTCAGCTTGGCAAGGCCCGCCTTACAGGAGGGGGTGCTATGGGATACTATGGGTGCAAATGTCCAGGAGTGCAGGGGAGTGGTAGAGAGTAAGCATTCCAGTAACTTGCTCCATGCTCTTTGCACTTGCTCTCAGCTAGTCCTGACCAGCTATGTCTGTGAGGTGCTTCTTGTCCTCAGGCATTTTGGAGGTTTGAGCTGATGGACTGTTTCAGTTAAATAAAGCACTATATGTTGCAACAAGATTTAGTTGATACGGTAGTTTTGGTGAAGCTAGGCATTCTAGAGACTTGCTGTCGCTGCTGTAAAAGGATCGCTGTTATTTGTGAAGACATTTTCTGATTCTTATGTGATGGTGTAGTTCGTGAGTGGAGGAAAGTACTGGTTTTAGTGACTGAGCAAAATCCATTCTTACATTTTGGAAGGAGTTAAAATGTTTTTCTTGTTGCTTTAAAGCAGCTGTGACTAGTTTAAAGTGATAAGCCAAAATGGGTCTGACATTTGAGTGTGTAAAGGCTGATGTGTGAATATACTGCAGTGAGCAGAACTGACTTGTGGAAAGTGCAGGCTAGAAAATATGAGGTGGGGCACTTCACAAAGTAACTAGTGATGCAGAGCCCTATCACAAAAGCTCACCCTACTTATACAAGTAATTTTGCTGCCTTTGAGATACTACAGTTCTTGTGTTTCTGTAGCATGAGGTGCTCTGTACTGCGCTATACGTATTTCTATGCCTCCCAATAGTCTTCCTCAGACTCTGCCAAATGCAACACAAGCCAGAACTTCAGGTCTTCTTTTATGTAAGCCCGCCCACTCCAGTTCCTAGCATAATTCTTAAGGCGGGCAGTGATGCTTACCACTTCTCCTTGGGCCAGGCAATACTGGTAACCCAATTGATATTGTGGTAGAAATCGATTTCCTGGTATGGGAGTCCTCCGAGTCCTTTCAAAGAGGTGCCTCAAGTCACTAAATAGTTTGAGTACTGCAGCTATTACATTTTACTCCCCGTCTTTGAAGAGAATTTAGCAGTGGATTTCTTCATGGTGTTCCTCTGACCAAGTCCTTTCCTGGCCTTGTTGACCCACTTGTGAGTCCCCAAGAGGCTTTGCCCTGTGATGCTCGAAGAGTTTGCTAGAGCATCCCTCATGCTTGTTGTGCAACAAGGCCACAGCTGTTTCCTGGCCTCTGGGACCCTGTGTCCGTGCAGCTGGGGAGGCAATATTTGCCTCAGTGGATATTATTTAATATTTTCTTATGTTAGGAACAATTGTTTAACAGATTATGAGCTGTCTGCAAGCCGCACATTGTCAGGAATGTCAATGCAATTGAATGTAAATGATGGCAATGAGAACAGCCCTTCTACCTCCAGGTTATCTGTCAGAATAAACTATGCAGGGGAGGAATTAGTGGGAGTCCTTATTTTATGCTGTGTCTTGCCAGTATTCGCACAGGCAAAACACCATTGTCGGAGACACTCCTTCTGAAGAAATGCAGGTGTGTTCTCCATTTAGGCAACAGAACTACCATTGTGTCATTGTTTTGTCTTTAAAGAGATCTGGGAAGAGGCATGAATAACTGGAGAGAAAGTCCTGTTTGCTTCTGAGACCCTTTCTTTGCAGATGCTGGGGCTCTCACTCTGTGGGCTCTTAGGCCACAGCAAGTTTGGGGGGGTGGGGCGGGGAAAGTGGGTACAGGAAGTTTGGAAACCACCAGTGTGGATTGTCTCTCCCTTTGCAACAAAATCAGGAACAAAGGAATGGATCGTCCTGAGCCTGGTAGCCTCCAAAGGAAAGCTGGTAGAGAGTGGTGAGTTGGAAACCTCTTTCCTGGCCTAGCAGTTTTGATGGTGCTACACTACAGCATCTCTTGGCTGCCTGGCTGCCATCCTTACAGGGGCCAACAGCTTCTCTGCAGACTTTCAGCTACATGGGGAGTTCCCAAGCACAGGCCCCTGCAGGGCTTTTTTTTTTGGCTTTAGGGATCACCCCAGGGAAAACGCTAAAAAAGTGTGGCCATGGAGGTGGAGGAGCAAGCCTAAAAATGGGTCAGGGGTGTGATGTTGACTCCAGAGAATGGGTCCAACTTCAGTATTTACTTCTTGTGTGTTTTTAAGCTATGTAAAGCCTGGACCAAAGAAGGGTGAAGATGCATGAAGTGGGAACTAGCTAGAAGTGAGATACCCTTGTAAAACAGTGGGATCATCAAGACCTCTGACTTGCTCTTTGAATTGATAGGTGCACAGCTTTTTGCCTCTAAAGCTTTGTAGGTACATAAAGATCTCTCAGCTTGGCTGTAACTCACAACTAAACCCAAGCTGGACTCTCCAATGAAGCATTCTACCTCTGTCTGCTGGAGAGGCTCACCCAATGTAGACTAACAGGATTTACCTAATAGGGATGCATAAAACACAACAGCCAAGTCATGCTGACTTAAAAACTCATACGGTGAGTGTGTTGGCATCTGTTCTCTTCGGTAGCTTGATAATTAGAACAGTCGATCAGGAGTTGAAATGAAGGCTAAGCTTTCACTGCCCTCAGGTAGCCCCGCATCTCGTAGGAGAACACCCAAACTACTAGGCTGTCAAGGGGAAGGGAAGTATTTGCATGTTCTCTAAGCATCCTTTGGATACTCTGCCAGTCCAAAAAAATCAGGCTTCATTGGGCCAAAAGGTAAGCAAGTGGGAATGTGATTCTTTAGCTCCTGCAATAATGGCAAAACTGAGCTTATGTTAAAATATTAGGTATAGTAAGTAATATAGGAAAGTGTGGGGGGGCACCTTAAAATATCCCTTTTCTTCATTGTTTTCCATAATTTAACTTGGGCGGGTTTCTATTTGCTGTGCTAATGTTTCTCAGTTCTGTCTCACCAATGCTACACACAGACCTTCCAGCTCCCAAGTGTTTGAGAGCTCGGCATCTAGGCGTAAGCTGTAGCAGTCTCTTCTTTCGGTGCTTAAATCCACTTGTGGACTTAGTGGTAATGGTCAGCAATGGTCATCAGGAAAGTGCCCTATATAGCTTTTAATAAAAAAAAGAGATTATTTATCGAAAGACAATGTTGAGGTTTAAGTGTAAAAGGAAGGTCACTTCTTAAGTTAATAGAAGCTCTTCAAGGAGCTCTTGAGGAGGTGGAGAGAAGGATGTTACCTTTTGAGAGGGGAGATGGTGAGAAAGAATGCATGCATGGAATGACACCATTCAGATCAGGGCAGGACCTGGCCTAACACTAGTATTTGCATATTTTTTGTAATTTTTTTAATGCTTCCTGATGAAAATTAAAAAATATCCTAACATATTACAATGCAATGCTTATAATAGACACTCAAAAGCACTTACTTTAGCAATGAGAAATGACTTGGTTTACTTATTCATAGGAAGGGGTAAAAGACATGTATTGTTTTTGGAACAAAGTGCTACAATCAAGGAAAACCCATGGTGTTTAAAAGAGGCTGTGAGAAACAAAGCACTTAAAATGTCCTGAAGTTATACCGCTGGTGTATTTCATTCTAAAGAGTGTATACAGATACACTTAATCACGCTCATGGGGTTGGGCAATGGTTTTAGATAGCTACGTGAAAGTTTTATTTAAACCCACTTGAGTTTGCAACAGGACAAAAGATTTTGAAAGGGAAAGCTAAAATAAATAAAACTCTTTGCAATTGATAGGTAAAATGTCTTGTTTGTGTCTCTTGGTTGCAGGAAGCATTAATGATGGCTATATATGCTTGAGCAGTTGAGGATAGATCCTGAGAAGTAGAGAGTGTAGTGCACTTCCTTAAAGGTGCCCCTTAAATATGGATGCCTCTTAATCTCCTGTGGCTGCCTAGCCTTTCTTTCAAAAGCCAGGGGATCTCTGCACCTGTGAAAAGAGCCACCGTCTCCGCCTGCCTTGGCACAGGTACGGTTAGTGGACTGCACAAGAGCCAAAGCAGCAGAGGCCCGGGTCTGGGCCCAGCATGGAGTAAGTTCATAATCCGAACAAGGTATCAATCCTTAAAAAAAGTAGCACACACAGATCCGGTGAGAATGGAGGCATGAATCCTGCTCAGTTTTTTTTCTTAGTAACTGAAACTCTTCTGGCTTGTACAGCAAACAAGAAGTTCCTCCTACTGGTGTAAATACTAATCCTAGTTGTCTGGTGTGTGGTTTGGAGCGCTGTGCCGTGCACGTTACACAAGAGGGATTTGAGCTTGTGTGAGCAGCAGTGAAGGCAGTACTGAGAGGGGCTACTGTGTCTACATTCTGAGGAAAAGTGTCACTCGTGCTGTTTTGGCCATGTGTAAGAGACTTCACCTTTAAACTGAGTGTCATGGTGGCTCAGTGCATGTGGCACAGATGGAAACAGTTTGGTGAATCTATCCTCAGCCAAGAGATGAATTTTACCTCCTTAACTGTCATGTGTTTCATTTGCATAAAGCCATCCTGTTAAGCTTTGCATAATTAATATTTTTTTTTAAAATAAGAATTTACTTAAAACTAAAACCAGGAATAATCCTGTTGACTGCAGTAGGAATAGTATCTGGGGAAAACTGCGCAGGGACTGAAGCAGTCAGGATTGGGTCCTGAAATGAGTATTTCCGCTAATGCAACCATAGCCTTGTCTAATGTCTAACTGATGTGCTCTTTCAAACAGATACTAATTTTGTCTTGGGTAATGCCCAGATAGTGGATTGGCCCATTGTCTACAGCAACGATGGATTTTGCAAGCTATCAGGATATCACAGAGCAGAAGTTATGCAAAAAAGCAGCACCTGCAGGTATTTGAGAACAGATTTATTTTCTGTTAAATAGCTTGTAGTGTTGTGCGTGTTGCTTGAGGAGAAAAGTAATCTGTTTATTCCAGTTTTGTCTTTTGTCTCCTGGGGCTGCATCTGTCAAATATGCTTTCCAGGTGAAAGAAAATCAAAGAAGGGCTATTTCTAAATGGGTCCTTTTCACACTGTAAACAAATGGCTTTCTGTCTTTGTCTACTATCTGACTTGAATTTCTTGCTTTATTTGCAGTTTTATGTATGGAGAGCTGACAGACAAAGATACGATTGACAAGGTCCGGCAAACATTTGAGAACTATGAGATGAACTCCTTTGAAATCTTGATGTACAAGAAGAACAGTAAGTAGTTGATTGGTTGGTTTGTTAACGTAGGTGTGTAAAGTTGTTTTAAATTATAGTGTAAACTGCAAGTCTGTCAGCGTGGAGGACCATGCTTTATCTAGGGCTAAATAAGCCCCAGTTCTACCAGTTGATCTACAAGGGAGAAATGATAACATTCAGGGATGAAAGTCACTCAGGGAGGCAGATGAAGCCTTCTAATTTTTTTTAGAGCAATTTGTGTGTGATGCTTTAAGACAGCAGCCAAGATTCCATCAGCAATGATAATACACAAGCTAGGTTTGTGCAAATGGTTTCTGTTAGAGAACACTTTTTTCAATTTTTAAAAATTTGATACATCAGAGCCAGTATTTAGATGTAGTTTCGGAATAAAAAGAACCCGTCTTTTGTTTTAGAAGCTGAACTACCTCTGATGTTTTCAGATAAAACTGTATTTTGTTTTGGACAAAAATTCCTTAATTGGGATATGATACTTTCCTAGGAATTTCAGTCTGTCTGCAACTGCACATGCCAGCAGATGAATTACTTGCCCAAAACTTGTTGCCCTATCTAGTGGGGACTATGGCATAGCACAGTTATTTTCATCTACTTAATGTCACCTGAGGTGTAAATACATGGAGGTCTTCAGCCTGGCCAAATGTTAAGCTGAAAGACTGCATTCTGTAACTTATTTTTCTCTGAACAATTTTGGCTACTAATCATGAAACTGGTAGTGTCTGTGTACAGGGGAGGGTACCTTGCAGAAGCATCCTGGTAGCAGCTCCTTACCATTCCAGCTGTGGTGATCAATTTGATCAGTTCTACCTTAGTGGGCATGGGGGACTTTAACCACAAAATGTAACATAAACTGCTATGATGCAATTTTTGACAGTTAACCTCATTGCTGCTTTGTTTCTTGTTAGATAGACCAGTTTTCTGGGGAAAGGTGTGGTGAGAGAACCACAGGCACTTCACCAAAGCTAAAAGACAGCGCCATGCTAGCACTGATCTGTGGGTGTGTGGAGCTGCTTGTTTTCTATCAAAATTAATCTGCTCCTTTAAGAAGTAGTGGTGCCAAAGTGCAAGGAATTGTTTTTTGTTATCGTTGAGAGAGGAAAAAAAAAATCCTTGAGAGGTTTTTGCTTCACCTCTCTTCTAGTCTTTTTCTTCTCTTTTTAGCCTATTCAAAGCATTATGACCTCTGGTACGGTGCCATTGCTCAGGGCTCTTCTGGAGCACAGCTTTGCTGATCCAACTCATTTTAAAAGCTATATGCGCTATCTGAATGGCCTTGCTTTGTGCTGCTTTCCTTCTAGTGTTAACCTGCCTCCAATGTTTACCTATTTCTTAAAGCTGATTTCTGTTCCTAGCTCAGTTAGTGGCTGTAGGGACCATATGCAGCTCACATCTATGCATCCAAAACCAAGTAAATAAGCTGCGGTCATGGGATCTAGGAGGGTCTGGAATTCTCTCTTAGTTGACAGTGATTTGGCACCAAGAGGCTATGCAGCTATTCTTCTGTCATTGCTGCAGCATATGGCCAGTGGTAGAGCCTGGGGCCTGTCTGTCTTTTATGCAGAACTAAAGCAAGGTAACTGTGGAGTGAGGAATGTTTCCTGCCCTGCTGTGCACTTCCCTGAGGAGAGGTGGCTTAGAACAAAGTCCACCTGTGCAGAAGCAGTGTTGTGCAACATGCCAAAAAGCAGAGGTGTGATGGTTCTGCTGTGTGCACAGGGGGTCACAGGCACGGGAAAAAGGAAAGCACAGAGCTTGCTTTTAAGTTTAACAAAATGCAATTTTGTTAAACATCTCTTGTGTTTAGATTCATAGCTTTTGAGGTACGTTAACTACTGTTGCAGAGACTGACTAATAACACTAGAGAGTTGTAACTGAAAAATACCCAAAAAGGGACATCCTGGAGCTTTTTCTCAGAATAAGCCACATCATAGAAAAACACTGTCTTATTTACCAGTCACTTAGCACCCAGACTGCTGAGTGGTCTTGCCTTTGTGGTCACCTTACCTCTGCCTGCAACTATGGCAGTTGCCTGCACAGGGAGTCAACATGATTAGTTTCAACCCATTCTCAGTTTGCAGGTTTTGGAAAGGACCCTGAATTTTGTTAGACATCTTTTTTCCTGCTCCTTGTTTCTCTTTTTTTTTTTTTTTTTTTTGGTCTCTCTATTCTCTATCCCTCCCTCATTCTATTTTTCTTCTTCAAATTAGCTGGTAAATTGGACAGGAAATAGGTTTTTGTTGTTCTTTACCTGTCCACTCCCTCCCTATAAACTAACAGTCATGATAAATAGCAAGTTTTTCTTCCATTTTTGTGTCATTCCATAATTGGTACTTTTTCCACAGCCTGCACATTTACTGTACTTCTAGCTGTTTTAACACTACAATCTCTACCCTTTCAGGGGGAAAAGAAAAACAAAGCAGGAGTTTCAAATTAACTATGATGTTGCTGGTGCAGGTCAACCTTCATCTTGGGTCTTTATGAGCAGCAGTCATCTCTTTCTTTCTCTGAGTAACAATTATGTCCTGGTCTTACACTAGACATGTCACCAATAGATTGAGACATTTAATAATGCTACTAGAGGTGATAGACTTTTTTTTTTTTTTGACACAGCATTTCCATGGTGGTGACCCAGTGCTAGTATTTACTTGGTGTCTGATAAAGATACTCCATTCAGATGTTGATAGGTATAGTATATCCACCAGCTTCATTGCAACTCACAATATTGACTCTAGAAACAACATAGGCTGTAGTACTCAGAAGAATGATAACATTTTCTGCCTTCATCATGTTTGCATGTATGGGTACTGTCTCTACCCTGGCCTCCCCTTTCTCTGCCCGTCCAAAAGTGACTATCCTCCCTCTTTTCAGAGCTTGGAGTTAAGATGCAATAGAGATTTGACAGTTCCTTGGGCTAGGCCCTTGATTACTTAGCAGATATGTGATGATTGTTGTTACTCCCTGGAAGAATTGCTTCTTAGAAATGCAGAGGTCCTTCAGGATAATTGGAAGGAATTGGAGCAAGCAGGTGCACAGCCACCAGACTTTTTTCGTTGTTGCTCTGATGCCATCCTGTTGCATTCAGTGGGGATTCATGGTCATACCTGGAAGGAGACGAAATTAAAGCTTTCTTTTATCTGGACTGGAAAACAACAACAGAGAGATTGACAGTAATTTCATGTGAGAGCTTCAGTTCCATTGTTTGATTAGATGTGAGTTGCCAGTGATGCTGGAAGTATTGTTTATTTTTATATGGGAAAATCAAAACATTGCTCCCTCAAATCAGTGGAGTTATGTTAACTTACACCAAGGAAGGATACGGCCTAATGTATTAGAAAATATTTTGTGTCTAGTCTTAGTCATATCTTAGCTTGTCTGAACTGATGCAGCTTAAACATCTAAGCTCTTATGAGACTTTCACAGCTGTTTCTTAGGTTTTTACACTTTATGGTTGGCCTCATAAATTAAAATGGCTGAGTAAATTAAACTTGGACTTCCATTGCCTAGTTTTCTATCTACAACATAGGTCTGGGTTACAAGCAGTGCAAAAGCAGTCGTCTTCTATATGCACTTGCTTCCATTATTGTTGAAGTAAATTTTTGTAAGAATATAAATTTACTTGCTTCTGTCTGCCTTACTGCTTCTGTGAAGAGGTGGTGCCCATTTGCAATCTAACCCCCTTTTCTACGCAGTACTTGATCTGCTTCAGTGGTAGAATATCTGCAGTGGTCTGGACTCTTCAAAACTAAAATGCATGAAGAATTACAAAGAGTCTTCAAACATTCCCTGTCTGAGCAAAGACATTCCTGTTGCTTACAGCCTGCAGCAGTGCTGTAGAGAGCGATGACACCTTTACACGTTTTTTTTTTTTTTTTTTTTTTTGTCCTCAGAGGTTTTCTACAGGTGGGGCCAGGGGAACGGCAGCAGCCAAAGGGTTGGCTGTAGATAATTATTTTGCACACTGCAAAGTGGTTTGGATAAGCAGTAGCTCTTCTCTGAGTACATAATATTATGGTGAGAGTCCCAGAGGCTGGGCTTCACTTTCAGTTAGTGCTGGGGTTCTCTTCCCTGGTTTTCTGGGTGCTTGAATGTTTAACAAATGTAATACCACAAATATTTGTGCGGGCTTATTTTATTTTGTTTTGGATTTTTTTTTTCCCCACACCCACACCATCCCCCCACAATGTATTAGAAGGCTTTTAGATGTCAAAGAATGACAAATAAGCCCAAAGTAGTGATTTGGCAGATTCTACTTGCACTTATCTTTAGGACCAGTGCTTTCCACAGAGGTTAAAAAACAGACAAACAACCCCATCCTAATTTACAGAGAGCAAAATTCACTTCAGGGTGGTAGACCTGTGATTGCCCACCACTAGGGAGAGTGTCTCATAACTCTTATTGGTTAAAACCATTTATATTTGTGTGTGCTGTGCCTCTAGTGTCTCCAGATGGAAACCTTTGCTAAACCAAATCATTGCATAGGACCAGATGCAGGAAAGAATGAGGGTGTTGGAGTAAAGTGGCATGTATCCTCCTGAGCCTCCCACTGAAATCTAGCTCCATGTTTGTCAAGCAGTATGTACACCTGCATCTCCTCTTCTGTGAAATCCATCTGCATGAGTTCAGTTACCTTCAACAAGGTCAAATCTAAGTATTTTGGATTCATAAAACTCATAATTCCCATTGATCTTGTCAACTTTGAATGTGTTGGCAAGCAAGACCTGCTGTCATCTCCTCAAACATATACAGAATGGTAGGATTTCTCAGTAGTAATCCTTAAATATTTTATCTGGGGTAAATGGAAAGAAGATTTCAAGACTTCCCTGTGTCTCCCCCTTCCTTATACTCACTTTCTGTTCTTCAGAGAACTCGGAATCAGGTAAACCATGTTGACGCTGCTGCAGTACAAGGGTGTGTACTGAACCTTTTTCCTACTGTGTTGTTTGTGTCATAGGATAAACCCTGTGCTTAGTGATTCCACCTTTGGGGACTGAAATTGATTTTCCTTATCTTAGCATGTAAAGATCTGACCTTTAGAAGCATTAGCTGCCAGAGCATAGCAGCACCAGATGTGGAAAAACATGAAGGTAACAGCTTTTAAAGTGCTGGAAATGTATTTTAAGGTCTGTTAGTATTGGCACAGAGTGGTGAGCTACATACTGAGTTGGTTTGTTCGCATTCAGTGCACACTTTTTGCTAGAAGGTAGAGTCTATAGGAAGACTTTTGCTCTGCATGGTCAAATGTCACAGGCTCCTTTGTGCTCCTAGTTAAAATCTGGGTGGATATAGTGGCTTGCCTAAACCTTTCTGATCACACCTCATCAGCTGGATTGCTTATTTGATATTGGACAAACTATTTGGTCTGTGTGGGATAGAGAGAAACAATCTCTCTGAGTACCTGGGCATAAGTGAAACCCCAAAAGGGGTGACTGTAATGGGCAACCATGATGTTCATGTAACTGAAGTCCTGCTGTCCGCATTGCTGCGTGTAGGAATTGGTGGAGACACAGTACATGCTTCTATCCTTTTCATTTCCATTCTGCCTGACTGTTTACCTTCAGGGCAATACCTGCCTGATGACTGATTGATTGAGATGTTACTAAGTAATGCAGAGGTTGGGGCTGCTTTGAGGAAACTTGGCCCATTCAGTAAGGGCAGTGAAGATGTCAGCTGAATTGTCAAAACATGTTTTTTTCATTGTATTTATAAACGAATTTTGTTTTACTTTGTGGAAAGAAAAACTGCATATTGTAGTTTCATTTAAACAATGTGCTTTTTGTAGATTTGAAAAACAGCTGACCTCTTTGGTTAAATGGTTCAAGGTATGGGAAAAGAGCATAGACAGTGATTTTGATTTTCATTTTCATTATAGCCTATTTTTGTTTGACAGGAGGGAAAACTGAAGGAGAGGTCATCAGTATGCTCAGGGGGAGAAGCTGGAATAGACCTTTAACATCTCATTCACTTTGATGCTATGAGAGTTTCTGAAGGACCTCAACCAAAGTTAAATCGCATGTTAAATGCTCAGCAAGGGGCTGAACATATCACTGTTGAAATACACAGGACTGGAAAAGAGAGGGAAGAGACAGTAGTACTTGTGTTACAGATGGGAAATTAAAAGGTGTGGAGACATTTACTGTGTGTTAGTCTGGAGAAGACTTGGGACTTGAATCACAGCTCTTAAAATTGCCTTGCCTTTATGGCAACACTGTAAATTCTGTGTTCAGGCCAGTGAAGAGCTGCATCTGTTAATTCTGGAATTAGCTACATAAATTTGGTACCATGAGACAGGCTAGTCCTATGGCTACCGTCAGCAGTTCATTGCAGATTTTCATTTCTTCCCAGTTCTTCACACTGCTTTGCCCCCAGGTTTGAAGTAACATTCCCTTTTCTAGCAGGATTGGTCCTAGGCCACTAGACAAACTCTGGATTCTTTTGCTGTTGATTCCAAATCTAACAGAAGCCAACGTGGCTCAGGAGTGTTTACTTCTTTGTGCATTGGCATTATCACTGAACTTCACCAGTGAGAGAGCTTGCCAGGACGGAACACAAAAAGTAAATGAAAGTAGATGTATTGTTGGAAACACTGGTAAACAGTTTCTGCATGGCTGTACATCAATGCAGACTGGGGGCATATGGGGAAGTTACTCTTGTTTTGCTGTAAGAGCTCTGAAACATGCTGCAGTTTCACTGCCTGAATAACCCATAGACTGAATCAGAAAATCACATTTTTTTCATTAAAATGGCCTTCTTTGTGCATCTTGCCAGTAGTGATTGTCTGGCTGAGCAGGGACATCCGCTTTGACACCAAGAGTATGAGGGCTGCCTGTAAGAGCTTGAAATTCTAGTTTCCGACCTGATTTATAAGTGGTTTATACTTTAAGCTTTCCTGTTTAATAGTTAAATAAACTGTTTAATGTTTAAAAAGTAAAATTCTTCTGATAATTAAACCAGTATGCAGGAAAAAAGCTGAGCACAGCCACATCTTGGCTGAGCCTTTCAGTGTGTTCCCACAGTTCAGATCCCAATTCTGCTATGAATGAGCTCCTGGTTGCAGGGCACTGTGGAAAGCCCATGTAACCCAGCACTGTGAGCACTTACCTCGTGATTGTATTTTTATATTCACTTGTGTCCTTTTCACAAAAGAGACTGACAAGATGGTGAGGAACACACTGAGGGAAAAATACAGAATAATATTGGGGAGGCAGATACATGGCCTAGCAGAATTTTTAATCTACTTATTTCTGCTATTGCTGTGTTACTATGTAGATCCAAAACAGGAAGATGATTTACGCAGACGACGTGTGCCACCTTGATTTTACGTTCTGCCCTGGAATACACCCTGTTTATGGCACTCTGATGCTCTGGAAATTATAAGGGTACCCAATTAGTGACAGTCATAAAAAACTTTTAGCTATCAAGGATATCTGGCTCTTTCTTGTTTCTTCTGGGGCACTTCACTAAGATCTACACTTGGTTCTAGGTAAAAAACAGTGTTTTGTTTTCCTTTTTACTATAAATAATGCAGCACAGGAGTAGGAGTCAAGGGAGTCAGAAAGTAAGAACCCTGCTGATACAAGCTCCTTGCTCTGCAGCAGCTTTCTACAGGTTATTTGGAAAAGTCTTTCCTCTTGCTGCATTCAGAACATGTTAGAAAAATCTTGCAAAAACATATCATACCATAATCATAAAGAGAAGATGACAGCATGCATCTGACAAATAGCCAGAATAAGAGGGTGAATTGCATCTTTTCTGTTTCTGTGATGTGTACGGCATCTTCAAAAGCAGGGTAATAAGTTTTTATAGCTGTGAGAGGCAGAGATGAAGCTGAGTGTGTAATTCAGCATCAGTGCTATGAAGGTTAATATTATGAGCAGCCTGTAGAAGAATGGCTGTAGCTTCAAGTAGCAAAACAATACAAAGTGGTTTTGGGAGGGGAAAAAAAATCCCTAATCAAAAAAGCAGGTGCATGTAGAAGGAGATCAAAAAGCAAGGTTGTAGAGGGAGATCCTGGATGATTAAAAAGTTGCAGTAGCAGTGAAGGGTGTTGAAGTGGGTAAAATAAAAAGAAATTAGTCACCAAGGAGCCTGTTTAAAAGCAAGATAGAGATTTTATCAGCCTCAGAATAGTTCATGTGTAAAGATGGGAAAAACAAGTAGGCAAGAAGGAATGGAGATAGGCAATTTTAGGAGCTCCTGAGAAAAGTTAGTGTAAAGGGCATTACTGTCTTGAAAATTGCTGTTGGCTGTTTTGTGGTGGTGTCTTCTAAGCTCGTTAGCAAGTTAGTGATGATTTTACTGGCACAGTTAACTTTGCTGAATCTTTTCTTGCATTTAGCATTTTTGTCTGCTCATACTTTATTGGAAGGGGATGTTCAGGAATGCCAACTCTTTGGAAAAAAAAATAAAATATTGACCCCCGAATATCGCCATGCAGGCATGCTCCAGAAATGGCCATCAGTGATTCCATCTGGATTTCTCTGCTTTTTGAGCAGAGGCCTCTATGCATCGTATACCCTGCTGTTTATAGAGGTGGCTGTACATATGGCATGGAATCTCAGCCAGGGTTTGAAACTGCCTGTGCTATGCAGGCACAGTGGGAGCCTTAGGAATTGAACTTCATTTATGGAAGTTGTCCATAAGAGATGCTGGGGCTTTCTGTGGCCAGAAAAGGTTGCTAAGCACAGAGGCTGGGCAACAGCCAGGTGAGGCACTGATAGCAACAACGTGTGTTATATTAACATAGTAGGGAAAAAAGCTGCCTTTGCCTGCTTTGCTGAACAGTAACTTGTGAACTACCTACCTGAGGATTCCCTGTGACCCTTTGACAGTCAGGAAACACAAGTGGCCCTAGCTATAACTAACTATTGCATGAAATATACCATGTAGGACTCACGTTCAAATACTGAGCAATTCAGGTGACGGAGAATCTGATCTCTAGCCTAGAGGAGGGTCCTGTGATTGAGAAAGAAAAGTTGTAGTCTTCTAAGATCACCCTTTCTAAAATAGGCTTTCCTGCATGAGTGACAAAAATGACATGTGGTGCTGTTTATTCTGGCTTTCCCAGATGGTCAAAATCCTGCTGATTTTTACATTTTTGTATTGGCCGCTGGTAGGTAGACCCTTCTCTCCAAGCATAGCTCACAAGGGACACTTGAGAAATGTTGCTCACAGCAAGCAAGCCTGAATCCTCTCTGTCTCATATCTTATGCCTTCAAAAGCAATGCTGAGTTTTTTCATCATCGTTGAGGCTGTAGGGGCACTGAAGACTCATGTACAAGCTCCCTGCAGGCACAGGCCTGGTGATCCTGGAGTCTCCTGATTGCCATGTACCTCACAGTTGGAGGAGGAGTTATCGTCTTAAGATCAAAGTTCAGACTTTAGACTAAAAAATGCTGTCTTCAGGGAGGCCATGTTATGACATACAGGAGCCAGCTGCTTTGTTCTGAGCCCTCCAATTGGCTTATACTCAAACGTCACTAACACTGATGTCGTGACTCCTGTTAAATGAGAGTGGTAGATACCATCTTGTTACATGGAACTTCATTGCTATCACTAGGGTCTTCAGCAGCCTCAGCAGAACTGCCAGAAATACAGAAAGGCAGGGCTGACTGACAGTTTCTCTCCTCAAGGTGATCTGTGTGGATGGATGTCAGGGAAAATTGGCAGCAGCATCTGAAAGGTCATTATCTGGGATCATCTTTTTCTGTGATGTGCAGGCTGTAATCTCTCCAGCAGTTTTCATTAGTAGTTTATCTACTGCAGTAATTAGAAAAGTACAGTTCTATGCAGTACCACTTACTCCTATCCACAGCCCATGGCCTGGTCCTGATGGCTTCTTCCTTCCTGATTTCAGTGGAGTCTAGCTTCACACTAGCATGATTGTGAGCAGACTCAGAACAAGGCAAGCTGAAAGGCAACTTGCAAAGGATTTCCCTTGCATGGGAGGATTTTCCAGCTAGACCAGAGCTCCCAGACCCTGGCTCTTGAAGCTGGGCATAGGCTGATGTAATTGTTGGGGGATGGTGCTCCCGGTCAACCAAACTGGTCATGCTTTTGAGTTGAGGCACTGTATTATGGTCATGGTCTAGGCACAGTTGGCCTGTCCCCAAGTCCTCCACAGAACCAGCAAGACTGTGTTGTGTGCACCCTTTGCACATATGTGGCACTCTTCTTTCAGGAGATCACAAAAGCACTTCATAAGTTGAAGTATTCCCTTTTTAGATGAAACCCAGAAATACTGTGTGATTCCTGAAGATTAAAAAGCTAAGCAGAGGCAGAGTGGAGAACTTAACTAACACTCGTCAGCTGCGCTGTCATTTTTCCTAATAGGTGTTTGCAAAAAACCCCAAACCAACATTAAAGTAACATTTACAGATGTCTGATTTTGAAGTGTAAACATCTAAACTAGCACATTTACTATTCTGCCTACCATTGACCAACTTTTTGATATGTTTATTTCCAGGAACACCTGTCTGGTTCTTTGTGAAAATTGCTCCAATTCGAAATGAGCAGGATAAAGTGGTTTTATTTCTTTGCACTTTCAATGACATAACGGCTTTCAAGCAGCCCATTGAGGATGATTCATGTAAAGGTTTGTCTTCTTCACAATTATATATTTATGCTGCTTCTGTTTGTTTGCCCTGGTCTTGGAAGAGCTGAAGTCCTTTAAATACCAAAGCCAAAGATTTATCTGTTGAAATTGCCTGTAGCTATGCCACCAGGGACTACATTTGTGCAAGGAATGGTTGCTGGTTTCTTAAGTGAATTGGCTCTGGCCTGCACTGGAAAGGGTCATTGCTAATGAACCCCCCAGCTGCTTCAGGAAGCAGAGTTTACTTAGAAAATAGGTGCACTCTTCCTTTTAAATTCATTATTAATCCACACTCCAGCATAGCCTTCAAGGAGTCACAGTGTTGCTAAACAGCCTCTTTGATGTCAGAGAGAACTGAAGGGTCTTGGACCCTGTAGAAATTGTGCATGACACTGTATACAAAAACTGAGGAATTAACCCTGTCTGAATCTAACAAAGATCTGAATAATTTCATTCTGCCTGGCTTGATCTTATTTACCATTATTACGGTACATGTTATATTAGAGTTCTGGACTAGTTTCGTTTGACATATGTGAAGAGATTCCATCACCTTAAATTGAGTCAGGTTTAAGCTGTCCTGGTAAGTGAAGTAGCATTGCTGTGTTTTGCTATTAACCCTTTGCTGAGTTACACCCTGGAAACCTGGAAGCAAACTCAGCTGTGACAGCGGTATAAACTTACACTCAGGTTCAGAGCCTGTCAGAAATAGACCTTTGTTATCCATGTGGAGAATCAGACTTGCGTCCTCTGGGGTAAAAGACGACGTAAGTTCTCCTGTTGTTTGCATTTTTGTAGTATTTAATAATATTTGTAGTATTAAATTAAACAGGAAGCTTACTGTGAAGGTGAACTGATTTACATTTATTCTCAAAATGTTATTCTTTAAAAAATGTAGTTTCTCAAAGTGGAAACACCTGTTACCATGAAAAAGGAAGTACAACCTTGACAAACATACCCTCTTCCAAGCTATGTGGTTATTTTTTTCTCTTTTTAATGCTGTCTGGTTCTTCATTGCTTTAATAAAACTAAAAAATGTATCTTGTCAGAAAGGTTGGGTCTACAGTATTTTTTTCCCTGCCTAGTGGTCTTAACTGTATCCTGATGAGGACGGACAGCAAAGATAAATCAGCATGATGCAGTAAAGCTGGCTCTTGTTTATTTGCTAGGCGTGAAGGCTCTTGCTTCATTTAGTCAGTCCATAAGTAGAACTTTTCAGTCAGGGGTGCTAGCTATGCCTTTTCTCTTTGTTTGTGTGATATGCACTCTTGTGAAAAGAGTTTGTCCTTCATTTTCAACACAAGGAAACACTGTGACTTTTTTGTTTGCAAGGAAGGGAACAAAGAAGTTTTTTAAAAAATCCCCTTTGGAATTTGAAATCATGCTATTCTTACAGTGATTATGGTAATTTTTAGCAATTCCATATCTAAAGCAATATAAGCACAAAATAAGTGCACCAACTTGTAGAGAAGTTAAGATGATAAGCAGAATTTCTCATCTGTCCCGTGGAAACTGGCTAAGTGACTATCAAGAGTTGCAGGTGGAGCAGAAGAACTGGACTTATTATTTAGAGGCCACTGATTCACAGCTCTCTACTTCTTCCCTGAGTGCTGTGACTTTATGTACGGAAGAGATGATGCACTAAATGAGTCTTCTAAATACTGCTTCTGAATCTCCCAAAATGAATGAAGTTGCACCAGTTGCATGCTGGTAAAGAGTTCTCTGTCACTGTATACCCAAATCAAACATGATAAAAACATTCTGTTCTAATCCCTAATTTAACCTTTCTTTCTTCCCTAGGTTACTTCCTAGGGAAGTTACTTCTCCGCTTTTCTTTCTTTCATAAGTTACTTGCTATAGGCTAGCTTTGGAATTCTGTTGCATGCATTTCAGGAGGTGATATAGTATCAGTCACTTGACGGCTGGATGAGCAATTCCTTGGAAAAGAACAGCAGATTTGTTAAACAATTAAAGAATTTTACATGCATGATCATGTCTTTAATATTAGATCTCATTGTGCAATTGTATACTGTGAGGGGCAGGTATGGAGCGTCAGACAATTGTCTGCAGTGGGCTCTAGGATTCATGGAGGGGGAAAAACATTTTTGGAAGATGTAAAAAGGGTAAAATTGTTTTAGTGTCTTCTACGAAATGTTGCTTTTACAGACCTGAGCTTTGAAGAGGGCATATTCTTTGCACCATGTACAACATTACATTGGAATTTTGTAGCCTGCTTTTGAAGGATAGCAATTTTCGTAGGAATGTTTCTCTCATTCTAAAACTGACTGAACTCCTAATCTGATCACCTAAAACTGTGAACTTAGAGGTTTGTTGTTTAACTGAAACAATTGAAAAGTGATTGCTAAATCAATTATTTTTCCTTCTTTCACCTTCAATCGGCTGTGTTTATATGTGAAATCAGTTTCCTATGCATATGACCACTTAGGATGTAATAGGAAGCCTGCAAATGCAGATATTTTATTAACATATGTGCTATTTGCATAAAGTGTTTGAGTTTTTCAAAATCAATGCCTGTATGTTTATGTAAAGAAAAATATTATGTAGTACAAGACAAGAACATGGTCAATTTAAAGAGCAACTAATCTGTCAGGCTAAACCTGCTTATCTGTGGTATATCTTAGTTTTCTATCACCTGCTGGCAATTTCAAGCATGATTGTTCAGCTGCAAAAGATGTAGTGACTCCTTGAGTGAAAAGTGTTGAGCTCTAATGACAGGTGTTAGACTTGTACACAGAAATGAATAGGCAACTTTTATCCAAAGGTGACTCAGAAGGTCCTAGTACTATTTTTCATTCTTAGTGATTTTTTTTTTTATTACAATAGCAGACACAGGAATGGATGAAACAAAAAAAAAATTTCTAAAATTCTAAAATAACATAACAAATAGAATTCTAATTATAATCTCTTTCTTATTTGATTCAGAATAGTTTATTGATGTTTATTTTATGACTGCCATAGAAGTTAAGTAAACTTGCTTTTAAATACAGCTTTAAAAATAGTACATTCTAAATAAAACAACTTAAAAATAGTGTGTCAGTGATGATGATTTAATATTTTTAAACAGCCTCTTTCCACTCTTCCCTTTATGCTTGCCCCTATAAAAAATCAGGAAAAAATAGGTTTACTTGAACAGAAGTAGGCAAAATCAAGCTATAGCATAGCTAAATTTGGCTTGTGAAGTGATAGGTCATCTTCTTAGCTCATTTTTAGAGTATATGCTATATTTAGAATTCATGCATTTTGGCTATATATGTCTTTTTTGGTTTGAGGTCTAACACAAAGTATGAGATGTTTGAGAATAGTGGAATAGAGTATAGTATAAAGTGGAATGTATTGCTTTATGAAAACAATAATTTGTGCAAATAGAATCTGTGCATGTATTCCAAGTAGCTAGTAAGAAGTTTACCTGAACAGGTTTTGTATGTATGAATACAATGTGAACATATTCAGATGCATCTATGCTGCTTTATAGAGGTTTGGAAATTATGCTTTGTATCCCAATTTTTTGCTTTTGATACTTTGTTTTTATACAAAAAGGTGATCAAATTTAACATCACTGAGTCATATGGGAGAATGGTTGTTAGCCTCCTAGCTGTTGTAACCTCCTGTGCTTTGTAGCAATCATCAGTTATCTCCTCTGCAGAAGAAGCTTTATTTCATTTTGCAGTGAAGCTGTCCTTTGCATCACAAGCAGGGCTACACAAAAAATAATATTTTGATTGCCTTCATCTTAATTCAGGGAAAACACCAAGTGTTTCCTTTTTTCCTTTTTGTTTCTGTTGTGTGGGGGTTTTTTTGTGGCTGTCTAATTTTTTGTTCTGTTTTTAAAGATGTATTTAGATGAGCAGAGCCAGTGTTTGAAATATTTTGATTAAGTTATACTCTACTTTCATCTAGATGAAATGTTTTCTTAAAAAAGGAAACAAATGAAAGGGAAGTGATGAGTATATTAAAAAACTTTGGTATGCTTTCCCAGTCCAGATGGAAAAATAAGACTGTTTTAGTCATGAAGTTTCAAAGGGAAGGAGCATTAAGACTGCAGAGAGCAGGGATCTTTGATATGCAAGAAAACAAAGGTGGTTTGAGTGGAGGCAAGAACTGCTAGAATCCTGATTTACTTGCATTTACACAGTTCTGTGTGAACAATAGACCCATGACCAAACGAGCTTATTCTCTAGCAGGCAATGGCTCCTTGTTTTAACCCTAGGGATTGTGTAAGTCATGGATGAGCAGCTTGATAACAAGGCTTCTGCAATTGTCACAGTTCCTAATGTTTGAATTTACTAGTCATCATGATCAAATTGAGGAGAGTGGTAGGAAACAAATAGCTACCTACAAACAAATAATAAATGTTGTGGATTGAGCAACAGATCATGCTCACCTCAAAATACAGAAAATTGATTTCTTCAACTTAAGTGCATTGTTAAATGAAGCTTCATCCCTTAAAGAAGAGAAGTCTTGATGAGTTAAACATCACATCACAAAGGTGTATTTCAATGCCATGTTTCCCCATGAAACAAAGCTCAGGGGACAGCTTTTGTCCCTGTTGTAGGCATCTTGTCTTCTTGGGTGTTTTCAGAAGCAGTTTCTATTCAGTTTTTTGCAATGAAATGGTGGAAAACTGAAAGAGCCTCATGGAATGCAGGACGGCTGAAATCAATGGTGTTAATCTTGAAGGCTCTTCATCCTTTTGTAGCTAGAGATGTTTTAGTGCCATCTCATTGCTTTGTCCTTGCATGATGTTTTCTGCAGAACTGGAAGAGGAGACCAAACAGTGATAAAAACGTGTTAGAATCAAAGACAGAGGCACAAGCAAGCCCAACCATGAGGCTGGAATCCAGCTTTATGTTTTGTTCATGAATTCTAAGCTGTCTTCTCTGCAATGTGAGCTCTTGTCTGTTTGAGCAATATATTTGCCTATATGAGAATCACCTAGGGTCATTAGATTTCAACTTAATTTATATTTTCTCCATTTCAAGAGGAAAAGAATGGATGTAGGGGTATAGGGATATACTAACTGCTTGTGTTGAAAGAGAACTTCTAATCTGTATCATCTGGTCCCCCTGTCCTAGCAGGACTAACATCAATATATTCCTATACCATTCTGAAACCAAACCTAGTTTCTTGTCTTGGAAAGCTCCATCTTCTTCCTGTAATCAGCTCCATGACCCTTAGAACTTAATGCTTATGTTCTCTCCTGTGGCTTAAGTCCATTATTTGACCTCTCTTCACTGGATAAATATCTGACTTGCTGTAGGCTATGTCTGTCTTTAGGCTTCTGGAGGAAAAATTGCAATGAATTCAACAGGTACTGCTGTCTTTTCAACCAGTACTGGAGAAGTTATCATTCACTAGGATTAGTTCTTGCATTCTCTTTCATTTCCATTTTCTTTACCCTATGCCACAATCTGCAGTTCTACTATAATTATACTTTGAAGTTCCCACATTTTTATCTTTCACAAAAAAAAAAAAAAAAAAAAAGCAAAGCAGTACACAGAGGCGAGTGTTTTGTCCTAAAGATGAGATTCATATACCTGGGACATTTGCACAGTGATTCAGTGCCTGGTTTTAGTCATTTCATCACACAATGGTGTGTGTCACTCCAAGTGGAGCTCTCGTGTTGTATCCATTGTATGGAGGAAGTTAAAGTATATACTCCCAGCCTGCCATTTTCAGATCAGCACTGGTTTGAAAAGCCAAGCTAAAAAAACCCGCCTCTATACACAGTCTCTTGGTTATACAGTTAGATTCTTTTCAGATCAGAGTTTGGAGTAGGTGGTAAGAGATCTTATGTTGGTGGGAACAGTTCATTCACGTACCATTTGTGCACTCAGAAATGAGATTTGCAACATATAGGGCAGGGGAGGTGCTTATAGGGCATGCTGAGGACAGAGGAATGGGTTAAGCTGTACCTTTCAAAAGGAGATGTGACTTGTAGGAAGAGGAGGAGGTACCCAAAGGTGCTCAACATTCATAGCCACAACCCATGGCACAAATATGTCTGGCAGTGCTTTTGTATAAGCAAGCTCAGGCTTCCTTTTCCTCCCCTCTCTGTGTCTGAATAGCCCGATTCTTAGAAAACTCGATGGCAGGAAGAGAATACACCCTCAAAAGTTTGTCCTCAGGTTTTGAATCAAATTTTGAATCTCCCAGGGAAATGCCCTACCCATCAGTCTGTTTTGAGTTAGTAAAAGGGGCCATCTATGTTCGCTGGCATTAAAAACATTCTGTGTCTGGTAAGGGAGGTAGATTCCGAGTTCCATGTGCAGCTCGAACTCGGTCGTCTTTTTCACTGCCCGTCGCCAGGGCTGCCGGTTGCGAGCAAGCCCCGGTCGGCTGCAGCCGGCGCGGCGCGGCCTTCACTTCAGCACCGCGGCCAGCGCCGCGGGCGGCTGCTCCTGCCGCGCCGCCCACCGTGCCGCCCGCTCCGCCGGCGCCTCCCGGGCCTGGGAGAGGGCCTGCTGTCTGTACCCGCTTGGAACAAATACCCCTCGGGCCTCGTCAGCCTGGGTTTATATCACTGAAAATACACCCGTGCTGATAGCCTTCTCCCATGATACTGTAAAACACGAAGAAAACATAGTAGTGCTGGCATCAAAGTTCCACGAAAGCAAAGTTTTAGGTTGGTGTAAATTGCTTTAGCTGTGTTGGCTTTACAAAGGTGAGTCTGATTTAGATTAGCTGAAGATGAGCCATTATGAATGATTTCTCCCACCTGATCCATTCTTCTAACCTCTCCTGGCTTTACTCAGAAGGTAGTAAGGACTTCAAGCCTTAGCTCACCAATTGTAGTTGGATTTCTTTGTGTACAGTACAGAAAGAATACTCTCTATAAATGTATCTTTAAAAAAAAAAAACTACCACAAAAAGACCAAAAACCATTACCTTCCATGGAAATGTATTGTGAGAAATCAAGTGCTTTTGGTCAGTTTTGTAACAAATACAAACTGATCTCACCTGAGCTTCTGTCATGTTGATTTATTTCTCTGAGAAATAGTCCTTTAGTATAGTAGCTAATCTTACATGGGTTTATCAGGAAAGATCTGGCTTCCTAGATGGAAATCATTCAACCTGCCTGTTGCTGAATCCTGTCCAAAAGTAGTGTCTAATTCTACTCAACTTGGCTATTAAATTACCAGTGACAGATTTGCTTTAAAACATACTTTAAGTCATAAGAAAATATTCAGTCTTATTCTTGGTTTCGAGAGGTCTGATGAATTTGGTCCTTCCCTTTAATAAACACACCATTTTGCATATTTGTAAAGGAGAAAATGTTAAACTCTCTTTTCAGGTCTGCCCTGGAAGACCTTGTTCAATACTGGATCAATGTAATTTGTTTATTTTTTGTGCTTACCTCTCAAATTACCAAATAAGTTCTTGCAAACTCCATCAAAGTGAGGTGCCAAGCAAGGATATGTTCAAAGCACCAGGCAGTATTTTAACCACCCTGTACTTGTCATGGATCACTTGCAGGCTAAACTTCAGACTGGACTTTAAAAACAGTCACTGCTAATAGTATAATTTCTTTTGGTGATACAACCATAACGTGGAGGGAACTTTTTCCAGAACGAGTTTCTCACTAAGAACTGCATCTCCAAAGTGCTGAGCATCCTCAGTTGGAGTAGGAGGTGAGACTGCTCAACAGTTCCCAGGTGGTGCTAGCATTTTTCAAGATTGGGACTAAACACACTGATACTTTCCTTTCAGAGTACCAAAAATATCCAGATGTATACTCTGCCTGATTTCTGTTATGGCAAAGTACTGCTCAGGTTATAGTTGTAACTAGCTCTTATGACTTGTCATTCAAGGTCTTCTATTTTGAGGCGTATTTGAAAGGACTGTAAAAAATATCCTGAATTAAAATTCAGTGTATGACTTCTCTGCCAGAAGCTCCTAAATGTTTTATTAGAGTTTGAGAAAATCCATTTGTATACTTCCCCCTTTTGTTTAGAGAGGATAAAATTAATGATTTTGTTTTGCTTTTTCTGCTCTGCTTTGTATTATCTTATGTGTATTTCTCTGTTTATGCCAGATCTATGCTTGATACATCTGAGGCCAGATTCACTTCTGTTACAGGCAACTGTAATTTTCGTTGTGCGTGATTCTAGTCTTACATCTTGATTAGTCTGGAGTGTCTTCTGCAGTGCTATGAGATCTAAATCTGGCCATTGGATTTAATAGAAGATTATTGTAAAGTGGACATTTATCCTTACAAAAGATGCCATTCATGTAACAGCACTCTTGTAAAGCCATTGAATACAAAGTCACTGCAGTCGTGGGTTTTATTATTTTACCACCCTGGCACCTGTTTTGTGACTTGCTTTTATCTGGTACTTGGTTAAATCATAGTCCCTTGTGGTCAGTATTAAAGCAAATTGCTCTGTTTTAACTTTTTTTTTGAGAGTCTTTATGTGGTACACCTGCACCTTTTTTTGGTAATGTGTATAATCTTGCATGTTTTCTCAAGGTTGGGGAAAGTTTGCTCGCTTGACCCGTGCCCTCACAAGCAGCCGAGGCGTGCTGCAGCAGCTTGCTCCGAGCGTGCAGAAAGGAGAGAATGTTCACAAGCATTCGCGACTTGCTGAGGTAATGTTTTCTTTCCCTGAGAGACAGTAAAGAAATAATTTTAGCCTTTGTGGGTATGGTGTCTCTGCATGAGCCAAGCCCTGTCCTTCCCCCTTTCCCTGGGAATCTGAAACCTGGTGGCAGGCATGGGAGCTCAGAATGTGGCACATGTGCTGTGAAATGTGTTCCGTGACAGTGGATGGAAACAGGTGTCCAAAAGACTTCATGTAACCTAATTGCAGCGTTGTGTTCTGTATCTCCGCAAAGTCTTACAATGGCATTATTATGAAAGTAATACTTCTTTGCTTAGTTTCTGTTCGTCTGAGAATCTCAATGTTAGTAGGATCTTGGACTATTCACTTGTGTAAAATTGAGGTGAGAAAAACTCAGGGTAGTACAGAAGGAAATTCTGGAAAATCCTTGACATGGTTGTTCTCTGCATTCATTTATGTCTAGTTCTTTTTCAGTGGGGTCCCAATCCTGCTTTACAAACTGGTTAAAACATATGTTTGAGTTGGTGGTTTTATGGACAGAACAGCTGTAAGATGCCACAAGCAACGCTGCAGACAGATTAGGAAAATGAAACCTTGTGACTTAAGTAGACTCTCAGTTTTGAGAAAAGCTCCAGCCAGAGAAGGCGTCTCCTTGAAATACTTAGGGTTTTAGGGCTTTCGCCACGAGGGGGAGAGACTGTCCCAAGTTTCCTGTAGCTGTCTCCTGGGCCAGTAGCAGTGTCTCACTGGTGTAAAATCAGCTTAGGGAAGGTCTTGGTTAATGACAGCCAACATAACATGTCACTCCTGTTTCACCTTTGCTGTGAATGCCATGACAGCAGCTGTGACTCATGTCAATAATTCTTCATCTTCCTGTGTAGCTGGAGGTGTAAGCCATTGCTGGGTTCCGTGGGGTCTCCATATAGTCAGTACGCTGTTAATTTTGCCCTGGATACGTCTTAGTTTCTATGCAAAATAAACTCCTCCTGCCTAGACCTCTACTGTTATCACGTGTGATGATGAAATTCCCAAGGACAGGAGTTACCTATTCAGTCTTTAATACAGATGCACTCAAGAATGGAAAACTGATTTCTGTTGGAAGTACAGAAATAACATAGATCGTATTAGCACAGGGGAGGGGCAGATATCCACATGGACACTATGCTGGATAGGAGTACCGTGTGATAATCACATGCCTACCCTAAGGTTGCTTTAGTGTCCTGGAATTTGGAGTAGTCTCCCTCCTAATTCTACTCAAAGCTCAGCATCAAATAATCCTTCCTTCTCTTTAGATGTCTACCCTTGAATTTTAGTTCGTGCTAAAATGTAGGCGGTAAAATGTAAGGCAAAAGGTCTGAGGTTATTCTGTTTGTCTCAGTGAACCTTGGTCTGGACTTAAGTGACTATACATTACTGAAACTTCTTGCAAGCTGATGTGCTCAACAAGTCTTTGCAAGTATTCTAACTGGCACAGCCAGTTGATTCATTATAAATAATAAAGGGCAAGTGTATAGTTTACATGTCTGAAATGAGTTTCTTTAATTGCCAACTGAATATTGCAGTCATTATTTTAAAAAGAACATTAGCCCCAGCTGTGATGTTAGGTACCTTGTTGTGTATCTGCCGTAATTCCACTTAAGTCAATACAACTGCACTAGAGAAAAACAGAGTGCAGACAATCATACAGAGAAGCCCACTTTTCTTCCTTTGAAGACATATGGGGTGCTGAGCTTCTTATTCTGGAAATATCTCTCAATAATATTGAATGTGGGATCTCTAACTGTTCCCTGTTGTATTTTCAAACCTTTTTTTTTTTTCTTTATCTCTGCAGTAGCCTATTTGAAATCTTAAGTTCAAATTAAAATTCATCCTTTTTCTTTTCCTACTGACTATGGCATTTCACATCAGTCTTGTTTGCTCAAGAAGGCTCTTCATTTATTGGAGTATTGTTTGTGTTGCTCTTAGTTCTTTATCACTTGTATTTTTCTATATCTGAGGAGCAAGTTGTGTTGTAGAACCTGAGTGGGGCAAGGTGATGTACAAATACAAAACACGAGCCTGCCACAAAAGCTTACAATTTATTTTATCGTTTATGAAATATTAGTTCAAGAAAGATGTTAATGACAAACTATGTTGTTTTGTCCACAGGCCATGGGTATTACAAGCAGTGTCTGTTAAGCCTCATTCTCTGACTTTTGCCAGTATGTGTAGATTTTTTGGCCTGACTTCTCTAATAGCAGTCTCATGAAAACTGCTTAAATTAATTATGCGATTAATGCAGGGTGTTGGGTAACTCTGAGAGTACCTTTTGCAATAAGAGTGTAAAGTAACTGATACATTTCTGGCTTTATCACCAAGGAGCTGATTGTAGGAACCATTCTTCCTGGTCACATGCCCTCTGCACCTGTGGTGTTAGCTGATGTATTCTCTATGTTTACCAGACAGTTCTGGGTAAACAAGATTGTGTCATAGTTTAAAAAATGTGATAATTATGAGAAATAAGAGCAGAAAAATTGTAATGGTGCTTAGCAGCACTGCTTAATAATGGAACTTCTGCCATTTTTTTTGTAAACCTTGTTTACCAGGGACTTGTAACTGCCGTTCAACTCTAGTTCAAGGTGAGGCTTAGCACCTAGCCCTTGACTTGGGAGCAATTTGTGTGGGTGCCTGGGTGCCTGTGAAAACAAAAGCAAGAGAGAGTGAGAGAAAGCAAATATGTGCGGTTGAAAACACAAAAGGGAGAGATTAAGCTGAAAATGAATGATTGTATGGGGTTTTTTTTTCCCCAGTCATGCAGTCTTAAAAATAAATAAATAATTGTAACCACTTGTTGATGCACTTTGAGTCTTGACTGGTGATATATTCACCATTTTTTAACAGATCTAGGATAAAATTTGTTTATTTTATTATGTTAAAAAAGATGAATAGTCTTGTGAAACCCATGATGAAATCTGTAATTTCTGCTCTTGAACTAATATTCTTCAGCTTTACAGAGCTATTAAAACATCATGCAACTTTACCACAAATAATAAATGCAGATAATACAACTGTAGTGGCTGATGAATCATAAGTAATTGGAATAATACTTTCATAAATAACTTTCTGAAACAAATATTTCTTTTACTACGCTATAACTGCACAATAGGGAAAAATCTTCCAAAACCAGGGCTGTTCAGTTGTTATTTAGAAAATGATAGTAATGAAATATTTGTTCAGTGCACATGGGTGGAAGCTCAACATATTGGTTTATATAGTTGTGTACATTTTCTTCATGGTTACTTTTATATTCATCTTCTGGTGTTTTTTTTTTTTTTTTTCCTTCTCTCCAGAAGAAGCACCTTTACTAGCAGTTTGAATCTAGTTAGTTCGTGTGGGTGGGTAACCACACCTGATTGCTTCAGCAAATATTGTGTCTTAGGTTGGCACTGCTCTCCCTAGAGGCTGCAGCAGGAGCACCTTGGAATAGAGCAGAAGGTACATCTCTTTGCTATGTGGTGTAGAGAGTGGGCTCTTAATAGCTCTTAATCTCCTGATGACCCAGGGGTGATATGTCTGTGTCTGGAAGGATGGTGAAGAAATAGACTGTGTGTGGCCTTTGTTGGGAAAAGAGCAGAGAAAAGTGGAGAAAAGAACTCTGCTAACTTTCAGTGCAGCAACCTGACAAAACCTACATCTTTAGCACTAAGCGTTGTGGACCTCCTTCCATTATTTCAGTACAGCACTGAGCTCTCTTGTTGTACTTAACGCTAAAAGCACATGCTTGTTCTCGGAAAGAATTAAGCGTCATAATAGGCGTTTTTCTCTTCCTTCAATGAAAATAATTTGGTGCCTATGAAAGCTCTTGGCTGGCAGTCATGGAGGCTGCAAGACCTTTGCCAATTTGTAAAGCAAGCTGCCTTTCCTGGGAGAGGTAGTGTGAGCTGGGACAGTGCCCTCCTGCCATCTCAAGCTGTGAAATGACAGTTCATCTCTCTAGCAATGCCAGCAAGGTGGAGTGGTTTTACAAGGTGTGTGTTAGTGATGTAGTGAGAGGGAGCCAGGGCTAGAGCTTGTTATCCCTACCCAAACAAAATATTGAAGACACCTCAGGCTTGCCACAGGTGTCTCTCCCCACTTTGCGAGTGATTGATATCCCTGTGTCATTCTTTGCTGCCCATCTCCTGCCCTCTCCCTGCCCCTCCTTTTGCGATTCATGCCCACAGTGCTGGTGCACATCCTTCCACTGTGGACCAGCTAAAGCCACGGCCCGTGGTCACTTTAAATAGCCATTGGTAGAGCTTAACCAGGTGGTAACAGACGTTCAAGACTTCTTAATAGGGTCACTAGCCATTCAGATAGTTTAGAGTACATTCCCTTTCTGAAGAAAAAGGGAAGGAGACATCAATTCTTTTATTTTCCTGTGCTGTAGCCCTTGAACTTCAAACAAGCTAGGGGAGAGTGCTTTGTACTTGGTGATGACATTTTAAAACACCAAAGCAGCAAAGCTGTTTGTTTTCTTAATGAGTTGAAACTAGAAGTCTGATTTTCTCTGCATTCAGTTCAGTTTTACATCTCTGCAGTTCCACCGGCTTTACTGTAATTTTTTTTTTATTTACAGCAAAATAATGGACACCATAATTTAGCCCCTTCTTTATTGCCAAATAGAGATTGTTCTTGCCTTTGTTCCTATTGTGCAGGTATATGGGAATATATTAGTACATTTTCCAGTAACTTTAGTTTGGATGATGCAAAATTACCACAAGTTCTTGGAGTACAAAGAGACCAGCAGTGGCCAAAATGGAATGCATTATACAATTCTCAGTCTAGAACTTATATGTGTATATATAAGACTCAATCTGACAAGAATTAATAACTTTTTTTTTCGGTGTTTCATGGTTGAGGTTCCTGTGCTGATTAGAATGGTTACCAAAATGTTTGACTTTTTCATATAATATCAGAGGATAAGAAAATGAGCTCTAGGAGACATATGATTGCAAAAGAAGCAATTATGTTTTCACATTGCATTTAAGGGGTGGTGCAATCTCCCTGTACTAGTAAGATCTCAGCATTACAACTGAAATCCAGTTAACTGACTTAAAAATGTTACTACGTGATAGAAAGTGCTTGGTTTTGCTGGTCAGTTATTCTAGTGACTGAATATTACTCTCCCTGCCCAGTGAAGCATATTTCAGGCTTGGGATCTTATGTTAGAGCTGTTACTCATCCCAATTCTCATAAAAGCCCAGTAGCTCAGTGCTTTCCAACTGATTCAGGTACAGCTGTGATGTTCAAAGGGAAGGCAGGAGGTATTTGCAATATTGATCTTGGGGTAGAACTTTTCTTGAGAAAAGACATCCTAACATTTGTCAGTGGGACTGCAAGCAAGCCCTGAAGGGAATGACACTGAGTACACGTACTAGCTCAGTACACAACCTATGTCTCTTCCAGTCACTACCATTGACTTCAGGGGACTGCATTGGCTGGCCAGTGCCTTCTGCAGAGAAGAGACTGCTTTTGTCTCGTGCTGCTTCCAGCTCCTCTTACCACAAGGCAACTTTAAAAAAAAAATCTTTTTTTTTTTTGGTAGCGTGGAGAACCTGTGTGAATCAGGGTCAGGAGTGGCAGAGTACTTAATAGTGCAGTGGACATGTCTGAGTGTTAGTTTGGTCTGCAAGGGTTCTACTTAGGGGAAAATGTTCCTTTTCCTTCTTTGCTGTCATTCTAGAAACTCAGTGAAACAAAAAT
Source organism: Phaethon aethereus (assembly GCF_964289735.1). Taxonomy (NCBI): domain Eukaryota; kingdom Metazoa; phylum Chordata; class Aves; order Phaethontiformes; family Phaethontidae; genus Phaethon; species Phaethon aethereus. The sequence continues at coordinate 103,962,205 of NC_138576.1, read as the reverse complement.
ACTAAGTCCTCTGTTATTTTTTTTTCAAACTGTTGATGCCTCTGTGCTAACGTGCAGGTCTCTCTGAGCAGGTCATGCTATTTCTCTTCTGGAGAACATACTGGGCTCAAAGTCAGCAGGCTTGCAACTCCCATTGTCATTTACACATGTGCAAGGAACTGTGATCTGACAGTGTCTGACCCCTGTTGTGCACAAGAGTAAGTGATTTTGTCAGGTTCAAAGCAGCAAGGAACTTGATCTGAGGCTGTTTTGTCCACTTAGGACGCTTGTAGCTGATTGTTTTCTTTTGTCTCCTTTGGCTTAACCTGTTGGAAAAAAGCCCACCAGTTCACAAAAAAAGAATAATAAAAAGCACTCAGAAAAGCCTGCAGATAAAAATCCGCGTCTAAATAATTGACGTTAGAAAAGCTGAGATAAGGAGCATGAAAGGAAGACATCCTCCTATTATAGCCATGTTGTCTGATCTTTTCCCTGAGAAGATGGCCATTTAATTTCCTTCTCTGCTCCCTATTGCTCTGAACTGTGTGTAAATAAATGTGAAAAAGGAACCGTGCTCCTAAATAGTTCTCACAGGTTCTATGAGTTTGGCATTAGCAAACAGATCTCACTTGAGCAAACCTCCATCTTCCTTTCAGTTTTCACCCATAACTCACCCAGGGTAAATTTCATTTTAAAATTTAACTTGTCTTTATTTGGAGACAGGTCCTTCAGGTTGGTTTCACCCTCATGTATATTCATAGACATAAACAAACACATTCTTGTTCATAGGTATGTAAAAGAAGCTTTAATTCCCAAGAATTAAATACATGATCATACTCTTTTTGCCCTAGTGTGCAGAACTGGAGAGATAGTAGACTTAAAACGGGCAGCACTGGTCGTGATTGCAGTTATGCAAAACATTTGGAGCATGTGCCTAGCTTGAGGTCCAGGAGTTAAAACACATGCTGACAGATCATCTTTTGCTGTAGTGTTTTTTTTTTAATTCAGACCTAACCACATTGTACACCATCAAACAGTGAAGACACTGATCTTCTCTCAGTGAAAATTCAAGTTCAGAATGAGTTCATTGAGGCTAGTGATGGTTATCCATGGGCTTTGGTCCTGCATGGCCCAGAGAAGAGGAACAAAGGCCTGTGCGTTTATGATAGATTGTAGTATAAGACTATTTCAGATACAGTATAGTGAAGAGTTAAATAGACAATGTTGAAAAACAATGTGGTCCAGTGGTCCCAGTGCTGGACTGGAACTCAGAAGTTGAAGTATTGTTCCTGGTTTTGCCATTGATTTCTATTTGCAAGTGCTTACCTTCCCATCATTTATCTGTCTGATAATTTAGACTGCTGAAGGAGCTGTCTCTTCTCTATAGGTCTTGGACATCCAGCACATTAGGCTGAGTGTCAAAAAATAGTTAATGGCATTAAAAGAAACAATTGTTCTTAGGTTGATACTGATTTATATAACAGAATACCTACCCTGTCTTGCTTACCATTTGGCAGTGTTAAAAGGAGTTAATGGACACGTATTTTTATGAACTGTTGTACTGAGCTTGAGAATCTACAATGTGAAAAATAACATTAAAAAACTTAAACATGTTTTCTTTTTCTCCTGAAATCTCTGTCACTACAGGTACTGCAGCTGGGCTCTGAAATCCTCCCGCAGTACAAACAAGAGGCACCAAAGACTCCGCCGCATATAATTTTGCATTATTGTGTTTTCAAGACTACCTGGGACTGGATCATCTTGATTTTAACTTTCTACACTGCTATTTTGGTCCCTTACAATGTCTCCTTTAAAACAAAACAAAACAATGTGGCATGGCTAGTAGTCGACAGCATTGTAGATGTTATTTTTCTAGTAGACATTGTGCTTAATTTCCATACCACATTTGTGGGGCCAGCAGGAGAGGTGATCTCTGACCCAAAACTGATTCGCATGAATTACTTGAAGACCTGGTTTGTGATCGATCTGCTCTCATGCTTGCCGTATGATGTCATCAATGCATTTGAGAACGTCGATGAGGTCAGTATACTCGTTCTGCTTCCACCTCTTAATTATTACTTAATGGTTGCGGGTGGGGGAGAAAAGAAGGAAATGGATGCTTTTAAATGCATTGTATTAGTGTACCTACGTCTCTCGTAGCTGCCCTCAACGCATGTAGAAGTTTGCTGATGAGTTCTAGCCAGAAGGATCTGTCTTTAACTGCACTGGGAGAGGCTGAGGGTTTTGGTGTCGGAACTCCTTGTTTATTTTCCTTAAGTCTACATCCTCAGAGTTCAGGAGGACAGACAGAAGCAGACAGCAGAACCTTTGTACAGCACTGAGGAAAACTGCTTCATCTGACTTACCATGAATAGCTTGAACTGGTGTGTCTAGATAGTTTCTTGGGGCAGGGTTCTCTTGCTTTCACTGCTGACTGAACAGGGTATGTCTGCTAATGGCAATTCTTCACATGAACAGTTGGAAAGTATAATACACTTTTCTCAACAGCTTCTAATACAATATAGCAGGCAGCAAAGAGGCAGACAGTGACTCAGTAAATCTTAGACCACCAGAAAGTACTGTGTGAGTATCTGGTGATCCATGCAGCATTTTTTGGCAACAGTTGTTTTAGAGGATGGTGAAGCAATTGAAGATGCTGTTTTGATGCTTGCTTGGTAATTCCATAATTAGAAGAAAGGATAGGGAGAAAACTGGAAATCTAGACTCCTCCTTAATTCTTGCTCATTTCTTTAGGAACAGATCACAAGCTGGCAAAAGAACTAACACTCAGACACTGAAAACCACAATACTGCTCTGTTTTAACCTTTGACTACCCTTATTCTCCTATTGGATCGAGTTGCCCAGAAAATATTTCTAAACTAAATATATTAAGGTTCCATGCCTAAATAGTTCAGAGAGTTAATGAATTGTTAATAGAATCTTAAAGACAATTCCAGCAGTCCACTTTTTAATGACATGTTATAAAATCTGTACCATCAACTAATTATGTGTCTGTATTTATCTGTGACACGTACTAAACCTGTAACATATATACACATCTCACCAGTGCTTAAGAATTTAATTTTCATGAGATCCTTTATGCCTATGTTATAAAGCACAACCTAGCTATTAAAAGAAAATTATGCCAAGTGAAATATCTGGGTAAAAACATAAAACCACATTACTTTTGATGAAAACCTGTGTAGTGTATTATTACAAATTTAAAGTATTTAAAGTATTTTGCTTAATGACTCGAGGACAAGTAGGCAAACTACTGGATGCAGTGGAAAAAACATAACATTATTTCCTGTTTAATTCCCTAGAGAGTTTTTCATTTTATATAAAGCTACAGACTGAAATAACATAAATGAGATCAAGCAAAAAAGCCTTGTGAGACCTGTCCTTAAATATTTGTTTGTCATAAAAAGGACCCAGGCTGCAGATTCCTGTGCAGGGCTTTCACATATTACTTTGCTGTTGCACTGATAAAGCAATGGAAGGAGTGGCCATATGTCAGTTTCTGACATTTAGGCTGAAAGACTAAAAAAAAAAAAAAAAAAAAAAGACAAAAAAAAAAAGGAAGGAAGCTTTTTTCACCCGCTTCAGATAGTAGCAAAGTGCTGATGGTTTTGCTGGAGGAACACTTCATAACTGTAGACTGGTGATGTGACCTACAGAACATCCCTGAGGAAAATGTCTATACGAGTGGCTGTGACAGCCCTTGAGCTGAGCACAGGCACTCTCAGACTCATGGTAGCAATTCTGCAGAGAAATTCTTGTTGTGAGCGCTTTAATTTCGGCAGGTTCTCCATCTCAGTGTTGCCTTGTAACAATGAGGAGCTGATTGGTACTTCAGTTTTCCTATGGCTCTTCAGTAGTCTCCTTAATCAGTGTAACAGTGTTAGTTTTAGTTATTCTAGCTATCATGCCCAAGGAAAAAAACATTTTTCTTGATGCTATCCTTTCAAGACTGTTTGTCTCTATTTCCCCTAGTGGGTTCTGACATTTAGCTGGTATAAATCATTGTAAGGTCATTATAGCAGAGTTTCCACTGGTGTAAATTGCTGTACTTCTATTAAGGGCCCCTAGACTGGTTTACAGGACCTGAGGGGCTTTGCCAGCAATGCCAGCGGAATAATGTAGTGCACATCAGGTGGGGATTTAGGACAGTATGTGCTGATCACTGTTTCATGAACATATGCTGATGACTGTTTCATGATCTCTGTAGAGAGAAAGATAACCTTTTATTGAAGAAGAAGCAAAAAAAAAGCCACATTCAAGGAGCCTTGAAAATAGAAAGGCTTTGCCTTATATCTTCTTCTCTGTTGTGTAGACCATTCCCCTGTGGGTCAACTCCCTTTCTTTCAAACTTGCTGGTTTAAATTTTACCTGTCTCTTGCCCGGGATTACACACTGTATTACTTCACAGTTGGATTAAGTCAGCTGCGAGGCTGCGCTGTTCAAGTTACAAGTAGCCAAACTGGATTGTTATCTGTGCGTTAAGTTTGATTTTGCTAAAGGGAATTCCCTTGGAGCCATTAGACTGGAGTTAGTAGGTGGCCATGGCTGCTGTGGGAATTTTTTTTTGTTGTCAGTCCTAATGTGAATACTCTTAAAAAAATTGCCAGAGATTAAATGATAGCCGGTGTCAACAGTGGTGATAAAATGAGATGAAAGATATGAATTGCTATTTTCCCGTTTTGGTGTTTTCCGTATATGGTTTTAAACAGGAGGAAATAGAAACCTGGCTTTGTTGCAGTCCTGTAGTGAAGGGGGACTGAGGCAGGTGGAAGCTCACTTTTTTCCCTGCCTTCTGTCATTCTCTGTTAACAAAGAAACATCACTGAAGACACTGAGGCTATCATGGAGGAACTAACTTGATGAGTCAATTTGTTTTTAAGGATGCCATAATTACTGTGATGGAGGTGGTGAATTGATTTGCGAGGGACAAGGACCTGGAGCTGAAGAAGTAAAAAGCTGTGTATATAGGTTGTTGAGGCTCTTTTGACTCTGGGTAATTTGGGGACTGTCCCATCACTTAGCTCTATCGATAGATTAATAGTGAAACCATTTTTGTCATCTTTAAAGTGATCCTCAATATAAGATTAATTATAACATATGAAACTAGAGTTGATCAATATTTTTGATGAGTAGATATTAATTTTAAAAAATTCTGATATTGATTTTTTTTTTCTATTTTGAAGTAACTTTTTGTTTTGCAATTTATTTCATTATTCTGTTATAAGATATGATGGGAAATGTTTTCTTGAAACAAAATGGAGTGTGACTTCTGTGTTTTTCAGGCAATTTCAAAATTCTTTGGGTTTGCTGCAGTTTGGAACATTAATATATTTTCAATTAATATTTTTTAATATAATTGAAATTCCAGTTTCCTCTCTGCACTGTTGAGAACATTTTTGTCCACAAAAATACTTTGAATTCATTAACTATTAATCAATACAACTATTAATAACTACAATGAATACAAGAGGCACTTAAGTTTTAATAGCCACATTCTACAGATGGAACAGGAAAGAAAAAAACATTAATGTCTTTGTTCAAGGCCATAGCATTAAATATGAGAATGTATGAAGCTTCTGATATCAAGTGCTGTGCTCAAGAGATAGTAGAGTATCTCATATTCAGACATGAACAGAATTCAACAAAAGAAGGAACGAATAGTTGTAGAGAAGTTTCCATTGTTACTCAAATGAAAGAATAGTTATAAATGTTTCTCCTAGCTTTTCTATATAGGAAGCTAGTTATACTGTTAAATACACGTTACTTTCTTGACCTGCCATAGAACTTCAAGGAAAAAAAAAATTCACTGATTGATGAATCAACTTAATGCTAGGCTTAGACTTTCCACTGGTAAGACAATATGTCATGCTGTAGTATAGTTTGAGTAAGAAAAGAAAATATTGCCCAAAAATTTACACAGCCCTTAAAACACGTGATATTAATCTCTTTTGAATTTGAATGATCACAACAACATTTGTCAGTAATCCTTTATAGTAATTAGTATTATTCCCCACTTAAGGAAATACCACCTACTTTGGAGGATAATGTTATCTTTTTGTATTCAGACATCAATCAGTAGTTTTAATAAAAAACAGGCTTAAAGAAAATTCCACAATTTTTATGAAGAACAATGCAATTTAAGACTTTGAATTCCAAAGGCAAGTTGAAGCATATTTTTGCAGTGTCAGCTTAAGCAATTTTATACTGTGGTTTTCAGCCATAATAACATAAGATATAATTTATATTGGAAAAAATTTGACTTTTTACATGTGATGCTGCTGTTGTGAAATCTCCTGGTAGGAGTGGAATCCAGTCATGTCACCACCATATAAATCTCTGAAATAGGGAGTTTGTAGTAATAATTGTTAGCTGTATTTGAACTGAACACTATGATCAATTGTTGGCTGATGCCAAATTGAGAACCATATATCACTCTTAATAGTTGAGGTAGAAGAGAAATAAATGCATAGTAAAAGATCATCAGGAAAAATGTATTCAATATAAATTATGTAGTGTTCACTTAAGTGGATGAATATAAGAGAAGCTAGCATGTAGGCAAAGAAGATGTACAGCTTTGAAAGGACAAAATTTATGATGATAAAAAAGTCCCAAAACACCCACAATACAGAAGTAATAGAAGTAAATTAAGCTATTTAGTGCTAAGTGAGCATGGTGTAGCTGGAAAGTAAACTGTGAGTTGCGAGGAAAAAATGAATGTTGCTGGTCAGATTGTTGGCAACTCTCTGAGGCAGTACTTTTGCAATAGATTAATTTAAACCTTATTAGTGGAATAACCTCTCATGCTAATACAAATTAGCTATCTAGGAATTACTGAAGTTGCTTCAGTGAAAAACAAGCAACTTCCCTAGACTTGTTTTGCCATTTGCTTGCAGTAAGGGGCAAGGGAATAATCATATTTATAGTTTCATGGAATAAACAGGGGTCCATAAAGAAAGATTTTGGGTTAGATGAATTTTTCAAACTGGTAAATATAATATTTAAAGTCTCTTAAACTAAAGAGCTCTATAATATGAAATCTGTTTGAAACAGCGTGTAGTTCACCTCTTATTTGGATCTGTCCAACTAGGCAATACTGTGTTTTGCATGTGAGTCTATTGATAAATCTGGTAATGAATGAATATTTTTCTGTGGGTAATTAAATTTAAAGTAGTCGTAACCTACTTTCTAGGTAATGGTTATAACAAAGCAGCGAAGTATCACAGAGTGAGATCCAGCATAGAGGAAATGTTGGCAGACGGTGGTTCCTGGATGTGATGGAAGTAGATGAGAAGCGATTAGTGAGACCCCCCCGCCAGGACTGGGTGGCTCCTTACCGGTACTCCTGGCTAAGACTCAAGCAATTGGGTTACTGTACCCCAGTGGGGCAGTGGGAGGGCTGGAGCATGGTTGGAGGGGCATGGTGGTGGTGGAGGTTTACTTAGTTGGGTGTCCCCTTGTGAGAGACCCCTGAGAAACAGGGCAAAGCCCAAGGGAGGTGTGTGCCGGAGGCCCTTGGAGCAAGGCTAGGGGAGTTGTTGGTGTGGCTCCTAGGTGGTGTTGGGAGCTCCAGAAGGACCTTGGGGAGCTTGATGTGTGGAAGAAGGGGAGTGCAAAGGAATGGAAAAGTGGTCATGGAGGAGGAGGCCTGCTTGTCTGGCTTTTGTAGGTGCCTCTGTACTGCAGCATGGCCCCAACAGGCTGTGCCAGGCAGGAATTACTCCTCAACAGGCAGATAGGTGGAAGGAGTATTTGGGGAAGTTCAAATGGTGTAAAACAGATTCTTGGGGTAAAGTGCCAGGATATTTAACATGCTGTAAACAAAGGGCATGTTTATTAATATACTTTGCCTGTGCAAGCTGTAAATAACAAACAGCGGTAATGAAGCAGTGCCTGATCAGCCTCTGCCAGCAAACTGGTTTGGGTATTTTTTATGTTATTAAAAAGGTGATCTAGATGATATCTCCCTAAAACAGCAAAGGTTTTCATTTTATAATTTACGTATGTCCTATCTTCCTTGGATTTGAATCCCTAGTTAAATCCTGGTAACTTTTTTTTCCCTGTCACTCCTGCTAGTGGTACTTTCAGGACAGTTTTTGTATATGAAACTTTAGAGGCAGTCATTTTAATGAAAAAAACCTGAACTATTTGCTATAATAAGCTGCAGTTTTGTACAAAGAACACTGAATTATTTTCCCTTTCAATCAGCCTACTACAAAGTGAAAGAAAATGTTAAGTACTTCAGATAGCTAGAGCAAAGCTAAAGGTTGAATAGAAATCTCTGCCTTGCCGCTGCCGCTAGCACTGACAGTGATTCTGAGATTTTTGTGGCAGTTTGTTTACCAGATGGAAATATTTCATTCATCATTATCTTTTTTTGTTTGTCACAAAGAACAGAATTGTACTTATCTCTTTTAATCATGGTTAGTAGAACTAATAGAATAAGAGCCAAACAGTGGTGCTGAGAAGGCTGGTAAATTTAACACTTATTTTTTAAAGAAAAATGAACTTTCATATGTGAAAATGAAACTTTTTTCTCACCTTGTCTTAATGTTTAATCATAGACCTTGCTACTCCCATTTTCCCTGTCTAGTGCTTACAGTTTTGATATGATTACTCATACTGTTCTCCAAACTCAAAAACTCAAGTGAATGCCTGTAAGCACATATTAATGATAGAGTTTTTCTGGATTAAATTCACTTATATCACTCCTAAAAGAGGAGATAAGTTTGAATTGCTAAATCTGCCCAACTTCTGTGTAGTGCAATGTCTTCTTTATGCCTCAGAGGAAAAGTGGGAGATGTGGATTTATTTGAAATAAAATTAATACTTAGCAAAACAGAGGTGCAACTAGTTTTCATATATCCTCTCGGAGGGGAGCATACTGTTTTACTAAAATAATTTGACTGTTACAAGGTGCAATGTTTGGAGATTTTAGTTTGGAGAAGAGGAGGCTGAGGGGAGACCTTGTTGCTCTCTACAATTACCTGAAAGGGGGTTGTGGTGAGGTGGGTGTTGGTCTCTTCTCCCAAGTAAGCAGGGATAAGATGAGAGCAAAGGGCCTCAAGTTGCACCAGGGGAGGTTTAGATTGGACATTGGGAAAAATTTCTGCACCGAGAGAGTGGTCAAGCTTTGGAACAGGCTGCCCAGGGAGGTGGTGGAGTCACCATCTCTGGAAGTGTTCAAAAAACGTGTGGACGTGGCACCTCGAGACATGGTTGAGTGGGCATGGTGGTGTTGGGTTGATGGTTGGACTTGATGATCTTAGAGGTCCTTTCCAACCTTAATGATTCTGTGATTCTGTGATATAAACCAGGGAGGCAAAGAAGCACTGTTCACAGTCTCTTGAGGATTTGATTCGGGGTGTCTCTCTTTATTGTCTTTAAGTTTTCTTTTTCTCCCACTTTTTCAATCAAATATGAGTTTCTCTAACTTCCCACTTTAAAAACCCAACCTCTATGCTACTAATGAAGTGCCTTTTTAATGCAACCCTTTCAAGGGGCAGGCTCCCTTTTCCCCCTAAATCCTCTGCTTTCCAAACTGTGTTTGTGTTGTATATAGGCACTGCAGAGCTTCTCTGCCATTTAACCCATTTAGGGTTAAATTCTCGCCTCTGCTCCAAGCCTGCTTAAGGTGTTTAGTTAATTTAAATTCCACTTGCTTCCCTAGTGTCCCCCAGGTTCATACACCTTGGTGGCTCAGAGACATCTATGCTGTCTGCTGACGAATAGCCCCTCCCAAAAGAGAATACCAGAGAAGCATGTGTTGCTCTGTCACTGCCCAACACTTTTTCCATGGGTTCTGCTGTGGCTGTTAAGATGCCAATTACCTCCTCTTCTGCACTACTAATGTTCAGATTAGTCTTTTTGCTAGGTCGCAGATAAATAAGGGTGTTACTGGGTTTCAGGGCTACTTCTTCGTAGCTTTGAAAAGCATGACATGATTTATTATACTGTTAAAGAGAGAATAGTAGTCTACATAAGCTATTCAATCTGTATAAGGCTAAAAGAATTGAAATGCTGAATTACATTTTCAGTGATAATGTATGGTGATAGCCTTTATCCAAGAAGGAGAGCTAATTGAATATATTAGATTCTGAATTATTTCAAAAAGCTGCTGTTAGAGAGTGATACTTACACTGCATACAAAGGGAAGCATGTTTCAGAGACAGGGATCAGTTCTCTGTTCTTTTTCCCCCATTCAGCATACTTCTATCGATCTGAGGCAGAAAGTCAGATGAGACAGCAAAGGGTATTTATTTGAGTAGCTAAATGGTTGCTTTATAGTCTATTTCATATTAGGGATTGGATTAGAATTGGAAAGATGGAGTGGTATTAGATGCCAGTAACACTAAATCATATTTGGGTGCTTTGCCTCTTCGAGATAAGTAAAAAGCTTCTGGAACTGATGACTTCTTTGAATGAGAAGCATTGGGAAGCAGACTGCTGTCTGTCAGGGGTAAATTTTTTATTTGATACTGTGGAATTTCTTTAGATTACTTCTGTGTTATCTTTATCCTTGTTCTTCCTCTCAAAGTAAAAAAAAAAAAAAAAAGAGTTTGTTTCCTGGATTTATTGGTTTTCTGAGTGTGCATGTATGCGTGTTAAGGCAAGCATCAACATAGTTTTATAAATGAAAAATCAGCCTTTCCCTCTCTTCTCACACCCTGTGCTCTTATACATGAATTATTGCTGTTTCTCCCTTGATTCTAACAAAGCTCGCAGATGTCTGACTAAAATAAGCTTTGTGAGTCTAGAGATCTGCTTTCTTCAGTGCTGAAAACCACAGCAGTAACCAGAGGGTTCAGATATTGATTTTTGACCTGTGTGCATAACGTTATCTCATCTGTTGGCTGCTAAAGATGGCAATCTGTAGGAAAGGTCATGTTCTCAGACCTAATTAAAAAAATAGGGAGAGGCAAATAACAGAAATGAGAAGTCCTAATAATGACCTGACGGGGCTGCCATGTTACTGCAGATGGGCAGAGCCAGGCTGCAGCACAGCTGACTTCAGAATCAAATGTGAAGAAACAAGGCAGTGCTTTCCATGGCTCTTGCCTCACTTATGGCAGTGAGAAATTCAGTTCATTGCCCCCCTTTTTTTGAATAAATACTGAATTTTTTTTTTTGTTCTGTTTCATTCTCATTCTTTTAATGCTTAGCTTTTCGTTTCCTGCATCTCCCTTTAGCTGAGGTGAAGCCAGAACTTTAGCAGTTACATGTGAGATGAAAGTGCTGAAAACTTAGAACAGATCTGTGTCAATATTTATCTTCTTCTAAAATGGCAGGTAGGAAGTAAATTACACTTCCTTTGATCCTAGAAAAAAACCTTAACGGTTGGGTTAAGTGCATTTACTTTCTGCACACGTGAAAAGTAAATAATGGCCTAAAAAGTGAATACTGTCATGCAGATTGAATCTATTACTAAAGTGCTAGCGTTACTATAGCTGTAGGAGGTGGGATGAAAGTTCCATTTTAGTTCTTTCCTGAAGTTGTTCATCCTACATCTTGTTTGGAAGGGAAAATGAATTCTCTCTCACTTTTTTTGGCTGTAGTTAATTTTTATTGCTGTTCTTTACACAATTTGTATTTTATTTTTTCTGGGTAAAATTCTAGTATTCAGTGAACTGAGTTGCATTTAACTTTGCATGGCAAATGAACTGCAGGAACTGTTTTTTATTTGTACAGCGCCTAGCACTGTAGTGTCCGTGGAAACCATGACACAAGTCACTAATAATTACTCTGCTACAGCCTTCATGTTTTCAGAACACTTCACAAAATAATTAATCACAGCGTCTCTTCTCTGTCTCCTTTTATGGATGTGGAAGTAAAGGCAAAAATCTGGCGTTGTCTGATGCAAAGCTGGAGCCAGAACGTGGATATCCTGGATCCTGTGTTTGGAGAGAAGATTACTCGCATGGCTGAGATAGCAGTGCGCTGGCAGTAGATCACGCTTTGCAGAAAACCGGGGGGTACAAGAGAAAATGTGTGTAAATGTGCACAGGATCTAGTGAGTAGGTCTACTTAATGACAAATTATACGTGGAAATTTAGCTTTGGCAGTATTTCGTGCATAAACTGCTGGGGCACTCTCTTGGGATGTAAAATGGGGGGCCTGTTTTCCTCCGGGCCTGGGGCCGAGCTGTTTTTCTGTGGTGGTTGAGGTGCAGTTCCACTCTGCAAAGATTGCATAGGAGGACAGGGAGGGGCATTGGTTGTATTTATTATTTTAAGGGCTTTTGACATTCAGGTTTGCTTAATCAAGCGACTGCAGAGTTATTTCTTCTGGCTGTCAGTGCTCTGAGCTTGCTCTTTGGTTTGGAGGGGATTTGCCACAGATCCTTCCATTCTCATGCGTCAGCCATCACTGGCAATGAAGGTGAAACAGTCAGCTTATTAAATATTTGTCAACAACAATATGCAGACATCAGCAGTAGCATCTTCATTTAGTGTCATTCAGTTACTTCAAAAAATTTGAAATGTAAGTTTGTGTGAAATTCAGCATTTTCTGCCATATTTGACTAACTGCTGCGTGTTGAAGTAAGTGCTGCACACAAGTTGTCTCGGGAGCAAAGTATTAGTAAAAATGTACTATTTTCCTACCCTGGACGTATGACAGATTTCTTCGTTTCTGCATACTCCCAGGGGAAGGGATCTATCCTTTGTAGAGTACAAATAGATGGAACTGTGTCTGCCTACATCAGGCCCAGTTAGGAATTTGTGGGTTATTACTTAGTCTTGTCCTTTCCATGCCTGCCACACAGGAGTTCCTTATGGTGATCCTTGGGAGCTGGGGGTGCGTGTTTGGGACCTCTAGTGCAATTGCTAGCTCTTCATGAACGGAGGTTCATCTATCTCCTTTGAGCAGAAGGAGTGGGACACTCATCAGGAGGAGTAAACTGAGTTGAGGCTCTTTTTGCGTGACATCTTGGAGCCATCTGTATGATAAAAGTATAAAAATAATCCGCACTGGTAAGAGCATTAAAATGGACAATAATCTAAAAGTACGGTTCTATTTTGGAAAGTGGTAATCTTAAAAACGTCAATTTTGAATCCGACAGATCTATTCCTGTATTAAAATATTACTTGCTAAATTTAGTGGCAAAAAGTACTGTTCTGGAGTATTGGAGAATGATCTGATTTTTTTTTCTACTGCCATCTACGAAACAGTCTATTAAGTTTCCATTGTTTATACCCATTTGAAATTCTGTCACTTAGAAATTTCTAAGAGAGCTGTATGAATAATTATTTCCCTGGGCATTTCTTCCTCTGGATATTGATCCATTTAGAATAGACAAATCCTTTCCTCTGAGGAATTAAGATAGAAAATACTGTTAATGCTGAGATAAAAATAAATTATTATTTTTTTAGCCTTTTTCTGAACTTTTAGAACCTTATTGGCAATGCAGTCAGGTGAAATATTGTGACTAATATGAATATTAAATGCATCCTTCCAGTGCAACCAGATCAAGTATTTATTTTCTGTAAATAAGCAAGTTCTTTTTGTACAAAACCCCTAATTCTCTCTACCTTTGGTCAGAATGTGGTAGAATGACTTTCTCCCAAGTGATGCAGTTCTATCACATTTTAAATGTTTCTACAAAATTTCTTTTTGTGAATTTCACAAGGAAAATTAGGATAAAAGTACTCTGAAAGCAGTTTGCCTTAAACATTTTAAATCTAATTTCAAATATTTTATTTTGTATTCCCATTTTTCATATCCAATTTCTTAAACTCCCCTGTATGCTTTTTGTTTTGTCCCCAAGTATTTCTAAAACTTGACTCTTTTTTTTTTTTTTTTTTTAAATTAAGAAGTAACCAAATTCCAAACTATTAAGTCCGTCATGAATTGTTATTAGGACTCTCACTGACTGAAGAAAAACAACTGAGGCGTTTGGTTTTTTTTTTAAATCCCACTGATGGGTTTTAATTATAACAACAAGTTTTGCACCACTATTTTTGAGCAGAAATAAAACTGGTATTTAGAATATTGGGATGGAAAAACTTCCTGTCCATGCCTGAGACTTGTAAGCACTGCATGATTAAAAAGCTTGGCTTTGAGACTGAAGCTAAAAACAGGCCATTAGTGGAGACTTCTCCAAATGTAAAACATTATTGTTTTGCTGTTAAAGTTTGTAAAGAGGAGGGGAAGAAATGGGCATTGGTCCTAGAGGAAAAAGGCCAGAAGATGTGTTGAAATGTTGAATGCAGATATTTAGAATGTGGAGTCTATACGTACTTGTCACTCAGGGACTTGCATATCCACTTCTAAAATATGGTTATCATGTTACAGTTTTTTGTGCTTTCATCTTTGCTTTTCCCCTCCATACTGAGTGTTCAGACGTCCCTGCTTTCCCTCCTCTGGAAATGAAGGCCTTACGTGTCATTTTCTCTGAACTGGCATCAAGGCAGTTTGCAAAACAAACCCAGGTATAGAATGAATGGGAAATGGAAATTAACTTCTACTTTGTGAAGGAATTTTTGCATCAGTGGCTTGAAAATTTTGACGTAGGTAGTCATGAAAAGAATAGATCTCTTGATCTCTTCTAGGTCTCTGCAAATATCTATGATTTAAAGGAAGACTGCTTTTTTCTCTTTTTGTTCTTCCTTTTTACTCCCCTCCCCTTGGTTGTGTTAGATCTTGTCCAAATACTTAATAGAAATTGATAGCGTGTTCCCAGGTAACAAATTACATCTGTCTCTGAAAATGAGTCAATGTAATCATGACAAATTCATGAAATAAAGGGGAAATACCTTGCTGCAGTCCTGGGGAACATGAGTCAATATGCTTCATGTAATTATTTGATAAAAATCTCTTCTAGTGCATTGAACCAGATACTGAAGCAGTTGTATTTATGCAGGAATAAACAAACTTCCAGTAAAAGCTGGTGACCAGAAATATGCAATTATGCACTTCCAGAAATACTCATTAAACCAGTCTCCTTAAATTTTAATCAGACTTCTATGCATGAAACAGTCTTGATAAGAGGGACCAGAAAAAAAAAAAGAAGAAAGGATTTTTATGAAAGGCTATTCATTTAACTTCTTGTGCATGGAATTGCAAATCCATCTAAAAGTTAACAATACAAAATCCTACATGCTGTCTTAATTCTGTTTTATGGGAGCCATATTAGTATCAGCACAGAAATTCTACATTGATACCAAAGCTGGCATAAAAGAATATGATGTGGGGATTAGACAGTGAGATGTTTGAAATAGTTAAGCTTTGTGTAGTCCATGTGAGAAATGTCAGAGTGATTATCAGTGCGTGAATTCTTATATGAAAGTAAAGTCATAGGAAACACACTGTTACACTGAAGAATTGCAAATAACCAGGTACTTCCAGTATTTTTTGACATTCCTTATTTATCTTCCTGGTATGTCTGAGCTAAGTACTGCAAACAGTGTTGTGTGTGAGACATGAGAGGACATGCGTGGCCCAGGATCATAAGGAAGTCAGGAACAGCCATAAGAGGTTCATGACTCCAGATGCTGGAGTGAATTCAATAGGTGTCTGGTTATGTTCCTCTCAACGTTAGATTTGTATAGTTTAATGGTCAGTGACTTCCGTGTTTATTTTCAGTCAGCCTAAAGTAGCATCGGGATGCTCAGGGATGGTCTACTTGCACCATTGGACGTGTAATAAGTAGCCTGTCATTTGAAGCTCTTACAAATGTGTTTGTAGACCTATTCAAATAACCTGAAAGGGGAGTTCAGAGAGCAACTCACAAAATGTTAGTGGATGAAGACGTGAGTGCATATATCCATCCCTGAAAAGGGTTGCTAACCTTTCCATGTTTCACAATCTCTCTTTTCAAGCGTTATCTGATGACCATCTATTTGTGATGCATCACCTCTTGTCTTTGGGAACCGCAGTTATGAATATTGTTACTTTAATATAAAATACTCATGGTCACTGTGCTTTATCCTTCTAGGGCATCAGCAGCCTCTTCAGTTCACTTAAAGTGGTCAGGCTACTTCGGCTTGGTCGCGTAGCTCGGAAGTTGGACCACTACATTGAATATGGAGCAGCAGTCTTGGTTCTGCTGGTGTGCGTGTTTGGTCTAGCAGCACACTGGTTGGCCTGCATTTGGTACAGCATAGGAGACTATGAAGTTATCGATGAGGATACAAACACAATCCGAACTGAGAGCTGGCTCTATCAGCTGGGGATGTCAATAGGAACACCTTACCGCTTTAACACGTCAGGCTTTGGAAAATGGGAAGGTGGACCAAGCAAAGATTCGGTCTACATCTCCTCATTGTATTTTACGATGACCAGCCTCACCAGCGTTGGATTTGGAAACATCGCTCCGACTACAGATGGAGAGAAGATCTTTGCTGTTGCTATGATGATGATTGGCTGTAAGTATTAGAGATTCTGTCTCTCAAGCACAACCTGCCAAATAGCTGTGTGTCATGAATACTGACATAAGAACATCTGGAATTGTGTCAGATGTTATTATGCAGCTTAAAATATTTTGGGTGGTAATATAGTTATTTCATACTTTCTTACTGGTTAGTTTTAAAATCACAAGTGGGAGTATTGCTGTGACTAGCAAAAATTCAGTCATTTTGGAAGCAATATTCTGGCGATATCCTTTCAATATTATCTTGTAAGCAAACCGTAAAATGTGTAAAGCCTGCAGTATTAAAAATTAATGCACCAGAGTGGGCACAGACAACCTTTGTGCCTCCATTTGGTATGTGGCAAAATCTTTGTATGTCTGAGAGCTGTATATATTGGACAAGTGCATCAGTGAATGGGAGGAGGTCCAAGAGCATCTCGTAAGGGAGAGAGAACAGTAGCTCTCTAGAGGCCATGAACTCCACTGTGGGCTGAGCATACAGTCAGATCCTAAAGCAACCGGGATGATACTGGCCTTGGGCACCTCTGGCTCACGTTTCCTTGTCGTAAGGGATTCATTCATATTGCCAAGCTGTCCAGCTTTTGGTTATATTGTGTCGCTTCAATGCAAGATCTGCATTGAGAGTCACTTGCAGTTAAGAACCATATGGTGGCCACCATTAAAATAGGTCATGTTTTTCTAGATAAAGGTGGAATTTGAACTAAAATAAGGAAAAAAAATTTCTCCTTTGTACGTGGAAGAACATACCATTATATGGAGAAATAGAGAAGCTTCTGTACAGTAATATGACATCTAGAGGAGAAAGAAGTCAATCCTTACTAAGCAGAAAATTAAAACCAAATATATAATGAAACTCAATTAGCAGCACAGTGCATATTATGATAGAAACATGATGCTTTGATTCTGATGTGTCATTTTACAGCAACACTGAAATCACATACTGAGATTACGTGTGAAGTGCTAAGCAGGCTGAATGTCAGTGGGAAGAAGTATAAAGACAAGCATTCTTTATCGTGTAGGGATTGGGATATATTAGCTGTAAAAATTGTTAATTTTGTTCTTGTAGCTTTTTCCACTGCTAAGAGTCCCATCATCCTAATAATACCTCTGCATAGCAGAAGGGAAAACTAAAACTTGGAGATAAACATAAAACTTGGAGACAGTTACGTGTTTTCCTCATGAGAAGGTGCATTAGACAATGTAGCAGTGTAGTACAAAACAGGCTTCCAAACACATTCCCTGCTGAAGGTTTCTGTTCAATAGGAAATATCCTGACCTTTGGCTTATTGTTCATTGGGTTATACTCGTGATACTAGCTAGACAAGAATAGCTAGTATTCAGTATGATTATTTAGTACTATGAATACTAAATGAACATAACCTTCATAAAATCAGGAATGTGCATGTGGGTATTTTGGAGTTGTACCTGCTCCAAACCCTTTATATGTAAATGTGGTGGAAAGAAATGGAATTTATGCAAGATTAATGTTGATAGAGATCTGCTCTGAATTGTAAAATTAACTTCAATTTCAACAAGTTGTAAGAAATAGTGTTCTGGCAATTTTAAATCTCATGAATTTTGGCAATCACATTTGAGGGAAACAATTTTGGACTTTCGGAACCTTACATATCTAACCCTGTAACTGCCTATGTATCTGAGCACCTTTATCCTGTGAACAACTACTTGGAAACCGTTAGGATTGTTCGCAATATGTGTTTGTGGAAATGGCAACTAAGTAATCCAATCTTTGAGTTTACCTCTCTGATTTTGATAGGGTCTTGATTGCTTTTAACATGATGAAGTTTTGAGCTGTGGTCATTCCTCAGGATGGGAGGAACAAAACTGATTTGTTTAGTTTGCAGCTATTTAGAGCTTAATTGTTGACAGACATTCTTCCACCATAAAAATTTTATGTTAAAATAACACTATTTTGCCTGGAGAATTAAGCTCTGAAACATTGATCTGAGCTTGAACTAGGGCTATTTTATAAGAATACTGTCTGATCTGTTGGGAACCTGAAAGATACATAGGAAATGTATGGGGGATAGATGTGGGGGAGGGAAGAGAAGTTTCCTGGCTAAAGCTTTTGTATGTCACTCAGGAAAAATTTGTATTTGTCCCTGGCCAAGTAACATGTTTGTTATGAGCTGAGCTACTCACTTATATCACAGTTGGTGGCTACATGTTCCTGTTATGGTCCTCATTTTGCAGAGGTCAGATCGCATAGATTTGTGCATGCTATGGATAGGGGCTGTAGATGTCCAAAGCATCAGAAGTAAGCAATTCCAAATCAGTTCTGCTAATGTCTTGCTGCCCACTAATAAAAGGAAAGGGTATATGAGTTCTCATTTATGCTTTGCCATTAACACTGCATTTATTTCAGCACCTATCTAGTGATGCATTCTCAAAAGCTACTGCTATCTTTCAGTAGCACAGGGAATGCCATTTTCTTACCATGAAGGATGCAGAGAGAGCCTAATTGCTGGACTGTCTAAAACTCCAGTTGAAAAGAGGTGGGATTTGCAGAGTCCAACCTCAACCATATCACTCCATTAACTTCTTCCCTGCTAGAGGATAATGTCACATACTTCTTAAAGACTTATCGTGGTTTTGAAGTGGCTAGGTATAGTCTGGGCAAAAATACATACCGGTATATTTAAATACTCGAGTGAAGTAAGTAAAGTATTTTTACAACATTTTTCTGTATGAAATGGAAACAACACTGTCACTTTTTCTTTGGGGATGTTCTCATTTTTGTTTAGTTGAGTAAGACGGTATGTTAACAAGGTTGGTTTTGAGATACCAAAACTGCCACTATATATAGTATCATCCAAAAGAAGAATATTTGGGGACAAATGTATAACAGCCAGCATTAATATTTCAAAGTGATTCCAGAAAACTTTTACTTTAAATAGGCTGGAAATTTTTAATAGGAGGGTAATTTTTTCCCTTTGGGCCAATTAACCTCCTGTGAATAAATAGTGAATCTTCCATTAGCCTGATGGGGACAGATTTAGATGAGTGGAAAGAAAATTACAACATTTCCTTCTCTTCGTATGTTTTATCCTCTGCTCTTTTTTGAATAGAAATAAGCGCTGTGTCAACAAACTAGTGGCTTGCTAAACAATATTGTGGCCAGCTAAGCTCATGGTCACAATTTTATTGGCAAGATCACCTTTGAAATTTTGATGTTCTCATTATTCATAAAAGAAACTGAATTTCTTGAAATGGAGATGGTGGTCAACATGTGTGAAAATGTCTGTGACCCTCACTTTCCTTGCATTGGCTGTATGTGTAGCTACCCTACAGAAAGTTAGGGTGCAGGTCCCACTTCAGTGCGTGGTAAGCACTTGCCTCCCACTCGTGGCTGACTGAGAAACTACAACAGTGTGGTGCTTGCTCGTTCCTGGATTCACTTTAGAGTTACAGCACTGCCTTTGCACCCTGCCTCTGATTTTTGGTGTCGATGGTCTTGACTTCAGTTTGCTCCATGAGCTGTGCAGCCATGGTTTGGTAGGGGCACTCAAGAACTGCTTCACTGGAGCACAGAAGTTGGCATCAAGTGGAGGGAAAGGAAGAATTAACTTTTAGAAGTGTGAACTCTTCCTACTCAATGAACTTAAAAATAAATAAATTACATATATGTACATGTGTATTTACATACATACACAGCATATGTGTATACATACACAGCGAGAGCGTGGATTTTTTTCTTCATGTTTGATAGTCTAGAATTGTTTTTAATAGAAAGCATTTGATTTTGCAAAGGAAGACAGGACATGGTGTGTGCTGCCCTGAGGAGCATTGCCAGGTGGCACAGTTTTTGCAGGCTTTATGGTCCTTGTTTCTAGCAAACTTCAGTTTTAGGTTTTGTTTTGATTTACTTGATTTACTGGCTGAGTATCTTGAATAGTTTCTGGGGAGGAAAGTTGTGAAGAGCAGCAATACTTTTTTCTTTGGCCTTGGAGTGCTGCCTGTTGAGCTCCTCTGTTTCAGGAGAGGAGTTACTGTGTAAACAAGTGATTTTAAGATGTGTATTGCTGTCTTATCTGCTGGCAAACTGATTGCAAGGCTTGTGGTACAGTCAACACAGGACTGTGGTGACATCCAAAGCGAATGTTTGTGTCAGAGGGGCTCAGAATATTACAGGTATTTGAAAGTCTAAGCAGTTTATAACTAGTGTCCTTCCGTGCGTATTTAGTATGCTTATGCATATTAATACCTTGTAATTACGTTCTGTCTTCTGTAAGACAAAATTTGTTTTTTTTCTGCTGCATGGCCACTGATACATCCCCTTCTGCTCACTGCTTACTCCCTCTGTAAAACTGATCCTGTGGCAGAAATATGTGTGTTTACATTAACTCCTTGTAGCCTCATTGACCACTAGTAATAGTACTTTGCTATAACATCTGATAGCAGTTTAAAAAAGTAGGTAAGACCGCTTTAATTTTCCTTTTTATTCAGTCTTTCATTATAGTAAATAATAAATCCAGGTAACTTTTAATTAAAAATCTAGAGATATGTTAGTGAAGCTACCCTGGGCCAGTGGGAATTTCATCTGAGTTGAGTGCAAATGTTGGCCTAATAAAAAGTTTAAGGCATATGAATTTGTAAAAGGGAGGCTGGGTAAGTCATGCTAGCGGTGCATAGACACTGGGAAGAGATGATTGAGGTGAATCAGCTCGTGTGGGTATTGACCCTGCGGGGTTGCCTGCGTTGGTTGGTTTTACACTTGGGGCAGAGTGCAAGGAAACAATGGCTTGGTCTCAGCATCCCTGGTCTCTGCTTCGGGGCCACCTTCTGCAGGGAGCTGTTCTTGTGCTCTGAAATGCAGTGGCTGCACGCACTGTCCTACTGACCTCGTTGTGGCTGCAGTTTTCAGGGAGAAAGTCTTTTACTGTTGATTATTTTGACATGGGTAGGTGCAGCCCCTAATTAGACCTGTGAGGGAGTGCAGCATACTCATTGTGTAGCCCTGGGGGTGTATGGTCCATTGGTCAGCTGCACCGAATAGGGACGTGGCTGGGTGAAAAATGCTTCTGATTCTTGACCTCAAATAATGCACATCTGTTTGGGAAGAACAAGTTACTTTAATATAGAGATGAAGTATCCAGTGGCTGCTCTTAAGGATTTCTGTTCTGTAGAGGCTTGGTGCTTCTGATACGATACACAATTCATATTACTATGTAGCTGTCTTTCCTGAACATATGGTAAATTATAGTTTTGTAAAGCAAACTGTCTTCACATCTGTCAATGAACTGACCTGCATGGCTTTGCCTCACTTTATTTATTGAGTGTATGTGTGTATATATAGAGAGAAGTACGAGTGTTACTACTGGAAGTAGAAGCAATTAACTCCTCAGATTCATTTTAAATGAATCAAAACATATTTGCTTATCCCTTTTCACAGATGGCCAGTAAATTGCTAATTAATAGGGAATATGCCTACAGACAGATC
Organism: Phaethon aethereus; assembly: GCF_964289735.1. Classification (NCBI taxonomy): domain Eukaryota; kingdom Metazoa; phylum Chordata; class Aves; order Phaethontiformes; family Phaethontidae; genus Phaethon; species Phaethon aethereus. The sequence continues at coordinate 103,940,381 of NC_138576.1, read as the reverse complement.
TTTCAGAGAGGCTGATGTTACATAAACCCAGGTTTAAAACCACTGTCTGGATCTGTGGAAAGACATATATTTTCCATTTTTAATACTTGGGGGGAAAAAAAAAACTGTTTCAATTTTTAGTTTCTTCTCTGTGGAGACATATGCCTCGAAATAACAGTCTCGTATATTTTGTTCAGTGAAGCTGTCAGGTTGAGTTGCATATTGTTTATTTTTTCCTAAGCAATAGCAGAAACCCAAGGACTTTCATTTGTAGTTTTCATATCTGGGCACTGCGTCAGCAATCCCCTTGCTGTGCAGGTGGAGTAGGGATGAACAGTTCTAAAAATGTTTTGCATTTTCTACTTTTAACATACCATAATACTGATGGATGCTTGCCTATCCGGATTCTGAACAACTAAGCAAAATCTATCATTTCAGGAGCCTTTTGTTAGTGTTCTCAGTTGCACGGAAAGATCCCAACCAAGCTTTTGGTGCCCATTCATGCTAAGTTCTCCTTGTTAGGTAGGAACTGGGGCTACAGGGCTTGACTCATCCAAAGTATGAAGTTCACTGAGGAAAAGGCACATGTTTGAATGCTAAACTAAATCATAAATTCCCCTGTAAATGCTATAATTAAACCAGATAGTGAGAGGGATTGTGAAAAAAGAACAAAAGTTGGAGTTAAAAGGTCAGACTTGAGGACACGCATGCTCACCTACTGTAATAAATTTTCAGCCACGGAGTTCATTAATCAAAACAGATCAGATAGCAAAACCACTCGTCCTCACTGATTTTGTGCAATACAAGCATCATGTGGCCCTGCAGCACTTCAGCTGTTGTCTCTGATTAAGGTAGACACAGATCCCAGGAGTGTGGAGTAGCTGTCTGTCTCAGCTTTGTTCAGCTTTGTCCGTGAATACCTTCTTTCTCATTAGACATAAAAACAGGAATAAGGCTAACATTAAGTAAATTTGAAAACATTATTAGGTAGTTATATTTACAGCACTCTTGCTGAAAGGAACAGAAATCTGCCCTAGTAATGTGAACATCTTTCTGAACTATAAGAAAATCTTGGCGGCTGGTAGCATCACGCACGGGTCTGTGGTGCTCCTTCACAGCTTCACAGAGTAGTGTGCTTCGGTGACCCCCAGCAAGGTAGGAAGTGTTCAGAGGCTCTTGTGAACAAGGGTAGCCAGGAACTGATGAAAACTAGACTGTTGTTATCAAAATACATATGCATTGTAGCATCGTGTTTGATGATGTTCCTGAGGTATGATTTTTCTCCTTATAATGCAGTTTGTCAGTTGTTAGAGCAAATGGATGTGGCTGTGCTGTGTGAGTACTTACCAAACTCATATCTAATCATAAGAGAAGCATGTGTATCCCTAGTACCCCTTTTAGGGGATGGGAGGCAGGGGCATGTTGAAATTGGTTTTGCTGGAGGTTGGTGGCCTAAAACCAAGGGCCAGCCACGTGCCAAGTACTGGCTAGATTTGCTGAGGGTATCATTCAGGGGCTGAGCACAAAGGCCTGAGACTTCAAACTCAAAGCAATTGTTTCTGTATTCATGGTTATTGCAAATGTGATGTTTTGATTTAGGGGTGTGCTGGGAAAGGAAAAAGAAACCTTGCCTTACAAAAGTGGTGTCTCGGATATCTGCTCTTTGCAACTAACCCTGGCAAGATACCAAACATCTCTTAGATGCCAAAGACTTCTTGCTAGCCACTGAAGTTGCGGTTGGTATGCTTTCCATATGGCCGATAGTTTTGCATTGCTTTTCATTCTCATCTATCTTAGCCACCAGAAACACTACTCAAGCTAGTAATTCCTAATTCAAAGGCCTGTTTGTTTGTTTTTTTTTTCTTTTTAATAAATAGGAACAGTCTTTCCAGATCTATTCCCTCTCTGCTATGCTTTATTATTTGTTGTCTGAAGTTAGTTATGATATTTGAAGAGCTGGTGTGTACTGCTATAATTGTTAAGCAACTGCTTGGGATTTCTGAATGTTATTTTGCTTGGATGCTTTCTCCATTAGAGTGAACCACCAGAAGTGTTGTGGGTGTGTTTTTCAGCTACACCAAGTTTCAGCGAAAAGGAAGGACCAGCAGAAAATCTGGATAGAGTTTCTCTGAAGGTTAGAAGGAAGGTTTGGATATTAGGGCAGGATTTAGCCTGGTTATCTCTAAATGTGAGAATACCCCATTTTTTCTTGTTAGGAGTAAAGAATGAGTAAAACAGTGGGGAAAAAACCCCACAAAGCAAACAAAAGCAACCCGCCCCCTCAACACCCAACACCCAAAAGCAACAACAGCAAAAAACCTCTACCAAAACCCCAAAGTCATTGTGATTTAAAAAAAAAAAAAAAAGAGTAGACAACATTGTTTTAGGCTTTTTTTCCTCTATAAACAATCCTTCAGACAGTTGAGTCCTAAGGGATGCATTTGTCAGTGAAGTGTATCAGTATCTCCCATCAGTAAGCATGGGACTGCATCAGGTCATAGTTGCATTTTGAGACTCACCAATGAGCTGAAGCATCTGGCCCGTACCGAGTTACATCATTGGTATTCAGTACAGGCAGGGCATGGGCATGCTGGAGGGATGCGGTCAGTGCCAACAGCTTCACAACATAGCAAGCTCCAAACTCTGAACCATACCTCTTAAAAATTGCCTCCCCTTCGGATAAGGCCTGCAGATTTTTTAAGGATTGCTTGTCCTGAAACATAAAATACTGGTGTCAAAGCCAGCAAAAGGTCAGGCTTTAGGTGACACGTATGTAAATAACGAGCTCCTACAAAAGTCATCGTCTCCAGGCTAAGATGGACTGGAAGGTTTTCTCAGGTTCATACCACCAGTGCTAATGCTGTAATAAATCTGTCTGAGCTAATGACCATGGCTATATGAGGAGTGCCCCATTCATATGGGGTTAGTCAACTCCTCACCACAACACATTTCAAAGCTATATTTATAGAAGAAATAAAATTATTTTTGTGAGTATATTAATGTGATAGTACTTTGTTTTACATTTCCCCAAAGCAGGCCAGCAAACTAACTCTGTGTGACATGTTATTTCTTAGTATGCAAAAGCGAGTAAGCAATATTCTTTTCCTTGTTATTTAAAGTGTATATGACCAGTTTAAAGATAGGTGAAATTATTGCTATTAAATTTCCCACAAAATCCAGTTTGCAAATGGAAAGGGTAAATTGCCCATGTACTTTTGGTTGTGGGGGAAAAAAGAAGATAAAAATTCCAGAGCTATGTCATATATATATACACATATATATATATGCCTGATGAATCGCCTCATGATGTGTCATCTTGCCTTAATGACTTTAAAAATTTCAGGCTGTACTTCAGCCTAATGGATCTAGGGAATGTCCCTACCTCAGAACACACTAGAACTTAATTGCTAGAACAGTGCCAGGAAATTTTACTCCAAATCACTGTCAGTATCATGCAAATCCTATCAGGATAATTTTTGAAGTGAGATTTTTTTGTGAAAATTTTTAATTCTCAAGGTTCTTACAATCTGTGGTCTCCTGCAGAGCTTAACCTTGCTCTCCAAGACACTGGACAAACTTTTGAAAGGACTGTAAATGCAAATGGAGAAAAAATAGTTCTGTTTGACAGGAGAGAAGGAGAAAATTGTAAAGTTAATGGTTTGAGTTTTTTTGGCATGTGAGGCAGAGCTCACACTACAGTAATGTTATAGATCATTGCCTTTTTTATTTTTTTGGCAAGTGTTTTGAAATTTTTACCTTGAATTATTTAATAGTAATAAGGAGGATAAGGAAAATAAATAGGTATCCCAGCTGTGGATGTCTCTATTTTTCACTTGATGTCTTTCACATCACATGCTTATTAGTGCGAAGTTTTGCTTTGTTTAGGCAATTTCTAACATTTCTTTCTACAAAGTAGATTAAAAACACTGAAACGTGCTGGCGCTCTCAAACTTTCGTCACCATGTGCAACCAGCTTGTTCTGAATTGTGAAGGAACATCGTTAACTAAAGTTAATGTCTGAGAGGGAAGTGCCTGATGCATCAAGAACATGGACTGGAAGGGCAGAGGAGCGTAAAAGGAAGAAGGAATATTTCAAGCAGGTGAATTGGGATAATATATTAGTGTTTTGTTCCCTGTGAAAAAAAAATTCAAAATTCTGCAAGGGACATTGTATTTTCATATTCAATACAGCAATCCTGGGAGTTCAGTTTATAATTTTATTATTAAATTACCGAGGCACACAAGTATAATCTAGAATCATAGAATCATAGAATGGTTTGGGTTGGAAGAGACTTTAAAGAGCATCTCGTTCCAACCCCCCTGCCATGGGCAGGGACACCTTCTACCAGACCAGGTTGCTCAAAGCCACATCCAACCTGGCCTTGAACACTTCCAGGGATGGGGCATCCACAACTTCTCTGGGCAACCTGTTCCAATGCCTCACCACCTTCATAGTGAAGAATTTCTTCCTTATATCTAATGTGAATTTACCCTTTTTCAGTTTAAAGACATTACCCCTTGTGTTATCTCTACATGCCCTTGTAAAAAGTCCCTCTCCAGCTTTCTTCTAGGTCCCCTTGAAGTACTAGAAGGCTGCAATAAAGTCTCCCTGGAGCCTTCTCTTCTCCAGGCTGTACAACCCCAACTCTCTCAGCCTGTCTTCAGAGGAGACATGCTCCAGCCCTCTGATCATCTTCGTGGCCCTCCCCTGGACTTGCTTGAACAGGTTCATGTCCTCCTTATGTTGGTGACCCCAGAGCTGAATGCAGTAGTCCAGGTGGGGTCTCATGAGAGTGGAGTAGAGGGGGAGAATCAACTCCTTCAACTTGCTGGTCACCTTCTTTTGATGCAGCCCAGGATACAGTTGGCTGCCTGGGCTGCAAGCGCACATTGCTGGGTCGTTCTGAGCTTCTCGTCAACCAACACCCCCAAGTCCTTCTTGTCAGGGCTGTGCTCAATACATTCTCCGCCCAGCCTGTATTTGTGCTTGGGATTGCCCTGACCCATGTGCAGGACCTTGCACTTGGCCTTGTTGAACTTCATGAGGTTTGCATGAACCCACCTCTCAAGCCTGTCAAGGTCCTTCTGGATGGCATCCCTTCCCTCCAGTGTGTTGACTGAACCACACAGCTTGTTGTCGTTGGCAAACTTGCTGAGGGTGCGCTCGATCCCACTGTCCATGTTGCCGGAAAAAGTGTTAAACAGTGCCGGTCCCAGTACTGACCCCTGAGGAATGCCACATGTCACTGGTCTCCACTTGGACATCAAGCCCTTGACCACAACTCTTTGAGTGCAACCATCCAGCCAATTCCTTATCCACTGAGTGGTCCATCCATCAAATCCATGTCTCTCCAATTTAGAGTCGAGGATGTCATGTGGAACAGTGTCAAATGCTTTGCACAAGTCCAGGTAGATGACATCAGTCACTCTTCCCTTATCCACCAATACTGTAACTCCATTGTGGAAGGCCACCAAATTTGTCAGGCATGATTTTCCCTTAGTGAAGCCATGTTGGCTGTCACCAATCACCTCCTTATTTTCTGTATGCCTTAGCGTAGTTTCCAAGAGGATCTGCTTCATGATCTTGCTGGGCATAGAGGTGAGACCAACTGGCCTGTAGTTCCCTGGATCCTTCTTTTTTCCCTTTTTAAAAATGGGGGTTATATTTCCCCTTTTCCACTCAGCGGGAACTTCGCCGCACTGCTACTAGAAGAGCACAATCTTGTTGGAATTTTATTCTGGATTGCCACCTGTGAAATTGGCTAAATACCTGTAGTGCAGAAAAAGTGTGACAGATTTTTCTTTCTCTTTGCAGTCCTGGGAGGCCTCTCCCTAAGAAGCAACTCTATGTGAAGGATAGAAATCTTGGATTAAGGATTTGGTTTTACATGGGGATAATGTGTATTTCAAAGTCCGTTTCTGTCTAAGAAAAATTCAGCTAGATAGGTGTGGGAAAAAATAGCAAATTAGCACATCCAGACATATTACACATTGTGACACTCATCATCTAATAGGTGGAATATGACAGAAGATCTGAAGTATCTTCTAAGCACCTTTCACTTCTGCGTCAGCTTCAAAAAAGATGTAGTTATATTACTGTCTAATTGCTAGTGCATTCGGTTGGGGCAAAATGTTGGGGCAGAAACAGCTTACCTTGCTGTAATATATGCGGTTTATGCATCATGAGATGTCCCTAACCACTGAGATGAGCTATCTCATGACATCTTGAGAATGAGTAAGTTGTGCTTGCCAGATCAGTGAGTTTTAATGCATTTGGCTTTTTTTTTTTATTTTAAAGGAAGATTTGTCAGTTTTTAAAAATGGTAAGCAATGGTGTAGATGCTGCTGTGGGTCATATGTGCTTTATTTCTTGGAGCTGAGAGCTCTGAAATAATCTAGATCTAAACTTGAGTTGCTATCTGAAGACATATCCTATCATAAGCAGCAGCAGCCTGATGGAAGAAATTCTGATCTCCTGAGGAAATACGGAATATATGTGAAAATGTCAGTATCTGTTATCCACAGTACAGCAACTCTTGCTGCAACTGGTGTGAAAAATATGGAAGGAGAAAAGTAACTTATTAATAGGCCCTCTTGCCTGGAAGGAAAGTAGAAAATTTATTCTTCTAACCAAAGGGTTTTGACAGCCAGTAGGGTCTAAAGTCCTAAGTGCCTTATGGTAAAGAATGAAATAGTTGAAGTATTAAAGCCTGACTGTTCTTACATCAACATGAATTGGGAATGCTTTTTTTTTTACTCCTCTGAAATCAAACCAGTAACTGTACCAGGTGACATGCAAGTAAGTTCTTCTGGTCAGATAAGAGGCAAACCTTGCCCTCTCCTGCCACCATCTCAAAAGCAAAAATGGGTTGCTTGATAAGTGCAGGTGAGTGGGATGGTTCATGGTCATGGTTTGGTAGTTCTTCAGCGTTAATGGAAAGATCCTGAGGGATTTTCACTACAAAGTAAGAGGGAACTGGAAATTGGTAACATCTTCCAAGTGTTCAGAGGCCAAATTGAAGGAGCAAAAATTTGACTTAAGGTAAAAGACTAATTTCTGTCTTTGAACTGAACTTGAATGAGTCTTTTTGACAGTTATTTTCTGGTAAAATTAAGATTTACTACAAAAACATGGAAAATAATTCCAGGATTTTTGGATCATCCTGGTCCAAAAGAGGACCTTAAACAGTCCTAGAGCTTCTAGGCAGTTCATTAAATGAATTCTGAAAACAAAAACATGGAAAGTAATTCCAGGATTTTTGGATCATCCTGGTCCAAAAGAGGACCTTAAACAGTCCTAGAGCTTCTAGGCAGTTCATTAAATGAATTCTGAAAACCATAAGCTTATTTATTATAGTTATATCACTTATTGACAGTTTGTACTTTTTAGTACATTTTTTGTAAAATAGAAAGCAGCACACATGCTCCAGTTTTGAAACAACCCTATTTTAATTTTCCTTTTTAAAAATCTGTCACACTTTCCATATTCAGAAGGTAAATGAGTGGAATTCTACCTCCTAAAGATCAGGTCTACTGTGTCACTTCGTGTGTGTGGCCCTGGACAGAATGTGTCCTTTTGCATCAAACACAGGGGTTTGGCAATGATTTTGTGGTGTTGGAAATAACACAGTATCCACTGAGAACAGTTCACAGAAGTGCACCTTAAATCTGATGTGGCCATTCTTCTATTTCCAGTTCTCTTTCATATAATGGACCACCAGCTCCTTCCTCCTACTTTTCTCTCACTTCCCTGCATAAAACTTCATTTCTTGCCCTGTCACTGCTCTGAGGTTTGCCATCCCACACTAGCAGCTTCATCCTGGTTGTTTTTTTGTTCATTTGTTTGTTTTTTGGTTTTTCCACAATTTTATAAGAAACAAGGAACTGGAAACTTGCCTTGTTCTGCCCCTTTACTTTTAGAAAGGGAAGTTATTATAACCTGTAATTCCTTGAACTTCTTATTCCTTAAACATTTGTTTGACTTTAAGCTTCTCATTCAATTTGGTACATTTAAATGCAGAGGGAGGGAAGTGAAGGTGATTTCCTGTATTGCAAAGATGCAAATAGTCTTTGATTTCTTGATTCACTTTTAATTGCCTTTTGTTTTGAATAGTTTTGATTCTACTTATTCTTTCTTCATATGACTGGGAAAATTATAAAATCAATTTTATCAGGAATTAAGTAGGCCAAAATGAAAATTTCCAGCAACTGACTTTCTCACACTCCTTGCAAATAAGTTGACTACAGGTTAGTAGTGAGGTAATGGCAACAGAATGTGGAGGGGAAAATGAGCATTTTTCTGGACGGGAGCATTATTTCCACATAAAGTTAGCAACCTCCTGTGAAAATTATAGAGGTATTACCAAATAGGCAAATTACTTTAAGCAAACCTCTGCGTCATGTAGGTGCCACATTAACTGTGGGCAGCTGGAAGGAGAAGACCTAGCTATGTGCCACCTTTGGCTTATTATGCTATTCTGACCTGCTCATGCAGAGAAAATAATGTCTAAGGCAGCTTGGAACCTTCATGTATACAGTAATAAACTTAAGTGACAGGATGCTGTGCGAGAAACTGTCTGGAAGAGGCATCGGGATCCAGTTGCTAGTGCCCTATAGTGTGATGCAGGGGAGCTAAGTCCCACACCCAGCTGAGGTGTTAACCTGTGGTGTTACCTTCCGTAACCTATTTTCTCTTCTTTGTCCTTCTTATGTATTTAGACTTTGTGCAGCGAGGTGGGGAGGGACCTGCCTCTCAAAAGAGCATCAGTCTTAACTTAAGTTTAAAGGTCTGCTGAAATGCAAATAGGTGTTATTACAGATACCCACTACAATGGCACCCGTGATGGTCTACCCGCTAATCATGACCCACAAGTTCTCGACTGATTCCTGAACCATCCCCAAGCAGAGTTCCATGCATCCAGCTGATCTCTCAAATAAAGGGCAAGTCCCCTTCCTCGCAATCCCAGCCTGCCCTTCCTGAAGAGCCTGTACCCATCCATTGCAGGGCTTCATTTGTGTGCAGAAATCACTGCTCGGGGACGGGCTGTCGATCACCGGGTAGTGAGCAATTGCTGTATTGGGCATCGCTTGTTCTTGTACATTCCTTTGTTGGTATTATCATTGTTGTTTCTTTCTCTCTTTCTGTCCTATTAAACTGTGTTTATCTCAACTCACGAGGTTTTTTTTCTAATTCTCTCCCCCATGGCTAAACCATGACAGAACCATGCCATCACATCTCCATGATCCTGCTGAGGACATCTCCCTGTAACTGTACATAGTCTTCTAGCTCATGCTTCCTGCAGTAGTGTAGGTGTTTCCAACAGGTACCTGAGCATGCTGAGTCCCCAGTACAGGCTGGGAATGGCACTGCAGTATGCTGTCTGACTGTGAGGAGAGCTTTCTGGAAAAAACAGGAAAAGGGGGGGAGTCAGGTGGGTCAGATTGTTTTTTTTTTTCCTCACTGGTATAAGAGAGGACAGCACACTCCTTGTGAAAACTGCAATAGATAAAGCAATCAAAGATTCTCCACTTGGGTTTAGAAGTGCTGGAACAGCAGTACCGATGCAGAGATCTGTATGATGTTGCAAAGCATCTCCTGGGGTATGACTTGAAGTTGTCAAGTGGATGGATGCTCCTACCTTTTAGTGATGACATCAGAAGGTGGCCTTGAGACAGACAAATAGAACCTGAAGTTGCAATTAGGAGTTCTTCTTTTTCCTTTTCGAACTCTTAAACTTCTTTTTTGACTGCTTCCTTCTTACACGGTGCATGTTTAATATGATTGTTTCCTCCTACTAGTTACAGACCTGTAGTCCAATAGATGAACAATATTTCTGTTCTTTGGTCTTCGTGGCTGAAAGAGCATGGTTTGAAGGAAGACACATGCTGGGGCATGAGATAAGTATGGCCAGTTGTCTGTACTGATTTTATCAGGTTTGATTATTGTACTGTACGAAGTGTATGAGATTCTGGTCATGATTATGCCAATATAAAAGATACCTCCCTTCATGAGGGTGTAGTTCAGATCCAGGATGGAGTTCTGTTTTACTTATATGCAAACTTCAATAATACAGAAGGCTGGAGGGAAGACTAGTGTTTTATGGGACCATTATCTTTTATCATTGGGTAGCCAGACATGAAGAAAACGCTCTCAGACATTACCAGTTTGGGTTAAAATGGAAAATATGATGCAGCAGGCAACTATAGCAGGAAAGTCTGAATGGTTCAGTACATGGAGTACTGGTACAATTGCAAGGTTCCACAGCACGGTGAAACAAGCAGTTCAATAGTTCAGTGGCCAGTGAAATACTGGGGTGGATAAGACTTTCAGAAAAGCAAGGATGATAGGGGAGCCTGAGTGCAGCCCCTTTTCTCAAGCTGTTTGCCTTCAGTTGGGAAGGACAGCAGTCTGCTATGAAGTGTGTCCTCTCCTGATGCATTGGGGGAGCACCTGTGGTAGAACTGGTCAGGAACAGAATTAACTTTTTAGCCTTGCACAGTCTGCACAAACATGCGTAAATCAGTGTTGATGATTTACAGTGTTTTTCTTCCTACAGCTGTTCTGTCAGCCACATCATGGCTGTGATCTCCAGCAGAGATTTAATATGAGATACTGTCAGAAGTGGACGGCAGTGGGGAAGGAATCTGGGAAAGCATTTGGCAGCTGAACATGAATGAGAAATGCTTTTTCCTGTAAGCTTTTGATGTTGGGTACTGTCAGATATCCCATACAATATGCAAACGTGGTGTGCTGACTGGGTAGGGGTTGGGGCAGGGGTTTGTAGGCCCAGGCTTTAAGGTGATACTGCAGATCGCTGAAGAGTTCAGTTAATCTTGGGTAAATGGGCAGTGAAAGAAGCCGCTTCCCAGAAGGCGGCAGTATGGGTGGAGAAAAAGAACGAACTTAAATCTGAGACTATGTTTGTGTATGTGTGTGTGCTGCTAGCACTGCTTTCCTCCTGTAATTGCTGTCTCTAACCTTATACTGCCAGAGAGTACTGCTTTATACTTTTAAGAGGGAAGTATCTGGTTTTGTACCGTTTTTTTATGCAGTGATGCACAACATGATTGATACGCAGTAATGTTTGCCTGAGGCTGCACAGCCAAATTCCGCACTACTTGCTAACAGGAAAGTTTTGTCCTTCAATAGCTACACAGTGGTACTTCTCTTTTAACAGCTTTGGGGGAGCTTGCCATCAGTCACTGGTTGCCTGGAGGACCAATTGCATTCCTGTAAAGCAGGGCTACTTTCCCAAATGACCTGCTGTTTGAAATGCCCATTAATTGCAGGTCATTTTAAATGCTACAGGATTGCTTGCTTCTCACAGTTCAACCGACTGCACATTCATCTAAAGTGAAAAAAGAGCACTTGCCGTAATTACAGCTGAAAAACAGCAAGTTTCCTCCAGAGTCTCTGCTGAGCTGCATCTAGGGTGGGTAGGGAAAGCAAGCTGCTCTTCTGTGCCCCAGTTTTCAATGATCAGGTCCTCTAAGAGAGAGAGGGCAGCATATAAATGTGCCAACTGAAGGAAGTAATCAACACACAATCCACGAAATCTGTTTACCCTAAGGATCATATTTTACTTTCACACAGATTTCTCTGCTGACTCCAGCAGTGCTGTTCCTGAAGTGTTCTGAGAGGAGTTTCAAAGGCTCTGGCCCCGCAGGAGCTGCCAGTGTTTCAAGAGCTTTTGCAGTAAAGGAAGGCAAAGTGTTTTTCATCGAAGGGTTGGATTTCTTCTGAGGTTGACACAGAATCTCTGCTTGTAAATGCACTTACTCTTCCTCATATAACATTATTGGGGCAGATTTTCCAAGTATGTCAATATTGAATGTTCAGACAAAACATTGCCTGTTGACAGAATTGGAGACTATTTCATGTGCTGTCACATGAGTTTTCTGTAACCCTTGACAAGTTATTTTGACCAATATTTTCATGGGTGCTTGATAATTTGTATTTTAACTCCTGTTTTTTCCCACCTGGTACACAGCAAACCTGACTTTATGTTGCTAAGCCCTTGACACAAAATACAGCTATGAGTGCTTAGCACCTATAAAAAAAACAATGAACCTGGCCTTAAGAATTATAAATATCTATTTCTGGTGACCTACCATAAAACCCTAACCTTGGAAGACAGGGAAGAGTAAATGATTTTTCAGGTTAATGGTGTACCTACCTAGCTGTCAATGGCACATAAGCAGGATGTTTAATAGAGAAAAACTGGATGGGATTATGAAGTTAAAATGTGAATGAAAACTTTAACAGAGAAGCCTAGTAGCATAGGCTAACTCTGCCAGCTTAAACTCCCTAACTATTTGTGGAAACAACTGCACTTTCAGTGCTGGAATTAATTTTTCTGGTCCCATCAGGAAGGAGCTGCAACTTACGGATATGCAGTCTCTCTAGTGAGAGAGATGACTGCACCTTCCCAGTGTCAGCTGATAAGCTTAGTGCTTCTATCTGTGCGACCACAAATCCATACTGTGCTTCTGTATTCCTTGCGTGATCTCTACGCTGTTTCTGTGTTTTGTCATTGTGTTGTGAATATACTGGGTATGCTGTAATTCAGACTGTGGACTTTAAAAATTACAATCAGACAAGTAAATACAGCATAACAACTGTGATCATCAATTCAAAACAGCTTGATTGGGCCAGTGTCTTCCCATTAGAAAGGGAAAAAAACTCAACCCCAAAACAAAAAGCTTTTTTACTGATGGCTTTGTGCCTTCCACAAGCTGATGATGTGTTTTATGTTATTGCTTGTGTTCTGAGTCCTTCCCACTGTTTCTGATTTTACTGCTATTATCTGTCTGCTGCCATCATGATAGTATTAGAAACAAAATGTAGCAACATCTATAATTAGGGTTGTCTACACATTTTTTTCTTTCCATTTCCCATTTGACTCATCTTCCTAACTTTCTAAATCTTTCAATTTCCAAGTTGAGATAATCAAGGTCAGACCTTTCTGAGAGCAAGGGTGGTGTCTGTCCATTTAACAAAGCAAGGTTTTGATCTTCAGATATATAAGAGCAGCAGGGCTGGAAATTGAAATTTGGCAGCAAGGGAATACTCATAGAGGAGAATTCTTAGAAAAAAGCCGAGCCTTCTTCCAAGAAAGATAACAGCAATGTAAAGACCTTTAATAGTGACCCATTGGAAAATGCTGGCCTTGAAAGACACACAAGATTATGCAGTTACTGAGCTAGCCATACACATAGTTTAATGTCAGTGGAAGTGCTGAATAGACATAAAAAATGTATGTATTGCCTTCTCTGGACGAATCAGGAGAGAATAAATCATGGAAATGACAGGGAGATACCTGACTTTGGTGTGACTCAGGAAAAGATGGGCATGTGTAGCTCCTGAAAGCCATTGCCCTGAGGACAAGCTAAGACATATAGGTACTCTTTAGCTGCCAGGGCCTGCAGCCCAGCCTGGCAGGCTGACCACATCTGCATGCTACTGGGAGGCACCCACTGGGAGAAGCAGCACGGGCTAGCAACCCAGCTGTGGCAGCAGTAGCAAGTGTGACTCATTGGTGTGTTTTGTATTGTTGAAAGTTGGAGCTCTTTGTGCTGTTTTGTTTGCCGAGATCCTTAAAAGCATCCTCCTTTGTGTCATCTTTTGGGGAGTGTTGTGTTCCTCTCTAGCCCACTGTGACACCTGAGAGTGCTGTGTGTGCTTCATTTCAGGCATGGATTTTTAGATATGTGGGACTGGCAATTTTTGACTTAATTGGTGATGTCTGTGTGCTGCACTTAATTATGGGTTTGATTACATTAATTAAATGGTAGCTGTTTAATCATTTGCCTTCAGGCTCCCCCTCAGTTGGGGTCATTCTGAAACCTGCTGGTTTGGGTTGGCAGAGTTGAGTGGCGAGTGCGTGCTACTGTCACCAACGGTGCCGCTGGCTTTTTCCCCTTTAATCATAAACTTTCCCTTTTCAAAATCCTGTTGTCAAACTTTAATGTCATTGATCAGCTTCTATACTTGTATACTTCTATACTACCAAAGAACTGTTGTTCTTTGGAAGCTCTTTGAAGGTATGACTCTTCACCAGGGTGGTGGGAGAGCGCCTTTTTGTACTACTTTACACCAATTTACTATTTGGTGCGTATGTGCGCTTTGTGTTACATTTATGGATGCTGTGCTGGATGCACAGACCCTGAGAGAAAAACTAAGTCTTGCTTTGCTGCTGTAGCTTCCCCCCGCCCCCCGTACAATTAGATGTTTTGCATCACAGCTTGTTTTGGAGACTGTTGATTTGTAAAGGGGCAGGATTTGGGAACTGAGCCATAATAAACTCCATAGTCAGCTTTGGCAGAACCAGAAGTGGTATAGCATGATAGGAAAATGAAGGTGCTGGTTTTGGGCTTTATGAGATACTCCCATATTGAAATGAGCACTGCATTTTGGTGTTTCTGCTGTTTAAAAAATGTGCAGAGGTCTGGTGCAAATCAGTGGGGATGTGGATTTTCAGTGGAAAGCACTTTTAAAATTTATTTTAAGGTAGAAAAGAAATGTAGCATCTTTCACTTCTTGGAGTAGATAATGGCAGAGACTCCCTGAGTAAATCTTGCACTCTTCAGTTCTGGTTGCTTCTCCTTTATCTTCTGCACAGAGGTGTTGCAGTGGCTGTTAATTCTTATTACACAAGAGTCAATGTAGTGGTTCAGTGTGTGTCAGCCGAAGGGTGCCTGGCTGATGCTCTTCTTGGACTACCTATGTGGGAGAGAAGGGCTTGGTCAGTAAAGAAGCTCCTTTCCTTCCCCACTCACTGTATTGTCTAGTTGTTTGTCTGTCTTAAAGCTCCAGCTCTTGGACTAACTTTTTAGACCAGATAACAGCAATTCAAGCACAGGTGGAAATGTTGGGCTGTTGAATAGGAGCCTGGTGATAGAGTGTATCATTTAATGACATGGTGGTTTGTGTTAGTTTTTCATGAACTGAGTAGCCTTCCTCAGGGGTATGTTGGCAGTACCTTAGAGAGATAAGGAGGTGTGGACTTGGGGAGACTAGTTTTAGCAATGAGATGTGTTGGACATAAAGCCAGTACTAAAGGTTTGTGCCTAGAAGCTGAACATCAGAGATGGTAGCTAGGTTCAGCTCAGCCGAGCACCTGTAATCTAACCATGCTTGTGTCCCCTCACAGCAATTCATTGAACGTACAGCTGGGAAGGCTGGGCCTGATTGTGGCTTTCCTGAAAGCAAGGAGAAATGTAGGTCTTCTGTATGGACTGTTAGCTGACAGAAAGCAATGAAGAAATGGTTACTTTAGCAAGACAAGACTGTAACTTCGATGTAGTGAATCCTGTGGCCACACTGATGCTGCTACACCTTTTTCAGAAAATCTCAGATCTTTTAAATTTGAATACTTATTAAGCACATGGCTAGGACTGGTTTGTCCACAGCCTTGTAGCATATGCCTATAAAAATTTCCATGCTGATTTTGTGGCATGTTTTCATCCAGTCTGTGCGGAACAGTGTGACTCTAAATGGAGTGAAAAAGGAAACTAGGCAGTTCCATGCAAATGCATATTATATGGAAATGTGGGCTTCCCTGATGGTGCACTGCTAGCTTAACTTTTAATGTTCAGGGAATGACCAGAAAGAAATAATGCAGGAACTATGTTGTCTTAATGATGGATTATTGGAACCGGTGACACAAAAAAAAAAAAAAAAAAAAAAAAAAAAAAAAAGAGAGAGAGAGAAATTTAACTTGGGGGGGTGTGTGTCTAAAACAAGTATTTCTACTTGCTGATCACGTCAGTTTGCCCCTATTTTGGGGTTCTGAACTTTTGGGGCACTCAGAAGCCCCATGTCATTTGGCTTGTTTCAGCTGAGGGTGCTCTGCAGCTTGAAGTATCAAGCCTCAGGTTAGAAAGATTGCTTTTCAGAACTGAGAAGCATTTTAAATTGATGGCACTTTTACAGTGAATACCTTTCCAGAAGACTGAACAGCAGCAAGCCTACAGAAGCCAATTCCTTTATACATTGCCTTATCCCTTGTGATTGCTGTGACAATTAAATAACTTCAGAGTAGAAAAAGTTTGAATGGCATTTGCCTTGAGCATTCTTGTGCAGTGCTTTTTTAATGAGCTCACACACTTCGGGCTTGCAACTTCTAGTGTGTAAGGCTTTCTCTTTGCTTTCAATCTTATTTTAATGTAGATGCAGTGTGTTGTTTCTTTTTTTTTTTAAGACTTTTATTAGCAGTTGTCCTTTTCATGTGCGGTATGAAACCATGGATTAAGGCAAGTAAAAGTTTTATATTTATTGCAACTCAATTCTGTTCTAACTTTAGTCTAGCTGGAAGTATGAGTCTATCAGACAGTACATGGGTAGTATGACACAGGGAGGGAAAAAACCGTGGTAATGAACATACAGACATTCCAAAGTATTTTTTCAAACACTTTACAAAATATTTAGAAATGTTCATGAAACTGCTGTGACAGCACATTCCCACTATCATACTGTTGTTGGAAACACTAAAGGACATTGCTCCTTTTCTATAGATGAGGAAAAGGAGACTGTATGCAAGTACCAGCAGAGGGAGTCAGGACCGGGCATTAACTGCCCAGATTTTTGGATTGCAGTGGTCATCATCTGGAAGGGGAAACATACTCTTTATGTGAGGGGTGAAGTAGAAGAAGACTTCCTTTAAGAATCTTCTGCCTTCTGTGTTATACACGTATGTGTTTTCTCCCTCCTGCACTTGAATTAGGAACATGAAAACACATTGCAGTCAGAAATGGTTTACTGACCAATTTCCTTCTTTCCTGTGCCCTTCTCAGACTACACTGATATGAAGCATGGAATGTGGTAGTGTTTAGAACTGTTTGGGATTTCACATCTCTGCCTTGTTAGTGGTAGAAAGATAATGTCAAATAGGAAAGGCTCCTGGCAAGATACATCCACATGGCTGGGGAGGAAAAAAGGTTCAAAATATTGTCAGCATGCTCAGGAGAACCAGTATCTCCTCTCCTTCCAACTGCGGAGCAGTGATCTCTAGATGGATGGATACATGCTGTCCCTGATGGCACAGTGGTGAGGAGAACTTGGGCAAGTGAAAATGCTGTTAAGAGACTTGTGGCCGTGCAGAAGCTCTTGAAGTTCTTTTCTGCCTGTCTGCAGAGTAGCACAAAGTACATTATCCCTTCCTTTCACACTCTGCTTGTGACAACCTGTTTACTTAGGCTTTGTATGAAGGATACTGTTAGGACCCAACATTTTTGTTCTCTTTAGTGCCCTCTGTGATAATTGTTCTGGATTTGTTGTCTAGTCCCCTTGGCTTGTTCTAAAGTGTTTATTCTTTAATCTTCCTGACTTATTGCCTAAGTTTTCAACATTGGAAAAAAAAATGGAGAAACGTAAATAAAAATTATAGAGTATTTGCTTTAAGATATAAAAAAACTAGCAATTTATTTTTATTAGCTTCTAGAAAGTCAACATTCTCACTGTATTATTTGTTATTACAGGTACTGTGTTTCTCTGGTCGGACTTGCGCAGCCTGAAGTGTTGTGCATTGCAGTCACAGTGCTGATACAGTCTTCAAACAAAGCTTATAGGGATGCTTGTTAGCCACAGCTCAGCTTACTACTGCTGCATTTCACTTATTGATCTTAGAGAATGTCATCCTAACTTGAATAGTTTCTTCATTAAGCAGGCTTTTGGTACGATTTCTTTATCCTGGAGAAATGGAGATTCACCCAGAGACAGTGTTTCTCTTTTCTCCTAGGAGCTGGTTGCCAGACGTTCGGAGAGAATTGGTGCTTGCTAGCCTCTAGAACTGCAGAAGGTTCTGGACACAGAAAACAGGTGTTATGGCCTGTGAAGGAAATAAGCTGATAGGGAAAGGGCAAAGCAAGACGTGAAAAAACCCCTGCTTCTTATCTCATCAGTGCTGAAAAATACCGCAAAGACGGTGTGGGAGCCAGTGCATAGGGGAGAGGACCTGAGCTGGCCGGTTTGGGCTGAGTTCCCAGCTCTGTCACACACCCTCCTGTGTGACCTTTCGCAAACTGCTCTGTGTGTCTGCTTTGCCTGCCTTGCCTGTCTTCACCTCTTGCTAGTACAGAATGTGTTTTACTGTGCTTTGCACATACCATACCATTGTGTAGCTATTCCCTCCATCTGCAGGGCTACTGAAGTGTGTCTTTTTGACTTTGAAGTTGGTATCAGTAAAGGCAAGCCTGTCCAGGAAACTGGATGTTTAAACTCTCTCTGTATTTTTCACCAGTTCAGGTATCGTCTGGTGCCTTGTGTTCCACGTTCTTCACCTCACCTACGTTCCTTTTCTGTTCTTCCATTCCACTCTTACTTATTTAGGCTTGCATCCCTGTCCCTCCTCTCCCTCCCCTCCTCCAACCTGTGAAAACTCCCCATTCTCCTGACCATCTAATTTAACTTTGATTCCCTCCTAATCATTAGGCTTCTCTATTGAGGCCAAGAAGGTCTGACAGCCTCTTTGATGGGTCTTCTAAGCTGTTGATTTAAATTTTGCAGGCTCTGTGATGCAGAGAGACTGCTAAATCACTGCTCCCATGACAGGTTTCTGAAAGGCTGGAGGAAGACAAAGTATTGAATAGAAAATTTGAAAAGGTGAGAGAAAACAGGAGAGCAGAACTTCTGGAAGGAAGCATGAAGAGTAATTTTGGGCTCAGTGGATGACAAGAATTTGGCAGGGGGAAATGGTTTAAAGAAGAGTATGTGTGTACATGTGGGGTAGATGGAGAAAGGCAGGAAAAATGGTTATCCATCAGAGGGACATTTATCAGAGAGTGCTGAAACCATGGTGACCAAATCCTGAATGCTCAACATCAGGAGTGATATTTAGGAACAGCTTCAAGAGATGCTTATCCAGAAAATCTAGCTGTGTGGCTTGCAGGTAGACTCTCTTATTTTAGAAAGAACCAACAAAACAACAAACCAAAAACCTAAAAAAAGACCCAACTCAGCACTGAAGCTGTGTACCGTTCAAAGCATGTCAAGTGAACTTGACAGAAAAATATTTTAATAGCCTGGTGCTCATGTGCTGATTGATTACAGCAACAGATCAAAGATAAGTATTCTGTCAAGAATCATTAATATCTGTCAGCCAATAGTAGCTATATAATATCAAAAATTCAAGCTGTTGAAAAGCATTCTATCCTTGCCTTGTTCCTAAGACCAGTAAATGAATATTCATGGTAGCACATGCAGCTTACAAATGGTTCTTCACATAACTTTTAAAAGATGAGCATGCAGGTTATTACCACAATTTGTTAAGTGCTAAAATGAGTTCCTGCATTTTTACTTATTTGTAATTTGTAAATTCCAATGCCTGTAAATGACATGGAATATGTCTACCACAACTGTTTGCCCAACTCTTACTATTAGTCTCTAATTACTGTATGAGCTGTAAGATCTTCCTGTTGCCTCCATCAGTGGGAAGGAAGAATTTAAGAAGACATGGTAGATGCTACTTAAGTGATACTGCATATGGCAGAGAATTACAGAAGGCAAGTTCTTCAGTGCTTAAACAAGGGAAAGACTTGTGGTAACTGCGAAAACTCCTCTTCTGGAAGTCCTCTGATGTTCTGAAAGTTATCCCCGATCGGCAAGAAGTATCAGGGAATGCTTCATTAATGACCGCCTTGGGACTGCTGCCAGATTAGGCTACATCCAGTGTTATGTCAGCAGAAAGTAGGGATCTGCACTGTCAGTTTTTCTCATTTTGGAATCCGAAGGTCAGGATTTAAGTTCAGGAGGAGCTACTGTTCTCATATTATGTGTCCTGTATCACAGTGATGAACAGTTTACTGTGAGATTTGATTCCTGATGACGTACTGGGGCTAACTAAACTGAGATTCTGGCTAGTTTTACCAATTGCTACAGCCACCTTATATCCCTGTGGGTCCTAAGACTTTGTTGATGCACACATGTGAAATCACTTAAACCGGTCTTAGAAATTACCTATTTCCTAGGATCTTTTGGGAGTGCTAGGATAGTAGGTGTTCTCCACCTGCTGGGGCTGGCCAGGTAAAGCTTCCCGGATCATGCCTGCCAGAAAAGGCATTAGTCTGTGGAGAGGTGAGAGCAGAGAGGTCTGTGTTTATGGCCAAAGATACCTGCCTCTCACATTTTAATCCATTACTTCATGGTTAAAAGGCTCCAAGGATATGGAAATGTTTGGCTCGTATCCCTGCTGTATTTATGGAGACTGGAACAGGTTTAACAGTAAAAACTCTCTTCTTCTCCTTTCTTTTTCTCTCAAAATACCCAGTCACCTAAAGATGAAGGAACTCTACGGGAAAACGGGAGACCTGAGTTCAGGTCTCTACTCCTGCACTGAGATTTGAAACACAGGCCTGATGTATCCCAGATGTACATTGGTTGCCAGGGAGTATAGTTGCAGTTTTCCCTAAATCATTTTTTTCTAAGCAAGAAAAAGCTTTGTGTACCTAACTACTGGATGAAGTTTGTAGCTGCAAGTTATTGACAGAGGTATTTCATTTCCTTTGAGAGTCCTCTGTACTTTCTGTTGGCCAGCTTCAGCTTATTAGTATCTGCAAATGCCATTCTTGTGTACCTCACTGCACAAGCACTGCAGTTGTCTAAAAAGGGCCCAATGGGATACTACTACATCATTATTTTTGACTGTATAAGTTTGTATGTGTGTAAATATATTTGCATTTTGTGCTGGCTTGCTAACAAACTCACCAAAGCACAAAACACAGCTACCTGACAGTTTTTAGGTGTCAGGTGATTTCTATTTAATGTTTACTTTAAAAAGAAGTTAGGCAGTATCTCTTATGCAGTAACATCCACCCCTGAATATAAATGATGTATCTTTTTTAGAAGTTAGATATGGAACTCCCAGCTGTATGCATGCTTACCTTTACTGCTGCTTTTAGTCCTGCTGTGTTCTAATAAAACAGCAGAGTCAACCTGGAAGACAAGCGTCTTAAAGACTAGAGCCATAGGAACAGTAATGATTACCCGTTTCTGAAAGTTAGGCTATAACCCTCTTCACCACTCCAGAGAAAAGTATTCTCCTCATGTGCAATCATTCATGGTTTCTCATTAAAAGCCCAAACAGTTGCTTCAGTTATTTTTTTGGTAAGCAATATGTGTCTTCACTAACCTGTCATTTTACTTGTCAGTAAAGCAGGGCCCCTAGAGAAGCAACTGTATATGAGCTTTTCCCATTTCACATTCCTGTACATATTGTATGTACCTATTGATTTTTGGTCCGCAAGCACGTCTGTGATTAGTGTGTGGGAGGAGCATGACTCAGACCTTGTCATTCCAGTGACAATTATTCTTTAACCACCTCAAATTAGTCTTCATCTGCGAATGTTGTCTTTATCTCAGACCTCATTGGCTTACTCAATATAATTAAAATGTCAGTATTCTTATTTGTGTTAAAAGCACCATTAAATATTTGTAGCTATTTAATGTCACCGGAAGAGGGAAGCTTTTGGACAAGTTTGTCTTGAGGGTTTTTTGGAAGCATTTGAAAACCCTGTATGGAATGTAGTCACATAACTTCTTTGTACTTGTTGGACCCAGAAGTAGAAGATGTGCATATGCAAGATGGGATTGGCAGGTCACTCAGTGTTGGCTGAAGAACATCTTGCAGTCTTTCTGTGGTCACTGAAGTAACACCACTCCAGGAGCCTGGCTTACCAAGGTTATTGCATCAGAAGCTTCAGAGCCTGAGCTGTGGGGAAGCAAATCAGTCAGGTACAGTACTGTCCGGTTAAGTGCAATAGCTTTAGGGGCTTAATTTCACAGCAAAGTTGATCAGAACAGCAAATTACTTGTTGTCCTTAACTCAGGTATCCATTCATCCTGTCAGGTGCAGACATACTCTTAACTCTAGCTGGCTGGCCTGTCAACTGAAAAGGCTTGGCAAGTCCTTGGTGATTAACACAACCTCTCTCTGCAGCCAGTGGTTGTTTTGCAGTGTGACTGCTTGGAGCAAAGTCAGCTTGAAGGGTCCTAGTGACTGTAAGCCAGGTAAGCTACAGAAGACCCAGGCTTCATCTCAGTTACACACTGTCTGTTGTTTTGAAGGTTTTAACTAGTTTTTGGTTTGGAGACAATGCAGTTAATCCGGAGAAGTTACTTCTTCCTGGAATCTGTGCGACAAGGGATGTACAATTTTTTACATCAGCTGGCTGGGTGAAGGCAGCACTCTACCACCCACCTCTGCTTCACTTTACCATGAAACCATAGTATCTTCATCCCACTCTGCTTTTATATTGGGATAATTTATAGGCATTAAAATTTTACCTTTTCTTTTGTTCTCGGAGAAGACTAAGTGTAAAAAAAGACTGTAATGTATTTGCTATATAGACAGCAAAAGCTTTTCTAAGTCAGTGGATGAAAGTTAGTGGTCTAATTAAGAGAGCTGCTTTAGTCTCAGTATTTCTCCTGTGTCCTTAACTTTAATCACAGGCATACATGCTCACACCTGTGGAGTAGTGTTTAAAGCCTATGTTTAAGTGCATAGCTGAGTTGAGGTTTTAAGCCTAATGAGAAGTGAGATGACTGCAGCCTCAGGAGAGGCCTTGGGTCCTTCCTCCTTGTAGTCTTACTGGTGGATTCAGATCTGAACATACTGAGCTAGAAATGCAGCCAGCTACCAACTTTTCACATGGGCGCTCTGGTGGGAGTAGAGGGAATCTACCCGAATCCATTTATCAGGAACAAAGGTTTACTCTAAATATCTCATTTTAGCTGTAGAATCATAGGATCTTTGGGTTGGAAGGGACCCTTAAAGGTCATCGGTGATTAGGAAAATGCAATCCGGAATTCAGTATGCCTAAGTGCTAGATGATGGCTTTGGTGTGCAAAATTCAGATCCAGTTCCGAACTCGTGAAGGCCACAGTTAGGTTATTGCAAAATCAGGCTCGGGAATTGCCAACAGGAATGGGCCTGAGCCAGCAGTACAAAGCCCAGCAGAACGTGTGGCAGCATTGTAGGGAGAGGGCTAGAAAGATTGGATAAAACACTATCTCCTTGAGCCTCTCTAGATTTCCCTCCTGCAAGGTTTTGTGGAACACATCATACAAATCGTAGAGGAAATAGGGTAAAAAGAGGAACCATAAAAACTACGTATGTAAGCAGTTTCACATGAAAAGGGAACAACTTTTCCTTTTTATTTCACTCATTTATTTAATTTTTCCTAACTTTTTTTAATGTGTAGCTCTATTTCAGTAATAGATTTTAAAAAAATAAGAGTTTGCTTCTCATTAGGAGTAACCATTTCAGGTAAGTTGAGGGTAGATAAAAAACAGCTTTCAAAGAAAAAGCCTCCATATTGGTGCAAGTCAGTAAAAACCTAGAAGCAGTATCTGAGATTTAATTTTAACCAAGTAATTGAAAATGGCCATGCATTACCCTGTATAAATTGTAGAAGAAAAATGATACCCTTAAATGGCTCAGTTGTCATTTAAATGGTGATCTGTTCATTAGTGCTGGGAAATGAAATGGAAATCCATTTCAATTTTCTAGACAATTTAAATTTTATTGTCCATAAAATTCTACAAAACAGTAAAATAATGTCCTTTCTTGCAAATTGCAGAGGATTTAATCAGATTTTGCCATTTTAATAATTCTCATCATGGTAAAACCTGCTAGCGAATACATTGAGCTGAAGTCATCCCTTGTTGATATAAATGTCCCACTGGTGAGTCTGGCCTTGTATGTTTGGAATACAGATGGTTTTTGCAGCTGTAATCTGTTTGTACAGTTAGTTTCCTCTTGATAATCAATTGGCTTAGTCTAGAGCAAGGCTTAGCATTCACTGACATACACGTGCTTAAAACATAGAGCATCATCAAGATCCTGCTCCACATTTAAAACCCTTTATGACCCTCCGGAAAGAGTTCTGCTAAAACAACTACAACTCCTGTAGAGAACAAGATATTTAACTAGTTGTGAAAATCAGTACATTTCCTGGCTGTTCTGTCTTACCTTATCAGAGGTGAACCTATCTTGTGGGGGATAAAACATGGAGAGGTAAATGGGAAGTGCCATTTCTGTGGAATTATCTTCCTTTTTCTCTAATGTTACCTTTGAGTAATAGGGCTGATGTTTCACCTTGCAAATCTTCTTGCCTGTTGCTCTTGCTGTTCCATATTACTGTATTTTGACTGAAATAAAATGTGATTCTGCAAGGAGCTTTCTGTGGACTCACTGATTAAACTGTAATAGTTCTTTGAAAGTCTTCATGGTACCAAGGGCTAAGGCCCTAATTTCAGTTAATTACTAGGCAACTACTGTATTTGCAGTTACTCATGGATATCTTGGCAGGTTTATGAATTTACCCGTAAGTTGAGGCGGAACATTCATCTTCATATATCTTCAATAAACTCCTCATAATCCAGCAGGAAACAGTTAAGGACCTGCTAAGCCACCTGGACACCCACAAGTCTATGGGGCCTGATGGGATCCACCTAAGAGTACTGAGAGAGCTGGCAGAGGAGCTTGCCAAACCACTCTCCATCATTTATCAGCAGTCCTGGTTAACAGGGGAGGTCCAGACGACTGGAGGCTTGCCAATGTGATGCCCGTCTACAAGAAAGGCTGGAAGGAGGATCCTGGGAACTACAGGCCTGTCAGCCTGACCTCGGTACCAGGGAAGATCATGGAGCAGTTTGTCTTGAGGGTGCTCACGGGGCATGTGAAGGACAACCAAGGGATCAGGCCCAGCCAGCATGGATTCATGAAAGGCAGGTCCTGCTTGATCAACCTGATTTCCTTCTATGACCAGGTGACCCGCCTAGTGGATGAGGGAGAGACTGTGGACGTTGTCTACCTGGACTTTAGTAAAGCCTTTGACAGCATCTCCCACAGCGTTCTCCTGGAGAAGCTGGTAGCTCGTGGCTTAGACAGGTTTACTCTTTGCTGGGTGAGGAACTGGCTGGATGGCCGAGCCCAGAGAGTTGTGGTGAATGGCGTTAAATCCAACTGGCAGCCGGTCACAGGTGGTGTTCCCCAGGGCTCAGTTCTGGGGCCGGTCTTGTTCAATATCTTTATCGATGACCTGGATGAGGGGATGAAGTGCTCCTTCAGTAAGTTTGCAGATGACACCAAGCTGGGTGGGAGTGTTGATCTGCTGGAGGGTAGGAGGGCTCTGCAGAGGGATCTGGACAGGCTGGATCGATGGGCAGAGGTCAACTGTATGAGGTTTAATAAGGCCAAGTGCTGGGTCCTGCACTTGGGTCACAACAACCCCATGCAACGCTACAGGCTTGGGGAGGAGTGGCTGGAGAGCTGCCCGGTGGAAAAGGACCTGGGGGTGCTGGTTGACAGCCAGCTGAACATGAGCCGGCAGTGTGCCCAGGTGGCCAAGGTGGCCAACAGCGTCCTGGCCTGTATCAGAAACAGTGTGGCCAGCAGGAGTAGGGGAGTGATTGTGCCCCTGTACTCGGCACTGGTGAGGCCGCAGCTTGAATCCTGTGTTGAGTTTTGGGCCCCTCACTACAAGAAGGACATTGAGGTGCTGGAGCGTGTCCAGAGAAGGGCAACGAAGCTGGTGAGGGGTCTGGAGCACAAGTCTTCTGAGGAGCGGCTGAGGGAACTGGGGTTGTTTAGTCTGGAGAAGAGGAGGCTGAGGGGAGACCTTATCGCTCTTTACAACTACCTGAAAGGGGGTTGTGGCGACGTGGGTGTTGGTCTCTTCTCCCAAGTAACTAGTGATAGGACAAGAGGAAATGGCCTCAAGTTGCGCCAGGAGAGGTTTAGATTGGATATTAGGAAAAATTTCTTCACCGAGAGAGTGGTCAAGCATTGGAACAGGCTGCCCAGGGAGGTGGTGGAGTCACCATCTCTGGAAGTGTTCAAAAAACGTGTAGATGTGGTGCTTCAGGACATGGTTTAGGGGACACGGTGGCACTGGAGTAATGGTTGGACTTGATGGTCTTGAAGGTCTTTTCCGACCTTAGTGATTCTGTGATTACTTTAGTAATCTGCTTTTCTGCAAGCATATTGGCTGCAATGGAGTCTGTGGCTGTCATTAAATCCCCCTCTGGATGACTGTTAGCGCCTTTCAGTGTAAATATAATACTAAACTGTGGCTGTCAAAACGAATTATGAGTTTTGTGAATCGGGATTCTTGCCATTTTACTTGTTTGGACACTTAATTTGCCAAAATCCAGATTTTGCAGTGTTAATTAGTGGGATTGTGTTAATTTAGTCAGGTCCTCCTGTACAGAGGTAAGAGCTTTGGCCCTGGAGGTAGCCAGGGCCAGAAGCCACCCTTCCTTTGTACAGATTGCCAGGGGGCCCTTCATCCTCTCTTTTTCATAAGCAGGGTCTTGGATCCAAGATGCAACCTTTCACAGAGTGCAAACTCGTCTTGGCTCTTGTCAAGTTTAAACTGTCAGTTTAGAGAGAGCTGTTTGTGTTGGAGAGCTTTCTTGTAGGGCTGATGCTGAAGTTTGCTTTATTGGCTTTTATTGACTTTGGCTCTTATAGTTCCTCCGATCAGTTTTGGTCCCAGTGTTTTCCCATGTTGTTTATCTCAGCTCAAACATGCTGAAGGCAAAAGCAAAACCTGTTAGAGGTTTGTGCTGCCCATGATGCCCAGGCTTGTGAAATTCTTGTGAGCCAAAGCACCTGCTATTGCTGCTACCAGCTGTGTGGGTGCTACCAAATCAAATTAAGAAATCAGTTTTAGAGCCACCTCAGGGATGCTGAAGTTCAGCATCTTTGGCAGGTTTGGTGTTTTACCAGAGCTTACCTTTCTTCTTCCATATTAAGCCTTAAACTGGCAAAATGTAAGTTGTTTCAAGTCCCTGAGATGACAGGAGGTTATTTGCCTGTGAGTCTCTGCTGCTGTAGTAGCAGTCTGTTTTCCTGTGAGGAAAGGGTGTGAGGAGAGAAGCAGTGGGAGCTGTTTGTGTTGTTTGTTCCGTAGCTGTTCTTAACTCTTCTGTTTCTGCCCTTACATGCTGCAGACAGCCTATTTTAAGGTGCACAGATGTTTCTACTACTCTAGTCCTTGGTAGTTGCTTAAGTGGCTTCTTAGAGCAGCTGTTCCCTTGTTTATGTCTCAGACTTTCATTTCATTGCAGTTCTTGTTTTACTGGTGATGGGAAGAGGGAAAAAAAATTATGTCTCTGATGCTCTGTTGTTTAGCCCTTATCAGTTGTGTCCTCACTGGTGGCCTGTCCTTCTGCAGGGGAGACATTTCCATTGTAGCTGGAGCTCAGCGTGGTCCTTCTATGTCCCATCTGTCGTCAGCAGGGTGATTTCAGCAAATGTGGTGATGACTGTGAGAAGATTTGCAGTAAGATTTGACTAAGAGTTTAATAAAATTTGCCTGTGGTCTCTCATCTTTCATTCTAGAAGTCAAGTGGTTCTGCCACATAGCTTGATGCACATGTCCCTCATGGCCTATTCAGGCTTTCTGCTTTGCTCTTTCCCATTGAATTGATTTTCAGGCTTGCTTAATTGATACTTGTGTGCCAGTTCTTTGATCTTTGCCATTGCGACTGCCTTGCTTTTGCTTGTGGGGTACCTAAGCTGAGGTGCAAATTACAAGCTGGTGGAGGGAAAGAGGAGGGAGGTGGAGCAGCGTATCAGTTCAGTCTGGGAGAATAGAGAGCCGTGGGAAGAGCAGGATCTAACAGTCACTGGAACAGCATGGGGGAGAACTCCTCTGGGCATTTACTTTCACTTCAAAAAATGTCTTTTTGCCCAAGTTGTGAAATTCAGGAATTGATGTACATGCTAAGAAGATAGTAGCAACTGTAATTTGTTTTATACCTTCTCACAATTTTATGAAAATGTGTTGTGAAAGTTCATAAAGTGCATAATATTAATTGACCTATTAGATTATGGCTATGTTGTTTACATTTATTATTTACTAGCTGAATGAAATGACATCTCTATACGTTGTATTAATACAAAATAAAAGGTAGATAAAAGATTGCAAACAGGAAACTTTATAATATACAAAGCTTCCTAAGAAGTAGCAAGTTAAGCAGCTCTGCATCTGTCTTGATAGAAAATGGGGCAACCTATTTAAATTATGTGCTATTGTAGAAGGTTATATAGATACTCAGTAAGTAAATCTTACTTTAGATGCTTTGGTTTCAAGTTGCAAGACTACAAATAACAATTCTATCAAAACTAGTGCTGTAAACAGTTCATTGGTTGGTACCTGTTCAGTTTGGTATTTGCTTGCAGATTGTAATTAACAGTTCAGCGTTTTTCTTTTAACTGCATGCTCTCTACCCATAAATAGGCATAATTGCCACTAATCGAGACCCCTAATCTCAAGCAATTATAAGATTTTACATTGTTCTAATTGCACATTTAAAAACAATGTGTTTTTCTCATACGTTATAATCCATGCAATTATTAATTTCTGCTTTTCTTTTTATCTGATCAATGTTAATTTTGTGTGACCTCACAATGTGTTATCTGAAAAATGCCTTTGAGGCATGCAATTTTTGTGGTTAATTTACGGTTATGTTTCGTCTTTGGTGAGAAGTGATATAGTGCAACAGATTTTCAAGGCTGTACTTTCTCTCAGCCTTCTATGAACTCAGTGATTTGTTGTAAACTAGGAACTTGTTAGTGAAACAAAAGTGCAACTCTACATTTAAATCATCTACTATTTGTAAATCGAGGTGCTTGGTCTTTGAATAGTATTTAGGTTAGCACAGGCTGCCCCTTAAGTATGTAAAAGGGGTTGGTTTTATTTTTTTAATTGTTAAGTTGAACTTATATGCAGACAGACAGAACTTCTCGATCAGCTTTCTCAGAAAGTGAAAATTAAGGGAATTCAGTTTTAGAAAGCACTGCAAGTCTCGGGGGCAAGATGTAAGAGGTTGTTCAGTAGTTGATGTTGGTCTCACTTGTTGCTGTATGGTTCTTATGCACACATTTCATATGCAAGGGCTTTGGATGAGTGCATTTTGAACAAATCATCATCAATCTGATGATTCATCTCAGGAACCGCATGCAGCACTTACATCTGTAATTGGGGTAATTGCAAACCTCTCATTCTTAGAGATAGAAAATCTTCCTCTTATAATTCTAAAATCAGATCCCAGATCTTTTACTGTGGTAGCTGAGACCTACACTGACTTGTATTTATTTCTCTATTCTTAATTGTTACATCATTAAAAGTAGCAGATGATTTGGTGACCTTTCCAACCTGTGGCTGACCTTCATGATTCACTTGTGCGGGTAATTGACTATTGAAATTACTATGCTTTTATGTTTGATGTTATTTAAACACTGGTTTAAATGGGGTGACACTGCATTGTAAATGGGTAGCCATGCTGTTTGAGACAATGTGTTTTTCATTATCTATTGTCAGAAAAGAATATTAATGGGGGGGGGGCTGTCTTTTCTGAGGGATGTTGACATTCATGGAGAGGAGGTGTTTGCTGCCTGCTTGATGTGCTGTAGCTTTGTATGCAGTGTTAGAACACGCTATTGCTTGTTCTGCAGAAGAAACTTTCTCCTTGGTTGAGGTGTAGGCATGGGTGCTTCAGGTTTGTTTCTGGACACAGTTCCTCAAAAACCACCACACATCCTTCATCCAGCTGATGCATCCAAAGAAGCTGTTTGGGTCAGATTAATTTGCGACCTTTCTGTGTGGTGCACTTGTGGCCTAGCTTGAGTCGAATCCATTCCACACAAGGACATTTCCCCCTCCCACACCCCTTAAAATACTTTTCCTTAATTCCTGTGATCCCCTGCACATAGGATTGCTAAGGAGTTGGTAGAGTCTATAGGGTCTGTAGAGCAGTGCTACAATTCTGGCCAAGGGCTCCAGGGACGTTTGGATGTTGGCATGTGGTCTGCATTGTTGCTGTTACAGGGCAGTGGTCTAATGTCAGTGTTCAGTCAGTCCTGAAACAAGGATTTGGAAGTTTTGCTCTGTCATAAATTGCCCGACTTTCTTCCCGTGGTGGAGCGTGTGTTTCTGAAATCTTTCTGGCGCTGCCGTGTACTGCAGTGGGTTCATTTGATTATTCCTTTGAAAAGAAGGAAAGGCACACAGCTAGCTGTTTCTATACAGAAGAGGTCAATGTTTAATATGCTAATGTATCTACCCAATATTAGGCTGCAAAAATCCTTGGCTTCAGTGTGTCTTTAATAGTAATAAAGTGGTTAGCTAATGATAAATTAAGGATTGTAAGTTTGGTTGTTTTTTTTTTTTAATAAAAAAATTAATGTAGGCAAGAATTTTTCTTGCCAAGATAATTGTCATGCTGGAGCATAGTGGCTGCAGCTTGTAGTGGAAGTTGCTCTAGGACTGCTTGCCGCATAATCAAAATGAAGAACTAAATTTCTGTTTTTTCTTTAGGCTTCATGTGGATGAACAGTAGTGGGACAGAGTGGGGCCTCCATTTTACCTTTGCTGGCATAGAGCTTTACATCCTAAGATACTGAACCAGCGGGTCTCACTGTTCCCCAGAGAAGAAAAGACAGTTGTATGTGCAAAAGTATGCTTGCCCGGAAATCTACAGATGTTTGTGACCCTTTTCCTAATCTGTCGCCTATTTTCAGCGTTACAGTGGCAGGCGGAATAATGATGTTTGTGGATGCCTTGCGCTGCTGCAGTGGGACTTCGCAGTTTTGGAAGCCCTGGGTTTGCTTTCTCTTAGGGAACCTGGCAGAAGTCCGATTAAGTAGAGCCTAAGGTAGCAATATTGTAGCGTTGTGTTGGCATTTGCGTAACAGAGAGCAAAACAGGATGTAGTTAGGGAAAGGTAATGCTGTTCAAATAAAAAATACTCATGGATCAAGGAGTATTTATAGTAAATCTGTTTTTTAAAGCATTTCTTCGTTCTTCAGCACTCATTGCATCAGACTTCCTGGTATGGTTTAGCTCAGGCACAAGTTAAGGTTAAACAGAGAAATAATCTATACATTTCTGGTCACTGTGTCCCTATTCATACTCTCCACTTTTTTAAAACTGAGTTTGCACATTTGCATGTATATCTTTATACCCGTATGTACAGAGGGGTAGTTGGAAAAGGGGAGAGCTGGTCTCTACAGGAATTCATTAAAAAGAAAAGAAGTCCATAGAAGGAATTCTGTAGAGAATCAGCAGTGTAAAGGCCTTGAGCAAGTCTAAATTTAAATTGCATCTCTTGATGATTGGGGAAAAGACAGTTCTGTAAGTTTCTCTTGCACATTATCAAAGGTTTTTTTGTTGGTCATAAAACCCTAAAGCGTCTTGGTTGGCTTAAGGTTATCCTCCTGTAATGCTGACCTGAATAAATAGCTGCATTCCCAAAGGAATGAAAGGGACGAGGATTTTTTTTTTTTTTTAAAAAGGGGGTGAGGGAGGAAATAAATAGCAAAAAGGGGTATTTAGATAAGGCAGAATACTCTCTTATTTTTTATAAATTAATTATTTTTATCTTGAGTGGAAGAGATACTGACAATTTGATGCCTGTTTTGGGGGACAGGAAATGATAAAGAGGAAGACTTTCCTCAGCAAGCCAGAGCACTTACTGGTGCTTTCGGTTCATCTGCTGTCTGAGTGTTCCTCTCCCTGTACAGCCAGCCTCTCGCTTATCACTGACCTGATTCACAACATAGGAAAGCTCCCCTTGAGGCTTCCTGTCCTTCCCCTTCATTCAGGGCTGGACTGGCTGGAAGAGCCTCAGCCCCAGCCTCTGCAAGCCATCAAAACATGACCATTGAGACTTCCACCAGCCTGCTGTTCTTTCTTGGGCTTTGGCAGGCGGATCTGCTCAAGCCCTGTCTGTTTTCATCTGCTTCTCTCCACACCTGGAAATACTGCCTTTTTTCCTTTCTCATGTTTATTTTTAAACCCATCTTGATGAACCAGCTGGCTTCATAAGTATGCTGAATGAAGTCAGAAAGGCTGTGCAGCATTTGGTCTGCGTTTGAGGGCTCTAGATCGTGCCTCAGGCCTTCCTGTTCTTCTGCCTGAAGAATATAAAACATAATGTGAGTTTTTATGTGTTATTAAACTTACATCTATAAATCACTGACCCATGGTAGCAGTTTATTACATATTCCATCTTCTGCTTTGATGCATTGTTGTTGTCACACTGAGGTGGGTAATGATGACTTGGCTTACTACTGTGGTAATGCACTTAAAGCTTGGAAATCTGTCACCGATGGCATTCAGCACAGGGGCTATAAACCAGAGATTAAATTTTAAAGTATTCTCTGTCGAGCTATTTGTCTTAAAATTCTTGTGTCTTCTGTTGCGGTTTCGTAAGGGTTCAGATACTACTGGATTGTTTGATGGACAAAGACAAATAGTTGTGTTTCAGGAACTCTGTGTTGCAGGACTCGCCATCACAAAAGTAGGTGGTGGTCCTCAATTTGTAGTACAGAAGGTGAAATGCTATAAAATGCTTGTGCTCATCAGGCCTTCCTAACAAAGCACCGATACTGCAAGCATTTCAATGGGCCTGGCATTTCCAGTCTTAAAGCACAGTGGAACACAGACTGATCGTTACAACTTATTGTGTATTATGTCTACTGTTTTTCTTCTTTTTTTACAGCCCTTCTGTATGCAACCATTTTTGGTAATGTGACAACCATATTTCAGCAAATGTACGCTAATACAAACAGATATCATGAAATGCTGAACAGTGTCCGGGACTTTCTAAAGCTCTACCAGGTCCCTAAAGGACTGAGTGAACGTGTGATGGATTACATTGTTTCCACCTGGTCCATGTCCAGAGGCATAGATACTGAAAAGGTAAGTAAATTAAACTGCAAGGAAACAAGTCACATCCTGAAAGTATTTCATTAAAATAAACAGGAGGTACTTTCTTAGTAAAGACGACAAATATTCTTTAAATAGTTCCAAGTAGTAGCTTCCCTTAATTTTAAACTTTCAAATACAGTATTTCACCTATTCTATCATACTGACATATGTTGGTGGTAAAAGTATGTATGAGTTGCTGGTGATATTTCATGAAATAGTATAAAAATGATGAAGGAAAGAGCTTGGTTTTCAGTAAACAAAGAAAACAACTAAATAAAAAGTTCCAAGTTCTAACACAACCTCAGAATATCTTCAAATGAGATTTTCTTTTAATATTTCTGTTGTGTAAGGTTTGCAGCTCTGTGCTCTGAATGCAAAGTAAAATTTGTTTTGTCTTCATAGAATTTGAACGTAATATTCTGTGAGGAAGTTAAAGATATTAATGGAAGCTGGAAGTCATTACTGTAATAATAATGTATTGTTTGAAATCTTCCTTATGTGAGGCAAATGTTATCATCCTGATTCATTGAATTTACAAGTAAATTCCCATTGTGTCTTTTAAAATAGTAAATGTCCCTTCACCAGAAGAAATGTACAAAAGCAACTGCTTGCCGCTTTCATATTAGTTGCTAGCTTTTATGGAGATAGATACTGTTTTTCTTCTGCTTGTAGAGATGTGATTTGTGGCGTGGTTCTTTCAGGAAATCGTACCAATGCTCCATTCACCAGCTTTCTGGTTGGCGGCTTAATTTAGTATTCTAAACTGTAGATGATGCAGTTAAAGAGCAAACAATCTCATTTCTGTCTAGCTGTTAAAGCATCATTATGAAAGAGTAGAACAGATGTGGTCTTGCACTGGGCTGTCTGGAGAACAATGGGTACACAGGATACTCTTTGCTCTCCTACATGGTGTTCAGCATATCTGCCATTTAGATCCCAGACCACGATTCTGGGAAGCAGTGTCTGTCATACTAGCTTTCAGAAAGAAACGGTATTTTAGTACTGGATAGTGCTAATTAGAAGCTACTCTGCCTGTTTTCTCACAAAACATCTTTGTGTGGGGTTATGGATTTGAGGTAGGTACCTTTGGGGAAGGTGGAGAGACAGCATGTGAGGATATATAGTGCAATGAATCGTGGTGCTTTCATTCACCCCCCCCAGTACAAGCTGCTCTCATCATTTTAACAAAGCAACAAGAAAAAATTCCTATGTAAAACATGTTTGTTTTAGCTTATCTTCAAAGTTCATTCTTGGCTTCCTCTGATAAGGAGAAAAATGCTTTAAGAATGCCTTTGGAGACGGCAGGATAACCAAACCAAGCATAACTCATTGTAGCCTTTGAGAATTATCTTAATAAACAGGGAAAAAAGTCTCCAGTTATCAGGACATCAAAGAGTGTAATATGGTGTTGATTTCAATAACTGGTGTGTTCATAGCTGAACTGCCAGTAGTGACGACTGTAAAACCAAGAAATCAACTTTCTTTTGCATAGCAAAAGCTAGCAGGTATAAGACTGACTAATGGCTGTGCTAATCCATAAACTCTCAGGTCTGAGCTCTGTTGGTTTGATGCCTGTGTGTAACTTCTAGGATGTCACAGAATGAATAGAACTTGTATTGCTCCTGTGACAGAACGCTGGTAATTGTGCTGCTGCGTAATGCAGTGCAGCTTTCTACAGATGAAGCAGATATTTACAGATGAACTTAGCACAGAATCAATCTTCTCACTATTTTGTAGGCCACAAATTTGTCAATTCAGTGTTAACTGCAGGCATGCCAAGAAGTGAATAATCAGCTAAAAGCAAAGTTTGTAAGTCTAGAAAATGCCAGTAGAACAAAATTTAACCAAGAGCTGCTGAGAGGTTCTAAAATTAATCCATGAAGATATGTTTCTTACCTCCCATACAAATGAAAGTCTTCTGCCATTTGTCTGTAACTCTTAACTGTCTTTAATCTCTCTTTATTTTTGCAAAATCTGGAGACAACTTCTCTAAATGGAGAATGGAAAATGAGTTAACTTCCTCTTAGGGAAACCAAGGAGTTTTTGGAGGAGAGCCTCATTTTAAATATTCTCTTGTATATTCAGGTTTTCTTACTGCTATTTCTATTGAAACAACCCTTTTTGGTGTGATATATTCAAGTAACTGTGAAATGTGTGTGTGTGTAATTCCAGCGCCAAACTTTGGCAAGCATCTGCAAACACAGAATGTTTTTGTTGCCAGAGTAAATGAGATAATTGCAATGACAGCTATGGCTGCTGCCTGTGTCCCACGTTAAATGCTCGTCTTGCTGCTCCAACCCATTCTTGTGAGCCTGGAAAACTAAGAACTGGCAGGTTCAGCTGCCACTCGCTGTGGGACAGAGAGAGATCATCCATGAGTGCCCTACACTTAAGCACTGTAGAAATACATCTCTTTCAGAAGTAATATCCGTAAGAGCAGGTTGTTCTTTGAGGTGGGCCAAAGCTGATGATGTTGGTGGTAGATTCATCTGCCTTTGGAGTAGCAAGTGTAATATCTGGAACCAGTGCTGTGTGCAGAGTTATCAGCCTGGTTCTCTGCTCAGATCTTGCACAGAGCCACATTGTGAGGTGTAGGCATAGCCATAGTGCTTCCTGTGTTACCTTTGTTTTCCAGGAGTGTTTGCATTGAAGCAGCCATCTCTCTTAATCCAGGAAAATGTGTGGGAGTACCTCTGAAGCTCACCCCGAGTACTCCTTAATTGGATGAAATAGTTATTACTGAGAAAAAAAAATGAAGCAGACTTACACTACTCAATGTTTTTCTCAAATACGTCTTGAGATGTGCTTCATCACAGGTTATCCTCCAAGGATTTTGTCATCCCAAAACCCTGTTCATGTTATGTATTTCCAGTGTTTTTGCCAGGAACTTTTAGTCTGTATGTGCAGTAGTAATTCCATATTCTTTCCATTTGGCTGTCTGTATTATCTTAAAAACCTTCAGAAATGGCTGTGACTGGTACCCACTGTGCTAAGTGTCAGCTTGCACACACTTAGGAGCACACATCATGAATTGCCTTGAGGAACATTGCATTTGGAAGATCAAAAGTTGCCCAACACAGTGTCATACCTTAAAGGCGCTTCTTGTGCGAAGCAAAAACCTGTTACTGCTGCTGAGGGGTGAATTTGAATACCTGCAAATCTCAATTTTATGAGATTTTTATACTTTTTTTTAATAGCTTTTTTATTTGCTAAAGGCATATGAGATTACACTTCCCCTCTATACAATATTTCTCTCATTTGAAACCTATATTTTATGCAGGCTTTTCATGGATTCTGCCTATGAAAAGTGATCTACCCACTAGAAACAATCCTTCAGGAAGCTTTTCTCCACCACTTTCTGTACTGCTGTGCTCTTAATTTTATTGTCTTAAAAACCTGAGGCCTTATCCTGGTAATTCAATATCCAGCAGAGCATGTTGCTGAGATGAAAACATTATTTTCTTTCAGGTATTGTGGCTCATGTGTATTATAATTCAAAAATAAATGTACGGACTGAGATTAGAAATTTTATATGAAGGAGGAAAGTAGTTCTTAAACCCCATGTAGTGAACTAGGGCTAATTGCGTGGCACATATAAGCCATGCACTGGAATTGATTGCCTAATTTCCTCCTCAGGTTTTGCAGATATGCCCTAAGGACATGAGAGCAGATATCTGCGTGCATCTGAACCGCAAAGTTTTCAAGGAGCACCCAGCCTTCAGGCTGGCGAGTGATGGGTGCCTTCGAGCGCTTGCCATGGAATTTCAGACAGTGCACTGTGCCCCAGGAGACCTGATCTACCATGCCGGCGAGAGCGTTGACAGCCTTTGCTTTGTGGTTTCAGGGTCTTTGGAAGTAATCCAGGATGATGAAGTTGTTGCTATATTGGGTGAGTTTCACAGCTGATAATATGTGTTGTGCACAAATACAGATGCATAGAGCATTTTTATAGCCTCTTCTACTCAAGCACTTAACTCATTCTTTAAAAAGCTTCAGTCAAGTTAGGTTTG
Organism: Phaethon aethereus; assembly: GCF_964289735.1. Lineage (NCBI taxonomy): Eukaryota > Metazoa > Chordata > Aves > Phaethontiformes > Phaethontidae > Phaethon > Phaethon aethereus. The sequence goes on along the minus strand of NC_138576.1, from coordinate 103,903,674 downwards.
CCATAGCTTGGTGAAGTATATTTTAATGAAGTTGTGAGCTGTAAGGTGTTAGAGGTTTATTGTCTGGAAAAATTGAGAGAAAGGAAAAAAACCTTGCTTAATGTCATGCAGGAGCGTTGCATAGAGTCATTGACTTGTGCTTCCTGTTCCACATAGGTAAATAGGAAGGGCAATTGTATCTTCTCCAGATTACTTCAACCCTATTTCTTCTGGTCAATGCAAGCTGTACTTGAGCATTGGGATCTTGGTCATTCTTGGGGTTCTCCCTGTCTCGCCACATCTCTTTTCATTAGAAATTCCATTGAGGACTTCAGAAAACTTATTTTTAAAGTGCCTGGCTTCCCTCCCACACCCCGATAATAAGTATTTCACTTTTGCTGAAAATTTTCCAATTAGCTTTATTTAAGGTGTCATGTTGAAATAATATTTATCTCTTTTAAAGTCAAAGTAACATAAAAATTTAGAGCTGATTTGTGTTAACTTGGAATGACAGCTTTAGGTTGGAGGCATTAAAAAGAAGCTGATAGTGGTGAGAACAACATTCTGAGGCAAAGCTAGGAGAAAAGAGTGTGATAATCCAATAGATGTAGATGAATCATGGGTTGGCAGGAGCATTGAGGAGGTGATACTTATCATTTGATTCTGTCAGACCCTTTTGTGATAAGGTAAGTTCTCATGGTGGTTTAATCCAGTACCTGTCACTCACAGCAGCCTGGAAAAAGAGAAGAAAACAGCTTGGTAATCTTGTTCTCTCTGAACACATACACCCAACTCTCCTAAGAGGAATGTCTACTGGAAAATGAGGGGGCTAATAAATATGCTGAGTTCAATTTTTTTCTACTTCTGAACAGGATTGCATATATTGCATAGGGTGATTTTAGTGTTCTGGGCAATCATGTTCATAATATTTTGTGCCACACAAGAAACTAAAAAGGTGAAAAGTAGGGGGATAACTGATTCTCTTTTGTACTGGAATGACCTGTGCTGTTCAGTGCTATATGATACTAGCGACTTCTGCTTTTCTAAGTTGCATATCAAGAACTTACTACCTTTAGCCATGTTGAACTCTTATGAATTAACATGGCAAATGTAAAACAAACTAAAGCCTCTCAGTTTGTGTCACCTTTTATCCCATAATGCTTTCTCCTGTGTCCATCTCAAGAAAAAATCCTCAAAACATCTTGCTGCTCTATTTAATAGTTATAGGTAAAAAGCATTGAAATAGGATTTTTAAAATGTCCTTTAAAGATATAAATTTTCTTCTCTTCTTTACCAGTAACTTCTGTGTTTTATCATAATACTCACTTTAGAAAATACACAGCCTGGATTCCTTGAGAAATCAGCGTTAACGAAACCCAAACCCCTAATCTCTGCTGCTGCAAAGTGATAGCTACAGATAAATGAGGCTGATCCCTTGGTATCTGAATGAATAAAAGTGTTTTTTTATTGCTGTCCTCCTGAGACAGTAACTATTGATCCTCTTCCCTCCACACTTTTTTTTTTTTTTTTTTTTTAATTTGGAATCAGTTCTCTGGCTTGCACTAAAGTTCATGAGCTCTGCCATTTTCTTTGTGAATATTGTAATCAGAGAGGAAAGTAAAATGAAGTAGGATCTGTTTGTGATTGTTAGATTTCATTTTGGATAAATGTGTATCAATTTTGTGTTTCGGTTTCTGGACTAAGGAATCCCTTTCCTTCCGTGTGTGTGTGTGTACCTTCATCCCCCAGGCTGTGAAGTCTTCTGTTGAAGGTTTCTCTATCCTGAGAAGAAATGATGTGGTTAACTAAGTTTTTCACTATTCTAAATCAGTTGGACTTTCTTCTCCTTCAGCATTGCATAATGTAGCCACCACAGTACGGAAGGATGCTGCAGGAGATAGGTCAGGGTTTCCTCCCTAATTTCTTTGTACTCTCAGTTTTCTATCTGTAGAACAGAAATGATTTAATTCTTTTTTTCAATTTCATGTTCAGCTAAAGTTGTCAAGCTCTTGATAAAAGTACACCAGATAAAATGAAGGACTACAAGGAAAAAAGTCTGTATTGTACAAGAAACGTGATTGTTGCTGATCATTCAGCCAGAACAACCTATGCCATAAGTTTTGTTTACCAGTCACAACTAAGCATAGCTGTGAACATCAGGCATGTAGCAGCAAACCACGTGAGGAATTCTGTAGGGTAATTTCAGTTAACAGGTATGTTGGAGAGAGACAGTAATCTTCTCTCAGATGTTCTTGAGATAAAAATAAAAAATAAGTGCATAAATTATTCAAGGTGAATTATTTGCTCAGCTTTAGCTGTCACTTAATAAAGCAGCTTTTGCAATTTGCAATGTAGCCTCTATCTTCCTTACAATAGAGAAATAAATTGCATCTCTAAATTAGTCTGTGTGACTGCTGTACAACATTACATAAAACCAAAGGCAAACTACACTTAATCCTTAAAGGATCCAATTCATATCAAACATTTTCACTTTCTGAAATCTTTTAACCTTGCAGACTAACATATAAAAGTGTATTGTGTAGCTCTGGAATTTGGAGTGTGTTGTGTGCACTTGCATAATATCCTTCCAGATCAGTTCTGTGTAATACCCAAGAGACAGGTATATTCTCAGTTCAGGCTTATGTTCATATTACAAAGCACTAACTTTTATTGACTTGGATTAATATGAGTACCGAGTTGGAAGAAATTGCACACAGGCCAGCAGTGAAAAAATGTACATTAAAATGTCCCCTAAGATTGCCTTCCCCATTAATTTGACCTAGAGACAAATACAAAAATGAGTAAATAAAAAAAACCCCAGACCTTCTTTGCAATGTTTACAGTATAAATTTAAAGAAGTTGACATGTCTTGTATGAAATATGATTTGTTGGGATGAAAGATGTATTTTTTGAATTCTATCCAAAATTTCTGCTGAAATAAAGAAATTACTGATGTTCATGCAACACAATCTTTGGATTTGATGTGCCAAAGAAACAAAACTAAAAAAGTAGAAAATTACCTTTCAGCCAGGTGATTTATTTATTTGTGATTCATTCTAATACAAATGGGTCAGACAAGGAAGATATAGCAAGAAAAGCCACTGTATTACTACGGTTTTCTATGTGTAAGTATTCGAGTTGGGGTTATGAAAGAAGTGAAGATTAGCTAGTGGGAAGGTGCTTGGATGAAATACAGTTCTCAATGTTTTCTGTAGTTTACTTCTTCCATTGACACCGTTGTTGTCGCGTAGGGTGAAGCGCTGACGTACACTCAGCGCTTTGTGGAAGATCGAGACAAATCACACGGTCCCTTCCCTGAAGAGAGCTGAGTGAAGCACAGGTCATGCAGGACTTCCATTAAGAGACTGTTTTCAACTTGGCATTGCTTTTAACTTTTCTAAGCCTTCCCATTTGGGCTGATGCTGCTTTATCTGACACTGACATATCTCTTTGAACTACTCTTGCTTAAAAACTTACCCATTTATCCGAATATGGTTAGAGAAAATGGGTTATTTTGTCACCGTTAAAAACATTTAACTATTTATGTGAGCTTCATTTGGCAGCTCTAGTTTCTCTGCTTTGGTGCAGACCTTTCAGGCTGAGCCACTGGCCATCTGAAAACCTGACCTTATTGCAGGTCTTGGAAAAGTTAAAATTTACTTGTGCTCAGGAGAGATTTGCTACATTTTAATTTAACTAATATCTTCTTAAAAAATTCCTCCTGAATTAAATGTGTTCCAGGCAGGGACCATAAGGTCTGGCTGCAGCTTCTTTGAAATATGCAAGGGAAGAGGGATGGTAGTAGAAGCGTGAAATAAGCCTGCATAGATAGTTGTTCTTTCTTAATTTAGGGAAGCTTGAAGACCTAAACTGTCTTTCAATGCACTACTTTTTTTTTTTTTTTTGTACACTATGAAGGTTCACATTTCCTTAGTGCAGCACGAGAATGTAGATTGTTTGGAACTGCAGTAATCAAGAAGCTAATGTTAGAAGTCCAGCTGAGCAGATGATACGCCATTGCTAGGGCTAACAGGGTGCTTCCCTCGTCTTCCAGCCTTTTACTCTGGACCTTTTTAATCTCTCCTCACTGTTGCTAGAGGAAGTGCTACTTCTTGTGTTATGTTTCTAATTGTGTGCGTGCACAGATAATTTAATAAAAAATATAGAAAATAATGGCATAGTAGCAAAATTAACTTTTCATAAGTATTTTCTGGAAGTATATGGAAGGACTGGATAGGAGGCCTTCTTAGAAAATTATTTATGTTGTGTTAATGTGTGTGTACAAATATCTGAATGACTGAAAAAAAACATTTTTGATCTTACTAGAAAATAATAAAGTCTAAGTTAGATATGACTGACATAATTGTACTCCAAGATTGAATAGAAAATCCTGCTTCTCTAGGACATTTGAGGGAAGCAAGTGATTCTTGGTCCCAGGTTGGTTCCAACACTTTCTGCTTGAAATTGGGGTAATCTTTGAAATTTAGGAAAACATTCCAGTAAAAGGCTAGAGAGAGAAAGGAGAAAACCCTTGAAATTAGCGTGACAGGCATTTTTTTCTAGATAGCAGTGGGGAAAGCAGTGTCTTGTCCTTAAATTTTCAGACTCCTGCAAAGTTTGTCAATTAATGACTCCTAGAGGGCCTGACTGAGCAGCAGATCTTCACTTACATGAATTGTTCAGAGTGGTCTTGATGATCCCTGCAAGGGGACCCTGTGTGTATGGATGGTAAGACTGGAGGTTATTCTTGCTGATTTGATTAGAGACTGGGAGCATTTAAGCCTTTATTTAGCAAATTAAAAAACAAAGCCTTGAAAACCACTGTGATCTTCGGAGCTGAGCAATGGATGAGAGAAATAACATTTACTAGAAGGTTTAGTTGAAAAAAAACCAAAACCCACACACAAAGTAGTTCATCCCAAGAGTAAAGCATTTTATCCCAAGTGTTGCATCCCAGCTGTTCTGCATTTATTATCTTCTTGCTAAAGCTTATTATTTAGCTTATTTGAGCTAAAAACTTTCAAAAGAATAAAATTTTATTGACTGTTGGTTTAGTAAAGAGTGTTAATCATGGAATCATAGAATATCCTGAGTTGGAAGGGACCCACAAGAATTGTCAAGTCCATCTCCTGACTCCACAAAGTGCAGGTGAAGTGAATGAGATAGGAAGGGAAATCAAGGCAGTAATTTATTGTGAGCAAGGAAGATCATTGCCTTCCACAAGGACAGTTTGCTGTTTGTTTTCTTTTTGCTGCTATCAAAGCTGAAGGGAAGTAACAGAATGCAGTTACTATATAAGTATGAAAGTATGCAGTAACAGAATGTCAAGAATGGGAGTTTATAGTCTAGACCTGGCTGCTTCCTTCACCATCAGGAGAAAGTGGGGTATATCACTTGTTTTTTTGGGTTTTTTTTTTGGGGGGGGGGGGGTAGAGGGGGGTGGAATCTGTGCAAAGGATTCATATAGGTTTACTTTTAAGATCACGTGAGTTGAGGAAGTGAAAAATGGATGTCCCTGAAATACAGATCTTTTATCATTATTTACAAAGCTATAACATTTGACAAGATTGGAGACTGTGGTTTTAACATGATATTGTAGGAGAGCTTGGTGCGCCATGTTTTGTTTCAGCAGGATATTAAATGCTCCATTTGCTTTTTGTGGAGAAATTCCTGCTGATTTAATTTGATCTAATTGCAATCTTAAAGGAACGTTATAAGAATAATTGTTTGTTTTCTTTACAATTGCTTTAGCTTACTCATTTAGCCATCAGCACTTCATTCAGATGTAGACACAAGATATTTGATTGAGATTTTGGTGGGACAGATTTGCATCCAGACAGGACAGTGCAAGCTGCAAGGGCAACTGCACCACAGGGGTGGTTTATTTTAGAGAAGGGAAAATAGCAGTGCAGAAGTATTGTCTGTCTTAGACCTTCTCAGTGGAAAAGCATTGCATCTTCTGCACAATCGTGTGAAGATTGCTTCGAGAGAGACTTGAAGATGTTGGAGAAGTTAACTGTGCTGAGCCCAGGCTGCTCTCTTTAGACTGTCCCCAGTACTTGAGTTAACTCAGGTTTCCCTAAACTAAACCGCTTTGCGTACAACCCCATTTTCAGCATTTAGTTGTGTGTTTTGGGGCCTGTTGTTATTTAATGCCAAGTCTTTGAAACAGTCCCTTCTCTACTTCATTTTTTACCTGAGTTTTAACACAGGGAGTTGTACCTAAATTTAAAAATGCTAAGCTGATGTGCTCTTGGTCTTAAGAAGTGGTTTCAGGATTATCGATGGCATTAGAGTTTTCTTATTATTTTCAAAGACAATGTCTAACATCACAGCATTGTTTGTGCTGTTGAGTAAGACTACAATGTGACCAGCGGTGCTTTGGAAAAGGAATGGTTGAAATTGAAATGCAGCTTTATCTTCAGTAGTTCTATTGTGCTTTTTCTATTTATCGTTTAAAGCTTTTTTTTTGTTTTGTTCATGTTGACTTATATAGGCAGGTCTGACAAGTTGCATGTTTCTATGAAGTGATTCAGCGAACATAAACTGAGGGAACGATCTTAGAAGTCTGATTTCCTCAATGCGTGTCCAGGCACGCTACTGGCAAAACTATTAGAAATGGAGATCCAGCTAAACTTTTTAAAAGACAGTGGCATAAAGAGGTTTACATTATTGAGAAATACAGGTTTATTCCAAATGGCGGTTTTGGACAGAGAGTATTCCTTATTCCTCTGCTCCAAACAATTAGAAAACGTAGTGTGGGTTGACATCAGGGGTGGCCTGTTTTGAGACTTCAGCCAGATGTTACTTGCTCTATGTCTAACTCCTGGTAGAGCATTAAAAGTAGGAATCGCCAAAGCCCCTGTCCACTGCTATGTATTGATGGTCAAAGACTGCACAGGGTATTGGAGAAACAGAATTTTAAAACACTTGATTAATGACTTGCTGGAATAACTGGGGAAGAGGCGGATTCCCTGTGAATAGAGGCCTCAGTCGTGAACTTCTTGGCACTTCAATTTAGCTGATTTCCCCCCCCCCCCCTACAGTTTCATGTTTTATTGTTGCAAATTTAAGAGCACATGCACAAAATGTGTTCTTTAGTAGTCTGACACCGCCACATGTGGAAGAAGTCCCCTTTGGAAGATGGTGATGTCTGGCAGGCTACTGGCAACAGTGATCCATGGCAAACTGGCAGCTGAAACTGAGATGTGGTGATGAGGGCTCTCTGTTCCAGCATGCTCCTTGATATCTCCAGCTGTGCTAGGAAGACTTTGCCCATCACGTTTGTGTGCATACTCCAAACAGAGGTGTGAAGAGGTAGAAATTATAATTTAACAAAGAAGTCAGATTTCTATAAAGACCCTGATTTCTGGCAGGTGAACCACTGAATTAATTTTCACTTTTGTTTTGGGTAGGGTTTTCTTTCTGTTTCAGAATTTTGGAGGAAGAAGAATAATTTTTTTCACTGAAAAGCCAGGTTAAAAAAAAATTCCAAAACCCCAAATCTTCATGGAACACTTATTTTTCTTTGTTTTCTGCAAGTTACAAATGAAATCTTTTTTTCAGAGGTATGTTTCTGAAACATTGTTAAATTTATCCTCGAGTTGCTAGAAGCATTAAATAAAATCAAGTATACTATAGCTATGAACTTTGTGAGGTATTAAAAATATTTACTTTATATATTTCAGAAGGTAAAATCTACTATTTTAAACTCTTGTGAATCCTTTTGTCAGAAATAAAAAAATCAAATTTTGGGGCTTTAATGTAAGCTTCAAGCAATAGCTATAACATAAAGCCTGTTTCTAAGTCATCAGGGAATAATTCTGAGGTTATTGCAATTTGAGCCTCTCATATAGGTTTTTTGATCAGAGAACTAGCACTGTCCATGCAATGACAACAGAGATTGAGATGTGTTTTTCCTGTTACTTACTTAACCACTGCAAATAAATTCAAATACATTTGTGACTAGTTATTTGAGCTGGCATCTTTCATGTCTTCTGAGTTTGTACCAACTGGCCGCATACTTATGTAATTCTTTTCCAGTAACCATTAAAAAGCAAATAAGGATAGATGATTCAGATTCTGGGGAAGCCTCCTAGCTTTTTGTGAATAAGCCTGGTAGGGCCCAGTTGACATTTTAAAATGCTTTGTCTCATCACAGTAAGTCAAGTAGTAAAATATAATCCACACTCTTAGAGAGACAAATAAACACATTAATTATAATAATAATAGAAATCATAGATGTAACTAATTCACGTTGTTGCTACTCATCAGGTGCTCTAAAATAAATGTTTTTATTTTGTCTGTACAGTAATGTTCTTCAATAGAGAATATTGATACAGTTGTATAGTAAACAGTCTGCAAAATGTTGCCAAGCTGTGTTTTAAAACACAAACAGATATGCTGTGTTTCTGTTTGTGCGAGGGCAAGTCACTGGAAGTGCAACTTCAGTTTATTTTCACTGTAGCACTTCTGGTTTCTGTGGCACTGATACTCTGGCTTTCTCTTCCTTAAGGTCTTATTAGGGGAAAAGAGTTAATGAAAATAGTATATTCTTTGCAGTGCAGTTGGTCATTCACTTCTCATTACATGTCTCAGTTTGCACTTGAGAAATCTTAAGAACATCCAAAGAAGCAAATCACTTCCATGCATCATCACCTGCCAGCTGTACTGTGTCGGAGGACCGAGCTACAGGCTGTTCAGCGGCTGTCAAGTTGTGCAATTTATCTGTGGGGCGGACACTGAATACTCCACCTTGATGCCAAATGGTAGCTCTGTTTTTTCTGTCTGGCAGATATTCATTGCCTTAAAACAATGCACCAAGAGGAAAAAATATTTTTTCTCTGGTGCCTCTACTTCCCGTGAATCTTTCTTCTCGCTGTGAAATGGGAAGGTTTAAACTGCATGCCTTACTCGGATAAGGAGAGATGAAGGAAGAGAGGAGAGGGAAGGATTTTCAGTTGAAGCCAAATAGACACATGGTGATCACAGAGGGGTTTTGACCAGAGTCTCACATCACTGGCTTGGAACACTAGGGGTAAATACACTGTCCTCAGTGGAATTATGCTTGAACACAATTGGTAGGACACTGTGACATGGACTAACTTCAGATCCCCTGGTTCTGTTCAGATCTCTTTGGGGCGGGGGCGGGTGGGTGGGGAATCAGGCCAAGTTTTTTGTTTGTTTTTAAATTCCAGCAGCATTTTAACTGAGCAGTCACCAGAATAGAGACTGACACGTAGAGAATCTGTGTTTGCCTTTACAGCAGCTGGTGTCTCCCACTGCTTGGAGGTGGAGAACAAATCCCGAGGGCGCAAGCCAGCGTGGGTGCTTTGGGGAGCCGTGCTGGGAAAGTCACTGTGCAGGTGGCAGCAGCTGCTGTGGATCAGCATCACAGATAACAGTGTTTGCTAACACCTGATTTCCAAGATACGCTTAGTGCTGCATTGCTGCTGAGGCACCAGCAAGTAGTGTTTGGTCATTCTAACTCACCTTTGGGTCTGCTGAGGCTGTGTCAAATCACAATTCTTCCGTAGTTCAAACATGCAGATGAAGGCAGATCTGGCAGGAACCTGAGCTACATTCTGGTGTTGGCTGCTGTAACAGCCATTACTATTGATTTGAGAATGATTCTAACATGAGTATTTTTGTCTGATGTACTGAAAATCCATGGATTCATGTGAATCCCATCAAAGTCCATACTGATTTGCAAGACCTTCAACACTTGGCCTCATCTTCTCACCCAGCTGCTATCACACCAAAACTACACCACGACTCCCAGACACCCAGAATCCAAAAGTGAACTAAGTAGGTTATCAGTCAAAATATTCCACATAGAGTCATATTTTTCAGAGTAGGGTGGCATATCTGCTGTCTGAGAGCTCTTCACTACTTCATATTTGTAGGAGTGAAAAAACGAAGGATTGTTCTGGTAGGCATATCAAGGCAATACAGCTGTAATGTGCAAGCATGGTTCTTGAACAGAATCAGCAAAACACTTGGTTAAGTTGCAATAATCAGATCTTCATTACTGATCCTACTTTCAGGAGACAGAGTGGATGTGACTTGACCTTTTGCCTGACTCAGGCTGAATTTGCAGTGGTAACAGAGAAATCCTCTTTTCACTTATAAAATAAATAGCAAATTTGATATGGAGCGGAAAGAATAAATATGGAAACAGAAGGTGCGTATTTTATAAAATAATTCTTCAATGTTTAAATATGTCAGGGTTTGGGGACTTGTTATTATAATTAAAACGAACAAGCAAACATAAAAGGCAGAAAACTACTTGGCTTTCCAGTGCATACTGAGTTGACAGTGGAAAAGATCCTCAGCCCACAAATCCAGCAGGGAATATAAATGATTGACACTAAAAGCTTAGATCATCCACTTTAAGTGTGATTGACAGATAGTGTTCCTGGCAAATGTCTGGAATTCAGCAAGCTGGGAATGAGAACTGCAAAGTACTGACAAACAAATGGCCATCTGCATTTCTCTAGCTTTTTAATCTTTCTTCAGAAGTAAGGTGAGAGAGAGAGAGAGATATATGTAAAGCCTGGAGTTATATGTAAAAAGAGGCTTTTGACTCAGGTTCTTTAATGCAGCCACTAGACTTTGCCAACCACCTTCTGACACACTTAGAAGTCTCACCTTACTCTTGTTGCTTTCCAATTACAGATGTTTTTGATAAAACACCCGCTTAATCTGCCCTATTTTTTTTTTTAAATCCTTTTCCCTGAGTGATTGATCTTACTTCATGGAGACTATATAAACAAAGGGAGATGGTATGCAGTTCTTTATTACATGTAAGAGGACAATTGTTCTAATCCAGTGCATATACTCCTGGGTGGAATTTTAATTCCTGCTTACTAGAAAAACTTCCTACTGCTCCTTTTTCCCCCCATTTTTCTATGAATGTCAAACACAAGGTTTTTTAGAATCTGAGAATCCAGATTGATACTTTTAGTATGTGTCATTTAGAAAATGCACTTGACAGAAACAAAGCAGTGTGATGCTTGCACGTGCGCCTTGCCTTGGAAATCGAACTGTAATGTGGGATTGATTTTCGACTAGATCACTGGCTGTTAACTCAATTAACCTCAAGGAAATTGTTAATGATAGAAAACAGTACAACTTCTTGTTTTAGCCTGGTTTGTTTCTTAGAAATGGAGGCTTCTGTGATCTGACTCAGTTTGGGCTTCACGTGTTGCTTTTCTTTGTTTGTCTTGGCTCAGTGGGCACCCGGCAGATGTAGCTCCTTCATGTGCTGCTCTCGCCACGAATGGGAAGCAGCTCCCTGGGATGGCAGGAAACTGCAGGAGGGGGAGTTTTTTGGGAGTTACAAATAGCAAGGGGAAACTGGGGTTGCTGCCACAGGTGAAGGACACAGTTGTGTCTTTCTGTGTTATGCGAAAAGCAGTATTAAATTAGATGTAACTTCAGCTTCTGCTGTATGTCATTTCATCTGTGAGCAAAGCAGCACCATGCTGTTTGTACTTGCATTGTACTAATTACTCTTCATGTTAGTGTGGGGCAATAAAATAATTATTGTCATTTTAAGGTAGGGAAACTTGTCTGGAGATGTTAAGAAATAAGCTTAGAAACGAGCTAGAATTCCTCTCCCTTATGCTTGGTCTACCAGCTTTAACTGTTGCTCATCAGTGATGGCACATTTCTATACTTGATAAATTCCAGAGTGTTAATTAAAACAGTTGTTTAGCTAATTGCCTGGAAGATTGCAAGTAAAAGCATATTTATTCCAAAGGCAAACAATCCATTTTTACCCAGCGAAGCATATCAGTTTTTACGGTGCATAAAAATTGTTTCACTTCAATTTTGAATATATTGTGTGTTTGTCTGTCTAAAAGCCTTGTAGATGATGATCTATTTTAAGTGCGTGGAAGCTTTTTTCTTAGGCCATTTTAAATGTATCTACTGGAAAAGCATATGTTTAAATAATTGAAAATGTGAAAAGTCATTGCCATTAAAATGAAAAGTTGCTTACTGCACTGGGCTATTGGACTACCACTGTGCTTACTGATACGCAGCCTTTGTAGTATTTCTGGATATTGGCACTGTCCTATGTAAAGAGACTAGAGGCGGAAGACAGGGTATGACTATGGTGCCTTTGCCTAACTTTGTGGGGAAGAAATGTGCTTATGGAACAGGTGGTTTCAGTGTATATATGCATTAAAAATTGAAATATAGTCCATGCTCCTCCAAAGTGTTCAAGGACTAAACCGGTCCCTGCCATGTGGACTGCAGAGGGCTTTTGTGGAAGACTGGGAGCACATCAGTGTGAACCACAGCTTATTGCACTACAGCGTAGCTTACTGTCACGCCGATAGCTTCTCCTCAAAGCAGCTTAGCATGTAACGGGAGAGATTATGTAGTGGTGGAAGGACAGCTCAAGGGCTGAGATGGGAGTTCTGGGTTTAATTCAGAAGTTTTTTTGAGCTCTGTTCATGATAGTTCTCTTGACTTTCACATGGACTTTCGTATATGACTATTTATTTAGGGAATGAAATCTAAAAGGGCCTGGGTGAGTCAATAAACTAATACGTATTTTGATGCTTTGGCTTTAAGAATTGCTACAGGCAAAGTATTATTTGTAAGACAAAGGACCATCTGGTCCATCCATACCACAACTTGATAGACACTGTGAATGTGCTTTTTTGTTGTTTGTCTTAAGTGAAGTGGTGATATAATACCACTTCAGAGGAAATATAAGGAAAATACCATTCAAAACAAGAACAGTGTAGTTTTCATTATCAAGCTAGCAACTGAATATTCTTATCTTGTTAGCATTATATGTCGGCAAACAGAAAAAAGACAACCATTATTCTGTAAAGGAGCTTGTAACTTTCTCCTAAACATTTCCCTTTGTGCCCAGCCTGAGTGGGGGTATAATCAGTGAAATCCTGATGGGGGGGCTGCTCCTCAGGCAGGTTTTGGTATAGTTGCCCCGCATTACAGTGCCCAGACTAGTGCACATGCCCCCATTGCAGTATTCCTCAGTAGGCATTTCAGTGGCTGCCCCCAGGGCATAGACACAGGCACGTGGGAAGGTTGTAAGGAAATGGCCGTGTTTTATTTCTTCCAATGTGTAATGGCTAAATAGTCATGCCTTGTCAGCATTATCTTGGTGATAACTAACCTGTACTCTTCTTGTTTTGGATAATGTTGTTGCTTTAAACCTCTGCTGTATTATATAGGGGGACACATGCAAAACTACTGAAAGATTTTGTTGAGACTCTTACCAGCTGAAAAACATTAGAGCCACCAGAGCTGAGAGATCTGCTCTTTTATAGTGTTGTAAAGACAGACTTTTCTGGCAATGGTCTAGTGAACTAGGGCAAACTTTCTTTGATACTGATGTATAGCGGTGTTTCGTTACAGCCTGTAACTGCACTGATGTGTTATACTAGAAGATTTTATTGACACAGTAGTGTGTAATTGTTAGCCAGCTTAAGAATACTCAGCACCAGAGATGTAAGAAGCAAATCCTTTGCATGCCAGTTAAAAGAAGAAAGGGAAAAAGCATTTTCTTTTAATTAATCTCTTTGAAAGGGATCAGAAGAGAACATGAACTTAGAATGAACTGCTACTCTTGATTTTTAGAGAAAAACCTTTACTGATATTTAAAGGGGAGTTGTCACATGAAACACTTTTTGGTTGTGGTTTATTCTTATGAAATTTTGCTGGGCTGTTGTAATCAACAAAAAGATAGTGGAAAAGGTTATCAATGGAATATTTCAAAGATTTTTTTTTTTTTCCCCCCTAGACAGAATTTTTTTCTGACTGCATAAAATAGAAGAACCTTGGCTTCATAAATTAATTGTATGTTCTTTTGTATTTTTTGGTGGAAATAGTACCGTTATTGAAAGCAATGCTGCTGCTTTTCTCTAGGCAAAGGAGATGTTTTTGGTGATGTCTTCTGGAAGGAGTCTACCCTCGCCCAGTCCTGTGCTAATGTAAGGGCTTTGACTTACTGTGATCTTCATGTGATTAAGAGAGATGCCTTGCAGAAAGTGCTGGAGTTCTACACAGCCTTTTCACACTCCTTCTCCAGAAATCTCATTTTGACCTACAACTTGAGAAAAAGGGTGAGTAGCTTTCATTTTAACAGATATCATCTAAATGATCACTTTGAAGGACTGTCTGTATGAAAAAAAGTTAATTCCTTGAATTACGGCATTCTTTGTAGCCTGTCTTATAAGACGGTTTTCCAGAGCTTGCCTAAGGGACACTGCTAGCATGTAGAGTCAAAAGGACGTAAGTATCTATTCTGGTGCTAGTTTTATAGAGAGCAGGACTGTGTATGTGTGAAAGTATTTTACATTTCTATGAAGCAGACAGATTCCAGCATATTTGCGAATTGTCATGCATCTGTGATAAACAGTGTTCACTACTTTCTGCAACTTCAGTTTGTAAAGCAGCTAAAAAGATGTTTCCTTGCCTGAAGTTACAAAGAAAGTGGAAGGAAAGGTATAAAATGTAATACAGGGAACAAAAGTCAACAACAATAATCACAATGGAAAAGTAATATGGACATGACTGTTTCTATCAAGAGTTGTTTCTTTTGGTATCAATCACATTTTGGAATTACTTTGCTCATCTATAATGTTTCCATTTACTTATCTGTGATTTTTTGGCGTGCTCCATTTCTTCCTGCATGCCAGTTTAAGTTATTTTGTCAGACGTGAATCATCATAACCTAATAGCCCGTTTTTAAATTCTCTGTGTAATCTTCAGTGATCCACCTCTATAGAAGTCTATGAAAACTGTAGTAGGTATTTTTCATGGTTAAATATGGTTTTGTGGTGCAATGTAGAAGACAATAATATTCCATTGAAAATACATTGGAGCACCTATACTTGCTTTAAATATTATGATCTAAAGATACTTGAGATCAGCTAAAAAATATGTTCCATAGGAGATTTTTTTGTTCATAAAAACAGTTGTCCATGGTAACTTCCAGGTGCCAAGTAAGTCCTAGATAATTACACCTGAAAAAATAGAATCCTTTTAATCTTTGAAGTTTATTTTGTAAAATTAGACTTTAAGCCTAGAGTATCGATTTTTTTTTTTAATTGTTTTTTTTTAACCTGGAGTTGGCATACTGAAATTAAAATAGTGTGATCATGTTTTCTATCTGTATATGTTATCAATATCAGAGTTCAGCTTTTCAGCATTGGGCAAAGGAGAATGTGCTATCCACACTTTGGTCAAAAAAGTCAAAGCTCTGGTAGAAAATGTAATTAAAAACTAAGAAGCAAATTTATAGTTGAGGATTTCCTCATAGGACTTTTGTTTCAAATGACATTGAGTTCTTGCAGGACAAGGAGAAAATATACAACTGCAAGAGGATTAAGAGAGATGCCCTGTTAAAAACTATGTTTAAAAACCAGCTACTTACCTGGTGTTAATTAATGTAAGAAATAAAGAAATGAAAGAATTTGGTATTGAGATCACGTAAAACATCGGTATCACTGACTGGCATATTTCAAAATAACACTGTGGGCAATGTGGTAAGATGGTCTAAGTATATATAACTACTTTTTTCTTTTACCATCAGTAGAAATAACAAACTTTGAAGCATAGAAGGACTGACTCTCCTAAACCTCACAGTAACACGTGATGTGATGCAGAGTTGCATCATTTTGGCTCTGCTCTGAGCCGAAAGTTCCAATTTTAGAGTCAAATGCCTACTCCAGAAGTGACACTCTTTCCCTCCATGTTCATCAGCGTAGCTTTTCCCAGCCCAGGTTACAAAACACTTTTTAACCACCTGTAATTCCTGTGCTGTCAATTTTCTACGCAAAAGGTTCCTAATAAAAAGGTACATTTTATGATAGAAACTTCCATCCAGTTATTCAAATAATTGGATTTTAATGGAGTTGCAGTCAGCAGTACAGTGGCATTGATTGATAATGGAAGTGAGAGTTTGATGGTTCTAGGTTAGCACTGTAATTTTATTTATTTTATTGAAAGACGTCTGATTGCAATCAGAATGCAAATGTTAAATAATGTAAATAATATATGCTTTTGCAAATGCATAGAAGGTACGATACTTTACAGATTGGAAATAATGCACATTAAAAGGCAACTTTTTAGAGTTTGGAATTTAATCTAGTTTAAATATCTGTGAATCTTTTTATAGAAATAGCTCTTCAGCCTGTCACTTCTAACACTTCTTCTGGTCTATTTCTGCAAATGGAATTTTGTAGAATTCAGATGAACCGCTACCTTCTGTGAATTACATTTGTGATGCATTGCATATCCTTCAGAATATAAATACCAGAATTACACTTTTCATTTTGATAAACAGTTTCATCTCTGGCTCCAGAAGTGTTCAACTAGTTGAAGTGTAGATACTATATATTCATCCAAAACATATTCATATAGATTCCAAATAGATGAAAAAGCAGCTTTGGGGATTTTTTTTTTTTTTTCTTGAAGGATTTCATGAGTATGTTTTTAGACTTGGCTATTCCTCTGAGGTGTCCCCATCTCCAGGGTGCATATGCCTTCACTTGGCCACGGTGCTGAGTCTCATACTGCCTATGAGACCTCATGAGGTTCAACAAGGCCAAGTGCACGGTCCTGCACCTGGGTTGGGGCAACCCCCAGTATCAATACAGGCTGGGGGATGAAGGGATTGAGAGCAGCCCTGCCGAGAAGGACTTGGGGATACAGGTGGATGAAAAGCTGAACATGGGCCAGCAATGGGTGCTTGTAGTCCAGAAGGCCAACTATATCCTGGGCCAAAGAAGCGTGGCCAGCAAGTTGAGGGAGGTGATTCTGCCCCTCTGCTCTGCTCTGGTGAGTCCCCACCTGTAGTATTGCGTCCAGCTCTGGAGCCCTCAGCACAGGAAAGACATGGACCTGTTGGAGCGGGTCCAGAGGAGGACCACAAAAATGACCAGAGGGATGGAACACCTCTCCTGTGAGGACAGGCTGAGAGAGTTGGGGTTGTTCAGCCTGGAGAAGAGAAGGCTCTGGGGAGACCTTATTGCAGCCTTCCAGTGCTTCAAGGGGGCTTACAAGAAAGACAGGGAAGGACTCTTTATCAGAGAGTGTAGTGATAGGGCAAGGGGTAATGGTTTTAAACTAAATGAGAGTAGATTTAGACTAGGTAAGGAAGACATTTTTAACAACGAGGGTGGTGAAACCCTGGCCCAGGTTGCCCAGAGAGGTGGTAGATGCCCCATCCCTGGAAGCATTCCAGGTCAGGTTGGACGGGGCTCTGAGCACCTTGATCTAGTTGAAGATGTCCCTGCTTATTGCAGGGGAGTTGGACTAGGTGACCTTAAAAGGTCCCTTCGAGCCCAAAGATTCTATGAATCTATAGTTTCAGTCAGCTTAAGTGAGCTTTAGCATTGGTCCACTCTTTCACCACGTTTACATATTCCTTGGCTGCTGGGTCTCCTCCGGTGATCCCCTTCTCTCCTGGAGATTGGGCTCCCTGTCCCAGACCCATTGGTGCCAGCATGCAGTGCTGACCTTGCAGGTGTTCCCCACACTTACTTGGGTCTGGATCCACTTGCTCATGACTGTGACAGAAATAAGCAGACATGCCGGTGCATTGTATGGTACCAAAACCATTTGGTCTTGATCTAAGCTAACTGTAGAGCTGGATTTAGGCAAGGTAAAAAGCATCTTCCCTCCATTCCTTGTGCTGCTCTTCCCAGCTGAGCTGAGAGGGCAGGGCATTTCTGTCTGTGTGTCCCCTTTATGCCCTCCCTAGAACAGGGCAGCAGTTAGGACATGTTACTGCCATGATGTCTGAGGACTTCGTGGCCAAGGGAGATGCTTCCAGAGCTCTGTCCCTGGCATGCCATGGCTGTTTGTGTCTGTGCTGTGAAAACAGTTTCCTTTCACTCACTTTCGTGACAAATGCCAGTGAAATATTCTCTTTTCTAAAACTGTCATCTCACTGTCAGGTGACTCCCTGAGCAGGTTCCTCAAGCAACTAAAATTCCTCCCGAAGTTGTTAGCTGTCTAGTTACCTCTGGCTGGAGCTCAGACTTAGAAAACCTTTTTATTTTTCCTAAAGGAGAAGAGAAAGGAGACCTTTAATTAACTCTTTGTGCTACCAATCATTGACATTTTCATCTAACTGGAAGCAGGGAGAGAATCAGCTGCTGCATCTGTCTCTCCGACATCTTAAGGAACTGGAACTGCAGTCTGTGGCTGCAAGTGGCTGTGTGTCAGACTCAAGGGCTTTGCAGCTGAAAGGAGGCTGACAGAGGATTTCTCAGCACACTTCCTGCTGTAACAAAGTTACGAAATTAAAGCAGGTTAACTTGACATTTTAATCTGGTTTTGGAACCTCGGAGAGGATCCAGAGTGTAGACACCGGGGGCATGTGGGATGGCCAAGTGACAAACTCGCCCTGGTGGAGGGTGTGGTAGATAAAAGGGAAATGTTGCAGGTTTGGAGGGCAGCAGGTTTCCCAGGCCGCATGGAGGTCTATTGTTCCCCAACAAATATTTAAACACTTCTGGGTTTCCAGCCTGGACGTCATAGCTCCAGTTTAGTACAAGCGTAAGAAGTGAGAAGCTTGCATCATAGCTACTCGTCATTGTCTTTTGCTTGTGATGAGATGCAAGTTTGCTGGCACCTTCTTTAGGAATGTGTAGGGCCTTTGGCAGCACTTGCAAGTGTTCTGGTTTTGGCAGTTGCTTCTTTCCATGTGTATGAGCTTTGTGACCAATATTAATTTACACTGGGTTGTACCACAGTGTATTTGCTCAGTTCATTCTGCTGCAGCCATAAATGATGTTATTGCTCAAATGATTGCACATGCTACATAAAAGAGAGAATTCTTATACATAATTTATTAAGCTGAAATTTCTCTAGTAAGCCATTTTAGCCTGGATAGAGATTAAATGACTAATTCTGAGTGCTTTGGAGTATCATGATGGAAAGCGGAAGTAGTTTTTCCAGAAGTTGATATTTGTGTCCTGGAATAAAAGAAGGAATGCAGTAGGTTGTAGCTATGTTATTTGGGATTTTGTAAGACTGATAGAAATGGCAAAAAAACCACTCTGCATTTTTACAAAGCAAGCATGATTTAGTGATCTAAAGCTAAAGTTCCTAGTCAGAAGATATTTCTTGAGAGAGCAGTGATTGCAACAGAGTAGTCTGTCTCTCTACTGGTGTAAGATTGCTTGCTTTTGTACATGTAGTGGTGTGCTTATTCCACATCATTCCAACTATACTGGTGGACAGGGCTCCCACCACCTCTTTCTAAAAGCAATTTTAAAATATAACTGTGCTTTCCTCTTCAGCATTAGCTTCACCTTTCTTCATTTTACACTGTAAGCTCTAACTGGAGAGACAACCTCTCTCAGATCAAACTCCAGCTAGGAGTGCTTCAAGCCTTGACTGTAAATCCTGGAGGGCTTGGCAGCAGGTTGTTTTCAGAGAGGCAATCCATGGCCTTGTAGTCTGCCTTTCCACATGATAAGATTTCAAATTCTTTTTCATGATACAGATTCAAAATGATATCCCAGAATTCTTTCTGATATGGAAGGCTGAATTGCTGGAAGATTTTAACAAAGCTTTCTTAAAATAAGTGAGAATAGTGAAAGTTTTTAATTTTAGAATATGGGCCTGTTTGATGATGGATTTCAGAACAGTCAAACTGACAGCCTGCTTCTTTCTCCTGCGTTTGAACTCACCAAAACAATTCCATAAATCCTGTGGGAAGAGGGGTTTGATGCTTGACTGACATGTATCTTACAGCACTGAAAGCCCCGGACATGACTGAGGTGTTTGGATGGGTCTGTGGCTTGGGAGTTTGTATTGGGTTTGCATGGCAAGGTTTTGGTAGTGGGGGGGGCTGCAGGGGTGGCTTCTGTGAGAAGCTGCTAGAAGCTTCGCCTGTGACCGATAGACTCCATGTCAGCTGGCTCCAAGATGGACCCACCGCTGGCCAAGGCCGAGCGCATCAGTGATGGTAGCACCTCTGGGATAACATGTTTAAGAAAGGAAAAAAGTTGCTGCACAACAGCAACTGTGGCTGGAGAGAGGAGTGAGAATATGTGAGAGAAACAGCTCTGCAGGCACCAAGGTCAGTGAGAAGGAGGGGGAGGAGGTGCTCCAGGTGCCAGAGCAGAGATTCCCCTGCAGCCTGTGGTGGGTGAAGACCATGGTGAGGCTGGCTGTGCCCCTGCAGGCAATGGAGGTCCCCAGTGGAGCAGATGCCCACCTGCTGCCCAGGGAGGACCCCATGCCAGAGCAGGGGGATGCCCAAAGGAGGCTGTGACCCTGTGGGAAGCCCACGCTGGAGCAGGTTCCTGGCAGGACCTGTGGCCCCGTGGGGAGAGAGAGGAGCCCAGGCTGGAGCAGGGTTGCTGGCAGCACTTGTGACCCCGCGAGGGCCAGGCTGGAGCAGCCTGTTCCTGAAGGACGGCACCTGTGGGGCGACCCAGGCTGGAGCAGTTTGTGAAGAACTGCAGCCCGTGGTAAGGACTCATGTTGGAGAAGTTCATGGAGGACTGTCTCCTGTGGGAGGGACTCCATGCCGGAGTAGGACAGAGGGTGAGTCCTCCTCCCCCTGAGGAGGAAGGAGCAGCAGAAACAACACGTGATGAACTGACCACAACCCCCATTCCCCATCCCCCTGCGCCGCTCGGGGGAAGGAGGTAGAGAATTTAGGAGTGAAGTTGAGTCCAGGACAAGGAAGGAGCGTGGGCAAGGTGTTTTTAAGATTTGGTTTTATTTCTCATTACTCTACTCTGATTTGATTGGCAATAAATTAAATTAATTTCCCCAAGTCAAGTCTGGTTTGCCTGTGACAGTAATTGGTGAGTGGTCTCTCCCTGTCCTTATCTTGACCCATGAGCCAAAATATAACAAAGTTATATTTTCTCTCCCCTGCCCAGCTGAGGAGGGGGAGTGATAGAGCGGCTTTGGTGGGCACCTGGCATCCAGACAGGGTCAGCCCACCACAGAGTTATGCTGTATTTGCTGGCCAGGAGGCAAAGTCATCATTTTCCAAAAAATCTTCCAAATGTAAATAAACACCAAAATACTCAACTCTGTTCCTTCCCATGCTGTCTTTTAAAAGCTGTTCAGATAGTTGAATGTTCTTATATTCCCTATTTCTTTGTGCTAATCTAAGCAAAATATATTTTATTCTGTTTCCTCATTGTTAGATTCCATATTGCATTTTTGCATCTTCTCTCTGGCCTTGGACAACTTAGCTTTTATCTGTCTCTAACAGATAACTGTTTATCTAACTCACAGATTTTTGTGCAAATCATCTGGACTGAAAGTACTCTGAGGCATGTTGCTAGGTTTGCACATCTGCTGTGGATAATTTAAGTGATGTGACTGTCAATGAGTTGTAACCCTATGCTCTGAGGAGGATGTGCCCTTGGATTCCTTCCTTCTCCTCTCTTGCAGCTTCTTGGACCTCTTCAGGTAAAGCCTTAACACCCAGACCTGGAGAGGATTCGATCAACCACAAGCATTTAACATTCATATTTCTACAGTGATTGTAAGTGTTCAGCCCAGAGTAATTCTATTAGTTTTCAGAGACATCATCTTAAAGTTTAGTTTCCAAAACTTTTAAACTCTAAAGTTATTTCTGTTCTATTTAAATCCATATGGCCTTGAGCTTATAGGGTCCTGTGCTTATATAGATAAGGAACTGGCTACAGACAAATAGTTTACATAGTGGGAATGTATATGTACAATAGCAAGACATAAAGGACTAAGAAGTTCTAAGACCATGTGGTGGATTGACCTTGTCTGGTTGCCAGGTGCCCACGAAGCCGCTCTGTCACTCCTCCTTGACAGGACAGGGGGAGAAAAATGTGATAAAAACTCATGGGTTGAAATACGGACAAGGAGATCCCTTACCCCAATTACTGTCATGAGCAAAACAAACTTGATTTAGGGAAATTTATTCAATTTATTACCAATTAATCAGAGTTGGATAATGACAAATAGGAACAAATCTAAAAAACACCTTTTCCCCACCCCTCCCTTCTTCCCAGGCTCAGATTCACTCTCAACTCTTCTACCTCCTCCCCCCAAGTGGTGCAAGGGGTTAGGGAATGGGGGTTGCGGTCAGTTCATAAATCTTGGTCTCTGCTGCTCCTTCCTCCTCACTCTCTTCCCCTGCTCTGTCCTTCCCATGGGCAGCAGTTCTTCAAGAACTGCTCTAGCATGGGTCCTTTCCACAGAGCGCAGTCCTTCAGGAGCAGACTGCTTCGGTGTGGGTCCCCCACGGGGCCACAGGCCCTGCCAGCAAACCTGATCCTGTTTGGACTTCCCTCAGTGGGCTGCAGGTGGGTATCTGCTCCACTGTGGGCCTCCATGGGCTGCCGGGGCACAGCCGGCCTCACCATGGTCTTCACCACAGGCTGCAGGGGAATCTGCTCCAGCGCCTGGAGTACCTCCTGCCCCTGCTTCTTCAGTGACCTTGGTGTCTGCAGGGCTGTTTCTCTCTCATATTCTCACTTCTCCCTCTCAGCTGCTCTTGTGCAGCCCTTTTTACCCTTTCTTAAACGTGTTATACCAGAGGTGCTACTAACATCGCTGATGGACTTGGTCTTGGTCTTGGCCTTGGCCAGCGGCAGGTCCATCTCTGAGACAACTAGAAGTGGCTCTGCCCAACATAGGGACAGCTCCTGGTGCCTTCTCTCAGAAGCCACCCCTGTAGCCCCCTGCTACCGAATCATTGGCATGTAAACCAAATACAGACAACAAAACTGTTCTGTTGCGTGTATTCAGTATATGATACATTTTCATGTAAATTTTAGCTGTAAGTTGGATTATGTGGGTAAGCAGTGAAATACTTCTTTAAAATACTCTTAAATGGCTAATCTGTTCTAAATGGATTTGATGAATTCATCACTTCAGATGCCTTCTTTTACTATGAATAATGAGCAATTTTTCATACATTCAGATGCTGTAGTATAATGTCTGTACAATTGTTATAAAGAAATAAGTTGGTATACCATGCAAAACAAGATGTGTATTACTCCAAAGGAATATTAAGTTGTTGAAATTCTGATAGGTCATTCAGTAGTAAATCCCATTAAAATAAAAGTAACCTAGTGATCAATAGATATTAACAACTGTCTAGAAAATAAATTGATGGAAGAGGTGGTAAGCGTGAATTTTGAATCACAATTAGTCTTAAAATGGAAGAATATGATTATTTTATGAAGCTGATACTAAAACTGTAACTGCCTTGAAGTATCTTCAGTGAGAGAATATTTCCTATTCTGTGCTATCATAGATTTATAGGTTTTCCCATGTTGGTTGCTAAATACTTAACAATCATTTGCGTTCTGATCACTGAATTAGAAATTAAATTTGTACAGAGTGAATTTATAAAATCAGAATTTTAGCTTTTTCCCCAATGTGTTTTCTAAGTATGGAAAACTATGTCGTTGTTAAGTCAATGAAAGACATTCCAATTATATGTTAGTAGTTGTTCCATTTACCACATCTTTCTTCCAAATTCTCATTGTCCTGAAATTGAGGTTAAGCGCTTTATTCATGAATCCAGAAACAGGACCGATGTTTTGTTTGTTTTATCACACTTTGAGTGTGTGATAAAATTCAAATGTGACCCGCTGGAATTGTTTTTGAAAGTTTTTTTCCTCAATGACCCATAAAATACTCAGCCTTAAATATAAAAGAAAAAAATTCTGACCTTTCAATATCTATAGTGTTCATAAAATCTTTCCATAAATGGTAGAGATATTCCAAGTAGATGAAAAATGCAGTTAACAAGGTTGATGGTAAATTAAAATAAAATTTGTTTTTAGACTATTTTAATCCTTTTAAAAAAAGGCATATTTGGCTTTTGTGAAGCTATTTCCAGGTAAGTAATAGAAAGTTAACATAAAAACGGGTTTTCTCTCATTTTTAACATGCACAACCACCCACACCAGCTTGTTTATCCCAACAGAAGAAAATGCATTACTTTGATTTTTACCCTTCTCCACCCACATAGACTAAAGTGTAAAAATAATTTTAACATAGGTCAAGGTTACTTAGTGTAAATAAGAATTCCACAGAATAGATCCCCTAAGCCTTTTTAAAATAGAAAATTAATTTCCTAGGAACTGGGGAAATTCTAAATGTTGGCTCACCACTGGGGACAGAAGATGATAACTCAAAAGGCAGTATAACTGCTTTTATGCTGTCTGGGAATCTGGTCTTCATTGTGAAAACAGTGACACGCTCGCTCTCTATTTTTTAAACTATTTAAAAAATAAAATATATTTCTTATTGGTGCCTGCCATCCCTCTGTGTGTGCATGTATATATATGTATAATGACTGGTCTACTGCTGAATTTCTGAAGTAATTAAAATATTATGCACTTTTTCTAGTATACAAATGCTATTGGCCAGGCTTTTTTGCCTGTATACGCCATGTTCTACCATGTATTGTAACTGCACTAATTACATCAATGCCTTGGTAACCTCTGTGCCCTAGTGATTGTATTTTCTGATATACCCTGGTGCTTCATACACTGTGGAGCATTTCTGACCAAGCAAAAGACAGAACAGTGACCTAATACCCTCTTGTATTATTCTTTTTTCAATTCTAAAATGATCTCTGGTGTCTGTGGTCTGGGAAGCAGCTGACTCTAGGACAAACTCTTACTAAAAGGGTAATAACAGCTGGCATAACACCTTTGATCTTCTGGTCTTCTCTAAGGTCACTAAAAGCCTAACTTGTAGGTCTGCAAATCCGAACATTTAACCCATTCAAGGCACTCCATGAAGGAGAGAGAACATAGATATCTGTGCAATATGAAAGCTGACTTACAATGGCAAACCTACACCCTTGAGCATTTGAACTTTATAATCTAAGTCACCAGATTGGTCCTTTCTTCAGCTCTCCAATGAAAGCTGGAATAGCTGTCCCCTATACAAAAGGAATAAAATTCTGGAGGTTACTACTAATGTTGCGCAGAGACTTGTGATCCAAATCAAACACTAGCTATGGGTCCTCTGTTTTCTTGCTTACATTTTGAGGCCTTTACTGTAACTGTGAGCTCTTGGACAGCAAGACAAAGAACATCCTTCTCCCCTTTGCATACCTGAGCCAGGTCTCCACAGCTATTCCAAGAACTCTATTTGATATGCACCATGATGGGCATAAACCAAGTAGCTCACCTTAAATGTGACAAATGCTGTTAAGATTTTGTGTGAAACAAAGCAGTTTCTCAGCTCAATTTATGAACACTGGGAGGTGCCCACGGTGTATGTGTCAAACTCCTACATGTTTAGACAACTGATGTTTTTCCTGTATCCATCCTTGAGAATCAGCCTTGTAGATGCCTTTGAACTTGCTAGGGAGGTACAGCCAGGAGCATACCACATTCCTTAGTCTCAAGCCTGCCCCAAAAGAGTCACACAAGTAACTCTGCTGTCTGATGTCAACCTGCTTTACAGGCTGCTGCCCATTCTGCTACGCTGTTGAAGTGTTTGACTGCTGGACGTGAAGTAGACTAACGACTAGGTGTGGCCTTGTGAAAGTTTTTGAATTTGAAATCCTGTAAGCTTTACCATCATGGGAATGAACCAATTGCAAACAGAATTTGATAGGGCACTTTGCCAATCACCTGCTATGACTGTAGCTACTGATTATTGCCACAGCTAAAGTCAAGTGGTAAGGAGGGTGTTGTGTTGGGCTGTGGCTCAGTATAAGAACTTACTGAAATACTTTGGGAGTAGGGTCATGAATCGTCCCCTCTTTATTTGGTAGTATTTTTGCAGCAGCAACTGGGTTTTTCCTCAAACTGTGTATGATTCCTTCCTCAAAAGGAAATGAATTATCATGTCAAACACCTATTTGGATTCAGATTTTCAAACAGAAATATGATACCTAACACTGATGTAGAATATTAAAGCCCTGTGCAAATGAATGTACTAAGTGTTTTTAGGGTAATTTATCTAAATTAGTGAACTGCAGAGGACACTTACACTCAACTCCACTTGAAAACACTCTCAGTATTCTCCTTCTTGCTATCACATTTTTTTGATTCCCATTCATTTTCTCTTTCTACCTGTTACATTCCAAAATGGGGTGTGAACTTCAGTGTCTTGTGTAAAGGCACCTGGGTAGGTATATATATATACTGAGTTCAGTATCCTTCAACTGAAGCAGGAGCATGCAGTGGTAGGCTACTCTGAGTATACTCAGTGTCCCAAAATGCTGTCCATGTAGGACTTGGAGTGGGAATAGCGCTATCCCACAAATAACTGTGCAGCTAGACATGAAGTGTTCTTAATTAACCACAGGTCCAAATCCATCGTCTCTCTATGCAGCTGTGAGACTGCATAATGTTTTTGCCAGATTTTTATCAGGAACTAAGTCTGCTAAATCCATTTTTAATTAGTACATCATTATGAATGTAAAACCCTGACACCCAGTTAAAGTAATATTTGAGACTTGAATACTGTGTGCTTTTGTTCCCATATACTTAGATGTTTCTTCTTTTTGTCACCATCTTCTGGGTTTTTTTTCTAAATACAGAAAGGAAAAAGCTCAACACGTGCCTTGTTCCAAGTCCTTGTGACTTTGGCAAATCACATCTACACCAGGTCCCCAGTATGTGTCCTCAGGAATCATGCAGCCATGGCTGGCTTTTTCTTGCAATCCACCAATAGTTCTATGCCTTCATCTTAAAATTTCAGAGGATGCGCTTCCACCATCCTGATAAACTTCATGCTTTGTTATTACACCCGTATGCTGTCTAATAAGTATACCACACAACAAAATTATTTTGTCATTTGTTTACACAGCTGACATCAGAGGATCCAAGAAAATTTCTGCCAAAATAATTTTGTAACAGATTGGATGGTTTTGTAACACACTGATGAGCTCAGAGAGTTATGGTGAATGGAGTTAAATCCAGTTGGTGGCTGGTCACAAGCGGTGTTCCCCAGGGCTCAGTTTTGGGGCCGGTCTTGTTCAATATCTTTATCGATAACCTGGATGAGGGGATTGGGTGCTCCCTCAGTAAGTTTGCAGATGATACCAACTTGGGCGGAAATGTTGATCTGCTGGAGGGTAGGAGGGCTCTGCAGAGGGATCTGGACAGGCTGGATCGATGGGCAGAGGTCAACTGTATGAGGTTTAATAAGGCCAAGTGCAGGGTCCTGCACTTGGGCCATAACAACCCCATGCAATGCTACAGGCTTGGGGAGGAGTGGCTGGAGAGCTGCCCGGTGGAAAAGGACCTGGCGGTGCTGGTTGACAGCCGGCTGAATATGAGCCGGCAGTGTGCCCAGGTGGCCAAGGCGGCCAACAGCGTCCTGGCCTGTATCAGGAATAGTGTGGCCAGCAGGAGTAGGGAAGTGATTGTGCCCCTGTACTCGGCACTGGTGAGGCCGCACCTTGAATACCGTGTTCAGTTTTGGGCCCCTCACTACAAGAAGGACATTGAGGTGCTGGAGCGTGTCCAGAGAAGGGCAACAAAGCTGGTGAGGGGTCTGGAGCACAAGTCTTCTGAGGAGCAGCTGAGGGAAGTGGGGTTGTTTAGTCTGGAGAAGAGGAGGCTGAGGGGAGACCTTATCGCTCTCTACAACTACCTGAAAGAGGGTTGTGGCGACATGGGTGTTGGTCTCTTCTCCCAAGTAACCAGCGATAGGACGAGAGGAAATGGCCTCAAGTTGCGCCAGGGGAGTTTTAGATTGGATATTAGGAAAAATTTCTTCACCGAGAGAGTGGTCAAGCATTGGAACAAGCTGCTCAGGGAGGTGGTGGAGTCACCATCTCTGGAAGTGTTCAAAAAACGTGTAGACGTGGCACGTCGGGACGTGGTTTATGGGACATGGTGGCGCTGGATTAATGGTTGGACTTGACGATCTTGAAGGTTTTTTCCAACCTTAGTGATTCTGTGATTCTGAGATTTATTTTGTAAACTGCCATAATCATTGTCTTTGTGTGAAAATGCAGAATTATGCTCCCCTTTTGGAAATGTTTTTTTCCTTTATTCTTAAAAAAAACCCAAAACCCCCAAACAAAAACAGCACAAAAATCTCAGGATGTTACCCTTTAAAAAGAGCTAATACAACCACCGAGGTTGACCAGAATAGATAAATCTGTACCTCCAGTCTTCACGGTTGATGTCTGTTTTTTGTACAAAAGTTGAATAATTCATGTAAACTCCATTATTCTTTGCACTGTTGCAGAAGTGAGGCATGTTGCTGTCTTCCTTTAAGTAAAGGGATGGGCAGTTTGTTAATTTATTAATTGTTTTCCAAGTAAGAGGAAAGATGTTATTTATAGCCAGTTATTATCTTGATTAGCGGAAACAAAATTATTGTTGACTTCCACCACATACTTGATCAGATAGTTTAGGCTAGAGATGAAACATGAGGATGCTATAACTTTTGCTCATGTTAAGATACATGAGGAAGAAAATAGCATTAGCTCTAAAAAATGGGTATTAGCTTTGCTATTAGAACTGTGGTGTAGACTAAAACCATATTATTAGTCTTTGATTTCCCTTCTCTGCATTTTTCAAATTGCTCAAGCAGCAAGTCTTGTAGGAGTAAAAGTTGCATTGGGTAGTTCTGTGGCTTACATGCTTTCAGTGATTATTCTGTACCCTTTCTGAAAGAGGAGATTTGCATTTGAGCCAATGACAAATTCAGTGGAGTAAGTGGAAAAAGTAATAATGAAAAAGGTTTTATTTGGGACATCATTTGGGAACAGTTCTATCCTTTAAAATAAAAGCATTATGATGGTTTTTGTCAGTAACATTCAAAACTGTAACTTGCTTTCAACAATCAAGACAGTTCATAAATGACCTTCATTATTCATGCCCAAACTATCGTTTAATACAGATGCAGCCATGAAGGGAGTTTGAAAGACTTGTGGCTTCTGGTTTGTAATTGTCGTGGTTTAGCCCCAGCCAGCAACTATGCACCACGCAGCCGCTCGCTCACTCCCCCACGGTGGGATGGGGGAGAGAATCGGAAGAGTAAAAGTGAGGAAACTCATGGTTTGAGATAAAGACAGTTTAATAAGTAAAGCAAAAGCCGTGCACGCAAGCAAAGCAAAACAAGGAATTTGTTCACCACTCCCCATGGGCAGGCAGGTGTTCAGCCATCTCCAGGGAAGTAGGGCTCTGTCACGCGTAATGGTTTCTTGGGAAGACAGATGCCATAACTCCGAACGTCCCTCCACCCCTTCCTTCTTCTTCGTCCCAGCTTTGTATACCAAGCATGACGTTATATGGTAGGGAATATCTCTTTGGCCAGCCTGGGTCAGCTGTCCCAGCTGTGTCCCCTCCCAGCTTCCCGTGCACCCCCAGCCTGCTCACTGCAGGCCAGCATGAGAAGCTGGACTGTCCTTGAGTACTTAGCAACAACTCAAAACATCAGCACCTTATCAACATTTTTTCATCCCAGATCCAAAACATAGCCTCACGCTAGCTTCTATGAAGAAAATTAACTCTACCCTGGCTGAAACCAGGACATTAATGTATTTCAGAAATTTATGACAGTTTGTCTAAATTTGTTATTGCTCTATTATTTTTATGATATCTAACATATTTGTTAGTGATGTGAAAGCATAACTTCAAAAATACTGAGGGGGTGTTTCTTATTGTGCTCTCAGAAAATCTGTAATTAAATATCGTATATTGCTCCATTCACCATATTTTCCAATCAGTAAGACTTTCCAAACCCCATCGTTGTAGCCACAGAGCTGTTTAGAAAGACATACTTTGTAAAATCATAAGGCCCCTACCAGGTTGCCTTTAATAATACTGTCATTTTCTTATGTTGGAGTTTCCTTACTGAACATTTTAAAGGTATACGAGTGGGGCACTTCATCCAAAGACCATGTGTGGGGTTTTATTTCTTTGTTTTTTTATAAGATCTTGAATAATTTCTTGTCCTTATGTGAAGGGAAACTCAAATGTAGAGGATTACGTGACTTGCTGGATTGTAAAGTGCCTCAGTGATGATGAGGAGCAGAACCAGGATTTTCTAGCCATATGCTAGCAGGGCCTGTAGCAATAGGGCAAGGGGTAATGGTTTTAAACTAAAAGAGGGTAGATTTATAGTAGATACAAGGAAGAAATTTTTCACAATGAGGGTGGTGAACCAGTGGAACAGGTTGCCCAGAGAGGTGGTTAGATGCCCCATCCCTGGAAATGTTCAAGGTCAGGCTGGATGGGGCTCTGAGCAGCCTGACCTAGTTGAGGATGTCACTGCTCATTGCAGGCGAGTTGAACTAGATGACCTTAAAAGGTCCCCGTCAACCGAAAGGTTCTATGGTTATATGCTCTACACAGTGTAGAAGAACTTTGAAGATCTGCAGCATGTAGCATAGCATGTTGAATTACGCCATGTGTGGTGGAAGAGCAGACTCTTAATTTTGTGTTGCAGTCTTGTAAAAGGCTTTTATGTCTGCTTTTTGTCTGAAGGACAAGCCACCCTATGAATGATAAGTATTTAATAGTACATACAAAATGTTGCTTCCTTTGAAGCAACTGAGTGAGCAAAAACAAGGACAAGGTTGCTAAGAGAGACTAGAAAAATGGTACTCAGAACACTAGCTTGTCCCTCTTCCCCCATTGAATGCTGCATGTACAAAGAGAGCCTCTCACTAGATAAACAAGTTAAAGAGAGAAAGAGGCAGGAGAGAAAAGGAGTGGAGCATGTGGTATCTTTCCATGGAGATGGGTGGAAAAAAAATGGGTGAATGGAGCACCTGTTGGTGTGTGATCCACAAGGCTATAGGACGGCAGTAGGTGATTGGGGACAGAGGCAGCTCATTGTCTTTCAATGTTTTTGCAGACCGGGTGGACAGAATAAAAGCAATAAAGGGCAACCTCAAATTGTCTTATTTACGAACTTTCCCCCTAGCTGGCCACCTTCTGATTACACCATTTGACAGCCTATCTGCCACCCCTTCCCTCCAACAGAAGTTGCAATACAGCAACATCTACACTCTCATGATCCCTGAGGAATATTATTATGTCAACAGACAGAGAGGAAGTCAGGAGCACTTTCTAGTGACATTACTGCACTTGAGGTGCTTTCTCAGCTATCTGGATGACCTAGTATCTGAGGTTGCTCTAGTACCCAAGTCTAACACTACCAACACAGTGCCTTCCAGAAAGTCTGACATGAGACCGTGGTGGTACAGGCTGCATCATCTTACTACTACCACAAAGCGTCCTAGAACCAGGAGTACCCAACATGCTTCTTCAAAAGCTGTGTGGCATGGATATGGAGCCCACTTCCCCTCGGCCCGTCATGCTGCTGGGCCTGTGCCATGGTGATCATCAAAAACAATTTTAATTGGTATTTCCACATGGTAACCCAAATGATGCATGACTGATCCTGCTGATCCTGCTCCTCCCATGTGAACATGAGTGACAAAGCTGCTTTAAGGACCAGAAGATATGTAACACTTGCATCCTGCAGCCCTCCCACCTTAGGGAAACAGCATGTGATCAAGCTGGACGCTGCTGCTCCACAGTTGCTGGATGAGTGCTTGAATGTGGGTTTTTCAGACTACCCAGACTCACTTAGCAACCATGTGTGTGCCTGGGAGGTGCTGAGCCAGTGTCAGCACAGCACGATGCCCACTCCTGTCTGAGCATGCTGCCAGGTCACATTTTCCCTCGAGATTTACTCTGTATGTGTGTTTTGCTCTGTTCTGCCCACCAGCAGGAGAGCCGCACACCTTCTGAGCAGCCTTTGAAGGTGACCTGGGCCAGCCGTGTCTGTTCACACAACTGGTAGATCTCATGCTCTGTGAGCCTTGTCATGTTGCTGAGTTGTGAGAGTACCTTCTCAGGAGACAGTGCTGGAGCCAAGAGCCTGAGGAGAGGGGGAGAAAGGGTGTTCTGCCCCATGTGAGCAAACAGGTCCGCTAGGACAAGTGCCTAGAGGTCAGTGGTGGTTGGCTTTTCAGGTACAGCCCCTGATGGGCCTAGGGAAGCAAGTGAGGAAGGCTGACCTCTCAGAGATCTGGATCTCTCCTGGTTCTAATTTCTTTCTTCATTCCCTTCACCTTGCCTGAAGAGATGCTGGCAGGTGGCAGAGCTAGGCAGGACCCCTTCCATAGGACTGCATTGTGTTATGGGAGGGTGCATGGTGTCAGCAAAGAGTGTGTGTGTTAAAGACTAAATTGAGTTCCTGCAAGGGATGGTAGTGTCTATGGCAGTAGATGCCCTCCCAGGGATGCACTGAAGACTAGCTAGAGCCTGCTGGAGACACCAGGCTGGGCAGCAGCAGAGAAGACAACGTTCATGCTCCAGCATGAGGCCGTGTTCCATACGCAGTACTCAGGAATGTTCTGAAAGGGCAGTGTGACACTGAATATTGTTAATTTTACTGTAGGAGTGTCAATGTTAATTGATCTGGAAGAAAATAAGCTTTTTAAAAAGGATTGCTGTTCTTCTGAGCTATTTGGAGGTTTCTAGCACGAACTGTTCAAAGCATAAACTGTTGCTTTGAAATCCAGCACAGTTCATGGAGTTGTACAACAAACAAACAAATAGGAATAGTTCTCATGGCTGGGAGAGTCCTGAAATGGATCTGACATCAGTGGAGAACGCTTCTATTGAAGAACTTCCTGATCCTTTTTTAACCAGAGGTTTCTAATCCCTTTATTTTTGTACATGCTGAATCAACTGTTTGCACGGTCGGTAAGACAAGAGTGAGCAGACAGGAGTAGGGTAAGAAGAAGTCTTAATACACTAATAATAAGCTAAACAAATCACCCTTTGTAATGGGTGTAGTGTAAAGGTAGCTAATGTTAGCCGCTGTTTGGCTATTGCTGGATCAGTGGCTCTTTTGTTCCCACATGCTTATCTTAGGACATTCTAATCATCATTGCATTAGAAAGCTTCCCATTTTATTTTTTTCTTTGGAGTGTAGATATTGTAACTGGCACTTAATGCAGAAAGAGAGTGAACAAGAAAAGAGTTCAGAAAGACTTCCTTTAATAGCGTAATATTAATTGGTAAAGATTGTTTTGCAATACAAATATTCTTTGTTTACTATTAAAAGACTTCAGTTGCCTTTAGACATCCTAAGTGATTTAGAGAAACAGATAAATGATTTAATTTTGATTTTGTTTTATACTCCAATGAAGCAAACAACAGATTTGGAACAAGCTGCTTGCTAGACCTTGGAAATTAAACTGCTCTTTTTATTGGGCACTGGTAAAGCATCTCTGCCTTTTCTGATGGCAGACAAGCCTGAAATACATTGACTCATGCTTATTAGGGTTCCATCAAGCTCCTTTTATTTCCTTGATTATGATTCTAGTGCTGCCACCCAGACAGGAGCTCCTGCTTTGATTTCCCTTGAAACCGGTGCTTTCCAGAGAACATGTCCTCCTTACAACCTGGAGTGAGTTACATCGTGAGAGCCCGAGTTACAAGGCCGTGACTTGTCTCCAGAAAGCTGTTTAATGCAGAACACTTTTTCTTACCTCCTTTTAAGTGGGGATCTGCATGTGTACAGCATTAGGTGAGATTGGAGCAGGGGCATTGGAAGACAACAATAGTCTAATTTGACCTTATAAATCTAACTGTTTTGATAAGGCCATTGTTTAAATCAGTGTTTTGATGACTGAATGTGATACTTTGAAGGACTCTTGTTCATATCATTCTTGGTCCTTAGCAGATTTTCTCAGATGAAGCCAGTAGTCAGCAGCTTTTGCGGAAGTGTGGGAGCTTCAAGTGAGTGAACAACTAACCTAAGTACCTTGAGTAATCATGAGTGTTTCTTATCTGGCTTGCTTAATGCTCTCCAAGGTAACACATTTAAAGGCAGACTTCTTGCTTGCATGACACTTTTGCAGGCTCCAAATGTGCTATTAATAACCTGTTTTCACCTAATTAGTTTTAGTTTTTGTGCCACTAAAATAGCTACAGTATATTTACTTCTTTTTCCCTTTAACTTTAGTTCTGTTCAGGTTTATGCAGACACTCATTCTGCCTTTATTACCATGTTATTCCAGCATCTTCTGGTGAGGCATAAAGGGAAAGCACTAACATCGGAACATCTGCCATATGTAGTTTATTCTTTCTCATCTCTTTTCCTTGGGGAAGTAAGTATATGTTCAGTATACTGGTTTAGTTTGGTAGGGTTTCTTAGTTTGTCTGTGTTAAAGAAGGTGGAGTCTGTGCGCTGAGAACAGCAAAGGATAACAAGTTCTTAAAAGTAAGGTGAAGTAGAGCTCCATCTAATACTATACGTAATTACATTTTCTTGATGAGATGCATCTTGCGGGCAGTATGGTTATTTTCCCTAGGAGTGAAGGGCTAAAAGGTTGTTCACTGGAATTAATTCTGTCTTTTAAAAGACAAACTATGTTTCCTCTCTTAAGTGTTTCAAGAGTGTTACAAATATGACTATGTAAAGATCAGCAGACAACACAGTGGCAATCAAATGGGATTAAGAAAAACATACAATAAAACAATATTCCAATCTTGGTGTTTCACAGGACGTGTTATTTGATATTTCTCTTGATTTTACAAAATTTGAGTAAAATCCCAGACTCTGCTAAGTCTAATTTATGTTCTTCATGTTAATGCTGCTTAAAAAAAAGAAATGTATTTTCTGGCATGAGAAAATTAATTGCTGGATGGTCTTTTCAGTTACTGGTGAGAAAAGAAAACGGTTGCTTGTTCCAAAGTTGCACAGTTTCTGAAGATCCAGTTGTCACAGTTGCTGTGTCTTGGGAATGAACTGAGCACTACCTAAATCTGTGGGGCTTTTTAACTGATGTGCTTATAACTTCTCTCTTTTTTTTCTCTGACTCACATCTTGGATGTTAAATTGTGTAACCTGCCAGCCAATTGCCTGCTATGAAAAATGTTGTAGCTGCAGGGATTATTATTAAGTATGTCTAATAATTTTCATATTTTAGTGATCTATTTTTGGATCGTTACGCAACCCTCTACTCAGTGGGACGAAGCAGAAAGGGATAGGGCAGGATTGGATGCTAATAAGCATAAACCATTTGGTGTGCTCAGCCAAGCAGTGGGGGTCCTCTGGGCACAGGTGGTCTGTTTAGAGCTGTCTTGCTTTGTGGCAAGTTGCCATGGTCTCCCCCAACCTACAGAGCCACTTCCTCCCACTGAAATGTCGGGGCGCTGGGGACCGGAGGGCTTTCAGCAACTGCTGTATTGGCAGGACTCTTCTGCTAGCAGGTAGACATGCCCCGAAGCATAAAGCACATGTATTTATGTTTGTGCATGTAGTAGAGAAGGATTTAAGTGCAATTCAAAACAGTGTCAATACATGCTGGAAACTGCATAGTAAATCACCATATGTTCCAGAGGAAATGCCAAACAAAGTCATGATCACTTTATATGTGCACAGCTGACTGGCAAGCATAAAGGCAGACTCATGATGGGGGATGCCATCATATGCTTTTCTTCTTCTTTGCTATATTGGAGCATGATTACAGCCCATCTGCTTCCCTTAGTACTGGGGAAGGGTAGAAAAACATTCAGCCCCAAGTTTTGCTGCTGGAGCATACGTGCCAGGACAAATGCAGCTAAACCCAAGGACCTCTCTCACATGTGTTTGTTTTCCATTTCTTTTGAAGTACAGAATTTTTAAAATTGCTTTGAAATTCTCTTCCTTCCACGACTCATACTGCTTTGGCTTTACGTTCATATTGTGACAGCCTGACGTTTTCTAGCTGTCGTTCACAGACTAGGCATGTCTGGGAACAAACCTCAGCCCTGTGTGCCGGTTAGGCTGGCTAGTACAATTAGGGAGGGGGCAGTAAGCATCTCTGTTCTTTTTACCTGTGCCAGCATGGAGTATTTAATGCCTCACTAAAGCCCTAAGTGCAGGCGTAAGAGTGATGGTATTTGCTGACATGTTTAGCAATCTGTTTGGTTTGCTTTTTTTCCAAGCTCTTTGATGATACTTGAAATATCTTATTGAAAGTCACAGAAAAGACTAATGACTTCTTAATTTTCTTTTTTTTTTTCAATTAAACACGATTTATTTAAACTACTATAATTTAGCTTTCTTCAAACTAGATACTTATGTGAATCGAAATTGCTGTACAATGATAACATTGACTGCTGTGACACCTACTGGTCAAGCTGAGCTGAACAAGGGAAAGCCTGTGGGTACTTGCTCTTTCCTCTTCCTAATGATAATTCCAGGTAATGAGTTTGGCTCCTGGGCCAAACGCGGCAGGGATGGTGTCTCTCTCTTGGAACGACTGACGCATCTTCTTTCAATACATCTCCTGGTACTTTGGCCATTAAGAAATTTAGATAATCACTTTTCTTTTTGCTTTTAACTTCTGTCCTTTCCATTCCTAAGTAGCTCTTTAATCTTCACCCTCTTTGTTTCATCTGTTTTATCTTTATTCAAGTTTCTTTTTTAAAATCTCTTAATAGTATTGGGAACTGCAAGGAAGTCACTTTGAAGTCTTCTCTGAATTGCCTCTTTCCCCTAGAACAGTTCTTCTTCATTATCTGTGATTATTTCTTCAGTACTGCAGATCTGTTATCATTCTTACTGCCCTGTTAGGCATTCCACTTTTCTGGGAAAGGTAAGGAGCCATTTATGCAACTCCTTCCATGAGATCTCATACATAAGGAGGTTTTGTGAGTATTGAGAAAAATGGAGCTTTTCTGTATATGTAGAAATAAAGGTGTTAGTAATTCATAATGAAAAAAAAAGCTTTGCATCTCCATTGAACAATAAGGAATGGATAATATTTCATAACTGTAGGAAAATTTTCTGTATGCTTTTTCAGAGGGATAGTTCTTCTGCACTCAAGTAGTGCTGCAATCTTCTAAAAATTCATTCTCCTGTCTGTGATTCTGGAACATACCACTCAAAAACTTACACAGAGAGCTTCTCAGGTTGTTCTTCCTTTGAAAGACAATTTATATTCTAGAAGCCTGAGTAGCTTCAAGTAACTTAAAATTGCATGGGGTGACTTGACCTGATCTGCTAGTCCTCAGTGGCTGAGAGGCAGGAATTCCTGCTGTCTCCTTTTCCCTGTTTCTGGTTGCAAACTTCTGTCACTCATTTTGTGTGCAGTAACTCCGACACTGTTCAGACCTGATCTGCAGGCCCATTGAGTTCACTGACCTGGCATAAAGAGAGAGGATGGGTCATGGGAATTCCAGTCTGTTGAGCACCATTGGGTATCAACAATGGACAAGAGGTGGCTGGGAAGCAGGGCTGAGAGGAGCTGGAGTGGAAAGCAGGTTAGTGAGGTCTCCCCATTTTTGGCAGCAACAAGCTGATAGATGCAACTGTTGCATATAATTTTCCCTACAAAAAAAGCTTTGTAATCTCTTGCTGCCTTTTTCCCCTCCCTGGTCTGCCAGCTCTGTGGAGTCTTGCAGTGAGCTGTGGGTCATGCTGGCATTCCTCCATCCCTTTCATTTTCCGATACTGGGCAGGTTCTTGCATTGCCTTTTTAGTGTAGGGTCCAGCCCCTGTCTAGGGCATCTTCTCTCTCTCCTTCCTTAGGGGGTGAGTTGGGTATTCCCACTTTCCACTATATATTTACATTATTTTTTTGCACATGTGGCATTATTTTTGTTAAAAAAGGCCAGGGAAAGAGCTATCAACTGTAGACTGAAGGTTGAAAGGTTTGTGATAGTACTTTTTCTATTGGTATTTCTGACCCTTAAGAGACCTTCGTGTTTTGCACAAGTAGGCTTTGCCTTTACAGTACGAAGTGATTCCATACCAACAGATAGAAGATTTTACAAGGATTTTCCCCTAGAACTTAAATGGTTTTAACATACCCCTGGAAGTTATGGAGCTGAGGAGAAAATGGGAAACTGAGCAAGGTTTTACATTCCTTGGGAATTCAGTGAAAAGTTGAGGTTGTATACGCTAATATCCCAAAAGATTATGGTACTGAGGGTTTGCATTGGTGGTCAATGGTAATTAGAAATTGTAGGCATTGTGTATCAGTCTATAGTCCAATTAAGAATTAATTAAGATGAGTAAATAAGCTCAGCATCGGAGAGGAAGGGATAGAATCTCAATCAGACAGCTGAGATGGTCAAAATGTTGCTTAAGGTACAGGCTACTACTGGACAGATGAATTGACTTTGCTATGCCAACCAGAATAAGCTTATTTTGTTCTTTAACTTGAACAGATCTGTCTCAGAACACAAAATACACCAGTGATGGCTATTTACTTGTCTGACACTATTCCAACTCCAGGCTTCATTTTAAAAAGTTGGTTTTGGGCAACGATGAGTATTACTGCAAGGTGCTGAAAAGTTCCTGCTTACCTGTGCCCTCACTGAGGGTTGAGGGCAGTGGCTGTGATGATGATATTTCATTTCAATTAAATAACAATAAAATGTCCTTAGCAAATTGAGACTCTCATACTTGCCTGTTGCTGTCTGCAAGGAGCAGTGAGCGTGTCAAAGATACTGGTCTGAAGCAAAACAGGTTAAGGCAGAGGATGCATGATTCCTGTTGTAGTGATGGGGAATTAATCTCTCTCTGCCTGAAGGGTTGGAAGTTACAAAAGAGTTCAGTACCTTGTGGGTTTTCCTAAGCCTGTCAGAGTCCAGTCGGCCATAAAAATCACTTAACCTTATTAATAATTTTACTCTACATCTTTCTTATTTTTCATCCCTTGACATTAAACAACTTGCCCAAGTTCACACAGGTAGTCTATGACCCACTGGGGAGCTAAACCCAGACAGACAGATTCCTAGTCCAGGTTCTTAGGCACTTTCTGGAGTGGCTTCTCTGTAAGCTAGATCGTGAAAAAGAGCCTGTCAGTCAAGCAGCACTTGCAGCAAGCCGTAATACCTCTTAGATTAGAAACCGACAAAGTAAACCTGTGTTTTGTAGCCATTTTTGCACAGTATTAGTGTGTCATTTAGTGACACATCACTAAAACTTGTCATTTGAAATCCTGAATTATAGAAATCTCTGAGTCTTATTTTAATCACAATCCTATGCTTAGCTGGAGAACCCTACGTAGAGACGACTGACCTTGACTTAATTATGTAAGTCCACAGTGCCAAATTTGTGGTGATGTCATTTATCTGATGGTAAAGTTTCAGAGAGTGAGGGACTGCAATTTAATTTCACAGTTGCCTGGTGCTGTTGTGGCAGTTTGACTTTGGCCTTGAGATGTAGAGGGGCACTGTGTCCTTTAGAGGTTTCTCTGTGGGCTGGCTGGAACTAGAGTCTCCTGCCAGGTTTGGGTACTGCTCAGACAGTGAGGCAGAGCTCTGTCGCCCTAAAGGAGTTCCAAGCAACACAGTTCTGCTGTCTGCAGTGCAGCCACTATATTAAAATACTTTTTATTTCTTTTGCATTCTTGCTGTGAGATTGAAAATTAATTACCTGGAGGAGGGGTGTCCAATCTGTGCACCTCCAAGGACAGTTTGATTGGTGCTGTACCCAGCTATGGTACTCTATTTCCCAAAGGCTCCTCAGGAACAGAGCAAGGGCTGGCTGGGTTTTCCCACAGTGAGCTTCCACTCACCATCCTTTTTCCGGGGTATGGAAGTGCCTGCAGCCTTATCTGTGATAACAGGCTCAGATACAGCATACAGGAATGTGCTAGCATCCCTTGTACCTTGCTGACTCTTCTCTCAGTTCACTTGTTCGCTGAATCACAGACTGGTTGGGGGTGGAAGGGACCTCTGGAGGTCATCTTTTCAACCTCCTCATGCGCAAGCAGGGTCACCTAGAGCCGGTTGCTCAGGACCTTTTCATTAATCCTTAGTGACAATGACAGCCTGGAGCCCACAGCAAGTTCCCAAGTCATGTCCAAGAAGGGAGCAATTGGGAACAGACTACACAGGAGTCCCTTGCTGGCTGCAGCCCATCGCAACTTGCCACGTTCCTGGGATGCTGACAGGACCCCATGTCACGTGTAGCCATCTCTGCCCCGAGAATGAGCTGTGAGACGCAGGTGGAGGGTGAGATGGGGCTGCTCAGCAGGCATGCCTCCTGCTCACAGCGCGAGGAGGTAGGCAGCTTTTGCTTCTCGCACTGTCTCCTTCATGACATTGTTTCTGCAGAGCTACAATGAAGAGTTTGTCAGCATGGCTGCTAAATGTTTTGCAAACCAGTAAATGGTAGTTGTTAGGCTTACATGCGCCCCATGTAGTCAACGTCACAGAGACTAAAAATAGAAATGTGATTTTCTTTCTAACCTTGTGCATCAGCCTGAATGGTAAGAGATTCTGCGCCTTTGTGTTGCATTCTTTTGCATCGCTGTAAAGATATCTGATTGAATACTAAGTATTACTTATTCTATCAAAAATCACAATGGGATGCTCCTGCAATCTTTTATTGTTATGTTGAGCCTCTTTCTTTGTAGTGCAAATAACAATCACTCGTATAAATTTTGTGCCTGTTGCAGCATCTTTCTGCTTTCCTCTCAGATCTTTGTTTGCTGGCAGTGCATTGCTTATAAGCAATAAGTAAGGAAGGATTTTGATAAAATCTAGGAGACTGCACATAGCTTTTCAGGTCATATGTTTGCGTAGTGAAAATTAATAGATCTGTAAACTGTTACCAAAAAAAAAATCACATCTCTTTCTGGCTTCTGCTCCTGCACAGAAGGAGTAGATTTGGAGTAAAGTCCAAAGAGCTTGCAGGGACATATGCTGCCTACTTCCAGCTCTTGTCTAGGGTTTGTATTGTTGTATTAGAATTTCAAGATCACAGAACAACATGATAGGAGCCATTTTACATGTCGAGATAAAACCTGTTAAGTCTAAATCCATGAGTTAGGGTTCCTTTCTCTTTTTTTCCTCACACAGACTCTCTGGACTCTTTTTGATTTACACTGTTGCTGAAACTGATGACTGTGGTTTTTATGTTAGTTACCTTTCTTAAAAGCTTTTGTCAAGTTCTTAGGAAATATGTACTCTTCCAACGTATATTGGCAGTCTGCTGAATTTCTGATGTAATAGTTAAGCAAAGTAAATTGTGCCTGAACATAGTAAGTGCAAATAATTATTTGCCCTAAAACATTTAAAGATACACAAACTTGGACCTGATGAAAACGTGACTTACAATGTTATAAATCACACTTGGTGGCAGAGGCAGCTCCAGGGTTACTCTGTCTTCATTTCTGCCTGCAAGCATTAACATGCATGGTTTTGGTGCAGTTGTGCTCCAGAATTGTGCATGCAGTCATTCAGTTCGTCCTGATAAATGAGAGTGCTTGTGCTTGCATTTTTACCAGCACATCTTTTGAGAATATATTTGAACGCTGTGCTTTCTAAATCACCTTCATCTGGGGGGGAATGCAGCTTTGCAAAGCCAGTGAAATTACTTGGTGAAGATAAAAGTGAGTTCTCTGCTTTCCTATCAGTCGTGTAAAACAGAAAAACTAATGACCATGATCCAGGGTAGTAACTGTGGAATACAGAGTTATGTGGCTCTAGTTGGGTTGGTATCTTACAACAAATATTTACTCAACCTCCTTAAGGGCACAGGTGCAACCATAAAGAGATAGCTCCTCCAGAGGTCCATCTAACCGGGTGTCCGGTGTTGGACAGTGTCCAGCGGCACTGCCTAGGGGACAGCACAAGTGCAGGATGGAAATGTCACAGTACTTTTTGCAATAATCTCCTGGTACTCAACCAGTTAGGGGAAAGGATCAGAAGCAGTTTGCTGATATTTCATAACCCTCTGTGTAGTTTTCTTCTATGACTTTTCCTGGTACCTTTTGAATCTCCTTAAAGCTTAAAATTAAAAAATTGATAAGAGCCATGACAAGGAGATCTGAAGGTTAGTAGCCACCTGCACGAGAAGAGCTGCCTTTCTTGTTTTGAACCTGCTAATATCATTTGATACCCCTTAGTTCTTTTATTGGAAGAGGGAGGGTGAGCAACTGTTCCCTGTTCTCTACTGTGACACTAATGATTTTATAGCTCCCTGTAGATCTCTCTGCTTTTCTTATTCTGCTCCTTCCCTTGCTTCTCTCCCTCTTCCCTGTCCCCAAGGTAGATGTGGAACTACTTGTCATTCACAGCTTCATGCTGAATTTGACTAATAAAGCATGATGAGAAAAAATGATGATGTAAAATTGTTTTCACATTTTCAAAGTCAGGTGTTTCATTTCATAATGGTTTAATTTGGAAGCACAAAACAATGTAAGTAGAAAAAAAGCCCTTGAGAATAAAATGAAGCATTTTGCTTGACTCAAAGTAGATCTTTTGAGAATGTTTCCAGGAGCTTACATCCATGATAAACCAGCATTTTTTAAGTTTTTACCATGCAAGGCAGATAACAGGTTTTTTTTCCTCTTTTGGAGAATCTAATCATCTCCTCCAGTGCTTGCCCTGCCTAGCAGAGCTCCCAGCCCTCGGACCTGTGCCTGTTCCACACCAGGAGCTGGGTCAGACTGTCAGCACTGGCTGGCCCCACCCCAGCTGTGGGACACCATCTTCTAGCCAAAACCCAGGATGCACAGGGTCTATATGAAAACAGGTTTCACTATGAAGAAGTTGTTCTCCCTGCAGCTTTTATGCAGATCTCAGTACCAGATGTTTGGGTTTTGCTGCTTCTGGTTTGGATTCATACCTTTTCTGACTGATTTAATGTCTAACTAAGGGCTCAGGCTGATCATCCGTTTATCTCTTAAAGTTTTGGTCTGACTGCTCATTAGAAAGTCAAAAATAAAGCACAGAGAGCCCCCAGCTTAAATCTTGTCTCTTTTTTTTTTTTTTAATTTAATTTTTAATACTACAATGCTACCCAAAACTACAGACTACATATTTATGGACACAAGGCAATTTAGTCTTCTTAGGTACAAACTGCCAACTTCAGAAACCACAAGTACGTCATCAGGCCCTTCACTTAACTTTAATCTCTTTTTATAGCTAACCTGCAGAATCATGAAAACGTCTCTGTGGCTCTGTGGTATTAATTAACTCTGATAGATGAGTTTTATTGATAAATCTGAAATTCTGTGCAGTTGAATACATTATTTGGCTCCTACCTACTATGGCAGTGGTGTCCATAGAGATTACCTGAACACTCGTGACCAAATCTTTGTCTGGTTGGAGATATTTTGGACCTGGTTATCAGAGAAGCCGGGACATTTCTGCCGCTCCTGCCTTGCCAGTCTTGAATCAGAGGTCTAAAATGGACTTGGTTGAAACAGAGATCACTTTGGAAATGTTGACTGACCTTTCTCTGACTCAATTTACAAACAGGTGAAATAGAAAAATGGTGCCATCTGTTCCACAGCAAAATAACTGTTCTGATGCTTAATTATGTTTTAGATAGCAATAACAAACATAATGAGGGTAGTGGGAATTTTTTATTTAGTGACCCTCAACAGACTTTATCCCTTTGGAACATTATGGAGGTATATGGAGGCTGAACATTTCAGAAAATGATATGGGGATTGATAATGAGTGATTTGGTAAGTGGTTATTGCTCAGTTTTCTTTGTAATGGCAAAAAGTGAGAAAGGAAAATGCTCTATGTACGTGTAGGGAAATGGCTGTGCTCTACAGGCACTTCAGTGCACATCTCAAGCCAACTGGCATCTAGATGATTAG
Source organism: Phaethon aethereus (assembly GCF_964289735.1). Lineage (NCBI taxonomy): Eukaryota > Metazoa > Chordata > Aves > Phaethontiformes > Phaethontidae > Phaethon > Phaethon aethereus. The sequence goes on along the minus strand of NC_138576.1, from coordinate 103,860,170 downwards.
CACAAACCTTGGAAGAAGTAGAATGAAGATAAGTCACACTTTATTCTTTTTCAGTTTCTTCAATGATGTGCCATATAAAAAAGTTTACAGTGGCAAGACAGAGCCCCTCTCTTTCAAAAACAAATGTGCTCAGCAAACTCTAGAGCAGTTAGTGTGATGAAAATGGTGAGGAAGGTCAGGACATAGTGCTAGATGGGGGATACAGAGATGAAAATTATGTACTTTTTTATATGTAACTTGTGTACAGGCTGAACTTAAGTATTGCTTTTAGTTGCTAGAAGCTTGTGTCCTGGTTTCAGCTGGGATAGAGTTAATTTTCTTCACAGAAGCTAGTGTGAGGCTGTGTTTTGGATTTGAGATGAGAAAGTGTTGATAATGTGCTGATGTTTGTAAGTAGTCAAGGACAGTGCAGCTTCTCGTTCTGGGCTGCCAGCGAGCAGGCTGGGGGTGCTGCCAGCTGACCCAGGCTGGCCAAAGGGATATTCCATACCATATGGCGTCATGGTGGTATATAAAGAAACAGGAAGAGGTGGAGGGACGTTCAGAGTGATGGTGTTTGTCTTCCCAAGAAACCATTACGCGTGGTGGAGCCCGGCTTCCCTGGAGATGGCTGAGCACCTGCCTGCCCGTGGGGAGTGGGAAATGGATTCCTTGTTTTGCTCTGCTTGCATCCGCGGCTTTTGCTTTACCTGTTAAACTGTCTTTATCTCAAACCATGAGTTTCCTCACTTTTACTCTTCTGATTCTCTCCCCCACCCCGCTGGGGGGAAGTGAGCGAGCGGCTGCGTGGGGCTTAGCTGCTGGCTGGGACTAAAGCACAACAGCTTGTTATTAGAAAGATGTAGGAAGACAAACTGAGGGAAGCTCAATAGAAATTCAGTATATGAATTGGATGGAATGTGGCATACAATTAAATACCTTTAAACATTTTCTTTTAAAAACTAAAGCCTTTCAATCCAGTACACATTAAAATACAAATAGCAAACAGGAGTCAAGAAAGAAAGAAAAAAATTAAATCATCAGAAGACAAGGGCAAAAGAAGCTGCAGCTTTTAATATTTTTTTTATTGTGGAGAAATGGCACAGAGCAGCAAAATGTTTGGTATTTTATTCTAAGCACCACAATGTAAAACTGGAGAGATTAGATAAGTCTTTGAAGCAAGGGGAATATTTTACAGACTGACAATATGCAGCAAGGTAAATCGGTTATATGGGTAAGTGGCTAAAAGCCTGGATAACTCCACGTTATATTTTGTCCCCTTTTCAGAAAGCAAGGGGGTTAGACTTCTGTTCTTGTAACCCAAGAGGAAAAAAAAAGTACAATTATGTGAGTGTG